>NW_028250550.1:0-599951 GCF_964263255.1 Lissotriton vulgaris | reverse complement strand
GTTGTCCCGTTTTTAAATATCCTATGGTGTAACATGGGTATTGGTCATGACAGCCAAGTCTACCTGGAATGACACTTGACCTCTCAGTCCTGCAAGACTTTCTTGTCTGTCCATACTCCACAGACCTTCCCCCTTTGGCGAGGCTCTGCTTTGGTATCTATTGTAAGATGAGGAATCTGCAGTTCAAAGTATCCAACAGAAGAACAAGTTGATTACCTTCAGTAATGCTCTTTCTTGTGGATACTCACTCTAATTGCAGATTCCTTACTACCTACCTATTCTATGGAGTGGTCTCTTTTTAACATCTAAAAAGTTAGTACTCAGCACACTGTTATCAACAATTGTTTTTGTTATTCACGTTAGGGCACAGACCGGGAAAAGATAAGAAACAGACATCAGTGCATAGGGCAACGCTTTTACGTGTGGTCTCAGTGCAGAGTTGCACAACACAACCGATTGGTACACATGAGCACTGCTACAAAATTCTTTGAAACCAATATGGTGCCTGAGGGATATTCTAGGGTGCGGAATCTGCAGTTAAATAGAGTATCCACTAGAAAGCACATTACCGAGATAAGTTACTTGTTCTTCAAAACAGCTTTTTGGTATTATGTGAGTTGAAGGCATGGGGGGGGGGGGTGACAGGAAAACCCCTAATAATGGATTTCCTGGTTGTCAGGAAGATTTGAATATGATTCAGTATAATGCAAATGGTGAAGCACTCCAGAGTGAGGAAATACAGCTTGGGGAGGCTCTGTGGTTTGAAGATCGGCGAGGGTCAGATATTCACATGCTTTAAAGTTTATAGGATGGAAATATATGGACAATGTGAAGAAGCTTAAGATAGGGACAAGTGGCAAGCAGGTTGGAGAGGAAAAGGGAGTTTCTTTGCAGACTGAATGCTGGATGGTTCAGAGAATATTTTCAATGTTTGAGGGCTGGGAACCCAGGGACTTTAAGGGAGGGAAATTAGGACTATTTAATGCATTAGAGAGGCAGTGTTTATCACACATTATTTGAATCTTAATGCGTGGAACAATGACCTTTCTTAATAAAGTGGCTCTTTTCATTACAAATGTCTTGGTATGTGGTTAGTGCGCCATCTGGTGGACAGGCCTAACATGGTGTTGCCAGCTCCTCACATATCTCTGCACGATATTTGGGCTGATTAGCTGATTACCGTCTAGAGAGCAAACCAGTAGCAGCAAACGCTTACCTCCCAGTGCCTGCTAGGGAACGTCATCTACTCGGAGAGCAAGAGAAATGGCAGACTCACCAATTATCATCCACAGGGAGCCATGGTCAGCAGGCACTGTGAGCTCAGGGGAATGGGGTGGTGTGAGGCAGAGATCATGCGGGTCCTTCTTGCACACGTTTGTAGGTGGGTCTTGGCACGTAAGTAGTTAACTGCGGATAAAACCTGAAGCAGCGGACAGCATGCTCCCAGTGCCCGAGATTTATGGAGCACGCTGTAAAAAAACTTAGCGAGGTGCCCACAGTTTGTGACTCCCCATTGTAACAAAGTTGTCAAGTTTCACTTGTTATTTCCAGCCCTTTTGGCTATAATGAATATGACATTTTATATGAAAGCCTTACCTGATATTGCTACCCATATTGATCTTTTTATGAACATGATATTTTAAATGTAATTTTGAAACCTTTCAGTGCCCGAGGGGGATATAGTTAGTGCTGAAGATAGTACGTTTAAATATCACACAGTGAAGCGATGCCTTCACCTCAGAGGTCAAAGTTGAGAGGCTTAACTGTTCCACGGGAGAAGGTTGGGGACTTTAGGCAGAAAACACAGGAGTTCCTCCCCTTCCTTTTTAAATAGATCACTTTTAAATGGGAGTACCAAAAACAAGAAGCTTTTTGCCTGTTTTATTCCACCACGGGCTTCATCAAACATAAAATAAATCTGTACCGTCACTTGGATTTGGTCACAGGAGGGCAAAGATATAGAGGGCGGCAAACATATAAGGTACCCCATGCAAATTTATTTGGGGACCCAGTACTGACATTTCTCCACAAAAATCGAAAAAACATTGAACGAAAGTTCAAATTGAATAGGGGACATTCTCCTCATAAGAACATTTTTAATCAGCTGTGTGAGAAAAACTCGAAATGCACTATACAATGCACTTGCACTAGTTATAAATACATCTGCCACACTGTTAGTGAAAAGCAGGAAAATCTAAAATTCGAATCCACGCACTTTCATTGACAGAATGTATTTGCTTATGGAGCCATGAGTAAAACAGAACGGACTACTAAAAAAAGTTTTGAAATTGGAATAAAGCTTCAGAAAAAAAAATCTCACGGCAGCCATCTTGTTTTACATACATTTCATTGCAAACAAAAATATTCCCATTTAAAGGGAAACATGCCCCACCTTTAAAATATTGTTAACAAGATGTGGAATGTTGTTTCTATGGGGAAGAGCTACCCTCCCGCTTTCAGAGGAAATATAACATTCAGCTAAGAGACAGATTTTTTGCTGGATAATGGTATATATATATATATATATATATATATATATATATATATATATATATATATACACACAGTGCTTTAAAATGGCCGGTACTCATAGGTACGAAGTACCAGCACTTCTTATTTTTACCACTCTGAGTACCGGCACTTCTCTGCTGCCAAGGAGAGTACTGGTACTTATAAACGGTAGGTGCCTTGGCTGTTAGTGTTGGTGACCTGCCTGACAGCCAAGGCACTTCTGTAGCAGTGACTGGTGAGCTGAGCCCCCGCTGAACTATTCAGGGTGGGATCATTTACATAACGTCCGGTGTTCACCATCCTGCTGTGTTGCAAACACAGGATTGAGGCAGCCAGGTGACGGCGCAATCGATAACGAGGATAAAATGGCTTTAATCTTTACTGATTCTTTTGTTTGAGTGTTTGCTTAGGTTTGTCTGTTTGCCTGTGGGCGCTTTTGTGTGAGGAAAAAAGTGAGAGCAAGGGGGAGAAATTCGAGACACTCTTGGGAGGTATATTAAAGGAAATGTGTGGAATGCTTTGTGTGTGCACGTCTGCTTGTTTCTTTGTGTATGTATGTGTGTGTGTGTGTGTGCACTCGAGAATATATAGTATTGTCCAAGTAACACCAAATAACAGTCTGTAAACTTCAAATATTATAAAACAAGGAAATGTTAAAACAACACTGAGTTTGCCTTTCGTTAGGAGTTAACCTATTTTGTTGATAGAAACGCATTTCTCGTGTGTTTTGGTATGTGCTGCAACTAGTACTGAAGTCAATAATTAACAGTATGTCTTGCTCTTAGTCCCGCCCCTAGCCCCCCCCCTCGCCCCATTTAAATGAGTACCTTTCCTACTTTCTCCCCATTTAAAGCACTGTGTATATATACATATATATATATATATATATATTACCTACTGGCGGTCGCCAGTAGGTACATATAGTTAGGATTTTTTCCCTATGGGATTTTTGAAAATTCTATGTCTAATAACTTTGGCGTTTGTGGACGGAATCGGCTGAAATTTTCAGGAAAATGGCACATTATGTTTCTGAGCAGCCCTTGAAAATTTGGGGGGGTTTTGTCGAGGGGGGGCCGAGAAAAAAGGGGGGTCCCAAAACACGTTTTTCCCATGTTAATTTCCATAGGGCGGTTGGACTCACTTTTAGCTCGAACGGCTGAATGGATTTGCACGAAACTTGGCAAAATTGTAGGGACTGTTAGCCCGATGTGCCTTTGCTAGGTCTCAATATATGTGCTCCAGTAGTTTGAGAAATTAACGTTTAGGTTTAAAGTATTTTATTAAGGCATAAAAAACACGGGGAGGGGAGCAGGAGGTCAGGCAAACATACAATACAAGAAGCAAAACGTTGCAGCGAGTCAGAAGAAGAAGAGGGAGGCAGGGTGCCCCAGAGGGCAACAAGGCAAAAAACATAAGGCAGTAAGGCGCTGTAAACAACCCCCCGTAGGCCCCCACTCCCTAGGCAAGGCCAAGCCAGAATAGCACTCTGCGACACAGCAAAAGAGAAGCATACCATACCACCAGCCCCTCGACCCCAGAAAAGGAGAAGAAAGAAAAGCAAGGAGGAAAGAAAAGAAAACAACACCCCAACATCCCCGTCCGAAAAGCAGCATTAGAAGCATATAACCCCACTTCCCACCCCCAGCCCCCGGTCCCCAATCCGCACAATCACTCCGCCGCTGGCGCCGGCGGTGTCAGCCTAAGGAGGCGCAAGTACCGTGGGCACGTTAGCTCGCGAAATTCCGTGGACAGCAGTGCCAAAAAGGGATGCCAGAGCTCCTCAAACTGGTCAACATTCCCAGCCACCGTTAGCGATATCTTCTCCATACCCAGTACCTGCCAGAGCCTATGCAACCAACCAGTGATAGAGGGGGCAGTGGGGGTGCGCCAAAGGACAAGTATGTTCTGAACGGCTGAGCCTAGCGCAATCGCAATCTGCCTGCCCCTGCGGGATTTCAGCGGGTACATCAAGTCATTGGGGAGGCCAAGCAAGACATACGCGGGGAAGCGCGGGAGCTCAATCTCAAAATGCCTATCCACCTCATCTAAGACTTCCTTCCAGTAGGCCGACAGCACCGGGCACTCCCAGAGAATGTGCGTGAGGGTGCCCTCCTGTCCGCAGCCGCGCCAACAACCCTTATCGCCTAGTTTGCGCATCTCGTAGAGCCGCTCCGGGGTGTAGTACCAATAGGTGGACACTTTAGTGAAGGTTTCCGTCAGCCCAGTGTGGTACGCAGAGTGCCTCGCCCGATACGCAATCCTGTCCCATTCCTTGTGGCTCAGGGTCCTGCCCAGTTCCCTGTGCCAGCGCTCCCTCCCCGGGTTATGGTAGTGAAACGGCGGGGGTTGGAGAAATTTATACAAATCAGTGATGAGTTTGGCATCCGAGGCCCGGGTCACCAACCATCGCTCATAGGGCGTAATCGTACGGGCGGCGACGTCACGCACTGAGGGTTGAAGAGCCCAGTGGCGGACTTGCATGTAACGCAGTCTGTCCCCCTCCGTCAGGCCAAACTCCTGTCGGAGCTGCTGGAAGGGGAGCACGCCCTCCGGCCCGTAGATCTGGAAAAGCGCTCTACATCCCGCACTCACCCAGTGGGAAAAGGCCCCCGGCTCCAGGCCCGGAGTGAAGTCCGGGTTGTCAGCAATGGGAGAGAACGGCGACGGAAAAGTGGTGAGCTCCCGTAGCTCACACACCGCGTCCCACACTCTTAGCGGGACCCGGGTGATAAAGGAGGCGTAGAGATTAGGCGGGCGGTGAACGCGCCGTAGGAACGGGACCTCCTGGAGGGTACGGCCCGCAACTGCCTGGTCTTGAAAGAGCCAGTGTTTGTCCGATTCCCACCGGCTCCACTCCACCAGGTACCGGAGCTGCGCCGCCTGAAAGTACTTCCGGAGGTCCGGGACCCCGAGACCTCCCGCCTCCGGGGCAAGCATGGAGAGGACCCGCTTCATCCGAGGCTTACGGCCCTGCCACACAAAGCGGGAGATGTCTGTCTGCGCCTGCCGTATCCAGCCCACGGGGGGCTGAAGAGGTAGAGCGCGGAAAAGATACAGGATCTGGGGCAGTATCGTCATTTTCACCGCCGCAATACGGCCCAGCCACGAGAGTAGGCCCTTGTTCCATCGGCCGAGTTCCTCCTTTATCTTTTTGCCTAGAGAGGAATAGTTAGCCGCGACCATGGCAGGCAGGGTGGGAGCAAGCAAAATGCCCAAGTAAGGCACCGTGGAGGAGGACCACTGCAAAGGGAAGAGACTTTGAAGGTCCAGTCTGGTGTCGGCAGAGAGCGACACATCCAGTGCAGCCGACTTAGTCATGTTCATTTTAAAGCCCGCAACGCGGGCAAAAGCGTTCAGCTCCTGGACACAGGCAGGGAGCGACCGCCTGGGGTCATCTAGGGTCAACAAGACATCGTCCGCGTATAGGCTGACAGTGTGTGTGTATTGCCCCATCTTCACCCCAATAGCGTCCGGGTTGTCGCGGATCCTCTGCGCAAACGGCTCCATATAAAGGGCGAAGAGGAGCGGCGAGAGAGGGCAACCCTGTCTCGTGCCGCGCTCAATGGTGAAGCTGCTGGAGCTGTGTCCATTGACACGCACTGACGCCGACGGTCTCCTATAGCAGTTAAAGACCATAGTGCGGAACTTCTCGCCGATCCCTAGTTTCCCAAGGACCAGCTCGAGGTATGGCCAATGAACCCTATCAAAGGCCTTCTCCGCGTCGACCGATAGCAGCATCCGCTCCCCCGGGACGCGTGAGGCCTTTTCCAGGACGTGCGTCACTCTCTTCGTGTTGTCGACCGTCTGCCTACCGGGTACAAAACCGGCCTGATCTGCCTCCACCAAACCTGGTAAGTGTAGACCCAGTCTGGCCGCCAAGATTCCGGTGTAAAGCTTGAGGTCCACATTTAGGAGCGAAATGGGCCGGTACGAGCCGCACAAGGTCCGGTCCTTCCCCGGCTTGGGGATAACCGACACAGTCGCCGAGAGGAGGTCCGGTGGGATGGCGCCCGGTTCGGAGAAGGAGTTGAACAAGCGAGCCAGGAGAGGAGCGACAGTGGGACAGAAGGTCTTGTAGAACAAGGCCGTGTAGCCATCCGGGCCCGGGGCTTTGCCATGCTTCAGCCGTGCGATCGCGGAGATGACCTCCTCCACGTGAATGTCCCTCTCTAGGTGGTCCGCCTGGGAGGGGTCCAAGACCGGAAGGGTCACGGATTCCAGATAGGCCTCAGCCTCTCCCGGTGGGGAAGATTCTGAAGCGTACAGTGACTCGTAAAAGGACCGAAAGGTATCTGCCACCTCCGCGTCACCGGAAACCGGGATCCCGTCCGCTCCCACCAGCTCCTTCACCACATTGCGTTGCTGCGCAACCCTAAGCCTATGGGCCAGGAGCTTACCGCACCTGTCTCCGCCGGTGTAAAAGGCATGTTTCAGGCGCAGCGCTGCGTACTCCGCTCGATCTAGATCCAACGCAGAGAGGAGTTTTCGTGCCGCCTTCAGTTGCTTCCAGACCCGAGGTGCCCCCGTCCGGCGGTGAACCTGCTCAAGCTCCCTAACCTGCGCCGTCAGTTCTTCCCTCTTGCGCTGGCGTTCCTTATTTTCAGCCGAGGAAATGGAGATAAACTCTCCCCTGATGACTGTTTTCAAAGCCGCCCACTGTGTAGCCAGGGACGTGTCAGAGTTGTTATTGTGGGTCAGGTAGTCTTGGATGACCTCCTCCACTCGCTTCACCACCGATTTCTTATGGAGAAGCGTGTCCCGAAGCCGCCACATCCCTCTCGAGGGGGGGGGGCGCCGGCCACGCAAAAACTCCGGAGACCGGCGCATGATCGGACAGAGACAAGACCCCGATGTCCGCCGCCGTGGCGGCCGAGCGAAGTGGGCCGCTCACCAAAAGATAATCCAACCGCGAGTAAGTGCGGTGTGCGTGGGAAAAGTAGGAGTAGTCCCTATCGGTGGGATGCATGGTGCGCCAGAGGTCATGCAGGTCCATCTCTGCAATCTGGTCCCGCACCGCTCTAGAAAGCTCCCCTGTCTGCGGAAAACGCTGGGCAGACCTATCCAGAGTGGAGTCGAAGACCATATTCAGGTCTCCCCCCAGGATGACATGGCGATCGGGCGAGGCAGCAACGTCCACCAACACCGAGTCCAGGAAACGATCCTGGTGATCGTTTGGGCTGTAAACCGAACCAACCGTAAAGGTAACACCTCCTAAGCGCATGCGATACACTAAGAGCCTCCCCTTCTGCTCGGCATGTTTATACAGCACCTCCCCCCTAAAGGAGCTGGCTAAAAGAATGGCCACCCCAGCGGTCTTAGTCGCAGCAGAGGAAAAAAGTTGAGTGGGGAACTTGGCAGAGCGCAACCTATGGCAATCTCTGGAGAGTAAATGGGTCTCCTGCAGGAGGCAAATATCCGCCTGCGACCCCTCCAATAGGGAGAGGATCGCCCTACGCTTTACGGGGTTATTCAGACCCTTGACATTAAGGGTCACTACTTTCAGGGGTGGCATCGCCTCCAGGGAAACAGCGCGCTATGCAGCAGGCGGGGGATCAGCGGAGGGGCGCAGGGAAGGCCAGAGGCGGCATCGTACTCGTTCGGACAGCTTCGGACGGGACCCCCCCCACAACAAACCAACAATGAAACCCCCCCCAAAAACCATTGATGGCAACCGGCCAAAACAAAAAGCAAAAAAACAACACCCCATAGTCTCAGTCTAGCCCAAATGGGCGAGTCTGCAGAAAACAGTCAAGTGGACGTCCAGCCACACACCACCCCCCCGCCCCCCCAACCCCCAGCCCAGCATCGTAAAAGCTAAGAGCCTCTCCCCCCGGAGAAAAATTAGGCCGTCAAGGCCACACCAGTAGATTCAGGCAAGTTCCTGGCCGCAGTCCTCAGGGCCTCCGCCATGTCAGCCCTGATGGTGGGCGAGTCCGGGCGACTCACTGGCGCTGACGATGGGCGCCTTCTCGACCTCCGTCGGCCCCGCCGCTCGGGGCGCCTCCATGCGGGTGTAGCCCCGTCCTCCTCCGTAGCAGTAAGACCCAGCACCCCGCAAACATCTTGTAAGGAACGCAGCTGATGCAGTACCCCATTCCATCGAAAGATAAGACGGAAGGGGTGACCCCAGGAGTAGACTGTCTCGTGCTCTCGCAGAAAGTCCGTAGCGATGCGGAAAGACCTGCGCTTTTGCAGTGTGATGGCCGACAGGTCCTGATAGAGCGCCACAGGTCTTTCGCGGAAGGTCAATGGTTGCTTCCTACGGGCCTCAGTCATGATGCGCTCCTTTAGAGGGAAATCCGGCAAGAATGCCAGGATATCAGGCGGGGGTGCTGATGACTGGCGCTGGCGGCCCACCCTGTGTGCCCTGTCGATGCGGATGGGGAAATCCGCTCCCTCCTCCAAGATGTCACGGAACAGGTCCTGCAGATAAGCCACTAGGTCCGTACCTTCATCGGCGGATGGAACACCCCGGACCCGGATGTTGTTCCTCCTGGACCTGTTCTCGAGGTCCTCCGAATGGGCCTGGAGCTCGACACATTGCTCCCGGAGGCGGAGGACGTCCTGTTGGAGATGGGTTATCTCCTCATCGCGGCGTTGAGCCGCCGTCTCCACAGTATCGACCCGTTCGCCCAGGCCCTCGACTTCCCTGCGCACCTCCCGGACCTCTCCAGCCACTTCGGTCTTAAGAGTTTGAAATTCCTCCTTGAGGGAGGTGAATAAGTCCTCCATGAAGGACCGCGTGACCGGCGGCTCGCCCGCAGTTGCGTCCGTTGATGCCCGGGAGGCCCCCGGGGACGGCTGCGTCCTGTCGCGTAGTTGCTGGGACCTGCCGAGCATTTCCGGCAAGGTGCGATCACCCCGTGCCGCGCCACGTCTTCCAGTCATCTTGGGGCCCGGCAAAGCCCAGGATTAGTTGCTGTAGGCGAGCGCCACCGCTCGCGGGCACCAGATGTGAGGCCTTCGCCGAGGACAAGGATAGTGCGTCACAGGCGACAAAATGGCGGTCTGGGCATGGGCAAGACGGCCCTCGGGCCAGCAGGGCAGGCAGCAATGTCCGAAGAGTAGGCCTCCCGTCTCGTGTTCCCAGGGAGGGCAGTAGATGAGCTAGCGCCAGAACGAGTCGAGGCTCCCGTGTGAGAAGGGCGCGGGCAGGGGCCACCGGGCTCAGCCACACAAAGACAAGATGGCGGGAGGGTGGGACCCAAGAAGGCAGCCCGGGCCAGCAAGTCCGTGGGCAACTCTCAAATGATAACGGGTCCGGAAAGTGCGAAACCGGTGCCTCCCCCCATCACCAGTCGATTGCCCGGCTCGGGCACTGCTCGAACTCCGCCATCCAGCGCCTCCGGGCGCGGAGTTCGCAAGGCGTCGCCCCTCGGGACCCCGGGCAGTGGGGGGATCGCCGGTACAGGGCTAAAGTCCGTCGCCCAGCAATGGTGCTTGCCACCAGGGCACCGCCAGGAAGCCACCTCGCTCCGCGGAGTCCTTCTAGTCCGCTCCTTCAGGATCTCCGGCGTTCCGCTTTTCAGCACTCGGGCCAGCCAAGGCGCGCGGACAGCGCCGCACTACGCTCCGCCTCCCGGCTCCTCTCCTCAGGGCAACCCGGGCTCTAGTCCTCGGAGCGATCTCCGAATAAACTTTTCGGGAACTTCCCCCGGGGCTCCAGAAGTCAAAGTGGCACCAAAATGTGCCCCAGGAACTCCGGCACAGTTCTCTCACCCGCAGTGCAGCCGCGGGGGGAGAGAGGCGCAGGAATCGGGGCTCGAGCTGAGCCGGGCCGGAGGAGCTACGGGAGGAAGCGTCCGCTCACCCCGCCATCTTGGCCACGCCCCCAGAAATTAACGTTTAAAACAAGATATATATCTGTAACAGCGCTCCAGGCTGCGCTCCGGTTCGCTTACTTTTCGCGAAACTGAACTTTGAGCGCAGAAAGCTGATTGGCTCTCCGGTGTCTGTCAACATTCTAAACAGTCCGGAGCGGCCGCCATCTTATCTCTCGGTAGGATCGAGAGAGAAGAAGAGGTGAAAAACGAAGGGGGAATTTAATGAAAGGGGGCAAGGTATACCCCTCTTGACCCCCTAGGAATGTTGTTGGGGTTATTAAAGGGTCCCGTGAGGAAAATAAAAAAAAAATGATTTTTCACGGTAGAAGCGCTTCACGGGCCGCGAACTGGGCCGCAAACTGGTAGCGAAACGGGAATTCGCCATTTTGTGCTTCGTTTTAATTAAATTACTAGGTATAAGGGGGTGCGGGAGACGTATCCTAATCTCCTATGTTTCATGAGGGTGGCTGAGGAGGCTCATATATGTGGATACATCTCTTCCAGCGGCTGTGCGTGAGCTTTTTTTTTTTTTGCTGCGTGACAGTCCGGAGCGGCCGCCATCTTATCTCTCGGTAGGATCGAGAGAGAAGAAGAGGTGAGAAACGAAGGGGGAATTTAATGAAAGGGGGCAAGGTATACCCCTCTTGACCCCCTAGGAATGTTGTTGGGGTTATTAAAGGGTCCCGTGAGGAAAATAAAAAAAAAATGATTTTTCACGGTAGAAGCGCTTCACGGGCCGCGAACTGGGCCGCAAACTGGTAGCGAAACGGGAATTCGCCATTTTGTGCTTCGTTTTAATTAAATTACTAGGTATAAGAGGGTGCGGGAGACGTATCCTAATCCCCTATGTTTCCTGAGGGTGGCTGAGAAGGCTCATATATGTTGATACATCTCTTCCAGCGGCTGTGCGTGAGCTTTTTTTTTTTTTGCTGCGTGACGTCTGTTAACGTTCGATTCGATGGAAATCAGGAAGTGTTGACCGCCAATTTGTCACTGCGATAAAATATTTTGTTATAAATGAATCCTTATTGATAAACATTGTCTGCGCCATCTTGCCTTTTTTCCAATGCCACAATTTTGTCGTGCACGGCAGCCATTTTAGATGCCAGGCTGGTCCCAGGCTATCACCTACCCCTGCGGATGTAGTTTATGGCCCCAGCTGTAGAGAAACCAGACATGCCAACCCTCCCGATTCAGGCGTGAGACTACTGATTTCAGTGCTAGTCTCCCGCCTCCCGATTTCTGCAAGCAAAAACCCGGGGGCATATTACGAACAACTAGCGATAATTTTTGTCTCTAACTTGTTTAGAGACAAAAATTATCGCCGCACATCGGCGATTTTTATCGCAGATAAACCTTGCTATTATCGCAGAAAAGTCAGCGATATTCATGTATTATCGAGCAAATGCTCTTAGCCATGTTATCCACCTCCCATTGGATAACATGGCTAAGAACTGCTCAGGGCAGGTGTTAGCTTTTGGAGATATTCGCGCTTAGCGCGAATATCTCCAAAAGTTGGTAATAGGAGATAGCGATGTTAGGGACTGTTTACAGTCGCTAACATCTTGGCACGCCCACTTTGCATGTCATTAGTGATAAGTATCACTGACATGCAAAGCGGGGCCCAAGATGGTCGCTATCTCCTTTTAGCTGTCACTAACTGGTGTTAGCGACAGCTTGGTAATAGGGAGATAAATTTATCTCCGCTTTCATGGCTTTTAAAGCCAAAAAAGCGGAGATAAACCCCCTTGATAATATGCCCCACGATTCCTCGGGGGTTTCAGCTGACAGGGCTTGGTATTGTGTTACGTGGTAATTTTTCCAGGAAACGTCAGAGGGTCGATGCAGGGGTTCTAGAAGAGGTGATAAACCATTTAAGCCTCATGAACAAGCGCATGGTCTTTTAAAGATTTGTGAAGTACTCGGGGCGGCGGTGTGTGTGTGCCCTCTTTCAGGAGCGGGCGGGGGGGCACTGCCAGCAACTTGCCAGGTCAGGTAGTGTTCAACACGTGCATCACCCTTTCTCTGCCTGCTATTGCGCTCCATGCTTCGGAAAGGTAAGAAAAAGAACGTACATTTGAGTTTGAAATGTCCGATCCTGCAGCAGCACACTTCCAAAGCCCACACATGACAATAACCCGATTCAAGGCCCCATTCACCCGTTTTAAAAAAAATATATAAACACTCCAACAAAGTAAGATTATAAAACTTTATTAACTTTTAAATATAATGAACGGAACAAAAACTGTAAAAACATTTAAACATTTTTCACCCAAAAAAGCAACAATGGTCAGAAGCTGTCTTTTGTGCGAATAGTCCCAAGGCAGCACAACGTGCAGAGTTCTGGACGGCACCCAGGTGATGTCGCCTGGGTGCCGCACTGGTTTTGGGATCCTACAATGCTGCTCCGAAAATTGGCGTGGGGCGTCCCGGGTGGTGCGGGGGGAGGCCTCGTCAGTAGCGGTCTGTTGTGCGAATAGTCCCAAGGCAGCAGAACGCGCTGAGATGTTGATGGCACCCAGGTGATGTCCAGTAAACTGCCGCACTGGTTTTGGTATCCTACAATGCTGCTCCGAAAATTGGCGTGGGGCGGCCCGGGGGGGGGGGCGTGGGGGAGGCGGCGTGAACGGGCCTCCCCAGGTGGCGGCCATCCAGCTGAGTTGCACCCGCTCTTGCGGCTACAGCGTCTCGCTCACCATGTTGTTGAGTTGCTCCCACTCTTGCAGTGCAGCGATAGGCGGCTGCCACATGACTCTTAAAATGGCGGACGGCTCTTCGGTTTTGGGCCTGGTCCACTGAAATGGCCCTGGGACACCTTGGAACTCGGACGCTTGCCTGCTAGGGCTTGGGCTCCATTCTCGAAAAGCGTCCCCTCAGCCGTGAAGATTCTACAAAAGTCTTGGGGGCCCCCGACTCCCGCAGGCTTCCGGTGGGGAGCGGCTGCCATGATTGCTCGCGGAATGACCACGACGGAGCCACGAGATGGTGGTGCTCTCATGCTGACGCCAGCTTCAGTCTGAATGATCCAGAAACAAGGTGGGGCTTTCATCGTTTGGGAAAAAAAAATGTTCTAAACCAATGAAAAGTGTTATTTTTAGGTCATATGACCAAGCCTTCCATCTTTAGGAAACCAAAAGTAAAATGAACCAATGAAAAGTTTTATAAACAAGTCACATGACCTGTTATGCGGCATAGGGCTACAAAAAGCGTAGAAAATCCGTTGGCACGTGAGGCGGCGTCAGTAGCGGACCGATGTGCGAATAGGCCGAAGGCAGCACAACGCGCCGAGATCCGGATGGCACCGAGGTGGTGTCCAGCAAATTGCCGCACTGGTGTGGCCATCCTACAATGCTGCGCCGAAAGACGGCGTGTCCAGCTGAGTTGCGGTCACTCTTGCGGTACAGTGAATCGAACGCGCCGAGATCCGGATGGCACCGAGGTGGTGTTCAGCAAGTTGCCGCACTGGTGTGGCCATCCTACAATGCTGCGCCGAAAGACGGCGTGTCCAGCTGAGTTCCGGTCAGTTTTGCGGTACAGTGACTCGAACGCGCCGAGATCCGGATGGCACCGAGGTGGTGTCCAGCAAGTTGCCGCACTGGTGTGGCCATCCTACAATGCTGCGCCGAAAGTCGGCGTGGGGTGCCCCGTTGGCTTATGAGGTGATGTCAGTAGTGGACCGATGTGTGAATAGGTCGGAACCAGCACAAGGCGCCAAGATCCGAATGGCAAGTCCTGGATGTTGAGTGCCTTAGTTGAGAGTTCTGAGCAGTGCTTGTAAGACTGTCTGAAGCTTATTTGCACCTGCTGCAGCTTCACTATTGCCCTGGTGTGGCCAAAGGTCGCACATGACATAGGCGGCCGGCTCCCGAGGTCCGGCGGAACTTTTTTCCTTTTCCTTTCTGCTTCTTTTCCTACAATCCGTTTCATCTGAAGACACGACCAGGTCCCTGAATGTGTGCAGGGGGACGCTATTGATTGAATGAAAATGGCGGCTTGACACAAAGCTGACTCAAGCGTTGCTGTTGATGCTATACAGACAAAAATTGGTTTTCAGTTTGTACATTCTTCAGGATTTTTTTTCCATCCAAGGCTGATTGAGAGTTTGTAGAAAAATGGCTTCAGATTTTCCACATACTACTCTTCAACATTCTTCCTAAATGTAACCATGTGAAACTCACTAGGAGAACTGCTGTTTCTGTTTCCTTTCAAAATGCTGCCAACAATATTTTCTGAATGGAAGACACCATCTTGTAGCATACAGGGCCGAAAGGGGTTCTGGTCTGGCCGATGGTTGGTGGAGACATTTTGACTATATCTTGGACCTGCCCGGCCTCGCCCAAAATGGCGCCGGTATAAATGGGACTCGTAACTCCTTGCCCGCAAATGTATATCTAGAAAATTTTATTGTAAGTGGCCCTGTCTTATTTTAATTACAAAATGTACGTCCACCGATTCCGCAACTGTTAGACACCTTAGTTCTTCCAACCTAATGGCCCGCTCGTTACGTTCCTCTACAGTGTAAATGTCTCCTCATCATATACGATTTCAGTTTGCTCCGTGGCCGGCCCACGTGGTTATAGGCCCGTATTTGTATACTGACATTTTCACAATAAAGGTTTTTAAAACAAAACACGGTAGTAGTATTTACATTGGTAAAGTTTTTACTTTTAGTCACTGTTTTCGAATCAGTAAAAGGCAAGTGAAATAAAGCAGTCCAATTACATGACGGTTAAAAGGTATAATATGTAGGAACGCAGTAAAGATAAATGGTCAAGGGCAGTTGTGTTTTTCATTTCTGCAACATAAAGTGATCGATAAGAATCTGATAATCAGGCGTATCGGCGACTAAGACAGCAGGCCGAGTCTCTTTTACTCAACGGCTCCGTCATGGAACGAAGAAACGCCCTTTTTCTCGAAAAAGGAATATATTTTACTTGCAGGACAGTTGTAAATTTTCCGGGAAAGTACATTAGCCTGGAATATTATAACATATGTTTAAAAAAAAATAATGTTCGAAAACAATAAAAAGCGTAATTTTTAGGTCATATGACCAAGCTTTTCATCATTAAAATAACAAAAGTAAAATGAACCAATGAAAAGTTTTATTAACAAGTCACATGACCTGTTATGCTTACGTTACGCGTTGCGCGCCGCGCCTCGGATCACTTCCGGGTGCGCTAACGCGGCGTGTCATATAACGCATTACGCGACAACGTAGGTCAAGAATATAGTCAAAATGTCTCCACCAACCAGCGTTCGGAACACAACCCCTTTCAGCAGTCCAAAAAGTTCTGTTAAATGACAACAGAGGGGACAGGCAACAAGAACCATCAGTCAAAGAGGGGAGGGCAAGTTCTTCTCTTCCGGGTCATGTTGGGGCGCTACCGGAACTGATCGAATTGGTAGTCTACAGTGTTTCTGGATGTTTCAGACTAAAGCTGGCGTCAGCATGAGAGCACTACCATCTCGTAGCTCCGTCGTGGCCATTTCACGAGCAGACATGGCAGCCGCTCCCCACCAGAAGCCTGCGGGAGTCGGGGGCCCCCAAGACTTTTGTAGAATCTTCACGGCTGAGGGGACGTTTTCGAGAATGGGACCCAAGCCCTATCAGGGAAGCGTCCGAGTTCAAAGGTGTCCGAGGGCCATTTCAGTGGACCAGGCCCAAAACCGAAGAGCCGGCCGCCATTTTGAGAGTCCTGTGGCAGCCGCCAATCGCTGCACCGCAAGAGCGGGAGCAACTCAACTACATGGTGAGCGAGACGCTGTAGTCGCAAGAGCGGGCGGTAAACAGCTGAATGGCGGAAGAGGCACAGTGTAGCAAAAGCGGGCGGAATGGCAACTGAAACGGTAAAGGGGCGCCCCACTACAGCGTGTCTTCAGGTCAAACGGATTGTGGGACAAGGTCCAGAATAGAAGAGTCATCAAAAGGCAAAAAGTTCCGCCGGACCCCGAGAGCCGGCCGCCTATGTCGGGGGCGATCTCAGGCTACACCGGTGCTATAAGACTTGGGGAGGGGGTCGGAGCCAAGTGTCTTCTCCGAGTCCATGGCCATCACACCGCCCCTCGGGGGCCTCCGTCAAGCTGTTTAGGAAGGTTTCATATCACATTGTTTTCAAATGCAGTCAGGTCCAAAAACGACACTCACTTACTTTGAGAATAGTGAAGCTGCAGTAGGTGGAAATAAGCTTCAGACAGTGTTACAAGCGCTGCTCAGAACTCTGAACTATGGCACCCAACATCCAGAACTTATGCCATTTGAGAATGGCAGTGACATTGAAGCAACTCAGGGACCAAAACCATTAACGTACTTTCACGTATGAAAATCTTACTTGGGGAGGGGGCAGGAGCGAAGCGCCCCCTCCCAGTCCGCGCCACCACACCGTATGTTGAAAATCTGAAGCCATCGTTCTACAAAGTCAACCAACCTTGGATTGAAAAATCTAGAAAAATGTACAAACTGAAAACCAGTTTTGGTCTGCATAGCATCAGTAGCAACGCTTGCTATCAGAGTGCATGAGTTTCATGCTCGATCGATTGAGCTAGCCGGATCGGGCAATAAAAAGTATAAAATAGTTATGTAAATAGTTATTTAATAAAATGTTTTACCCTGTTTCTTTGCTGGTGTGTTGTCTATATTTTTTATATTTGCATAGGGTTTGTCGTTATTTTGGGCGGGGTGGGTGACGGAGTCGAGCTGTCTTGCAACCCTCATGGTGTGGAGCTAAGTTCATCTCACTATTTTCGTATTTCTCATGAAGGGTTGTTCCTAATATTTCTATTTTAGCGAGGTCAAAAAGAGATCCAATTAGTGGCCTACTGATTTTGCTCGATTACTTTTATTTTTTTACACGATTTTTCACTATCTGCAAAGACTAAACAGAGTATTGCGACTTTGTGCTTGTTTGTAAATAGAGAATGAACCAAAGAGAATCAATTGTAAAACAGTAAATGCTTGGATAACAATCAATCAAATGGAGAGACAAGCAGGTACGACGGATTACAACGGGGGTAAAGGTCTGCGTTAACTACCGTTCACTATCTGCAAAGAGAGAGTACTACTAAGAGAAAAGAGGGGAGGGGGGGTGCAGCGTTCAAAGCACATCAGCGTGCATAAATACGAAAATGTTTTTATCTATCACGTACTTGACATTTTAAAGCTTTTCATATTTGCTATTAAAAAACCATTGAAATTCACTGAAAAAACCATAGGTTATAGTCGATATATAGTTAGGAATTTGCATTTACAAAACCTTGAAAATTCAATGAAAAAACCATTGGTTTTAGGCCATATATAGTTAGGGATTTGCATTTACAAAACCTTATTTTACTCGCATAAAACCATTGAAATTCCATATATAGTTAGATGCGCTAACTATATATCGCGCACCCGCAATCCACTGCTGATGATGTCACATATTACATCATTCATGACATGGTCAGTGACATCACTGATGACATCACTGATGACAACTCAAATGACATCACTGATGACATCTCAAATGACATCACTGATGACAACTCAAATGACATCACTGACAACATCACAGATGACATCATTCATGTGTTAATACGATGAACCTCTACAGACTCTGATATATCCTTAGATACACTCAGTGAAAACAGACACTCACAGACTGTCACTCATCCATGGAGTTACTCATACACCTAGACAGTCATGCAAAGAATCAAACACACCTCCAATTCCTCAACTATACAGTTATACACACCTTACTTATTGAAACATATTCTAATACATATTTACTCTCCTATACAATCCTTGATACATGTTCACAATGATCCATACAGCCACTCACACATTCACTGGCTGTTATGCACAGTTATTTATATATGTTAACTCTCACATGTACTGTGTTTTACATATGTACTTACTTTGACATGTAGCACTGAGATATCCATTCACTCACCAATACACTCATGCACACAGTCAACCGCCCATATAGCTGTTTCCACATGCACTCTTGAACTCATACACCTAGTGAATCAACTGCTTACACATCTATGCACAGAGTCACACACCTCCCAGCCACCCACACACATACTCAGTCTCCCATACAAATACTTGAGCAACCAATCAATAACCCATATAGTTATTTATATAGCTACTGATCAACACATGCAGCAGTTTACAGAACAACAGATATAATGATACACAAATTAATACAGTTTAATCACTAACCCATGCACTCAGTGAGACACATTTAATCACTCCCTCATACAATCAGTCATGCACCTACTAAATCCTTCATCCAGACATTTATACATCCACTCATTCTTCAATATGTAAGACATATTTTAACTTTACAGACATACATACAGTCACTGGATGTTGTCATCAGTGATGTCATCAGTGATGTCACTGACCATGTCATGAATGATGTAATATGTGACATCATCAGCAGTGGATTGCGGGTGCGCGATATATAGTTAGAGCATCTAACTATATATGGAATTTCAATGGTTTTATGCGAGTAAAATAAGGTTTTGTAAATGCAAATCCCTAACTATATATGGCCTAAAACAAATGGTTTTTTCATTGAATTTTCAAGGTTTTGTAAATGCAAATTCCTAACTATATATCGACTATAACCTATGGTTTTTTCAGTGAATATGTATATATATATATATCAAACACCAAACTCCACGATGCCTTTCCGCAACAAACCGGAGAAATGGACTCTTGTAATGACCTCAGTTGCAGGTTTTTATTGTTTTTTCAATATTCAAAAGTGCATGCTCTGCCCGAAAACAGCAAACACGTTTCGGCGATCCCAGTCGCCTTGATTTTATTTTTTTTTCACTGAAAAAAACATAGGTTTCAGGCCTTATATAGTTGGAATTAGCATTTAAAAAACCTTAGAAATTCACTGAAAAAACCATAGGTTTTAGGGGTGTTATAGTTAACTGGACATTTCACTCGTACAAAACCATTGAAATTCTTCCGATATAGCAAGTTATACTCACTATATCTCGGGCGCTCGTAATCCACTGCTGATGAGGTCACATATTACATCATTCATGACATGGTCAGTGACATCACAGATTTTTTTTTAATACTGATTTACTACATTTTTTAAACTATTTATTTTTAGATATTTTATTTTTTAAATTACATTATAATTACATTATACATTCCAAAATATACTTTATCTGAATGAATTACTTTAGTTTAAATAATTTGCAAATAGGCAATGGATTTTTAAGTACAGTAGTTACCGTTATTGCAATGGGCAACACAATTTTAAACACGATGCAACATTGACCTCAATGTGAATTTCTAGTTAAATGTAATTAGTTACTTTATGGATTACTTTTCTAACCACAGGACTGGATCCTAGATTCAGTCCTTGGACATCTCCTGTAAACAGTTGGGTAAAAGAGTTTTGGTTACAGTAGTGATTTTTAAGGAATATTATTGTATTTTAAAAGGTGACACTTCAAAAAATGTTCACATAGAATCACCAATGTTATCCCATGGCAGGAAATTCTCTTAGCAGGTAAGTAGTACTATTGTCACTTTTTCTTACTCAGTGGTGGATCCTGGATCCAGCACCGGTGCATCTCCTGTAAACAGTTGAAAGAATGCATTTAAGTCATACAGGCAATTTTTTAGGAATATTTTTAGTTTGAGAAAATAGACACGTTGAAACTTGTCTGGTGAAAACCAGACAATGGATTCCTATGGAAAGAAATACAAGTTACTAGTAAGTATGCTTAGAATTACTTTTCAGGGTCAGTGCTGGGCTGAAATATGCAGCACTGGGTTCTCTCCTGATAACAGGTGAGTAAATCGGAATTCGTTGTACGGATGATATTAGGTGAATATTTTAAAGTTCCAAAACTCCACACTTGAAAGAATTTCCAAGTGAAACCAGTCAATGTTAGCCTATGGAAAGAAATTCAAGTTACTGGTAAGTATGGTTAGAATTACTTTTCATGATTAGTACTGGGCTCAAAGATGCAGCACTGAGGTCTCTCCTGATAACAGGTGAGTAATTCGGAATTCGTAGTTCTACTGATTTTATAGGAATATTTTGAAATTCCGAAACTCCACACTTAGACGAATTTCCAAGTGAAACCAGTCAATGTTACCCAATAGAAGGAAATTCACTTAGCAGGTAAGTAGTGTGATCGTTACCTTTTCTTACTCAGTGGTGGATCCTCGATCCAGCACTGCTGCATCTCCTGTAAACAGTTGAAAGAATGCGTTTAGTCATACATGCGATTTTTTAGGAATATTTTCAGTTTGTGAAAATAGACACTTAAAAACTTTTCTGGTAAAAACCAGACAATGGATTCCAATGGAAGGAAATACAAGTTACTGGTAAGTATGGTTAGAATTACTTTTCAGAATCAGTACTGAGGTCTCTCCTGAGAACAAGTGAGTAAATCGGTATTCGTAGTACATCCAGTAAGCGCCACAGAGCTGCGTAGCAGAGATGTAAAAAGGGGCACGGCCTGCACCACCTCTCTGCAACGCAGCGCCTTAGCGCTTCATGGAAGCACATGGTGGGCTACCTTTCACCCATGGTCCATCAGGTTTGATGTAGAATTTTTTTCCCCCAACTTAAAACACGCCACAGGGAGTGTTTGCACACATCACGTAAGGCCCCATCCCCTCCCTTCACAACTGTGTAAACGCACCCTGTCACCATTTTAAGTTGAGAGATTAAGTCCCCTTCTATCCTAAGGGTCCCTAGGGTCAAACTAGCCCACTAGGTACCTCCAGTAAGCGCCACAGAGCTGTGTTGCATAGAGGTGTAAAAAGGGGCGTGGCCTCTGAACACTTGTCTGCAACGCAGCTCCCTGGCGCATACTGGAGATACCGGTTGGGCTGTTTGACCCTCAGGGACCCTCAATATTGAAAGATAATTAATTCCACAACTTAAAACGCGCCACGTGGCACAGTGGTGAAGGAAAGGGGCGTGGCCTGAGGTGATATGTCTGCAAACACGCCCTGTGGCGCGTTTTAAGTTAGAGAATTAATTCCTCCTCAAGCCTGTGGGTCCCTGGGGGCCTGGAGGCCACCAGCAGATCAGTATTTCGTAATTTTAATGGTAGCACCTTGCAAGCATTCAGCTTCGAGGAAACCACGCATCTTACTGTTCTTGCCAAACGCGTTTCAGGAAGTTCATCCCTTCGTCAGTGGCACATCTGGTTGCATAAGAAAACAATGTTCCACCGTGCACTTATATTTGAATCAAGTTCCCACCCCATTGGGCGTGGCCTTTTCAAAGCATTCTGGGTCTTGTAGTGATGGCCTGTGTTACTCTAGTGAGTTAGTTTTCCTTCTGCAGGTATTTGAAAATTAAAAAACCTAGTGGAGTGATGCAGTATCCACCAAGGTGATTACCCTGCTTTGTAGGTGTCACCATGAACGCCAGCACACTCCGGCGCCAGCAACTGCTTCCCATATTGCGGATGCCATTACAGTCCCGGCACAGGCAGCATGATGTGCCACTGACGAAGGGTTGAACTTCGTGAAACACGTTTGGCAAGAACAGTAAGATGCGTTTTTTCCTCGAAGCTGAATGCTTGCAAGGTGCTACCATTAAAATTACGAAATACTGATCTGCTGGTGGCCTCTTCCATTTGTGGGCTAACTGTTTGAGATAGATAGATATATATATATATATAAGAAAAGAGTAAGCGCTCGTTTCTAATAGGTTTAATTTCACAATGCTTGTGGGTATACAATAGGTTTCTGTGACTATTGTCTCTATGCGTCCTTTGTAGTTGTTGCGCAGCAAGCAAATCGATAGGGTCGGTTCGGCCTTTCGATTAAAAACACGCTTGTATTCTACACGCGCGTATTGGAATCCAACGTTGTGTATCTATAAACACGCGCTAATATTGCAAAGTGAACCAACTCCTCCCCCCTCCCTCCACCCACTTCCTGGTCTGCCAACCTGACACCAACTGCCCATCCTAATATATGTAGACTATTGTCTCTATGCGTCCTTTCTTAATGTTGCAAAGTGAACCAACTCCTCCCCCTCCCTCCACCCACTTACCGGTCTGCCATCCTGACCCCAACTGTCAATCCTAATATATGTAGACTATTGTCTCTGAGTCCCTTGTAGTTGTTGCTCAGCGACCAAATCAATAGGGTCTGTTTGGCATTTCGATTTAAAACACGAGCGTATTCGAATCCACCGTTGTGTATTTATAAACACGCGCTTAATTGAATCCTACGTTGTGTCCAAATTTCAAAACAATCTATGAACAACTTTCGGAGATTTAAGATTTTGAACAAACGAACATTGACATTTTTATGTGTCTGTTCGGGCTTTCAATTAAAAACATGCATGTATTCAACACGCGCGTATTGGAATCCAACGTTGTGTATATAAAAACATGCCCGTATTCGAATCCAACGTTGTGTCAAAATTTCATAGCAATTGGTGAAATACTTTCGGAGATTTGCGATTTTGAACAAACAAACATTTACATTTTTATTTATATAGATATTCTGCATTGAAATCCTATCAGGCATTGCCAAATGACAAGTAAGGAATATCAGGGTCAGGTTTATGATTTTTTCATGCAACGCAGCAAGACACCTTGCGGCACTGTGTGATTGGGCTGTGTGAGTGGCCGGGGGCAGGAATGTGCCACATCTATTCAGATATGGCAAATTCCGGTCCTCTCCTGGTGCTGGCAGACTCAGTGCGGCCTAGCGCCAACGCAGGCACCCTTGTGCCATGGTTCAAGGATGCCAGCGTTACCTGCAGGATTGTATTTGTGTAGGAAGGGACACCTTCCTAAATGAAAATAACCCTTAGAGGCATTTTCCTCTTTCTAAGTGTGGAGCAGAATGCAGCACCCTTACAAGTAGTACTGAGGATATTTCTCCTTGTTGGGCCTCTGTTTGGAAGGTGTACCACTCTGACACATTCCCAGGTCTACTAGTCTTGGTAATCCTGGAAAGGCTTCAGAATACATGGGTGGATGCGTGGGAAACCCCACGCTACACCCGTGTAACTCCTTCCTGGCGCAGTGTAACATAAGGCAGCGACTTGGGCTGCCTTGCTTTATTGAAGATATACCAAGCCATGCAGGGCCACATGGGTTTGTAAATCTCATTCCTACCGTAGGTTTTGCGTCACTTTGCATGGCTCAAGGACGACGCAAAACCTTTCTAAATCTGGGCCTTAGTGTTTGCCCACATCCCCTCACTCCCCAGCCTTCAGGGAGGTTGACCTGCCCAAGTGTCAGGTAGTTATGGGAACGTCAAGCACCCAGGCCTGGAAGAAGCAAATGAACCTTTCCCCTAGGTCGTATCCTATGGCCAGAGAGCAGCTTACACACTACTGCCAAGAAGGAAAGGGCCAGTTCAACATGCTCAACGCCCTCTGAGACAGAAGCAAGAGAGTGAAATGTGCCTCCATGTCCCTCTCTATCTCAGCCAACCACAGGAATTCCCACTTCCTAAATTGGTATTTTCTGCTTATTTCCTAATCAAAATTGTGTCTGTAAAGACGATGTCCAGAGAGAGAGAGCCCCTCAACCACATCCGATTTTTAAACTGATCCGGGGAACTGGCTCTGCTGATACTACTGATCAGCTAATCTCACACACCTGATATAAATCCGGTGATGAGCGGAAGGAAAGTGTTAACAGTGATATATCACCAGATGAGTTCTCATCAACTCCACTTCTGCACTCCAGTATCAAGATAGCCCATCTTAAGTGCCATTTTTGTTGCACAATGTTCCATCTTTACTATACACTAAGCTATGCAGCGTAGGTCAAATGGATAACTCAAGATGCCTTTCCTGCCGAGCAGGCGACGCTAGTGGTAAAGGTAATTGCATCCTGTCCGTTACTTATGGAAAACTTTTTTCAGTTTCTGATTTCGCTAGATCATGTCAATAGTATGCCTGGTCAAAGGGGCGAGACTGATAACAATGATACCCTTCTTTTCTTGGCTATGATTACTCACGCCTATGTATTTCTAGTATGTGGTTGTATAATACTCCCCTACTTTTAGTCAATGGCTCGACACCGATTGAAGTAAACCATTTGTTTAAGGCTGGCTGTTCTAGCTAAAGGACTACTGTTAAAGTGTGTATGATATGTTTCCCAATAATGGGATATTGGGGGTAAAAGGTTTAATTATGAATCCATCTACTGCTATATATTATCTTACGTGCTCAAAAGTTTTGAGATTGCATCAGGGTATTGTCCTCATTCATACATGGACTCATTTTGGAGGTTTTTTTTTTAAATATAGTTGTCTTTGCAAATAATAAAAAAGGAACTGAATAAATATGCACTCCTGAATGCCTTTTGCGGATTCTCGGTGTACCTCACAAATATTAGTCTCTTCCTTGTGCTCGTATGTGAGTGGACCTTGCATCTCATTTTCTTAAGAGCAAAGTATCTGTACAGCTTATTTTTTTGTTTCAACCTTGCAAATCAACCATTGGAGAAAAACAATTTACCAAAAAAATAGTACCTTTCTTCCAAGTCACACTGGTGGATCTACAAACTCTTTCCTTTGAACTGGGTATCACTTTACCATATCAACAGCAAACCTGTCCTCCCAACTCAGGATCGGGTGGACTAAGAAATCTGCAATGAGACTCCGACTATTCATGTTGCACTCTGTCACTTCTTAGAAACAGAACTTACCACGCTTCAACTAAACTGCCCGCAGTTAGTAATATTCAATATGGTTTACAAGAGTGCTAGAATCAGTGCTTAATTTGAAAATAAAAATTACGTAGGTGCCAATAATGTTCTTAGGTGACGAACAGCTGGTAAATGTGCAAGAGCCCAAAGGTTTTTTTTTTAGGAGCCGACACCTGGCACTGCTGAATGCCTGAGTTGCAAAATACCAAGCCTGCCTCGTCCACTGCATGCCTCTTCATTCCAGCACTCTACACTGCCTGTCTTTCTCTCATTCTTTTGTGTTCACAAGTCCTGATAACTGTAAATTAATTTGAGATCTATGTGATTGTGGAACAGTTGACCATTGTTAGGCCGGAACAGTATCTTCATGATAATGTGATGGATATAGGTCACACCTCTCTTCCTTGTCTACCCTCCTCGCGGTCTCAGGTTGACCAATTACACTCCTTTTCCCACACCTGAGCACCTTTTTGAAACATTAGAAGCATTTAAAGACATAAGTGCAATTGTGTTGCCAGATTTAAACAGCATATAATAAATTGCATTTTGTTTACAAATCTCCAACGTGGTATTGCGAATGCAGCTTTAATTTGTATTTCGCTAGTGATAATTATTTGTTGTTACGGCGACCTTTTCTTTATTGTATTGCAATACTAACCCGGGTCTGGTAGCATTACGGGTATCCCCATTGACATATAACGCATACGTTAGCGTATCAGCACAACGTTTTGCAAAAGCAAGAACATTTTCAGTTTTAATAACCCGCATAAAAGAACCTGCTATCAATTTAAACGAAAGCAATCAAATGCATGGTTTAATTCATCAACAAACGTTCTCCCTCTTGATGTTGCTACTAGTATACTTCTGTTCAATGCTCCTTGCAACCTAGATTACAATGTCATTTTATGTGTTAACGCTATCTCAAATGCAGCAGAAAATCTAAAAACACCAAATCTTGCAACAAAAAGCACAGATATTCCAGAAAGTTCCTGATTATGAACGGCCCATGCTAATCCAATATGTGTTGTAACTTAGAATTATCAGTTGTTTGCATTTTCTAGGACCCGGCAAATACTGGATGTTATGAAATCCACATGCCCTGGATACATTTTGGCAGGTCAAACTTGCTGGTATTTACAGGGGAAAATGCACGGAAAATACCAGAAAATTGAGATTTCGTTGGGCCAAGTCCCATTTTGCAGGCAAAATTTGTAATATATGGTAATTATTGCATACAGAAAATTGCAAACATTCATGTGTCGTATTTTGTAGTATGCCGTTCTTATCGCAGAGGAAACTGCACCACTGATACCGAGGACCATAGCCTGGCTTTGCGCTGCACAAAACTGTGCTGTACTCTGAGAATCAACAAACACAATTCCTCCAACAGAACAAATTTGACAACGCAGGACATAAACCCAACACAGTACAGTATTCCATGCACTTGAGTTTCAATGTGCTCACGACAGCACAAATCACTAGGAAACAAAACACACCACCCAACAGAACTCACTAGGCAGAGTGCAGCATATATATATCTCAACACTGCACAGATATGCAATAGAGCTGGATTTCACTGAGATCACAACAACTTTGCCCACTAAGAAACAGCACAAGCGACATTCAAAAGAGCACTGTTCTTACCCCCAACACAGCAGATATGCCAGGCTGCTGAATATCACCATGCTCACAACAGCACTCCCATTCTCAAGAAGCAACACACAAATCCACAACAGACTGGGTTAGAACTTCTAACAGCCACTCAACAAAGTCCAGATAGCCCAGTTACAGCAACAGTGCCCTGTCACAGCAACCACTGCCTGCAGTTGTGTCACTCACCTACATGCTGGGAGAGGTGCACCTCCAATCACCCAGCCAGACCGATCACCATAATCACTGACTAATCAATAATTAAGACACACTTACTAGAAGCAGTGAAAAACACTTCTAGCGATACATGCTCCCAAACCAAATGAGAATCTGGTCTGCAATGAATCCTAGCAACTAAGTTGGGAAGTTACCCAGACTCTGTTGGTGCTGCAAAGTCTTATTAATGGAAGAATGCGTGCGACACAAATAACTAACATAACATAGCACAATTACAACAGTTTCATCTCTGATGAAATTTAAAATGCCAGCATGCTAAAATGGACTCCAAATGTGCGCACAAAAGGCTGTGTTTTAAAACCTTTTAATAAAGTTTGACGTGGAACACACAGCTTGTGACAGAGCGAGAGGAGTCCAAGGGCATGTCTCCCCTCTTACAGTTAGAGCAACAAACAAGATTTTTTGTGAGGGTTCTGCCATTTTTTATACAATACAAAAATCATTTTCATGCACTTCCGGACAACAGGTCAAGGGCCGTTCAGTTCTGTTTATAACATTAAAATGTCTCATACACTTTCTTTTTTTTTTCATTTTCCTTTGACAAGAAACTGAGCGCAATATATTTAAATTAAGGTGATAAAATTATTAAAAGGGTGGACAAAATAACAGATGCACAAGTGTGAGGTACAAGTGCGGGTGGGGGAGGGCAGGTATTATGGTTCATATTTCTTAACATATTTTAAAAAATCTTTTAAAACTACAGCATAGACATAATAAACATCCCCGTCATTCCAGTACTGCATACATACAGCTCTACCAATACACCCCACTCATGTGCCCCGCTTCATCACTGGGTACTTCATAACAAGAACGCATGCACAGCTCTGCCGGTGCACCACAGCCCTGGGCTGTAGCACCCTCTGGTACTCCAGTACTAGCACAATACTGCTCTGCCCGTGCACTCCAAACCCAGGCTGGCAGCACCTCCTGCCTGCTGTGCTAGTGCTGGGAACCACTCCTACAAATGGACCTCAGTCCAGAATCCCTGGGCAGCAAATGGTTCCGATTCGCCACCTGTGGCAACACTAAACCAGCACAAAAATCTGCAACCTGCCCCCATCCTTTAGAAATGAAGATGCAGGGAGTGGAAGAATAAGGCAGACTCCGGAAGTCTTAGCCTCACTCAAGCACAGAGTCTGACGTGCAACCAGGGACTGGCTATGAACCAGCACCCTGGGCCTGACATGGACTACTGAGGGGTGACTACTCAGGGGTACAAGCGGGAAAGAGGAGGGAGTGTTGGAAAAGAGGAAGAGATATGTGAACTGAAGAGGGGCGAGAGGGCTGCGAAGAGAGCAAAACTGCACTCTCTAAGTGGGGTTAAGCAAAGGAAAGCAAGCGATGTGGAGAGAAGATCATAGCCACGGAGAAGAGGAACTGTAGCAGGAGACACAAGGGAAAAGAGAAGAGAGCATGAACAGCAGCAGGAAGAGAGCAGAGAACAAGAAGAGAGAGCAGGGGCGGCTCAGGGATTGAGATAAGGGAGACAAAACAGGACAAAGAGCAAGAACTAAAAGTACTGAGGGATTCAGGCTGCAGCAGAAACTGCTACAGGAGAAGTGGGAGACCAGACATTTAAAGAGGAGAAATTGATACCGAGCAAGTCGGGCCTGTAAAGGCAAGCAAAGAGAAAACAGGCACGCATGGGCAAATTGCGCAATGAGGGGTTGACAAGGACTGCAATGGAACTGTTTAAGTTGACTATTAATCATTTAATTAAGTAAAGGGGAGATTACAGAAGGATGCAGTACATGGGCTTGGGATAAAGGAGTCTTCAGTTGACTACAGAAATCCAACACTAAGAGGTCCTCATAATGAATGGCCACTTAATTCTAGGGTCTGGTGCAGGGGGCAGTAATGGTTTGAGACCCACAGATCTGTTTTGTTCCACCCAAAGATTTCAGCCCCTAAAGCTCAGGGAAACTCTGACCTGGAATTACAAATTCTTGAGGGTAATTCCTAATTTCTAAGCAAATCCTAAGAGTCCCACTTTCGATCGTCCATTAACTCCACCCCCTGGATTTACCAGTACCCCCGAAATCTTTAAATCTGTGTGGGGATGGGTAGAGGTATGGAAAAGATTACCAGGCAACTTGGAATGAGGACCTAAGTCGGAAGGTTTTGTGGTAAGACCGGGAAAGGAGCCATAATAGATCATGCTATATTGAATTGTCTCTGAATCTTAAAAATGGAGTCAAAATTAATACCAGGACACTACCAAGCAGGTAAGCAGGTGGTATAGGACCTGGGAAAAATGAAGAGTGGGGTACATCATCAAAAGGACTCTGTACCACAGCAGCAAGGGGGCAGTTTAGTTATGATTTAGCAAGAGACAGTCAAACATCTGGAGCTTCAGAGAACCAATATATTTATACAAATGAAGCTATTCTGTAATAATAAAGTATGTATATAAAACTTATCATAAAGACACGAGTGACATTTTACCTGCAACTGGTCAATAACCAAAAATAGAGGACAAGAATGAAAGTCAATAAAGAGGACTGGATGATGGTGAACCCTGTGGGACTCTAAAGAACATTAAGACTTTTGTGACATGAAGCCACCTAGTTTTCTAAAATATGGTGGGTCACTGAGAAACTCCAAAAATCTTATTGGTGCCATGAAGACTACTTTATTTCCGCCCACACTTGCGCTCACTACATTTGAGGTCAGGCACATTAATGTCCCACAACAAATTCCTGCACAGAATGTACAATACGCCGGGAAGGTTACATACACACCGTCACCGTCTGGATGACAACTGTGACAGATAGGGCAGGGTGGGCGTGGATTTTTTTTTTACATTTGGCATTGTCCTGCACTTCCATACAGATTTACTGGAGGGAAGTAGCCCAGGTCCTCACAGACATGACAGATCCACCTATACTACTCACACCGCTCATGGCCCTGCTGGGCTTCACTGGGGAGGTGGACATCACCTTCAGGAAATATATAGCTGAGCCTACTCCGTGCTAAACGCAGACTAGCATGCAGATGGAGTTGCAGCAGAGCACCTAAATTCAAGGAATGCTTGACCCACAAGGCTAACTGAACATATATGCAGAACTTCTGCCCTAGAAATATATAGAAACCCTTACATAACTATCTGCTTAACCAGCCACAAAACAAGGAGGTGTCACTCAACCCGGCATTCTCGGTCTAAACAGCTCAATGCATCAAGGAGTTGGCCCCTGCATCCATAGACAAGGCAGTGGATCTACTCACTCGTACTAAGCTGGGAGGAGACCTTCGTTTCTATTCCTTTCGCTCACTCCCCCCTACCAACTGCGCCACCCTATGAGGTATCGGCCTACACACTAGAATATATCCCCATACAAAATAACAATTTTACTAATAACTACTTACCCACTGTCTCTGGTACTGAGGTTCCAAGATGAACCGTTGTGGTGCGAGATATGGCAAATGTAATTGAGATGTATTGATAGGGTTATGAAATACGTTTATTATCATTCTGACTGATTTCAAAAGTCAGTTGTACCAACTGAATGCCCAATAAAGAAAGTTTAAAAAAGAATAAAGGATCCTTTATGTCAAAGACAGTCGAAAGATCCAAGTAAGATTGATGGAATAGACTCTCACCCGAACAATGTCCCACTAGATGACTACTGGAGGTGGCGCAGGCAAGTGGCCAGGTTGGTATGCAAGTGCAGAACCCCTGGCTCATATTTCTTGTGAATCTGAAGCCAGAGCAAGTAGAGCTTTCTGTAAAATTTCCAGAAAAGCCAGATTGGCAACATGAATGGCAATAAATTCAAGGATGTATTGGATTCACTATTCAAGATGGAGTTCGTTTTAATTTTTGTAAGGGGATGGGCAGAACGAGGTGCACAGGAAGGAAGAGCAAGTAGTAAAGGAAGAGAGGAGGGAAAATAGGGAAAGCAGAGAGAAGAGCGTGATTTAGAGAATGAGTTCAACAACAATAGGAACTCTTCAGCAGAGATGATAAAATTGGAGAGAGCAGAGCCAGGCAAGACAAAAGTATGGACTTTCTAAAAGAGTACAGAGGCACAGTAGAGGAGAGCTGAACCTGCTAGGGGAGGGGTGGAAAAAGAAGGCAAAGAAGGAAGAATGTGCTAAGGGAAGGGGTGAGAAAAGGAGAAAAACAAACATTTAATGGAAATTTTAGGAACTGCTGGTGGTAGTGAAAAGCATAGAGGGTGAAACTGGGATATCAGACACAAAAGATGAGGAGGGGAGAGTGGGGGGAAAAAGGAAGTGAAGGAACTGCTGAAGAGGTAAGTGAGGAGAAGGGGGAAATAGTGGAAATGTTTAACACAGCACAACGAAAAGAACAGACAAAGCAGTGATATACAAAATGTTTTGGTAATTAGGGGAAAAACAGGAGAAGCTAAAATGGGAGTGGGTGCAGAAATTGCTAAGGAGGAAAAAGCAGCAAAATGGAGAGAGAAAAAGCAGCAACAAGGGGGACAGGGGAGTAGATGCTGAAATGAAAAGGGAGCATAAACATTAAAAAGCGAGGAAGGTCAGGAAGTGCTTACTAGAGAGGGGAAATGATTGGTATTGGAAAGCTGTAATTCGGGAAAGGAAGAAAGGCAGCCAAAAAATGAGAGATTTGCAAACGCACAAGAAGAGACAGTAATAACTGTTTATAATGGAAAAGGAGGATCCGGCATGGTTGGAGAAAAGGAAGAGAAATGCAAGGAGAATCAATGGATGAGGAAAACACTCCTGGCCACTGCACCATCAGATTCTGCATTGAAGACAATATCTTAGCACGCTTTACCGCAGAAGTTTGTACAGTATGCTGGATTTCATCAGTGTTATTTGCCTTTCATCTCCGTTTTGTGAAAAGCTGGAATCAACATAAAGCAGATGGACACTGGCTCTGTTTGTGTACTTTCAGGGGTTTAGAGGGATAAAATTGGTGGTAAAGAAGCTAATCGCTTTATTGCACACAATATGTTGGGCATTAACAATTGTTAATGGACCTTGCGCCTCGTCATCTTCAGACTAGGTGCATAACGGCAAAGTAGGCAATTAACATCAGTTAAAGCACTCTGCAGAACACTTGCATGCTAGATATCCCTATATGTACTACCAGAAATTCATATTTTTCAGGAGGGTATATCACTTTTCCTTCTTATAAAGATTAGAGCCTAGCACTCCTGCTCCCAAGCTTCCCCTGACAAAGCCAGTCCTCACATTCTTAATTTGTCATTTGTTTTGAGATTTATGTAGGAGGCTGCCTAGTTGGTGCAGGTGAAAGACACATCCTGCTTCAGTCCTACATTTTATCCACTACGTAATCTTATGTAAAGCAAACGATTGCAGCTTCTGCAACGGCTCAATCTTCTAACAGCACTGTAATAAATAAAAAAAGACAATGCCAGCACATTACCAAGTTAACGTCCAGCCAATGAGCCTGAATGTCAGGGCATGACAACATGAAAGGCGCCTCAGTTGCAAAGTTGCCTCCACATCAAACGTACCACAAAGCTAAAAGACCCAGAAGGGCACACCCTTTTTAGTGTTCGTGAAACAAAAACACAGCTCATCACTATTAGGGTATGTGGAAATGTTTAAAAATCCCTTTCTCTCTTTCTTTCAACCGTTAAAATAAATACAAATAAGAGCCACAACAAAAAGTAAATAAATGCATAATATTCTCCCACGTGGATTCAGCTGATGAGACTACGTCTTTAGCTAGAATTCGGCCACATGTTTAGGTTGTACCCCCCTCCCAACCCCGACACACACCCACACAGCCTTGACCATTAAGCTCTGTAAAGAATCACGAGTCCAAAATATAGAAGGGTAAAAATTAAGATAACATACATTCCAGTCTTTTCAAAGCCAGCCACAGCTCAGTCACCAATCCAGACTGAAGACTGCGGCAGGCACTGGACCCAACTCAGGAGATGGAACTCAACCACACCCTGAAAGTAGGATGCTAGTGCTACGAAGACGCGGACCTATGAATGAGGGTGCTGCTGTGTGGGCTGAGGGTGGTGCGAGAGTGAGGAAAGGGAGGTTAGTGCTGTGGGAACGAAACAAGAGCTTCCAAAAACAGGAAGGAGCCAGGGGATTAAGGATACTGGGATTCCTGTGGGCGAGGCTCTGGGACGTCGGCAGTCACCAGTTGTCACACGAAGGTTTAGGGACACAGAAAAGGAGACTGTAGAAAGGTGATATCAGTGGTTCACGAGAGGGACGGACATCGCCGTGAAACCTCTTCCGCAGCCAGGCGAGGCAGGCTTTTCTTTCCATGGCCCAGAGCTCCCCGCCACGTTTCTTCCCCATCTTCCTTCCCCTCTCCATTCTTTTCTGGTGTGCGTCACTCGTTTCCTCATGCTCGTCGTAGTAGGCCGCATCACCAGGGCTGGGACGGCAGGGCCTGGGTGACCACCGGGGCCCCCTCCATGGGTATCACCGTCACAGCGGCGGTGGAGGCAGCAGCGGCGGCTGCTAGTGCCATGGGACACACTTCACCAGTGCCTAGGGTAAAAAGAAGACCAATGCAATTATTTGCCAAAATTAATATGCTAAATAATATTAATACTTGGCACAACTATTAACTACAAAATATTTCCCAATTCCACAAAAGTGACTGGATAATTCGTGTCAAAATTGGGTCACAAGACATAGGTTTTCCACATGAACAAATCAAACATTTGCATAATGAATTTCAATTTACCCTTGTTTGCTGAACTAATAGTAAGTGAAAAACAACAAGCATTGGCATAGCCAACAGGTCTCGCCTTTGGGACCTTATAAGTGTTTAGCCATACAACGGTTGATGTTGTTGCACCAAAGATATTGTGCTGCATAACTAAATAATTATAAGGTCCCAAAAGTGAGACCTATTGGCTATGCCAATGCTTGTTTATAGGGGCATTACACATGGCAGCTAACCTCTGGAAAGTGCTTGGTAATGGAGATGAGAAAGTGGTTACGTATGAATGTGAATTTGTATTTTCCACAAACTGCACAGAGTGGACAAAATTTCGAAATTTGTGTTCTCTAATCAAGATCCTAAGAGGGGGAATAGGAGATCATGGGCTATTACCATTCTATAAAGGGTAATGTCTTAAGTGAAAGGACTTTTGACTCTTTTGGCAACTAACTGCCAATTCATTCTTTTATGGCGACCAAACAAGAAGGATCATAGGTCTAATTAATGAACTTCTAGGCACAGATCTTCTTTGCAGTAATTTTGTTATACTTTGAAAAGATGTTCTGTTAGAGAACTCACTACATAATGAAGATGTTGTCAGTGCTATTTCATTTCTTTTGTTGGTTCTTTGGTTCTTTGTTAACACTTAGTTTACCACTTACGGTTTAATAAAGAGGTCGGAGTTTGAAAGACGACCCAACAATAGTCAATTTCAATGTGATGGTAAAATGACAAAGGAGAGCAGCTGACATGTTTTGCTAAAGACACTTATTTGTGGTAGAACGTTTTCCAACACTGTAATGAAATTAAAATTAAAATAAAAAACGTGTTATAGTGAAGTCATTTTCATCATTGGGCACATGGTTGATACGCTAACAAGAGTTCGTTGTTGTTATTTTTTGTGAAAGGATCTGCTATGCAGGGAACGAAGACAGCACATGCTACACATTATTTAAAATACCGCAGATTTAAAGTTAGCTACGTCCATATCGGGGATAAATCGTTTGTGATTGTATTGGTGGGCTTATAGGTTCGTCTGACAAAGATATGCAATTTTTGTGCACAAGAAGACATAACGTTAAAAAACAGGAACTCTAGTTTTTGGGTGACAAAATTTTTATTGAGGGCAAAGAAAGGAGCTTCAACCGGGTGCAATGTGAGCTTGACCGTAAAAACAAATGAATGCCTAAACGTGTGTAACTAATCAAAAGCATTTAAGTGCTGTCAATGCACGGGTCTGTCTAAAAGAATCTTGCTCGTCTGTAAACAATATACTCAGATACAGTTGTTAACTACTCTGGGAGCATTTATTCCACATTATACCAGGTGGCATTGTTAAAGGAAAGTGTTGGCTTACAAGAGGTGCCATGTAGAGTACCGATACTCTCCCATTAGAAATGTCTGTACATTTAAACCTTGAAACCAAGAAAAATCTTTGGCAGTGAAGCACCGTAGCAAGAATGTGATGGGACGTGGTGCAAACAAGACAAGCAATGGCCGCGCGGCCGTGAAAGTGACACGGCCGCGAAAGTGAAAGTAATGGCGAGCGATGCGGAGGAAGAGATAAGAAAGGCAGATGGCGGCTGTGCGTGTGCATGCGAGCGTGCACGCAAGCTTGAGGCCAGCAAAAGCTTGTGGGTAGCACTTTGAAAACCCACTTACTAAATGTCTCGCAGAGCAGTGCATGCACTGGCTTAGCGAGACCTAATTAGCAGAAAGGAAGCTCGTTGGGTTGGGGGACGTCTAAGGTTAAGGAGAAAAAAGGAAGAGGGAGAAATAGGAGCTAAGCATGTATGTCGGAGTTGTAATGTAATGTAATGTAAAATGTAATGTAATGTAATGTAATGTAAAAATTACTTGTAAAGCGCGGCATACACCGGACGGTTTCTTGGCGCTGTGAGATAGGAGTTAGATTTCCTGCTTCAAAATGACTGACTTGCAGGTACCCAGGCAAAAGAGTGCTTGGCCTGGGCCGAAAAAAAACCAAATACATCACAGACTGTGAAAGAAAAGGGTAATCCGGAGGTGGCAGCACTGGTGGGTTTGGGCTGTACCTGCATGGGCAGGTAAACCAGCCAGATTCCTTGTAGCACTTTTACTTGTGTCTAACGAGTGGAACGTAAGTTACCGGTGGAGGTAAACACAGTTCTTCCCTCACCACATAAATACAATAAAAAGGCTATACAGAATCAAGGACCTATTCACAATGCAGCTTCTACGCACGGTGTCTGTAATGTCCCAGCACAGACACTGGTGTCAACCCTTGCCTCTAAACCCTGACAGCACTAGGTCATCTACCTACCCCCCCAATCAATCTGTAACCCTACAAAAATGGTCCACCGTGATTAGCAGGTGTGGTAGCACTTGACACGTGCCACCACACCTGCTAATCAAAAGACAAAAGAATTGTTTGTATAACTGCATGTGGTAATAATTTCCCACATTATCACATCCTGCCCCTCTGTAATCTGCTCTATCTCCAACTCTGCTAGATGACCATCGTTCAGTATTCTCTTAAAGACCATCTCTTGTTGTCCTATCCTCTACCTCCCTTTCCCATCACATCGTCTAGCCCCTTAGCCTATAGACACATTCGGCTATCAGTTCTCTATTTTATCCTACAGGTTCTATACTCTATGCCACCATTTGTCTCCTACCACAGTTTCCAAATTTACTTGCTCCCCACATCTGCTATTACGCAATGGGCCTCATGTTTATCATCGATTATTCCACAAAACATGTGCTTCCTTTCCTCCAACCCTTCCATATTTTGAGGTCTCGGCTGGCGATAGCAGCGCGCATGCGCTGCTCTCAGCATTCAAGAGCTTCTTGAAATCAATCCGGTTTTGGAAGGGGACTTGAAGCCCTGCCCATCTTTTTAATTGGATAGCGTCATGTTCCATGCAAAAGAGGCTGGCTTCTGATTGTAAAGGAGGCTTCTTAGTCCCTCCTTGTTGCCGCCTTGTCTCCATTTGGCCCTGGCCACCGGGATTAGATCGTTTACTGGCGGCGTGACACTCTCTCCTTCATTAGTCGGTAGGCACTTTTTTCTTCGCATTCGGCTTTGGCAAAGTCAGTCGCATGTTTATTTTTGAATCGCGCTTAAACATGCAGCTGTCTTTGTGGTACCGCCCTTGTTTTACTTGATAAATAATGTCTTGTTTTACTTGTTAAACAATGTCCTATGGGAACGCTGCTGTGGTGGAACTTCCGGCTGGCGCGGTGATAAAGGATCCTGTTGGTGTTTAAAGTCGACCCCTCCTGAACAGACCGGTGGCCGAGAGGAACGGAGATCTCTAATGTAAGTAAGGTCGTGCACGTTGCTGAAGGTTGAGGACCGACAAACGTTTGGCTACGCTTGATCCTCCGGAGCCAATCAAGCTGAGTGCGAGTGTTGTATTTAATGGGGAGGCCCTATTGATCCTCTCTAGTTACGGGCTAAGATTTGCTTGCGTAGTTTGTCGCCACCCACGCTCAGCTCCTTATAGTGGTCACCGTGAATAAAAAGCTCGGCCTATCCCCTTCCAGCAGAGCTGTTCACTTTTCTCTTTGCTACATTAGACGCTGGGTATATCCGCGTCAGGGACTATGCAGCTTCTTAGAAACCCATGCAGACAAACTGTTTTTAACAATTAGGTTTATATCTTACCTTTCCCAGTTGGTCTTTTATTCTCTTGTTGGAGAACTTGGAACGGGTCTTTTAGGAAAGCGTTTCATGATAATCTGCCTTGTATGTATGTGACCATGCCCTTACCTCTCGCCATATAATCTTTTTTGTCCACACGTGCCCCTCCAAATCAGAGTGATGCCTTTTTGGCATTTGGGAGGAAGTGAATAGTTCTGCCCGACTATTACTTCCTAGTCTGTTTCGAGTGGTACTAAAGATGCGGAATCCCTAAGACAATGGTATGCGACATTGGAGGGTGAATAATGTGGTAGGTCAGTTTACTTTGTCTTGAACTTGGTTAGCTGTGTCTCCTAGCTGTTGTGCTAAAGCTGTCAATTGTCATGGGTGTGGTTTTTCAGTGGCCTTGTTTGTCAACTCTAAAACACGGCCAGTTGCAGTTGCTACAGGCCTAGTATGATCGGTGGACCCTCAGTCCGAAATCTTGACCGTGGCTACATCATTTAAATACACTGACGGTCTTTATACTATTTTGGTCCAACTCTGGCAACTCCACAAGAGGCACATTGGTAGGCACTCCTTGATTGTGTGAATAAGTCATATAAGTACTTGGGCTCGCCGCATTAACAAAGGCTGCAGTGTTCCCTGGCTAAGTTGTTGTTCGATAGGGACTAAACCATTGTGTTAGGATTAAACGCCCGGTTTAGGAAATTGAATGCATTTTACAAGGTGGGCCGCGAACGAAGTCCTGTGCATCTCATTGTAATATCAGCTGACGCCATCTGTCAGTTGTCATGGCAACATTTGGTAACAGGTGAGGTGAGGGTGACCTAATACAAAAATAGAAATGACCGGTCCTCTATGTGTTGCTGTACTAGTAACTGAGAAAACAGGACTCATGCAAAAAGTGAATGAGTTACAACTGGCTGAGACATTCCCATCAGCCCACCCTTCTGGCGGAATCTCATCATATGGGATTTGTTAATCAATCCAACCAGCCGCCCAAACCAGTAAATGATGGTGCGGATTTGGATGTGGAGTAGAAACTCTAGCCAGAATGTTACTCAGAGGGTAGTGCTAAAGGTGTGTAGTGCAGTGCTGTGGTGAAGGAAAAATTAAAATTACCGACTCAGACAAAAAATATGTTTAATGAGGATTGTCTAAGTGTCAAGGTTAAAACCACGCCGGGTAGCCTAAATATATAACTACACTATGGCACTGTGCAGGACGGTCAACATGTTTCAGCCAAATTGGAAGTCTATCTGGCTTTTGTCAGGACCTAGATAATAATAAGCTACTGCAACATGGAAAACGTGAATGTGCAAAATAGTAACAAAGAGAATAACAAAAATATTTTTGGTGTTATATTATATAGAAATACTTACATCTACCAGGAACTTGGAGCCCCAATGTTCACAAGGAAGATGTAAATTGTGTCTTAATCCTGTTGAAAAAACACATATAAAAACAAACACATATTTACATGTATATCCACATATTCACCAAGAAACTGTACAGCCAACACACTAGCATAAGTATATTATACTCAGCTTGTTCTTGAGTATACTCACTCTTTCACAAAAGAAATGACATTTCTTCTGTGAAAGAGTGAGTATACTCAAGAACAAGCTGAGTATAATATACTTATGCTAGTGTGTTGTCTGTACCGTTTCTTTGTGAATATGTGGATATACATGTAAATATGTGTTTGTTTTTATATGTGTTTTTTCAACAGGATTAAGACACAATTTACATCTTCCTTGTGAACATTGGGGCTCCAAGTTCCTGGTAGATATAAGTATTTCTATATAATATAACACCAAAAATATTTTTGTTATTCTCTTTGTTACTATTTTGCACATTCACGTTTTCCATGTTGCAGTAGCTTATTATTATCTAGGTCCTGACGAAAGCCGGATAGACTTACAATTTGGCTGAAACATGTTGACCGTCCTGCACAGCGCCATAGTGTAGTTATATATTTAGGCTACCCGGCGTGGTTTTAACCTTGTCACTTAGACAATCCTCATTAAACATATTTTTTGTCTGAGTCGTTAATTTTAATTTTTCCTTCACCACAGCACTGCACTACACACCTTTAGCACTACCCTCAGAGTAACATTCTGGCTAGAGTTTCTACTCCACATCCATATCCGCACCATCATTTGATGGTTTGGGCGGCTGGTTGGATGGATTAACAAATCCCATATGATGAGATTCCGCCAGAAGGGTGGGCTGATGGGAATATCTCAGCCAGTTGTAACTCATTCACTTTTTGCATGAGTCCTGTTTTCTGTTACTAGTACAGCAACACATAGAGGACCGGTCATTTCTATTTTTGTATAATGTCTATGATGTAGGGAAGTGAAATGACAGGTAGGTAAATTTATTCCCTTGACCCCCTTAAAATTCTTTTTATTGGAGGGTGACCTAATTACATTCCGGCAATTACATTTCCCTCCAACTTGGAGTGGTATGTATCAGTGACGGACACTGGCCCTTTCCTTACAAGCATCCAGCATGAAGGGCACTCACTGCCTGTGAGGATAACAAGGGACCGTGGAACAAACTATCTCCAACAAGCATTTGCAATGCAATAGGTCTCGCATTAGGAAAGTGTGAGCTATTGGCATTGTAAATGAAATTTTTTTTTAATATGTGTTGGCTTTGAAAATATATAAATTAATAGCATTGTTATTCACAAAGCCAATAGCTTACACTTTCCTAATGCGAGTCCTATTGGCTATGGCAATGCTTGTTGGTAGCAAGCAAGGACAGTGATGATGTTGTGGTGCCCCAGAGTGATGTGGGGGTGCCACCGAGTGATGTGGTGGTGTCCCCGAGTGATGTGGTGGTGTCCCCGAGTGATGTGGTGGTGTCCCCGAGTGATGTGGTGGTGTCCCTGAGTGGTGCCCCTGACTGATGTGGTGGTGTCCCTGAGTGATGTAGTGGTGCTCCTGAGTGATGTAGTGTGTGAGGGTGTGTGGGGGGGGGGGGTGAGTGTGAGTGTGAGAGGGTTGTTAGGGTGAGGGTGTGAGGTTGTGAGGGTGAGGGAGGGTGTGTGAGGGTGGGTGAGGGAGGGTGAGGGTGACAGGGTGAGGGTGGGTGAGGGAGTGTGGTGGTGAGGAGGGGTGAGGGTCCGAAGTAAATGGTGGCAGGGCAGATATCATAAGACAGAGAAGAGACTGTGTGGTGACTGCGTTGGTCAGTTTCAGAATCAGGAGGGGCAGAGTCAGCACTGTCTACGAGGGATCAACGTGTCTAGAGGCAAAGCATAGCGGATGTAGCATTGCAGCTAGCAAGTCGAGTGTTTTCAAGCGGAGTGTCCCTAGAGAGATGACAACAGCATTTGAGGAGCAAGGCTACTGTAAACAAGCATGGTAGGCTTTCACTTTCGTCCAGAAACAAGCTCTCGGCATTGCTGTGGCAGGGGGGGAGGGTGGGGGGGGAGCGCATTCCTTTGAAGTCTGATGCGGGGGCGCAGCAGCCTTTGACGTCTGATGCCGAGGCACAGACAAATGGTGGTGTGTTATGTGGCTGGCAATGGTGTGCACGCGCATAGATCACATGAACTGTAAGCGATCCGCAGCAGTTTTGGTAGACTTTTCTTTTCCGCTTACTATAATCTCGCCGGAGCAATGCGCAAGCGCATTGGCTCACGGAAGACCTAAACATGCATCTCAGTTAAGTCTTGATGCACTAAAATGAGTTCTAATGAAGAGCTCTGGCAAACACCTGCACAAGTTAAGCACTGATTGGCCTACTTGCTTGTGGGCGTAGATGCACCAAAATGCCAGGTGTAGCAGAAGGACCACCGCACAACTGTTGTTACCTAATAACATCACGGGATTGGCCCTTTGTCACAAGGGCTTAGCAAGAATGTCATGGGCCATAGAATAAGCAAGGATGTAGATCCCCTTACCACCGGTGGGGAAGTAAAATGCAGTGATAACCTGGGTCAGTGCCCCTGCAGGCCTCTGGGCCTGGTGCCAAGCCCAAGCTGCATCATTGATAAATACGCCAATATTTGTCCAACAGTTCACCCCTCGTGCTGTGGAATGGAAATTAGAGCTTTCTATCCCTGGCGTTGTCTTCAGGGCGAATCAGCTCGTTCCCCTGTCTGCCCAGACGGAAGCATGCGCGTGCTGCTGCTTGACTGCGGCTGGAATGCTGATGAACAGGGCTGCCCAGCCAGCCAATATACCCAGCATTGTAAGCTGGATGATGTGACTGGACTGTGGCACCTGCACCCAGCATCTTGATTTTAACATAACGTGTATTTGTAAAGCATACATTCACCCAAGGATATCTTGGCGCTGAATAATGTAACCCAACTAAAGCGTACATATTTTATTGACCGCAGAAGGATGAAAGGCTGGGTGGACAAGCCGGGATTCGAACCTGTGACAATGAAGTGGAACACAAGCATAGGTCCACTAGGCCACCCGACCCGGCTGGAATCCGACGGTCAACGGTTTGACAGACCCTCTCAGCCTTTCATCTCCCAAAGGCTGGGAAAGCACAGGAGGTTTGGTAATAATAAATATCTGTCATTTGTCAAGAGAGCCAACAGGCTCTTTGGGGTGAGCAGGCGCTTTGGTAGGGTACGTGTTAGGCTACATTAGAGGCGCTACAGAAGAGGTCTGAGCCTTGATCAGATGCCCATCAGTTAAGAAGAGCAACTTTATGCCCATAAATTAAAATAAATGACCAAATGCAAAACATGTCTCGTGTTAAAATGTACTCTCCCGAATTCCATAGTTCTTGGTGTGAAAATATAGCTCAGGTTATGTTATGGTCCCTTGTGTGAAAGAGAGAAGCTGTGCTTGTTTTCACTGTTCCTACTGTCACTATGTGCAAGAGGCAAAAATACTACAGTGCACAGCACCAGCAAGATGGCAAAAATGGAGGAATCTGGCTTTTAAGCATTACAAAAAAAGATCCACTATCTGTTAATGAATCATGTTCATGTGTAATATCTTTATTATCAAAGAAAAGGCATAATGGGTGAACAGCCCTTATTAAACAAGCATTTGCAATGCAATAGGTCTCACATTAGGAAAGTTTGAGCTATTGGTATTGAAAATGACAATTTTTTTATTCATTTGTTGGTTTTAAAAGAAGCGAAATTAATAGCTTTGCCATTTACAATTCCAATAGTTATAATTTTTGCAAATGTGACACCTATAGCATTTGTAATGCAATATGTGTTGTATTTACGTGACTTACATGTATTGATATCACAAATAACAATGGCTTTTAATTTTTTTATTAATTAATACTTAAATAAAAGTTATTGTAATTTATAATGGCAATAGCTTAAACTTTTGTAAATAACTTATGAAGATTATGTTCAGTGTATTTTATTGTGACGAAAATCCAAGAACAGAAGTGAAATATTAACATCTTTTTGTGACATTTGTAATAAAGCTTGAAACATTGATGTGGTGGTGTCCCTGAGTGATGCTGTGGTGGTGCTGAGTGATGCTGTGGTGGTGCTGAGTGATGCTGTGGTGATGCAATAGATAGAGTGAGTGCGATAGATAGATAGAGTGAGGGCGATAGATAGATAGAGTGAGGGCGATAGAGTGAGGGCAATAGATAAGAGTGATGGCGATAGATAAGAGTGATGGCGATAGATAAGAGTGATGGCGATAGATAAGAGTGATGGCGATAGATAAGAGTGATGGCGATAGATAAGAGTGAGGATGATAGATAGATAGATAGATAGATAGATAGATAGATAGATAGATAGATAGATAGATAGATAGAGTGAGGGCTATAGATAGAAGGAGTGAGGGCGATAGATAGTGAGGGCAATAGATAGATAGTGAGGGCGATAGATAGATAGTGAGGGTTATAGATAGATAGTGAGGGCGATAGATAGATAGAGTGGGGAGAGGGGAGAGAGGGGAGTGAGGAGAGAGGGGAAAGAGGGAGGGGAGAGAGGGTTTGGAGAGTGAGGAGAGGGGAGAGAGGAGACGGGAGAGTGAGGAGAGGGGAGATTGAAAAGAGGGAAGAGTGAGGAGAGGGGAGAGTGAGGATAGAGGGAGTGGAGAGGGAGTGGAGAGAGGGTGGGGAGAGGGGTAGTGAGGAGAGAGGGGGAGGGGAGAGTGAGGAGAGAGGGGAGAGTAAGGAGAGAGGGAAGAGGGAAGAGGGGAGAGGAGAGCGGGGAGAGAGGGGAGGGTAGAGAGGGATGGTAGAGGAGAGAGAGGAGAGAGGTGAGAGAGGAGAGGGGAGAGTGAGGAGAGAGGGGGTAGGTAGAGAGGAGAAGAGTGAGGAGAGAGCGGAGAGTGGTGAAAGGGGAGAGTGGTGAAAGGGGAGAGTGGTGAGGGGGGAGAGTGATGAGAGAGAGGATAGAGTGTTGAGACAGGAGAGAGTGGGGGGAGTGAGGATAGTGAGGAGAGGGGAGCGGTAGAGAAGAGAATAGAGGGGAAGTGAGGAGAGGGGAGAGAGGGACGTGAGAGTGGAGGGAGGGGAGAGTGGTGAGAGTGGTGAGAGGGGAGAGTGGTGAGTGGTGAGAGGGGAGAGTGGTGAGAGGGGAGAGTGGTGAGAGGGGAGAGTGGTGAGAGGGGAGAGTGGTGAGAGGGGAGAGTGGTGAGAGGGGAGAGTGGTGAGAGGGGAGAGTGGTGAGAGGGGAGAGTGGTGAGAGGGGAGAATGGTGAGAGGGGAGAATGGTGAGAGGGGAGAGTGGTGAGAGGGGAGAGTGGTGAGAGGGGAGAAGGGAGAGTGGTGAGAGGGGAGAATGGTGAGAGGGGAGAATGGTGAGAGGGGAGAATGGTGAGAGGGGAGAGTGGTGAGAGGGGTGAGAGGGGAGAGTGGTGAGAGGGGAGAGTGGTGAGAGGGGAGAGTGGTGAGAGTGGGGAGAGTGGTGAGAGTGGTGAGAGGGGAGAGTGGTGAGAGGGGAGAGTGGGGAGAGGGGAGAGTGGGGAGAGGGGAGAATGGTGAGAGGGGAGAATGGTGAGAGGGGAGAGTGGTGAGAGGGGAGAGTGGTGAGAAGAGAGAGGGGAGAGTGAGGAGAGTGAGGGGAGAGAGGAGAGTGAGGAGAGAGGGAGGTGAGAGAGTGAGGTGAGAGGGAGTGGAGAGTGAGGAGAGGGGAGAGTAGTGAGAGAGGAGAGAGTGGTGAGAGAGAGGAGAGAGTGGTGTGAGAGGAGAGAGTGGGGAGAGTGAGGAGAGGGGAGATTGAGATGAGAGGGAGGGGAGAGTGGTGAGAGATGGGAGAGTGGTGAGAGGGGAGAGTGGGAAGAGTGAGGGGAGAGAGGAGAGAGGAGAAGAGAGGAGATAGGAGAAGAGAGGGAAGAGGGAAGAGGGGAGAGTGGGGAGAGTGAGGAGAGGGAACAAAGTCACAAAAAGAACAAGCATTGTCCGCGCTCCGGGAGCGATGACGAATTTTGGATTGGGGGGGGGGGGGGGGAGTAGCACTTGAGAGCTAACAGAGATTTTGTTTTCTTGGCAGCTGAGACCACGTTATATAAATGTTACACTAGTGCAAAAAAAGGGCAACACTATTTTGCAGTGATGTTGCAGTTTGCATAAAGGAGGTTGGGCAAACTGGTTTATTTGTGCATTCAGCAGATAATGTTTTGCATAAAACAAAGAGAGAAAAAAATGCATACCAGTTGCAGGAAATGTATCCTGCATGTATTCCTTCAAATCCCTTCATGTGTCGTACAATTTATAACAAACAGCGTCTGCCCCATGAATAACCTTTGTTACACCCGAGAGGCTGTCAGAATGACTGTAGGCCGGATTGAAAGGTGACTTGCCTCTCTGTTTTTGAGGCCTTGGGTGAGTTTAGCACCGCCGATCTGCCTGTAAATTAAAAATAAATATGATGGAAGCGCCACTGTACACCACGGGGCTTTAAAGCATGGGTTCAGCCGCATCCCTCCCCCGCTGGGTCAGATGACAATGTAAACACGAACTGCAAGCAGCCTTTGGCCCCCGCTTGGCCCTAATCCTCTGTTTATTCAGCGTTTTAGCAGACTTCTGGGGTTGCGCCCGGCTGCCATTAAAGCCCTGAAGCATTTTGAAGTTTCTGTGAAAGTAATAAAATTAGCCAGTCCTCGGTGCTGGCCCAGCTCGAGCTGGCTGCATCCTTGTCTCGTGCCTGACACTGTCTTTTCGAGTTCATGCGAGTGATTTGGGCAAGAGCGAGGAAAAACAAGCATTGGCCGCGGGGCAGGGAGCGATGACGAATTTTGGATTGGGGGGGGGGGGGGATTGGGGGGGGGGGGGGGGCGGGGAGTATTGCCAAGCACTTGAGAGCTAACAAAGATTTTATTACAAAGGCAAACAAAACTGTACCGCAAGTCACAAAAAGAACAAACGTTCACTTTGTAAATAATAAAAAAACAAGTTGGATGGGGTGGAGGGCAGGGGAGTGAGCGAGGGAAAGGAGGGCAGGAGAGACGGAGGGGAGGAGACAGCTGAGGTGCTGCGGTGATTTGGGAGGGAGGGAGGGGGTGGGTGAAGAGGGCACGGGACTGTAGGGGCGGATGGGGAGGTAAAAGAGGCGGAAAAGACGGTTAGGGGCACACAACCTATTTGCATGCATGTGAGGCTAGTGCTAGATCAACTGCAAATACGTTGTAGGATTATAACAAGAGTGTGACCAGGCAATGAGTTGAGGACTGAATCATGTGGAATCGGCAAAGTAGGAGCTCGTAATAATACTATTAATAATATCTGAAATATTATAAGAGGTGTGTGGCAGAGCAGAAGTGGTTAGTGTAATAGGGTACACAACCGTAATGTTGTAAAGTGATAGCCGCAAACCTTATCATTTAAATTAGTTTAAAAGCGGTTGTCCGAGCACCCGTGAATTGCGTGAGAGTTAGGGTACAAGCCTTCGCCAATGCAGAACGGGCACAGAGGCAGCCTGCAGTGGCGGAACGCAAAATGATGCCTCCCCCTCCCCCTCCCCCCTGCAGAATGTGAAGAGGCCCGAGGCTCTTGAGTAAAGCATGCCTCGCAGATATGTAATGAGCTTGGGCTGAAAAGGATCCCCCCCCTCCCCACGAAAGGCTGCAGTGTTTCTGCATGTTAGTTAGCCCCTCAATAGCGGTAACATTATTAAAGCCGGTTTATAAGGCAATGGACAAAGTAAATGACTTCAACTAACAAGCTCTTGGCATTGCTGTGGGGGGGGGGGAGAAATGCGAGACACGGCCTGATGGAATAGCGGTAACATTATTAAAGCCGGTTTATAAGGTAATGGACAAAGTAAATGACTTCAACTAACAAGCTCTTGGCATTGCTGTGGGGAGGGGGGGAGGGGAATGCGAGACACGGCCTGGCGGCCGTGAAAAGTGTGAAGCGGGGGAGCGGATCCCTTTGAAGTGAAGCTCTCGGAGGCAGGCGGCTCGGGGAGCAAATGGTAAGCGTGTGCACGAGCACATGCACTCTATGTAATCCGCCTGGTGGTTTCAGAGCTTGGTTTGCCCTCAATACTCTCGTCTATTTATCACTTACGTAATAGAATAGTCGAGACCTAAAAATCTGGTGTTGCACGGAGTGAGCACCCGTGGCGCAGGGTCTGCTCCAGTGAGCAGAGATCTGGATTCTCGCTTCGCTCTAAGATTCGGAGATGCTTCAGTGTCCTTGCATGTTCAAGTTCAAGAATTTATATAGCGCACTACTCACCCAGAGGGTCTCAAGGCGCTTGGTGAGGGGATTCATTATTTATCGAATAGCCAGGTTTTAAGTTCTTTTCTGAAGGAGATGTGGTTCTGTGTAAGGCGGAAGTGAGAGGGGAGTGAGTTCCAGGTCTTGGCCGCCAAGTAGGAGAAGGATCTGCCTCTAATGGTGGATCTTTGGATACGTGGTACTGCGGCGAGGGCTTGATTGGCAGATCTTAGTTGGCGGGAGGGAGTGTAGAAGGACATTCGGGTGTTGAGGCATTCGGGTCCTAGTTTGTAGAGGGCCTTGTGTGCGTGGGTGAGGAGACGGAACGTTATTCTCTTGTTGACAGGGAGCCAGTGAAGGTCTTTCAGGTGGCCGGTAATGTGATCTTGGCGAGGGATATCCAAAATGAGTCTCGCTGATGCGTTTTGGATGCGTTGGAGTTTTTTCTGTAATTTGGCTGTGATTCCGGCGTAGAGGGTGTTTCCGTAGTCCAGTCGACTCGTGACCAGTGCGTGGGTGACAGTTTTTCTTGTATCGGAGGGGATCCAACGGAAGATTTTTTTGAGCATACGAAGTACGTTGAAGCAGGAGGATGAGACGGCGTTGACTTGTCTGGTCATCGAGAGTGAGGAGTCTAGGATGAAGCCAAGGTTACGTGCGTGGTCTGTGGGTATGGGTGCAGTGCCCAGAGCCGAAGGCCACCATGAGTCATCCCAGGCAGAGGGGGTGATCCTAGGATGAGCACCTCCGTTTTGTCGGAGTTAAGTTTTAGGCGACTGTTTTTCCTCCAATCAGCTACTTCTTTCATGCCTTCGTGAAGATTGGTTTTGGCGGTGATAGGGTCTTTGGTGAGGGAAAGGATCAGCTGGGTGTCGTCAGCGTAGGAGATGATGTTAAGGTTGTGTTGACGCCCGATGGATGCGAGTGGACTCATGTAAACATTGAAGAGGGTGGGACTGAGTGATGATCCTTGTGGTACACCGCAGATGACTTCGGTGGCCTCTGATTTGAATGGGGGAAGTCGGACTCTCTGAGTTCTCCCAGTTAGGAACGAGATGATCCAGTCTAAGGCTTTTCCTTGTATGCCGATGTTGCTAAGGCGTTGAATGAGGGTGCTCTGACAGACTGTGTCGAAGGCGGTGGAGAGGTCGAGTAGAATGAGGGCTACAGTTTCTCCATTGTCCAGTAGTGTTCGGATGTCGTCTGTAGCTGCAATGAGGGTGGTCTCGGTGCTGTGTTTGGCTCGAAAGCCAGACTGTGAGGGATCGAGGGAGTTGTTGGATTCAAGGAAGGCGGCGAGCTGGCTATTGACGGCTTTCTCAATGACTTTGGCAGGGAATGGGAGGAGGGATATGGGGCGGTAGTTTTTAAGTTCAGAGGGGTCTGCTGTGGGTTTCTTCAGAAGGGCGCTGACTTCGGCGTGTTTCCAGCTTTCTGGGAAGGTAGCAGAGTTGAAGGAGCAGTTGATGACCTCACGGAGATGGGGTGCGATGATGGAGTCTGCTTTGTTGAAGATGTGGTGGGGACAGGGGTCGGTTGGCGAGCCAGAGTGGATGGAGTTCATTAGGCGGATGGTGTCTTCAGTGGTGATTGGGTTCCAGGCGCTGAGGTTGTTAGAGGGCGGTTTAGGTTCGGAGGGGGGTGGAGAGGATTGTTCGTTGGAGATGTACTCGAAGCTGTTGTGTATGTCGGCAATTTTGTTGTAGAAGAAGGAGGATAACGAATCGCAGAGGTCTTGGGAGGGAGTGATGTTGTTTGAGGCTGCGGTGGGGTTGGTGAATTCTTTGACTATGTTGAATAGTTCCTTGCTGTTATGGGCGTTGTTGTCGAGTCGATTCTTGAATGCTGATTTCTTGGTGGATCGAATCAGTTGGTGGTGTTTGCGGGTGGCTGCCTTGAAGGTGGTCATGTTGTCGGTGGTTGGTTTTTTTCTCCATGTCTGATATTGTCACAGAATTACCAGTGCACAACTCCTCTACTCTCGAAAATAGCACTCATCATGTGCCACCACACCGGGATCTGTCGGTAAGAACCGCAAATGGTGCAGTTATCTTTGTGCGTATCTCCCTCTTGGCTGTTTGCAGACGCTTGCCACTCCTCTTAGACAGATGGCGTTTCAAGGGTTATCAAAATGGAGTGCATAGTAATGGAAGGAAAAGGACGTTACCTCAAGCCCCTCCCGTGGGCGGTCTTCTGGCTAGGCTTTGTTGTAATGAAGTAATTTGTGCACTGTTCTCAAGTTGTTTTGTAGTGACCTTCCCACAGCATATTAAAGGTGTGTAGTGTACCACCATTTTTTTATCAGTGTTTAATGTTAAGATTGTATTGTACGTCTAAAGGTTTCCAGGCAAAAAAAGCTCTGCAGAGAATGAGAGAGATACACAGAGAGAAAAGGAGAGAGCAAGAAAGATAGCGAGAGAAAAGGAGAGAGAGAATGAGAGAGAGATAGAGAGAATAAAGGAGAAAGAGAGAATGAGAATCAGAAACATAAAAAAAATAGAGTCTGGCTGGTGCTGCCAAGTGGGCAGTTCTCATATTATATACCCCTAGTCTGAAGTCCGGTTATTACTCCGCCCCTTCACATTCTCCCCGAAGCCCGGCAGAGAGCTTGGGCTTCAGTGAGCCTGCTTCGGGGCAGTGGGCAGCCGTCTGAGGTGGCGCCACAGAGACTTGCCAAATAATCCATTTTATGAGGTACACAGAAAGGATGCTTCGAACACGCATGTGATAAACAATGTGCTATATTAACAAGCATTAAAAATGCAATAGGTCTCGCCTTTCATTAACGTAAAGCCATTTGGTTTCGCTATACAATACCATTAGCAAAGCAAATGGCTTTAACTTAATCAAAGGCAAGTCCTATTGCATTTTCAATGCTTGTTACTATTGTAAGTCTTTTTCCCTCTCGCTTCCCATTCTGAGCAGCAAGGGGCAGAGTAAAATTAAGAGGCGGCTTGCCTTTCCGAGTTTCACCTCAGCGGTTCAGCCTCAGAAGTCTCTCCAGCAATGGCGCTGGGGGCGGGGCTTGCTCCTCCCAGGCCCCGCCCCAGGTGCGTCTGCATGTGCCCGCTCATCTGCGTGGGGGTCTTGCAGTGCACGCTGCACAGCTTGCAGAGGTAGGAATCCGGACGGGGCGCCGCCAAGCCATGGTGTTGCACCACGTGGACTCGGAGGTAAGCCGCTGTGGTGAAACCTACATGAAAACGCAAAGACCGCCACTTTAAGCCAGGTATCAGAGCGTTGTGGTCCTCAAACCCTGGCCCCATAATACGGAACTAACAAAATGTGAGCAGGAGTGACTAGAGGAGAAAAGGACTTGCTAGGGAGAAGAAGGTTTTCTTTTCTCATTGGTGTTCAAGAAAAAGTTTACACTCAGCATCTTACTATGGTGTACTTTCTGCACACTTGGAAAAAACACCCTAACCCAAAGAACTACTGCCTAGACTATAATGAGGAGGAAAGGAGGGGATGAGACGGAACAACATGCATGCTCTCTCTAATACACCAAGATTGGAATACAAATAATAGGTATATCAAAACACAGTAAAGGTCTGTATACATTCAGTATAAACAGACAAGATTTAGCATTCGAATAAAAGCATTTGCAAAGCCAAAAGTGCAGAATTTCAACAAGGTAACATTTTATACCCAGACAAATGTAAGAAACAAAAATACTCGATCTTGAAATTTCTCTTTTAAAAAAGCCCCTCATGCTTAGTCAGTGGGCTTTGCGTGGGTGTTCCCACACAACTCCCTTGGTTGTTGTGGCATTCTCAAATTTACCAAAACTGGTAAACCTGGGAATGTGCTAAAAAGTTACACCTACTCAGGGTAGGCGTAACAAGAAGAAATATCTAGATTTCTCTTGGTTTCTTACTTTTTCTGTGTGTGCTGCACACATAGAAAGAGGCACATGCATCCCAGGATAGTTTTTTCCCCTGCCTGCACAAAAACAATCCTGCATGCAACACAGGCCCCCTTGCACCATGGTGCAAAAGGGCCTGTGTTAGCACTAGACTGCCAAAAAGGACCCAGCCCAGGGGAAAAGGACAGGAATGCACTGTATTGACTTAAATAAAGCGCATGCCTGCCCTTTCCCTGTCACACAGTGCAGCATAGCACACTGACTTGCTGTGTTGCCATAACTATGGCCCTATGCATATAGATAGGAATAAGTCTGGTTGACAACTGTGCTGTCGAAACTCATACTTAACACCTTGCGTGCGGCGCCGATTCTCCCCCGGTGTGGAACATTCCATTTGCGCGTGTGGTCGTGACAGAACCATTCCGTCATCCGCACAGCTCAACCGTGAGGCATGACGGAATGGTTCCGTCACAAGCATCGAAGGGGTTAAAAACAAAACACATTTGGTTTAACCATTTTCTGCTTTAGCAATCATGAATGATTTCTATCCCTTAGATTAATTCATTTTTAACTCTAAATGTAGGCACCAATCTAAGGTACATGGCAAATGTTATGCATATTTCTGTTGGGTCAGATTAATTCAATTATTATGTGTATTTTATCATGCATTATTGCCTATGAGCGTATCTGGCGCTTAGCAAGTCAGTGGAGCTAGCTAGCCTCGATGGAACATTGTCTAAGAGCCAGTACTTCAGCTTCTTGGAGAATTCAAGAAGGAATTAGGAGGCTCTCGTGTGGTGCGAGAGGTTGTTTCATGCTTTAGGAGTGATGTATGAGAAGGCGCAACTACCTGATCTGCTTTTGCATATCGTAGTAAGTGTACCAGTGAGAGTCTGGCTGAGCGGAGGTGCCAGGTGAAGTGTTGGAACTGCACACAATTCTTGAGATAGACAGGCCTGTGTTGTGTAGTACTCTGTATGTGTGTGAGAGAAGTTTGAACTGTGCACCCTGTGGTCTATGGTGATACTACGATTGCTACTGGTTCCAGGGTTGAGTCTGGGATAGGGTCACAGCTTGACAAAACAATTTTGAAACTACATCAATCCGGGAGAGCAACTGAATTGCTTAGGTCATGTGGATCTGAGAACTCCATCCCGGGTGTTGTGATGGCCGAAGTGCTGAATACCGCAATTCAGGATGTAAGAGGTGGCGAGGCTAGCCCGGACAGCGCTAGGGACATACTTGCTGCGCATCATGTTTCTATTTCACTGGAAGTCGGAAAGACAACTGATTCAGTTGGCTCTATGGGTACGAGAGATTGCCAAACAGACAGTCCAATGGATAAAACGATGAATACTACCAGTTGTGTTGAATTAACTTTGCTGGAACGCACTGACCCCATTGAGATCTCTGAACAGATAACAGGAAAAAATCTTCAGGAGGGGAACAGTAGGGATATTAGCAGTGGTAGCAGTGGTTGCGGAGCCATTAGTACTGGAGGGGGGCAACAACTACAGCAAACATAGCAACGTGCTCATAATCTAGCTGATACTTCTGTCGACACTGTGTCTAATGCAGGGGCGGTTGGCTCAAGCTGCGCTGCAACGTCTCCAGATACGGAATGGTTTAATATGGCTCAAAGTTGGGAGGACAACCAAGAAAGCACCCCTGGCAGAGGGGGGTGAAAAATGTATGTCAAAAGCCCCAAAACTGCCAAGACATGCAAAGTTGACAAAAGGTGGTAAAGGCCGCGGTGGGGGAGTAAAGCAACAAGTGATCGATGCAATGGGGCGATTAAAGGAGGCTACAACTAGTAATGTCAAGACCAGCCCAGGGGTTAGTCCCTTGCGTAAATGGGTTTCTTCAAAAGGCGAAGTTAAAAACATCTCTAGGCTATCAAATGCCAGCAGTACGGCAACCACTCCTACAGAACTATCAGAGGGAGTTACAGCTGACATCGATCAGGCAGACGCTCCAGAAAAATCTGCATCTGCTATCAGCAGTAGTCTTCCAACATCTTCAGTCTTCTCCCCAACAACAAACTCTGCAGTGCTACTATCACCGTTAATTGTGTCAGGACTAGGTCCCATAGTTAACAATCTGGAGTAGACAGGAGAGGAGCCGTCATTGTTTAACGTCATGCATGCACTGTACGCTCAGAGAGCAGAAACCTAGGCACACTATAAACAGGTTAATGCTGATAGTAGGGAAATCAAGCAAGCCTTGGCAGAGGTAACATCCAAGGTCAGTCTGCTCTCTTTCAAAGTTACAGATCTACAGCAGCGAGTAGCCGCGGGGGAAGAATCTAATATGTATACAGTCAATTTGGTGAAGACTCAGGACTCCCAAATGACGCTAATGCAGTCTAAGGTCGAAGATCTTGAAAATCAGCAGAGGCGCTAGAACGTAAGCATCTTCGGTATTCCAGAAGGAAGGGAAGGCAACGATCCCCTGACTTTTATAGTTAAACTTTTACAAGAGGCCTTTCCGGATCTTGCAGACTGGGATATGGACACTCAAGTTCTACGGACAAATAGACTGCCACTGTCAACCACCCCGGCTTAGCCATGCTAAATCCAATTTTGCTAGACCTTTTCTAGTGTGTCTGGGCAATTTTTTTGTTACTCCAGGTGATATACATGAAGGCGCGCCCATCGTCTCCAGTTAAGGTGGATGCAATGTCCATTTTTGTACGGTCTGACCTGTGTAAGGTAAAAATGGACAGACGATGGAAGCTTCGCCAGTTAATAGATCCTCTCAAAACTGTATGTTCACAAGTGTTCCTGCACGAACCGGCTCGTCTCAAGATCATAAAAGACGGTCAACAACATTTCTTCTTTAATGAGCAGGGCGCTAAACAAGCTCTGTTAAGATGGCAAGTTACCGGCAAGGAATGATTTCAAGCTTTGATTTAAGGATCATTGTGATATAAGAGAGGTCCCTCCCTTCTTTTTTTTCTTTCTTTTCGCAGATACAAGGCCTAAGATTTATGACTCTAAAATTACTTTGTAATCGACTGTTGTTTCCTTATATATGAGAAAAAACAATATTGATGGGCTGTGCTATGCGGGGTATGATGTGGTCACGGAGGTCGGTGGTGGGGGGACTAAGAGGGTGTCTTCGGCATGTTGTCAACATGGGACAGCAAGAAAGGGGGCGATTCCTTTTCGTAGGTACAGGGGTGGGGCAGGTGCTGGGTGTCGAGAGGGGTTTCAGTAGGAGGGATAAAAAACCCCACAGTTTAATGGATTTCAGACGGGCAGAACACTGGGGGAATGGGTACGCAATTGGGGTAGGGATGACGGGACAGGGTTTACATCTATTATTCGATGTCAGAAATTAAATGTATGTCTTGGAATGTAGCCGGACTTAATCAAGTTGGCAAGCATCAGTTAGTAGCGGAAGAGCTGCGCTCATTTAAGCCCCATATATTAGGGTTGGCGGAAACACATATCACATACAAGGATAGAGCTCTGTTCAAGCAACTGGGTTATTACGTTATTGTATGTACGTCGCAAACTATTTATATTCAAGGGGTGGCTTTATTAAAATCTAAGAGATGCAGGGCTGTTCACTTGCTGACCCAAAGGGGAGATGGGCTATTTCACAAATGACAATTTAAGGGCGTAAGTTTACAATATGTATGGTATACGGCGCGAACATTGACTGCCCGGTTGTTGTTTTTCATTTGAGTTCGGAGCTCCTCGAGTGGTCTGGCGAAAAGATTGTGATGGAAGATTTTATTTATATTCACGAAAGAAAGATTGATACCACCACTACTGCACGTGTCAGAATGTGTAGAACCAGGGCAGCAGTCTTAGAGCTTCTCCATTTACATCAGTTGGAAGACTCGTGGAGAAGGCTATTTCCAAACATACCAGGTTATACTTTCTACTCCGCACCGCATAAGCACTACTCAAGGATAGACACGATATTTGCTAATAGGGCTATCTTGGAAAACGCATTTGTCATGGTATGTCCCAAAATTACATCTGACCACAATCCCGTCATGTTAACAATGCATTTGCAGTCTAATGCTCAGGAACCTACTAGGGAATTTACTTTTCCTAGACATCTCCTCAGTAACTCGGAATATGTTGATTTTATAAGAATTACACTCGAGTAGATTGATAATCGGGGCACAGCTCCTATCGCAATAGTATGAGACTGTCTAAAAGCCTGTGTAAGCGGCGCAACGTTGCAATATATTATTAAACAAAATCAACAGGGCTTTTTTTCAGCTGGAGCAAGAACAAAAGCGCTGTTTAGATCTTGAGCTCCTACATGCTATAGCTATTGCTTTAAAAGATGTTGCTGAACAACTGATTTATCAGTAGGTTATCGAGGCCAGAGCCAAGATTAAGAGATGGCTAAGGGGCAAAGTTGCAAATAGCTATCTCAAATTTAGAACAAAACAGTACGAATATGATGAAAGAGTGGGTCGCCTGTTGGCTAATCAAATAGCAGATCATAGGGCAAAATTATGTGTCAAATCAATGAAAGGGGTAGACGGTCTGGTTTATACTACATCTACGGATATTGTGACAATTTAGGTTATTTTATGCTGACTTGTATGGTGACTGTTTGCTTTGATCAACAAACTTCTTCAGCTTACATACAGGCGTGTGCAATGCCGGTTTTGGATTCCCTATACTCCGAGCCTCTGCAAAAAGATATCGGGGTGAGGGAAGTCGAGGAAGCAATTAAGGCTCTGCCCGCTGGCATGGCAGTCGGGGAGGATAAGAACCCACTGGAATTTTATAAATTCTCAAAAGTATATTAACCCCAATTTACCTCGAGCTATGTAATACAATTATGCAAGGCGATGAAGTTCCCCCTTCTTGGAACGGCACGAATATTGTCATTTTTCCTAAAAAGGGGAAGCCTATAGACAAAATGAGTTCTTACCGGCCAATAGCACTGATAAATGCCGACGTAAAACTTTTCTCTAAAATTCTCGCTACGCGATTTGCCCCCATTATTCATCTATTAGTCTCAGAACAGCAACATGGCTTTGTCCCCGGAAGAGACACAGCTGCACATATTAATACCATGATCGCAGCATTTGATGTGTCGGGACAACTTAGGCCAGCAGCTGGGGATGCTGATGTTAGATACTGAGAAGGCTTTTGACCGAGTAAGTTGGGGACCTTATGGGCAACGATGTCTTCCATAGGCCTGGGTCAAAGGTTCATCTCGGCAGTAGAAAAGCTATATGGGAGCCCAACAGCTGCAATCAAACAAAACTGCTTGCTTTGAAGTCCATAGGATTACGCGGCAGGTCTGTCCGCTATCCCCTTTACTGTTCGCCATTTATATTGAGCAATTTTATAAGCATCTATTATCTAGAGCTGATATAATCCTCGTTACTTTAAACGGGATGGAACTTAAACTAACCGCATACGCGGAAGATATCGCCGTTTTCTCGAGTCAGCCGGTAAATGCTCTGACCGCTATAACTTTTGAGGCACAGCGATTTGGCTTTTTCTCCGGCTATAAACTTAATTTGAACAAAACACAGACATTATTGAACTTTCAATCTGAAAATCTCCCAACGGCCTTAGGCGTCACAAAGAATGCAATATATCTGGGAGTATCTATTAGTAGTCAAGTTAGTGATATTATTTCATTGAATTATGAACCTTTGTTGAGGAAAGTAGTTCCGAATCTGCGATGCTGGCACCGGCTCCCCCTCAGTATATATGGGAGATGTAACTTTGTTAAAATAAATGTCCTCCCGAAGTTTTTGTATTTCTTTCGTACTATCCCTCTGAGGGAGCCCCAGAACTTTTTTAAGCGCTTAGATAGGTCTGTCTGTAGTTTTATTTGGAGATACCGGCGCGCCAGGAGAGCCTTACGATATATAAAACTATCATTTAAGCAGAGTGGTATCAAAACTTCCAGATTTTAAATTATATTTTTGGGCTGCGTTTGCTGGGAAAATACAGAGTTTAGTCAAAGGACCTGAAACTGGTGCTAGCTGGCTTTCATACCAGTTGGCTTGTGGATTTGGCTCTGGGTATTTACTATATAAAACATCTGACCCAAATTACTTCAAGCGGGTATGATTCAAGATAGTTAGGGACATAAGTAATAAATGGTGCGACATTTCTAAGACATATGAATTTCCTGACTTACATGTATACACTCTATTATGGGGGAATCATTTAATGCCTAGTATATTCCATGACCACGTTGGAAAAGAATGGCAACATAAGGGTGTGATACGGTTGGGTCATCTATACGACAGACAGGGTTTCCGATCTTTCCAGTCCCTGAAAGAAGAATTTGGCGTGCTACAAACTTATTTTTATAACTACTTGCAAATCAGGGACTATTTATTTGAGGCCGAGGTTTGCTAGAGCTATCTAGCCCCTCTGAGGTTTTGTCTGCATTTTTTGGCATTACTAGACGAGGTGTTATCGGTAAAACCTACCAGAAGCTTATAGGGGGGAGGGGGGGGGGGGGGGGGGGGGGGGTTAGTGACGATGGTATACAGACAGCAGCTAAACTAAGTCGGATTTTTAACTGCAATGTTACTAAAGAGGAGATGAACAAATCTCTAGAAACAATATTTTCCGCAGTAACATCAGTCAATTTGAAGCTTTAGCAAATTAGATTAATATTTATGCTCTATTACACTCCGGAGCAAATTTCTAAATAGGCTACTAACTTAAAAAACACTAAAGCATACTGTCCGAAATGCCAGGAATTTGCCGCAGATTTGTGTCATATGTTTTATACATGTCCCAAGCGGGTAGAATTTTGGTCTGGTATTACCCTCGCCCTTGATAATCCGGCTACCGAGAAAGAGCTGGCGTTGGGAATATTCTCAGAGTTAGGCTGTCTTACTAAATCCTTTGCTTGTATTATATCGGCTTGTGCTCGTCTATGTATAGCTCGTTCTTGGATCCAAAGCAGGAGTACAAGTATTAATGAATTTTAGGCCTTACTAAGAGAAATCTATGAAATGGAGATGGCATTAGCTAAAGTTAGAGGCCCCCGGTCTTGGCTTACATTTATTTTATTTTATTTATTTTTTACAATTTTTATTTGTCAACTGGAAGTTATTACAGAAGCACAAAGCAATATACACAATATAAGAAAAAAATGTACACATTAAATTTACATTGTTCCGAGTTTGAGATTAAACACAAAAAATTAATTCCATCAAAAACAAAGACTCCCAAATTGTCGTAAACTTTACCATTGAGCGAAGACCTCTTACTTTGGCCAATGCCTGGTCCATATCATATATTTGTTTCACTAACACCTACCAATCCATAACAGATGGCGGTTTTGGTGATATCCATTCCCTGGCTATAGTTGATCTTGCCGAAACCAGTAGTATGGCAAATAGGCTATTATTTTTAAGATGTTCGGAACTATATCCCATCATAAACTCCAAAAGTGATAATGGTGCGATTATCCCCAACTTCTGAGAGAGACCCTCCCAACATCCAGCCAGAAAGTATCCAGTACTGGGCAAGTTACAAACATGTGTATTATGTCAGCCGCATATAGTTTGAATCTGGGGCACCTTGTACGATCAATAATCCTGGGGTTATCAACTGACCACTTAGCTACTCTTTCCGGCGTATAATATAAGAGGCACAGCATACGGTGTTGTTGTAATCGCAGATTCGTAGAGTGAACAGCCTTGTCTATTATTCTGAAGGCTTGCGATATATTATTGAGCGCTATTGGCTCGCCAAACACCTTGCTCCATTGATCCGCTAATATACCCCGTCATCTGTTCTAAAACTGTTAAGCCATTTATACACCCTACTAATCAGTTTCTTCGATTCCACTGCATCTAAAAAGTCCCCTATCTCAGAGTCAATTATGTTTACTAATTTCATGTCTCTTAATAAATAATCCCAGATCTGATAATATTTAAACAGCATATAGTCAGGCAATTTATGTTTGATATGCAGTCTCTCAAGTGAAATAAAATCACTATAGTCGTACAGATCCCCCAAGCTTTTTACCCCATAGTTTTCCCATTCGCTGCCCATTGCGTCCTGGAATATCCCTGGCAAGCCTGGATTATGTCATAATGGATATTTACAGTGATAAATAGAGATATTGTTCCTAAGCATAACAGCTCGCCATATATATACATTGTTCTGTATAGTCTTGAATTTTACCCTCAAAGTAACTTGGGTCGTTAATTCTGTACAGAAACATATTCATCTTGGTTGCCAAAGTAAACTCATGAGAAAAGAGGGTACTCGCAGGGTTAATAAAACTCTGAAAGTGAATAAAGCAAGCAGATCAAAAATACATTTTAAATTTAAAATCTGGAAATTCCAAGCCCCCTTGACTAAAGGGTAGTTTTAACTAATCTATCGCTCTTCGCGCTTTCTTGAAATATCATATAAAACTACTTAGAGTTCCATCTAATCGCTTAAAAAATAAATTTGGAACCTGTAGTGGAATAGAACAAAAACAGTAAAGAAATTTAGGTAAAACCTTCATCTTTATGAAATTAATTCTGCCAATGATACCTATAGGCAATTTATGCCATTTTTTAAAAAGACTTAGCAGTTTCCTACAGTAGGTCTTTGTAATTTAAAGAGAAAATTCTGCCTATTTGTGCAGCTATCTTGACACCCAAATATGTAACCACTGAGCAGACTCCCTGTAAAGGAGCCGTAGGATTGTGATTGAGAAGAACTTGGGTTTTGTTTACATTTAGCTTATAACCTGAGACTAGACCAAACTTACTAGCTGCATCTGTTATCGCTTGCACCGCTTTTGCTGGCTCTGTTGAAAAAACAGCTTTGTCGTATGCATATGCAAGGACTTTTCAGCAAATTAGTTCCAGCTTCAAAAGCACGTAACAGTTGATTGCTTAATAAGGCTTGAATAAACGGCTCTATATGAAGAGCAAATAGTAAGGGTGAGAGAGGGCACCGCTGACGAGTGCCACAAAGTATTGGAAAAGTGGATGATTGCAGCCCTAAGTATGCTAATTTAGCACAAGGCTTATCGTATAAAGCTTGTATCTGCCTTTTAAATTGTCCCTTAATCCCAAAAGCTGACAATGTAGCCCATAAAAAGCTCCACCCCACTCGGTCAAACGCCTTCTCTGTGTCTAGTAATATCATACCAAGTGAGGTGGTTCAAACATCTGCCACATCAAAAGCAGTTACTTTCATGCTGACCTGGGTTTGTATCCCTCCCTTGAATAAACCCATGCTGGTGACAGGAGACCAAATTTGGCATTTTGGGGATAAACCATTAGCGAGAATTTTGGCATATATTTTTACATCAATGTTTAAAAGTGAGGAACTACTCTGAATGTAGATACAAATATCCTCTTGCTTTGGGTAAACCAATGGGGTATACAGAGCTTGATAGTACAAAACAAACTGTTCTAACATCTGTTGTGGTTGCTCATACAAGATACCATTCGACCCCTTAATAGCCTTTATATGAGCCTTAGCCCCGTCGTCTGAAACCTTATAGGCAAGGATTTTACCAATTTTTCCCCGAATTCATATTGCGCTCTCCGATGTTTATTATAACTTTCCATAACTTTTCCCCTAAATTTACTCTTCAGTTTTGATCTAAGATAAATTAAAATAGATCCCAATTTTTCAAATGTTCCCAAATCACTAGCCCTGCTCAGAGCTGCCTCTGCATGCTGATCTTCTGCCACCAGTATTGCCAGAATGGTCTCCTTAACTTCTTTCCTTTAATCCCTATTTTGCTGCAAGATATACTGTTGTGTGTGACCTCTAATAACAGCCTTACAAGTATCCCATATCACTATGGGAGAGGCCGATCCTGCATTCTCATTAAAAAAAGCTTCAAGCTGTCCTCTAGTCTTATCCACCTACTCTTTATCTAACAATAGATACCTAGGAAACAAGAAGTTTCTGGGTGCTTTATTCTCATCAGATATTTTTAATGTTTAAAAAAATAGGGTTATGATTTGAAGTTACTTTTGGGCATATTTCCATGTCCATTGTCCACAAAATAGAAGCTGTGACCCAAGCCATATATACCTGTGTATAAAGTTTGTGTGGAGCAGAATAGTAAGTGTAGCCTGGAACATCTGGATACAATGTCCTCCACACATCCCTCATGTCCTGAAGTCGCCCTAACTCCTTAATTGCAGCCCTTGTCTTTCGCATTCTATGCAATGCCCCCAGTTGGGTTTCATTGATTCCATAATCCATGATACAATTACAGTCACCCATCACCACCCGCTCCCCTTCCCAATTCAGCAGTTCAACATTTATCGTAACAAATATAGAAGGATCATCTGTATTGGGACCATACAATACACAAAATACATATTTCTTCTCCTTGATCATCAGCTGAGCTATAGCCCACCTCCCATTTTTATCAGCCACTATCTTAACCGTTACACCCATAAAACGTTTATGCTTTAATATAGCAACCCCCCCGTATGGAAGCGCTTTGTCCTGTACTAACTACTGCTTGGAATCCCAGTTGTTTTAGCAAACCACGATCCTAATACGCGAGATGTGTTACTGTCAACAATACTATTTGTGGTTTATACATTTTTAATTATTCTGCCACTAATTGTCTCTTGATCTTACTATCCAGACCTGCCACATTCCATGCTAATTAATTAAACCATGCCATAACAAAAATACAACTCTTCTGCCTATCACTTCCAACCTTATCATTTCAACACCTTTTCCAATTCCTTTATTGTCTTTTTCATTTTTTCTTATTCGCCTCCAGTTGACTTTTCCCTTTTTTGAACCCCATCCACCACCACCCCCAACCCCACCCCCAACCTCGACAGGAGATTGAACCACCCCCTAACATCTAGAAGGAGGAATCATCCTCTTTCCAAGCTGCAGATGGATTTGGCAGCTACCTGAGATCCATTCCCCGTGATAGCTCCCGAGGCTTACACCCCATTGCTAACTAAAAGTAAAAATCAAAAACACAAAACAAGAAAATACCACTTTACTAGAGATTTTACCCCTGACTTATCCTTAGCAGCGATACCTTCAACCTTAGCCCTTCATGCCTACCCCCCATCTTCTGCCATTCATAAAGTGCTGCCTTCGCTTCTCTATCAGACATAAAAACGTGTGATTGTCCTCCTTGTACCACTTTCAAGCGTGCTGGTTCCTGTAAGTGCACTTGTGCCCCACTATCTTTAAGTGGATCGATCAGTTGTCTAAGCTGCCACCGCCTGTCCATTGTTGCTTTACAAAAATCTGATCGGAAGAAAATTGCAAATGGATCAACAGTAACAGGCGATCTAGGACCTGCCTTCAAAAAGACCACTTGCCGGAGCAAGAAGTTCCCAAAGTAGATGAGAAAAGGACGTGGGAAGCGTGCATCTTGCCTTCGTTGCACAAATGGGAGTCTATGGGCTCTTTGTATCGGACAGTCCCACTCCCAACCCAGAAAGTCCGGAAAGGCCCACTGCAATATCTGTACTACATACGCTCTAGAGTCTGACCCCTCAAGCCTTTCTGGAATCCCAAACAGTTTCAAATTCTGTCTCCTTTGGCAATTTTCCAAATACTCTATCTTAAATTGCATGTTCTCCAGCATATCATCATGTTGTTGAACCCTGCCAGTTGTTTTAAGTGTTGTTTCTTCGCCTTCAGCAACTCTAGCCTGTAAATCTGCAACTTCACTTGTAAGAGTCACACCTTTCGAGGCTACTTCCTCCAGTGTTTGCTGTATTCCTTGGTTATCTGCCCTAACTTGGGCGAAGAGTTACCGTGTTTCCTCTCTTTGTCTTTAAGAGATTGCAAAATTAGTGCAAGCATTGACGTTTCGCCTACTTGGGGATCCTCCTCATCACATCACATACCTCTCCCTTCTCCTCCCCAGCCAGTGTACTCTCCCCTTGCTGAAATCGGATTTCCTCTGGTGTTTCCACAGGAGTCCCTTCCACTGAGAGTCGGAGAGCCCCAAACACATCATCCACTAACCCTGCATCTGATAGCCTAGATATCAGGGTTTTAACCCCGCCGTTTGCTTGCACCCAACGTCTTATAGGGCTCACAGTTTATGAATTTTTAGATTCCATCCTTTTCTTGCTACTGGATTGCTGGCCTGACCCAGTTAGTGACTCTCTATTCACACCCCTAGGTGTCTTAATCTTAGACTTAGCTCTTAGGTGTTTCTTCTTACCATCTAAAGGGTTTGAAATTTGCTTCTGCTTCATCACCGTTACCGTTGCTTTCTGCGGGGGGTTTTGTGGCTTACTAGCATTTTGCTTTTTTTATGTATGTGATTCTCCACCGACCCCCTGCTAAAGGAGTAGTAATAACGTTGTCCTGATTAACTAATACTGGCTCATTCAGGAGGTCAGTGAGCGAAGAAATGATAACAATACTGTTCTCCTCCTGAAGAGGTAAGATACTACCCTCTAAATCGTGTTTACTGCTCGTTGCTACATTCGATCCCTCAATCCCGTCTTTCCTTAAATCCATTGCCTCGGCTATTGGTGTCGTTAATGTAGGTCCAGACCCTTGATAGTTCATTTAGCAGAGTCCTAACACGTCCCCCCCAGAGGTATTACACAGTGATTCTCTTCATTTACTTTGTTCGCTTCGTTAACCTCTTCTGATTCGGCATTAGCAGCAAGTACAGCAGCCAGCTCAGGGAGGAGGAGGCAAGATGGCGGGATGACGCAGTCTCTGAGCACCAGCATGCAAGGAGCTCGCCAGGCTCTTTCTTTCTGAACTAAAGTTTTGTGCTAACATGCGATGGGAAGATGCAAGGAAATACCCAATAACGAGATATCTGAACAATTGAATATCGACATCGACTTGTTAACTAAAGCGGTATGAGGAGAAAAAAAAATGCTGAACGTCAGGGATTCCAACTGCTGGGCATTTGTATACTGGGAATCCGCTGATTGCTAACTCAGAGAGAAGGAAAGAGACTCACCGGAGCAGCGGTTACGCAGTGACTACACGCTTCTATCAAATGCTGGCAATGACGCAAACTGACCTTCATCGCTTGCCGTCCACATGGGTTGTGTGTTTGGCGGCTCAGCGGACCCTGCCGAGACTTTGCTATCAATCCACACTTTGTTTCAAATTACGGGAGGCTTCTTGTCGATTGTCGATTATGGTACCTCCAAAGAATATGACAAGGAGCACTCGAGCAGCAAATCAGACACTGGTAAGCGCTGCTGGTGGCTCGGAGTGTGATTTAGGTGTAGGGGGCCAGAAGACTGATATTCCCGGACAATCAAAAGGCGTTGGAAAGTTTGGAAAAACGATTTTGAGTTTTTTTTTTTACAAACGAAGCAGTCAGCTGAGTTATTTATGACAGAAGGGGCAATGGAAGCAAATGCTAGCAACAAATTAGCAGAGATGGTTGAACATGCTATTGGAGAGCAACAAAGTATCACAGTGTCCCCGGTCTCAGTGAAACAAACAATGGGAGTGGTGGTCATGGTGCTAATACATGCCTAAAGAGTGCAGAAATACACTGCCCCGACGACATTTGTAATAAGAAGCAAGATCAGGTGTTTGTGGATGGAGCAGCTAGTAATTCTATAGACACCCCAAGATACTACTCACTACTCTGGAAAGCAACATTGAAGCAGACAGGGGCTATAACAGTATATTGGCTTACATTTAAAAAGATGGTCTTGCCTTCAATGGGTCTGAGAGTTTAAAGTATTCTCTTTTTTTCTGTAACTTTTAGTCTTCTTCGCTATATAATCGCTTTCATTTATTACAATGGTATCAAAATGTATTTGTATTGGACAATTACAAAAAATGTTGTTAGGCCTTTGTTTTTTCTGCTTATTCGCCTGTGTATTCTCTGCCCTGCCTATGATTACTATTGGTATATTGTTTATGAATTCTTTTGCTCATGCAAAGTATTTTTGTTTGTGGCTATAAAATAAAATAAAAAATAAAAATAATAATTTTCTTCTTTTTGAAGGTTCACATTGGCATGAACGAGGCTGCGGCGGGTGTCAAGGAACTTCACAATATTATTTGCATCTCATAATGATACATATAGCAAATAATTTCAGTTTCTAATTTATTTCAGAGCAAACTGCAAGATAAAAAGAGAGCTTTCAGTTTCATTGAATTGAGTTTCTAAAAGTTATTTCACGTAGCAATACTTTCTAAAGGAATAACAAGTGTTGGCATTCTACAAAATAAGCAGTTCAACAGTCTTGAGGGTACGTCTCTGAATGGCTGTTTAAAAAGCGTGGCATGGTCATTTGAATGCAGGATGGTAAGATAATGTGCATCCATGTCCCTCTTCTTCAGCAACAAGACCTCAAGCATCTACAACATCTTTGAGGCCCAACCAGACTCCTCCACAATCGCAGCTGCTCTACCCGTCATTGCCAACACCCAGAGGACTACACAGACCACCTGGCTCACCATCACCATTCAAGAAACTGCAGTGACCATGCGCACCACAAACTCCGGAGCACTATCAGACCCCTACCCTCATCACATATTTACGAAAGGGCTGGACGTCAGCAAAGCCCTCGCTCTGATCTTGCACAACTTGATCAACACAACCTCCTTCCTGGATACCTGGAAACACACCACTGTTCTCCTTCTCTAAAAGAAACCCTCAGAAAATCCTAAAAAGCTAGCTACCTCCTAGCTACTCTTCCCAATGAAAGTCATGGAGATCATGAGAAAACATCCAGATGGCCACCTCTATGATAATAACCTCCTTGGCACCACCCAATCCAGCTTCAGACCCAACCACAGCACTAAAACCACCCTCATCACCACCACAGATGTCATCCGGGTGACCATGGACAGAGGAGATCCCCCTGCCCTCATCCTTCTGATTTCAGACAGATGTGCCTGGCCCTTGTGATTTCATGAATCTATATTTCACCACAGTGCCTTGCAGGTCCCAAGGGACAAAGGCATACATTTGCAGCTCTTCTCTAGCACCTTGAGACCCTCCGGGTAAGTAGAGCGCTCTATAAATGTCTATGATTGATTGATACAAAGGCTTTGGAGTTGCCCTGATACTTACTTTCTTCAGTGCAGAGTTTCCTGGGATTATTACGGATTAGGTATCAAATGTCACAACAGACTTCATTGTAAAATCATGAAAAGCTGGAAGAGGCCAGTGATTCTAGTGGTAAATCGATTATGTGATAAAATCTGATGCGAATCAAAGACAGAAGAGAGTAGAATTGCTTCAAAAGAACCGGATGCAAGTTATGCTCATCCACAGCATAGAGTTAGTTAGCGGAGACCCTGAAATGGCTGGTTTTATCACAGATGGTTAAGGCTTATTGTGGCCCAGTACGTGATCTAGTTAAGAGTCCCAAAGTAAGACTTTAGTCGGGCAAGCAGAGGAGCCTGCCACTAGTTCTTGGACCTCAATATTTCAGTCAAGGGACAGAATCTTTCAGGCCATCTAATGTTGTTGCAGGTAAGAATTGATTATCTTGGGAAGTGAGCACCTACAAATGTAGACAAATCATTTTTCTACTGATAACTTTTTGGCGGACAACTGGTCTTCATTCTCAGTTCTTGTTGCTTACTGGAGGCAGTCCATTCCCCACCTCCTGTCTAGGTGCCAGAGATCTAGAACTCCCAGTGGGCTCGCCTTAATCCCATGCAACATCGAACTCTCTCATTTACAACCCTATTACTAATTATGTAAATGGTTGTGGGACTATTCAAGTAATAAATCTCCAAACTGAGGTAAGAGCTGCCTTTAAAAGCTCTCAGGTAAGTAAATAGTTTTGCTAATACTCAAAAATTGGCAAATCAGAGCCACCGTTACTGTACAGGTTTCCATAATTGAACATTAGCAACGCTATGCAATCAACCAACAGCACAGAAGTTGTCCATTTTGGTACTTTCACATACTGCAGACCTCTGCCATACTTTTTAGCTTCCATAGTACCTCCACACCCCCTCCTGAGTTAGCAACTACAATTAATCTATAGTGATTCCACAATTATTCACACAGCCAGTAACTTTCACTTTCCACATACCCCTAAATTAGCACACCAGTCTCCAATAATGCCAACCCATATACTGCTGATTGCACAAGGTTTACACATTCACATGTAATTAGCCTACAAAAATATCTCCATGCATTGTGCTCTAATCCAGCCAAAGGATTTTTCTACAGAGTGCTACTAAGACTAGTTGGATCTGTTTCTTTACCAATGCGGATGTAAAAAGGTTTTGATGTATATTGCAACCTGGCTTCAGAGCTCCCGGGATACTTAAGATTATTGTAAAGGACATGTCACCCCAATGCAGTCCCTTGAAAGTGCATATTTCATCTATTACCAAGGAATAGCACTCGTTACAACGCAAGTCGTTACAGTGACGCGTTGTTCCATCGCATGTCATTACAATGCAAGTTGTTACAACAACTTGCTGGGGGGGAGGGGGGCTAGAGTTTGGAACAGTATAATTTACTATTCCAACTCCAGTGTGTGCAACAGTAGGAAAGGTGTTGGACTGAAAATCCAACACCATCTGCCCCCCACAGCAAGTTGTTGCAATGACTTGCGTTATATTGGCATGCGAAGGAACAACGTGTCATTGTAACTACTTGCGTTGTAATGGAATGCTTTGTAAACAATTAATTAATTGTGGGTTTGTAATGCGCTAGAATCGACTCCCGAAGGAGTATCTCTGCGCAGTAGACCGCTGGGGAACCCGTCCTGGCTTTCCCTGTGAGATGGTCCCTGCTGGGTATCTCCAAGGTGAAACCAGGCATCCCCGGCGTATGTGGGGGGCTGTTGTGGAGATGAGGCAAGCTAATGCCCAGAGTTGCCGAGTGTGATCCCTGGTTAGAGTAGGCACCGAGGTGAGAATTATCGAGTCCGCTGACCCTGGTCCACGACCCTGCCGCGTCGGGAATTGAACCCTGGTCCCGGGCTGTCCTCTGCTCCCGGGTCTGCCGCCTCTAATCAGTGAGCCACACCACTCCGTTGTAAACGTTGTTTACCATTACCAAGATGTGTAAATTTAAGAAATGTGAGTGGACACTGCCAAAAATGTCCATCGGGAAATTTAAAAAACTTTGAGTTCAGCCGCCATTACACTGTTTACGATGTTGCATTCACTATGGGGGCATTATTTCTAGTTATAATTGTAATCACATGATGGAGGTAGCATCTTATTTACTTTGCTAGGAAATTAATATCCTGTGCAACCTAAGATGAAAGCATCTGGAGCCATTTCACGCTGTAATTTGTATCTAAAGCTAAGACGGGTCAAAACGATCCAAGGTTAGTTTATAGAGTGGCAGAATTAGAACTCCAAAATGGCTTTCATTAGCAAAGGCTGGAAGGTACTAAGCACAGCTATGCTGTATTCCAGATCCAACCGCCTATTAAGAATATGCCCTTATTGGATGGTTAGACAAATTCATGCAGCCAATTAGACTTCCCACAACAGCAAGGTCAGATTTCAAAAGCTGAGAGTGAGGAAAAAATCCCCCAAAACTTTGAATAACTCTTTCTAGGGGCACAGTGTCTTCTTTTTATTACGTTTTATTTTGATGGTGGTTTAAAACTCTACATCGGCAAGTAGGTTGTAGATACAATTTAATGTTTTCAATTTCCTTCCAGTGCATTATCCTAAATATTAATAGGTGGGTGCACCCTTACTACATACTACAACAGCGGGGAACGATATGCTAATGCAAATACTGTTAAGTCAATAGAGCGTACACGTTCCCACTAATGACAGTTCCTCATATAATACAGAAACACAATTGCAGTTTATTCCACATGAAACTTCGATAAAAGCTCAATGGCTCATGGGTCTGAGGGAAATGCAAGTTAACTGAAGCACACAGGTGCCCCGAATAGGCACAGGTAAAGCACCACAATCCCACAACCTGCATGGATGAATTCTTTACTTTAGAAATATTTTCTAGAGTAAGGCCCACCATCCTAAATTTCAGTAAGCATACCTAAAGGTTGTGAATCGCATTCTTAGCTAAACGTGTGCGTGGGAGGGGCGGGTCCCTCAGGGCCCACACAAAAAGACGTCTTCACTGGCACGCTTCTCTACCTGTGGTGGCCATTTAAAGTCTCCTTGGTTTCCAGCAGCAAGCAATCTCTACTCTTCAGGGCTCCAGGAGAAAAGAGGATTGATTCTTGGATCCCGCATTCTGGATCGGATTTCAAAACTGTAGGAGGGGCGGGTCCCTCAGGGCCCACACAAAGAGACGTCTTCACTGGCACGCTTCTCTACCTGTGGTGGCCATTTAAAGTCTCCTTGGTTTCCAGCAGCAAGCAATCTCTACTCTTCAGGGCTCCAGGAGAAAAGAGGATTGATTCTTGGATCCCGCATTCTGGATCGGATTTCAAAACTGTAGGAAGTGGGTTATCTTTCTAGGCTCCTGTCTGGATAGCAGGGACAAGATTGGTCTCCTGGCTAAACTGAGTTAGAGAAAGTCGCTGAAGTGAGGGTTGAATCTCTAAGAATGGATCAACAATCACTTATCGTAGGGGCTCTGCTCATAGCAAAGAGATTCCAACCACCTACTCATCCATAAACACCATATTTGTAGTTTAGTAAACAAATAAATGTGTATGGGATCTGAATCTTAAGATGCATCTTGCCTTGAAGTTGTAGATTCTCAGAGAATTCATAAAACATGGGTTTTCTTCACAAGTGAGATGGTTAGTATTGGAAGGGGGTGCCAACAGAGAACATATTCCCCAACTGTGGGAGGGTACTTGGATGCAAACATGTATTTCTTTTTAAGCTACAGCAAATAACGTTAGAAGGCTTTGCTTAAATTTAAAGTACAGATCACCAATGCCGGTTTTATCTGACGGCATTTGGGACTTTGAAGTTGATGAGGAGCCACAGTGACTTCAGTGGCAATGGAATTACAACCCAGGCGTTCTTTCCAGCAACCAGTGTTCTAACTATATTCCAGAAAATATCAACAGGGAAGACTGACGTTTTGGGAGGCTGATAAATAGTGAGCCAGGGTAGTCTATTCAGGCAACATGGACAATGCCAACCAAGTCAAGGGTGTCCTCTGGAGGAAAGGGAGAAAGAGGGTACTTCAGAGCGGGTGACAGCGAGGGATAGTAGTTTGTTTAGGGGCCAGTATGTGCCATAGAAGACGGGCGTCCTTATTCCAATATCCATTATACCATTCTATTATACAATCAATAGATCGATCAGTTTTAAGAATTCCAAGAGCAACTGAATACGGACTAGTGCCCCTGTTATCGCACACCTGGGTTAGCCACTTACATCGAACATCTTGATAGCCAGAGATGGAGTGGCCAAAGTTTCCGGAATTGGCCTGGTGATGAGTCCCGAGGAACCAACAAGCACAGAGAGCGAACACACTGGCAGTATCCCATATGGATGATCCCTCCGCTCCCTGGGGCCCGCAGAAGAACCAGAGGGAGTCAGAAGGGAACCAAAGAGTCCAGCAAGGCATTGCAGAACTTGGGGCTGCTTCGTGTCCCAGATGACCCCGGAAACTAGAGTTGTGACCTGGCAAGTTTCATGATTGGCTGGGTGTTGACCGACTTGAAAAGCAATATCAAGGAGTCTGAACCTGGAGCCGACCAAGACAGCCCGTTGTTGCTTTCTAGAGCTCCGGCAGGCACCATCACAACGCCCCCTGTCGGATCACTTAGAGGGATGCCAACACTGATACACACTGGCATTACCTGTCAGCAGCACACTGCCTGCCCTGGGGAGGAACGCGGGGAAGATCAGTGCACATTCTGCGAGCAGCTCGAGCTGCTGTTACGCAGCCAACGCCACACATGTGGTCTGCTGCAACTTCAGTTGCCACACGCAACAGTCCAGCAAAACCGGAGGCCAACTAGTGCAGGCAGCACCGACCCATTATGTACATTCCACTCTCCTTTGCACCACCACGCAGGAGACAGCCCTCTTCCACCACAGCCCATATACAGGGATGCTTGTGTGGTCAACATTGCAGCGAGGACTTTTGCTGCCACCCCTCTTGCAGTTCGCATCTGCCCCGGACAGCACCTGCCAGACGCTATCCCCCTCTGAAGGGGACACACCCGGGATATCGCCAAATTCTAAAGGCACCGCCAAGGGTGAGTGACGCCCTACATGTGGGTATTGGAGTCGCTCCAGACCATTTTGTTTGTGCAATCGGCAAGCAGCGACCGTGAGGGGGCCACCACTATCCCAGTGAATACTATCACCTCCTCCATCGACTGCACTGTAAGGCCCCAAAGCCCACTGCGGGCGTCGATTGCCCAGCGACCCTGGCCGCAACCCCCACCGCGGGGGAACCCAAGAAGGACAACGCAGAGCCTCATAAATCTGGTAGTAAAGATCCCCCTACACCTGGAGACATGCATAACCACCAGCCTACTACAAGGCTTAGAGGACATGTACCTCACTCCTTCAAAGGTGAGGGTGTCCTATGGGAGATATCGGGGGGGGGGGGGAGCCCCTGGACCAGACTGTTAATTCACAGCACCTCTGTCTGCCACAAACAGCAGTGCCAACCAGAATCCACTAACCATCAGCTAAGCTGCATGTTGACCCAGAGAAGACCAGTCCGCAAACCCCTATTCTCTGAAGCAGTTCGCCGTGGACAGCCAACAGTGCGGCATCCCCCAGACGCACCTGGTACCTCCATGAAGACCCTCTTCAGGGAAATCTCGGCCATTGGCTGTACCCTCACTGCCATGGATACCAAGGTGGTAGCCCTAGGAGAAGATATGCAATCAGTCAGACAAGAGGTGTCTTCCCTCCACAACCGCCTAGACATGGTAGACCGCAGATTGCATGATGTGGAGGGCTGTTACGACCGTCTACTGGACTGAGGAAGGGATATCAACGTCCTACTTCACAAAGTGATGCATTTGGAAGAGCGGGTCAGGAGACAACTTCAGTATATATGGTGTCTTAGAGAGAGCCTAGTAGCAGCTCAAATAGTTGCTGTCTGACATGTTACACCTCCAACTGCAAGAACCCTTGGAACTACACCCAGCCTATCCGCCCCCCCCCGCCTATCCTCCGACCAAAGAGTAAATGCACATTTCGTGTACCTGCCCTTGCACCAGGGATTCTGCATCCACACTCCCACTGGGACATGTCACCCAGCTTTCTTACCCTGTCTCCATATCTCCATGAACATTAATGGCATGGCCCATTACATCAAATGCAAAAAGATCCTGCACTACTTACATACCAAATAAGTTGGCATTAAAGTAATGCATGAGACCCACCTATCCCAAGCCGAATCAGCCAAACTCAACCAGGAATAGGTGAGCAGAGTCAAATCAAACTTTATTCAGCCAAATGTTAACCATAAAAGCACATATACACAAACCATGATTAAAAGACTAAAAAAATCATACATTTCATTATACAGAACAAATATAAAAACTCAAATGTCCACCCGGAACTCTTTCATGTGGTCATGGTAGAATGGCATTGCTCCTTTTAGACCCAGACAGTGAAGTTGCTCTTCCTCCGTAGAGGGATGTGGCGGAGCGTAGAAAGTAGGCAGAGTGATGGACTAGTCTATATGAAAGGGAGTGATGACTTTTGGCAGGAAGGAAGGTCTAGTCCGTAGAACCAGCTTGTCTGGGTAGATATTCAGATATGGAACCATTGGAGGGCAGCTGGTGGGAATGATGGGCAGCGTTGGACACTTGACGGATGTTTGACAAAAGGGTGACGCTCCCACTCCTACCCCAGTTTTGGAAAGAAGATAGCGAAACTCAGGTAGATCCAGGTGTGTTACCAGAATTGGCAAGTATAAGTCGTTTATTGAATTCGTACCTCCACATAGTCATCAGCAGAAAGGGTGGGCAGAGAGTAACGTAAAGTAAGGGATTTGAATCCTGTCGAAGGCCAACGACCAATAATGGCGAGAGGAAAGCCAAAACATGATGACAGTAGAAAGGGGCCAGTGCACTATTTACCCAGGTACATCCCGAATCAGTTTTAACCCTGCCAAGGGGGATCCTGAATAAATTCGTGAGAGTACCCCCTTAGGTTTCTTCTGCACAGTGGATCCCTTGCAAGTCTGGGGTATTGACTCCAAAAATACTTTGCTCCACCCGGAGTGTTGGTCTGCGCCAGAGTGTTGTAGCACGCCCTATGATGAAGCATGCCACTATTTAGTGGGTGAGGACAGTTTTGAAAACTGCTTATGGTTTCCTACAGAGGGAGTTTGTTGTAAATTTGTTCTGGTCTTTCCCTTTTCTTTGTGTGTGTTAGGATATTTGTCTGGGAGGACAAGGGAGGAGTGGTCCCTCTCACCACTTTCATTTTCTGAGTGAAATGGAGGCTTGGATGACAAAGCCTGAAGCTCACTGACCATCCAAGCATATGTTATTGGCAACAGGAAGGCCCTCTTATTGGTAAGGAGTTTGAGAGGACCGTTATACAAGGGCTCGAAGGGAGAACACATCAGGAACATCAGGATGAGATTAAGGTCCCACTGAGGCATGATAAAGGGAGACAGTGCAATCACATGCTGTAAACCTATAAATAACCTATGTACAACAGGGGATTTGATGAGCGATGGCTGGTCAGGCAACAACGGAAAGGCTGAAATAGCAGAAAGATAAACGTTTAGGGTGCCCAAAGCAGAGCCTTGCTGGGCAAGCAAAAGACTAAAGAGAAGCACCTGCTTTTCTGCCCACCATGCCACAAACTTGCCCCAACGGCAGGCGTATACCATTTTGATGGAGGGATGCCTGACTGCCAGAATACCATCGCAGACTTCGGGTGGAAAGTTGAAGGGTGTCAACTGTCACCGCTCAATCTCCAAGCAAGTAGGCAGCGTGTTCACAGGTTCGGACGGCCCTCCCCTGCTGCTGCAACAAGATCCTCCCGAGCTCCAGATGATTGATCTGGAGTCTGGGCTCTGCTGGAGACCAGAGGCCTCATATTTCCACCTTTCCCAGATGGCAGACCAATCCCAGGAATGACGCATCTGTCACTACTGTAAGATCTGGTTGGGGAAGGGAGATGGATCTGCAGCTGACCCAATCGTGGTTCGTTAACCACCACTGCAGTTCTTGTGTATTTCCCTCTGAGATCTGGACTATATCTGAAAGATTTCCGTGATGCTGCGCCCACTGGAATTTCAGATTCCATTGCAGAATGAAACATCTGTACCATAGCCTGAATACTCAACTCGCCATAGGGAGGATATGACCGAAACTGACCGTGTTTGAAACAGCTCAGACGAAAGGGAGCATCTGAGAGTTAGTCAGGTGTGACTTACGCACTCTGGTTATGAACCACAGTAAATGCAGAAAGTCTGCCATAGTCTGGAGATGCAAGATCACAGCATGAAATGAGCCTGCCTTAAACAGCCAGTCGTTGAGATAGGGGAAGACTAACACCCCTGATCTCCGCCTATGAGCTGTAACCACCGTCATCACCATGGTGAACACCCGAGGGGTGCCGGTAAGGTCAAAATGGACCACAGCAAACTGAAAGTGCTTGTGGCCCGCTGTGAAAGAGTCAGGGAAAGACGAGGTGGGACGACCTGGTCTGGATCCATCTGCGAATACAAGGTGCCACACTGGTGCTGGGGCAGGAGCCGAAGGCATGGATCCAGCAGTGGCCCTACCTGAACCTGCGGGGCCCAAATGCAAGCCAGCAAGCTGCTCAAATATGATGTGCATGGGTTTGTACAACTGGTAAAGCTGTGCGGGGGCCACTCCTGCTCCCGGAAACTTGGGGAAGCACAGAGCTGACCCAGGCGTTGGCTCAAACGTAGAACCACGCCTCGAATTCAGACGCACCCTCGTCTCATTGGCGAACAGACGAGGTGAAGTTGAAGACCTATCGACTTCTTACTTTTACTCTTCCAATGGGACTTACCAGAGTGGCCTGACGACTTTGTGTGCAACGAAGATTTGAACTCAGTGACTGCTCCTGACTTCCTCTCAAGCTTCTAGGAGCTTGACGGATCGCTCCCTCAAGGCCTATGGGTTTCTGGCACGGCAATTGTAGCAGGCCTTGGGATCGTGGTCTTGTTCGAGGCACCAAAGGCATACAAGGTGCGGGTCCATCACCAACATCAAACAATGACAGCCACCGCAGGGTTTGAAGCAGGTCTTTCACGATGACATCCCTGCCACACCACAAGGCTAATCCCAAAAAACATTGACAAAAAGTTGAAACAAGTTTAGTCAAAAAATTGACTAAGGAGTAGCTCTCTTGGGATCTGCGCTGACTGGTGCAAAATGAAAAGAACAGACGTCAGCATGTTGGGGTAGCGCCTAGATAGGCACCGCGCATGTAACTTATGGCACAGACACCACGCTGAGCTGATCAGCGCACAGGAGTACTGCTCTTGAAAATTTTCCAGAGTCTGACACCTGGGGATAATTCTACAGTAAGGAATCTCCGGCTACAAGTCTCTAACAAATTCCCCAACTTCGGTCAGGCCAGAGCCGCAAGCCACCTAGCCAACCATTGCAGCTGGGCCACATACAAATTCAATTCATAACTCGGGACTGCCATGCCCTCCCCCCTCGTTGGTTGCTGCAGAGTCTGCAGGGAGATCAGATTGCGCCGTCCATTCCATAACAGTTCTCCGATTTAGGTGTCAAGGGACTGAATCCAACTCCTGTAAATCCACACCGGTAAATTTGCAAAAAAGTACAGGACTTGGAAGCTGACAATATCTTTGACAACGCCTTTCTAGCCACGAAGGGCAATTTAACTGTACACCAAAATTACAGCTTGAGGGCATATCAGAGCACTCCCCAGGTGTCCCTCCCAAGAATCTGCATCCATGTAGAAAACCCTGACCCCCAAATACTGAAAGGACCTGACCTTCCAGCGGATGCAGCGGACACTTCAATGGGACATTTTACAGTCAACCCATATGTAAATGTCACAAATTGAGGAACAGATTGAAAATGTTTTGATAAAGCCTCAAATGCTTCGTTTTGCCCACAGGTAGATAAACTTTATCTATAGCTCTAGAATATGTACCACAATTGGGAAGAAAAATGGAGGTGCTGCTCCGTAATGAAACGTATACAACTGGAAAAAGAGCAGATGGTACCACCAAAACACGGTGAACCCCAAGAGCCAGAACTTATACCCGTGTTGCCAATGTGCCCCAGTCACAAAATGTTAGCCACACTGACTCCCTGGGTTGTGCTGTTCCCCGTACCTTTGTTGCACAGGTCGCACACATGAGCGGGCCCCTCGCTGTGCACCTTCATATGATCTGTGATGTAGGCGGCACTCAGCAGCTTGCCGCAGATGTGGCAGGGCACCTTCTCCTCGTGCCGCACCATGTGCGTGCGTAGCCGGTCCTTGGTGGCAAAGGCAGCCATACATGTCTGTAGGGTGAGAGAAGAAAAGGAGAAGGCCAGTCAAGGGACAGAGTTGACCATCCAACAATTGTTATTAAAGGACTCCCTCCGCACTTTTGTGTAGTGTCTTGAAATGAACACATGGCACTGTCTTCGCAAGTTCTATCACCCACTCTAATGTAAGACAGACAAACAGACACTCACCTCTGCTTCACTGGCAGCCCTTACAGGCAACACCTGCAGCCTGTGCTGCTCTTGTTGGAGCAGTGTGCAACACAGTGGTGGTGTGAGTGCTCCACCAAAATCACACAACAGCCCCCTCTCCCCCACAACCCCCTGATGATGGACTGGAGAAAAGAAGGAGTGAAGGCAATTCTTTTTCTTTTCTTTGTGTCTCTAAACTGCTGCTTCTACTGTTATGCAAAATAGACTTTTTAGCAAGCTGGTTTTCCAAGGAATGTTAGTGTTACCCCATTGGCAGGAGATGCTGGCATTTCCATCTCAATCTCTGCCCCCTCACTCACCGAACTGTTTAACCTGTGATTGCTGATAAGAAAAAACAGGCAAAAAGCCAGGATTTACATTTCATTTTGCATTTCACAACTCTGAGCTTTGGCTAGATGACGTAGGATATCAGTGTCTATTTCTTTTTAAGCCAACAGCTTGTTGCATTGTGGGGCTTGTAGTTTTGATTTTAACATTTTCATAATGGGATCAAAGCTTCAGCATGCAAAGAGCTGATGGCTAAAATGCCAAAATTGACTGGAAGTATTATACATGACAAGGAGCCACGGGCCCGCTATATTTATAAAGAAATTAAAATTTCCTACCTCATTTAAAAAAAACTGTTGTTTCACTCGTAAAACCAAAAGTAAATCTGTTCACATATTTTGTGAGGCTTCACTTTTTCACTCACATCACCCTCTACAACAAGCACTGGCAATGTGGATTCACTTTTTTTCTTTTGTGGACTGAGCTTCACAAGACAGCAGCAGCTCTTCCCTAACACAAATAATTAGTTAAGAGCAGGTGGCAATAGTAGAAACATCACATCATTCTCCTACACATACAGCACAGGTACAACATAGGGAACTAAAGCACCAAAGAGTGAGATGTGCTGAAGGAATGTTGTATAATTTCCCCAAACAAACATACCATAGTACAAAACTCCTGAAAATATAGGAAGCTGATTGTCCACCTACCCAGTGTGGATTGCTTCATTGGGGGTTCCATGTCTTGCACTGGGAAGCATTCAAGAGTACTAGTGTACTAATGCTCACTCGCTGGAAAGACTTGTAGTTATGTAGTCCCTAACTTGGGTGAGGTTAAGTCACTTATGCTGCGATTTAGGTGTACTTCTTTGTTAAACACTCAGATGTGTATTAAAAATGTATAGGGGTGAGCTACACGTGTTTTTTTACATGGATCAACCTACCACATGATTACCAACAGGTGGGCTGAGTAATAGACCATTTTCTTTTCCATCAGCATGTTTTGGTGCTTGATTATTGCCCCTTTGGGCTCCAGTGTCTTCCCCAGGAATATAGGTACCTCACATCAAATAATATGAAACAATACCTGCTTTGTAGGGCATGTTCACCAGCCTCAGAAAGGGGAGGGGTTATGGTGCAGGCCGCACAACAGGCTACTGGTGAGGGTGCCAGTATGCAGCATGTTTACTAGGGCGAGCCATTGTAATCGCAGTCTGCATTATGAAATAGACCATGCCCACACTGCCAGGCCACCCAACTGACTGAGTGTGGGCAGCGGCAATTCATAGGCCTTGAGACCGCAAACTATACACCCAACACCAAAGCATCTTCAGCCTCACTGCAATCATCAATAGGGTAGTGAGGTGGTGACCGCTGGGCCCCATCATTCTACAAAGTCCCATCTGTGTTGCATCCTGTCTGGAAAAGCAGAGCTATGGGGGCTTAAGGGAACAGCTCTGACTTAGCCTGTAACGCCTGCACTTCTGCAAATGTCGGAGCGTGCCACTTTGTTTATTGCTGAGATATGAAGTTTAAAATAAAAAAGCGTATTTTGGATTGCTTCACTTCAGCATCTTCGTTTAGACCACTAGTGTGAGCTGCCTCTGTTAAATTTAGTGGGCCACACCCTATCTGAGTGCCATTATTAAGGACTCAATAGGCGAGTTGGCAGTCTGATTCCTTCTATGTAAGCCTTTTATGTTTATAGCTAGAGCAAAACGATGGTCCAATGAACCATACACAAGAGGTTGCTGTACAGTGTATCATTGCATGGTTCTCTCAAATATGGTGATCATCGAAAAACAGGCACAGTGGGAAAAAGTCATTGCCTAGGGTCGTACTATTTGGTAAAGCTTTGAAGAGAAGATCCCCCTGCTGTCACTCTGAGACCTGTTTTTATTGATTCTTTGTCTCTAAAGATCACCGTTTCTACATATCTGGCTTATGACTTATTAACTTAGCCCATGTCTTATTATTGGACACTTCCGATGAGCCACTGGGTGCGGGGATTATTATTTCGCCTAAGGGCAGGTTCAATTAAATTTGTACTTTGTTTCCCCCTTGGCCATCAGAAAGAACTTGACTCTTTGCCCTGTCCGTGTGATGGCTTGAGTGGTCAATCTGCGTTGCATTTCTTATTCTTTTGTGAATTTTGCATGAAATGTACTAAATGGTTTTTAACCCCGTATTTTAAAAAACGTAAAACTAGTAGCTTGGAAAATGCATTTCTAATGATATTAACTATGGATGATGATGAACTCCTATTTCGTACTGGCACTTTTTTGCGTACAGCTGTCCGAGCCAGACAGACTATGCTTGACCTATGAATTTGTATATATTATGTGAATCCATGATGCTTCTTTTAATTGTTCAGTGATTATTATTTTATCTTTCTATGTATTTGCACTTTTATGGATACTTTGATATCTGAATAAAGTTTTCATTGATTGATTGATTCTTTGTTTTCCATGAATTGAGAAATTGCAGTAACCTAGTAGGCCATTGTTAGTTGGAACCGCCTCGCCACATCCTCAGAAACTATGTTGTAGACAGGCACATGGGTGTCAAGCAAAGGTTTTGCATGCGTGCGCCTGCATCAGACTGCAATCCCTGCCTCGGTGCTGCTCTTGTTCAAAATGCTGAGGGCGGCCAGTGCTCTAGTTATTCGATACACACTATTTGTTCCAAATCTTTTTACATTATATGTCCCTCCAAGCACCCACTCCTTTTCCTCGCCCAATGACATTGTCCCTTCACTACAGAGTGAAGATGGACATCTCTGAAAGATGCCCATTAATCATCTGGTCCACTACTTGGTTTGGATACACTCGACAGAATTAAATAGTCTGATTATTTGAGATAAAAGTCTTTGTGTTTGTTCAACATATTTGAAGAATGGGATCTATGGTACACTACTGAACACATGAGAAATGTCTGTCTAAAAGAGGGCGGTGTGCCTAGGAACGTTGTTTAATACAGAAGGAAGGCCAGTAGCAAGGGGGTGGATACAAAGGTGAGTGAATGGGAGTTGGGAGAGAAAGTACACAGGAAAAGGAGAAGGAGGATAAACGAAAGGAGACACAGAGTACGATGAAAAGAGAAACATTAAAGATTCAATACATTTAATTTACAATAAAAATTTCATGAAATGTAATTCTACACATAAAGAGAGAGGGAGAGGAGGGGGAGAAAGAGGGAATCCTAGTAGTGCTTTCAAGAAAGTACAGAAACAGGTTAAGGGGAAAAGGCAAGGATAAGTTGGAGAGGAACAATTCAACCTTACAAGACAGCTCACAAAGAGTAAGGGTCTGCTGCCCTCTCGTGACTTTAATGAATATTACAGTCTGTTCAACCTCCGAGCATGAATCTCGTCAGGAGAGATGAAGGTTTCTACAGCCGGGAGACAGGGGACGTATAAATGGAAAGTTAGCGGAGTTGTATAGACCACCTCTTAGCTCCATGCTGGGCCCAGTGGCCCGGGTATAAAAGGGAACACCTGAAAAACGTGGGCTTCCGGAGAGGGGGAAGGACCAAGGTACAAAGGGCACTCTCTCTGGCAGTACAACTTTCATCATACCAGGCAGGGGTGCGGCAAATGAGGCCTGCTCATGGTTTCAAAGAAGAACAGCACCCCAACTACAGCTATATGGTGCAGCACAAGGGGCATTCCGAGGCTGTAAGGAACAGAATCCGCAACACCCTGGGATAAAGGAGATCAGGCATGTCTAAGATATTGCGGGCACCACCCGAAACCACAGAGCAGGACAAGAGGCAGCGCGGTGTATAAAGGGTCCCACTCCCACAATCTGTAGGGCAGGAGATAGTGAAAGGCCAGTGTGTAATGTAACGTTATTTGACTTATGAATACGATGTGATCATAACGGGTTTCTACAAATATTGGGTCTTGAGATTGACTAACTGATTTATCGATCAGTGTTTGATGACTGAGGTCTCCAAACCGGTCCTGGAGGGCCGGATCCATTCCAGATTTTTTGGATATCCCCATTGAGATACATGTAGTAATTTAAAAAAACTGGCATGGATCCGGCCCTCCAGGACCGGTTTGGAGACCCCTGACATAGGTGAACGAATCAGTAGGAAGCACTGGTTTACGGGTTGCGGTGTGTAAAGGGCACCTTCTCTAGCAACACGTCACTCACATAAGGGGGTGGAGGGGACTTAGTGAACTCGGGTCACAGGTGTCCGCAATTCTAAAACGTTTGGTGCAAACAATGGTACGGAGTCGACAGCACCCAAGCAGCACAGCACACTAGCTGGATACAGAGCACCAAGCTGCTGAGGTTGATTGGAGGATTTAGGGGTTCACTTACCGGGCACTTGAAGGGTCTTTCGGACGAATGCACCTGCCGCACGTGGCTGTTCAGGTGGTCAGGCCTGTGAGGCAAAAGAAAGAGCATCAGGTATACAATGTACCGAGTTACATACAGTTTGTGCCATGATAGTGGGAAGAGTTCATCTGTACACACAAAAGGTGTGGCCAATACCTTGTAAACATTTTTGTCTCTAGCGTGAGAATTCTGTGCTGCCGAGCTCTGCGCTGCCCCTAGAGATGCGCAGCCCCCCACCGGGCTGCATTTTCAGGTCTTTTTACCGGCTATGGTAAGCCTCAAACCAGGAGGAGGTCTAGATGATGCATAGCACACAGCTCACAGAAGACGTGCATGGCATTCCTGGGAACAATCGGAGGTGTACTGTGGAAGTACTCAAACGCATCCAGTGTCTTTCCACAGACTGATGGTGACACACTTACCCCTGCTGAGCCTACATATTCAACAGTGATGGTACCCATGCTGAAGGATGAACAGCTTTTGCTCATTTCACCACCTGCCTGTTCCCCTTTCTGGCTTCCGAGGCCTCGAAGAGCTCTTCCATTCTGCAGACCTGATATCTTTCATACATTCACATGCTTGAATCATCCCTGTGGTTGAGCTTGGAGTTAGTCCCAGGGTAGACACAGAGAGCAGCACATTGTTAAACATGGCTAATAAAACGTTAAGATCACACCAGAAGCCTATTCGCATCATTGTAAAAGATCCGAACCTCAAGCAACAGCAGCAAAGCAGTTTTCAGCATTCCTCGCCCAGGCAGGCGTAGTTCAGATTGTTGCTACCCTTAGTGTTCAAAGGGAGTCCCTCTGAGCTCCTCAGTCCGATAAGAGGTTTTTCATCATTTTTCTCGGAGACTCGCTATCATCTATTCTAGTTCCTAAGCTTAAACAGATCAGACAACGAAGGACTCACCCCCAAAACAATACTCTTAGACCATGTAACACTTGTGGCAAAACTAGGCTTTACTCTAAAGACCCCACAAGGAGTGTTTATATTGTCTTCATCTAGCCCACAAGGCAAAGGGCTCTACAGAGACTCCTAAAGACAGAAAGTCTAGAATGTTAATATGGCTTCAAAAATTCGAAATCTAGAGATATAGATACCTCTGAGAAAGAAGGTGAGGGCTCTTCATAAACATCCGGGAAAGTGGGCACACTCCCAGAACGTCCTTCAAAGTTATTATCTCAGGAAAAAGCTTGAACCACTGAGCTACCACAGGAAAAAAGCTTTCAAAAGATCCACAAGAGAGGACAGCAGAGCCTTGAATGTGGTGATTCTATCTGGAAAATGCATTCCAAGACGGCTCTCAAGCTTACATCTGAGCCAATCATTCCAAAAATGAAGGTATTAGTTGAGCCGTCAAACAAAACAAGCAAAGGTTTCCCCAAGGTTATATGTTTACCTATCATGGTGTGTCAAATAAAGGCGCTGTGCAAAATACACAAACACTACGGGCCAGATGTACGACCCTATTTTGGATGCGAAAAAACGGGTTTGCGACGCATTTGGGCATGCAAAATCTAATAGGGCCATGTACAATCCCTATTTAGCGAGTCGCAGTTCTTTTGCAACTCGCTAAACAGGAATTGCGAGTCGCTATTTGGAAGGGGCATTCCAAGAGCGTCCCTTTTTAATAGCGAGTCAAAGGCCTATGTAAGAATGTTTTGCGACCGCAATCGCGGTCACAAAACACTCGCAAATTAACGCCCTCTTCAAGAGGGTGGTAAAGCACTCGCAAATGGGAAGGGGTGAGGACCCCTTCCCATCTGGGAATGCAGGGGAAAATATTTTTCAGGGGCAGGCAGTGGTCCCAGGACCTGCCCATATGACATGAAATCAAAACGTTTCTTTTTTTAAATGCATCCCCTTTTCCTTCAGAAAAACGGTCTGCATTTTGTAAAAAAAACTGCTTTTTTTAAAAGCAGTCGCAGAGATGGAGGTCTGCTGAGCCCAGCAGGGCACCATGCCAGAGAGGGCCAGCCATTCCTAATGGGGTTGCAAACTGAGTACCTCATTTATTTGCATGAGGCATGCAATTTGCAACCCCATTAGGAATCGCTAACAGTGTCTCAGACACTGTTGTACATGTCATTTAGCGACTCCCAACTGAGCGAAATTTGCGAGTCACTAAATGACATGGTCATATATCTGGCCCTAAATTCTGAAAATAATATATAGTTTATTACAACATTATTTCATAACTTGTATTTGTGTATTAATATTCTCACATCCTTACATTTCATCATAATACAGAAGACAAAAAATCAAAACCAAACATTATTTGCTTTTTTAAAACATTAACTTCTCCTCCTAACTCATTATTATACTTAAAATAATTCAATATTACTATTTGATTTGTTTAACCCCTTGAGTGGTCATGTCGGTGCGGTTCCGTTATGAGCCAAGGTGGGTGTGTGCTCATGATGGAACCACTCCGTCATGGCACCCACCTATGGGGGAAGCTCTGGCGCTCCCCCCATGGGCAACCATCTAGCCCCCACAAAGGGGGAAGGCAGTGGAAGAGTTTCCGCTGCCACCCCATACCCTCCCCCCAGGCAATCCCATAACGTCAGCGCACACAGCGCGTGCCGACGTCATCAGGAAGCCCTGGATGCGCTTGAAGCCATTTGCCTCCAGGAGTAGCGAGGTAAGCGCTGGTGTTTACAGGGGGATTTGGGATGTATGGAGGCATTGGGGAAGATGAGAGTTTTTCCTCTCCCCTGATGTCTCAATGCAGGGCATTTCTGCTGCACGATCGCGCACAGCTTCGCGATCGTGAAGCAGGAATGTCCGAGGGGGTACAATTTGGTTAATGTTTTTTCTGCCCCTCCTGGGGACAGATCTGTCCTTTTTTTTGGCCTTTCTGCCCTAGGCGGGGGGGGGGGCAGAAAACCATACTAGGCACCAGGGATGTATTTCTTTTGCAAGGGGGCACATTTCGGTCTGCTGTTTTCTGCCCCACCTGCAAGACAGATCGGCCTGACAGACAACCTCACCCGATCCCTTGGGCAAGATTCCCCCCATTTTCCTCAGCCCTATTTGAAGGCCCATCTGGCAGATTGACCATTTGGGTAGTGATATAGCATATTATAATATTCATGGTTTTATTTGTTGTGAATTGCAATTGTAATGCTTTATATCTCCCTTTTTGTTCTAGTTCAAGGCTTTTGCTCTTTAGACTGTTCCAGGTTGCGGTTTCGTTACTGGTGGTTTTACTGTTTGTGTTGTTGAATGTGTTTGGTAAGATACTTTCTTTTGTACAATGTAAAGGAGTTTCATTTCTCTGCAGGAATGTGTTTTTTTTGCAATATGGTGTAATAATAGCAGTATGTTTGGCTTCTGTTTTTTGAGTGTCAAAAACTTTTTGCATTTGTGCTCGATGAGTATTTTGTTGTCTTGTAATTGCTTTTTTCTTTCGAGTGGGATATCGTTGGTTTTTGCTGTGTCTCTGCAGAGTAGGTGCTGGTGAGTGTAACTATCTCTTGCAAGTGAACCGTATAGTTTTTGAGTATATAGATCTTTGTGATAAAGGCACACATTTTTTTACTTACTTATTTTGCAGTGTTGGTTGATGTGGACTTTTTTGTGCAGTCTCCTTTCTTAGTAAGGATTTTTTTGTGTGTGGAAAGTATCTTTTATTCAATATTACTTTTTCTGGTCAACAACATAGAATCATTCACTCATATTCGGTGTCCTGAAGTCAAGGCTTCAATTGTTTGAAGGTTTGGCCCAGTCGACGTTCAGGATCAAGTGATCATAACCAAAGCCAGACACCCCGGCAATAGCCCTGGCAGCATCTTCCCTGCAGTGTAAACTGATGAAGGCAAATCCCTTTGACTGTCCAGTGGTCTTATCTTTGGCCAGGTAGATTCGGGAGATGGATCCAAAAGGCCGGAACAGCTCCTGCGAGTCGGTTTCTCGATTGTCCTCGGATAAGTTGGTGACTCGGATTGTAGCATTATCATTAGCTCTGCGATTTGGCTGCATGGGCTCTCCTCGGCGGGTGGCCCAGTCTCGCAGACTGGGAGGTTCATATTTTCCTGTGGTGCTCCTACTCTTTGCAGCTTGCGCAGCATCAGGTTCTCCACCAGGAACTTTATCCTTGTCTCCAGTAGTTAGCCCCAGCTGATCTGCCAATTCTTTCTGCATTGGGCCTAAAGTGTCCTTGTAAGGACATCGTGTTGTCCAATGGTCACCCTTGCAGATACGAAAGGACACAATATTCTGGCCCTTCAGCTTATTCATCGGGACCTCATCCTCCGGAGGGTTCAGGTCCTCTTTGCTGCTGATGAATGTCATGAGTACACCGTCGCTGACGGTGGAGGTGGCAATATTCGGTCCAGGAGGATCAAACTCAGAATTCCAAAACTTCCAGTTCTTCCTTATTGCTACAGATTTGGAGGCCTTTCTCATTTCAATTCTGAAGGTGTGGATAATATTGAACTTCTTGCCATCCTCGTCTGTCTTGTAATCTATAACAACCTTATGGTTTTAATCGAGAACTAGTTTTGGTGCATCCACACCCGGTGAGCTGGGTAGTTCAGTGGAAACTAGCAGCGGAAGGCTCCCGGACTCTCCATCCTCGCCCTCTTCCTCCACTTGGTCTACCCAGCTGGGCTTCGAGTCGTAGTCGCCGGTCGGCATGGCTGCGGGAGGGCCCTCGGAAAAGTACAATGCTACGAACACAGCCCAAAGATCCTCCTTTCTTAGTAAGGATAATGGCTAGTTGCAGGATTACGGCTCAGCAGGATGTTGGTATGCTTTTTGACTCTTCCTCTGACCATGGTTAAGAGACTAACTCTGCATCTGAGGCAGAGGAGGGAGTGGAAGATTTAGGCAGTGAGTTTTCTCTCCACATGGAATCATCGGATGATGAAGCTACTCTTAGTGTGGATGAAGCTACTCTTAGTGCGGATGAAATGCTTGTTTTAGAGGAGGACATTGATGTGCGGATAGTGCAGCAAGAGGCATCTGGGCTGCAGCCCGGGGCTGCAAGGCTTCCCATTGGAAGTGATGACCTCTGGGATGGGATGCCCTTGGGCAGCACTGGGATGCCTTTGGGTAACCAGGCGCTTTATAAATGCTACCTCATTCATTCACTCTGGGTTGCCCCAGGCATGGTGCAGCCAGCATTGCCAGACTTTACTGTTGTTCCAGGGTGTTGAGTGAATACTGAAAACATTTTGCGGACACATTTTTTTCAGTTGTTTATGGACGATGGATTTTTGGCAGAGATTGTTGAGCAGACTAATTTGTATGCCGAACTGTTTTTCAGGGACAAAAGTGTGAGCCTTAGGCCTCACTTTAGAGCTACCCAGTGGACTCCCACAAATTTGAAAGAGATTAAGAAGTTCTTGGGTTTAACTTTTTCGATGGGCTTGCAAAAGAAGCCATCAACGTCTTCATAGTGGTCTACTAGTCCCTTGATGGCAACAGCTATATTTGTGGCAGTTATGAGTCGTGATAGGTATTTGCTTCTGCTTCGGATGTTGCATTTTGTCAATAATTGGTTTAGCGTTGCCACGAGATCACCCTGATTGTGACAGTCTTTTTAAGATTCGGCCTGTCATTGATCACTTTGTAGATCGATTTTCTGAGATCTATGCTCCAGGGAAAGAAATAGCAGTGGATGAGTCTTTGGTCTTGTTCAAGGGCCGCTTGGTTTTTAGGCAATACATTCCTAGTAAGAGGGCACGCTATGGAACTAAGCTGTATATGCTGTGTGCAGTAGGACTGGATATGTCTCTAATTTCAGGATGTACACTGGTAAGGAATCCAGGATTAACCCCCCTGGTTGTCAGTCCACTTTGTGAGTGACTGAGAAAATTGTGTGGGAACTTGGTAGAGGACTTTTTAACAAAGGAACAGGCAAGTGCTCCTAGAGTTGGAGTGGTGGAGGATGTGGCTAGATTGAAAGATCACCACTTTCCTGATCACATTTCTCCCACACACCCTCCAAAGACTTTCCCAGTAGAAGATGTGGAGTCTGTTGGCGAAGAGGTACGCGGAAGGAGACTCGTATGTGCTGCCCAGAGTGTCCTTCTAACCCTGGGCTGTGCGTGCCTGCTTGTTTTGGAATGTGCCACACGCAAAATAATTTTGGGAGCATCCATGAGGGGTAAAGTGAACTGCTTGGTCTCTATTGTTTTATATTTTTTGTTCAGTTTCAAGGTTGGCATTTCTGCAATGTATTTAGTTTCAGATTTTGTGTTAGTAGATTTGTATCTATTTGCACTTTGTGTTTTCTTTTAAGTATAAATAAATCCTAAATGTGCTGGCGGTGTGTGTAGGCTGATGCTTGGCTGGCAGTGTGCGCGGACTGGCGCTTGGCTGGCGGTTTGCGTGGACTGGCGCTTGGCTGGCGGTGTGCGTGACCTGGCGCTTGGCTGGCGGTGTGTGTGACCTGGCGCTTGGCTGGCGGTGTGCGTGGACTGGCGCTAGGTTGGCGGTGTGCGGGGACTGGTACTCGGCTGGCGGTGTGCGTGGACTGGCGCTCGGCTGGCAGTGTGTGAGTAGTGACTTGCTGCTGGTCACTACACACACGGTTAGCCAAACGCCACTCCACACAATCCATGAGCTGGTGTGGTTGCTGTGTCAGGAATGTGGGCATGTGAAAGTGATGGGCCCTTGAATGGCGCTGTCTGCTGCTATGAGTGTTGTAATGTGCTGGGCCCGCGGCTGGCAGTGTGAATGGTTTTGTATGTGTCACACGTATGAAAGGTGTATGAATGGTCTGTAAAGAGGTCTGTAAAGAGGTTGTTGCCTTGTCCTGGTTCAGTTTCTCATCCTTTCAATTATTAACAGTTTATTTCATTTTTGTGAACTCTGCTTAATACAACTGCATATACGGAATCATCACTCACCGTCATGCCAAATCCAACCGGTATGTATGTGTGCTTGAGGAATAGGTGGTTGTGCAGAAATATTAGTCTTTTCTGTCATTCTCAAGCAGGGTGTACCTCGTCCCTTTTTGTAAATGTTGTAATGTGTTGGTTTCATGCCGGGTGGTGTGAATAGTCTTGTGTTTATCACGTATGAAAGATGTGTGAATGGCCTGTAAAGCGGTTGGGGCCTTGACGTGGCTTTACAGCTCATGAGCTTCGAGTCACTGGTTTAGTTTTTGTCCTTTCAATTATTGACAGTGCATTTCATTTTAGTGAAATCTCTTGTTAATACAATTTTATATACTGAACCATCACTTGCCCTCATGCCAAATCCAACCAGTATGTGTGTGTGCTTGAGGAATAGATGGCATGTGCAGTAATCTGTCTTTTTTGCCTCTCTGCCAAGGTGTACATTCCATCTAAGAAAAACCTACCAACTGTAGATCTTGTCGTAAACTAAACACCCATGGGAGTACGTGGTGATATCTCTCGTGTATCCCAACAAGTTATCTTACCCACAATGTCCTGCAAACCTCAAACGTGAATGTCACATGTTCCTTGCATTATTGTGCCAAAATGTTCACGCTTCAGAAAGAAACAATAAATTTCATACCCTCCAGCACTTCTCCAAGTATCCGAATAGAAATGGTACCTCACTTGTGTGGGTGGGCCATGTACCCACGGCAGGGAAGGGCCCAAAACCTATTGAGGCAACATCAAAATTACCCATCACAAACCAACCTAACCTGGGTTTGCAAGGGGGGGTCCCATGAGTTTTTGGCCCTGGGCTTAGCGGCCATCTAGGGAAACCTCCCAAACCCACACATTTCTGAAAACTAGACACCCGGAGGAGTCCAGCGAGGTATGGCTTGCGTGGGTCCTCCAACATTCTCTTACCCAGAATGCCCCGCAAACTTCAAATCTAGCTAAAAACCCCCACTTTTTCCTCAAATTTCTGTGTGGGAAAGTTCTGGAATCTGCTTGGATCCGCAAATTTCCTCCCACCCAGCATTCCCCAGTTCTCCTGATAAAAATGGTACCCAACTTGTGTGAGAAGACATAGTGGCTGCTACAGGAAATGGCACAAATCGTACTGTGGAGACTTCAAAATTACCTCAAAACTACCTGGTTTTGTGGGGGGGGGGGGGGCGGGGGGGAAGTGCACCTGGGTTTTGGCCCCGGGCTCGGCGGCCATTTTGGAAAACTACCAAACCCAAACATTTCTGAAAACTAGACATCCGGGGGAGTCTAATGAGGTATGGCTTGCGTGGATCCCAAAAATGTTTTCCTACCCAGAATGCCCTGCAAACCTCAAATTTAGATGAAAAACCACATCTTCCACATATTTGTGTGTGGAATCACTGTGCCGGTACAAATATCCTACTCCTTAGTGTTCCCAGTAAATGATTCCTCACTTGTGTCGGTGTCCAATGCAAATTGGTTAAAAACGTACTGAGGGAGGGATTGACCGGAATAGAATTATACTCGGGCACCCTTATAGGAAAAGATTTAAAAAACAAAAATGAGCTTACCAAATAAACTTAGCATTGTATAGCTGAATATATGCGGTCTAAACGATTTAACAAAGAGGCAAAAAACTGTGCAGATATTACGGATGATGGGAGCAGATATAGTTTGTCTCGAAGAGACTCACATTGAAGCGGCTCAAAAATCTTTGCTGAATTCTTTAGGATTTAAAGTATAGGAGCAACTTTGCAGGGTGCTCGAAAAAAGGGGGTTGGTATTCTGGTGCGAAAAACATTGCCCTTACTAGTTAATTTGGTTAGAGATGACCCATTAGGGAGATGGGTTATAGTGAAGTGCACATTGTCTTCTAATCACATATTTACAATTTGCTCTGTGTATGCTAGCACTTTAGATGATTCAGGGGTGATAGAGAACATAAACGAAGAATTGGTACATTGGCCGCTCCCGATAATTTTATGGGGTGACCTGAATCGAAGTCTGCCCAGTGATTGGAATATAATGAAATCCTGGAGGTATGCTGGCAGGAAGCCCAAAGTTTATCGAGCGCTGCTCAACTTAATTGACACTCATGGTTTAAAAGATGTGTGGGCTCACTTTAAACTTGGGCAGAATGGCTTTACTTTCTTTTCTGCACCTCATTTATCAATGGCTAGACTGGACTACTTTTTTGTTTCTTCTACTCTGATCCATGAATGTTTTAGTAATATCGCCCCACGGGTATTGTCTAACCATAATCCCCTTATTTTAAACCTAGAGGGTTGGGGTATGCAAGAATCAAGGTCGAACTGGACATTTGAAAAAGCACTGCTATACGATAATCAGTATCAAGAATATATGGCTGGATGGATTCAGGAATTTTTAAATATAAACATTGGGTCTGCCCCAACAATGGTTGTTTGGGATACCTTTAAAGCCGACATAAGGGGGGAGACACTACGGTTATCAATCCTTAAAAATGGAAAAAATAGAAGGCATTGATTAACTCACTACAAGAGCGGATGATTGAAGTGGAAAAAAAATGAGTCCAGGTAGTTCAGGTAGGATCAGGTGTGGAGGATGCACAGGAAAGGGTTATGGTCGCTAAATCTGAAATGGGGCGGTCTTAGCAGAAAAAATAGCTACCAAATGGGCAGCAACTAGAGAAAAATGTTATGGAGTGCACGTATTGGTCACCAACTTGCTATTTCTACTAGACAGCAGGTAACCACCAACATGATTTCTTCTATAAATATTGAAAATGAAGGGTTAGTTACTGATCCCTTAAAAATAGAGGAAGCCTTCCGGAAATTTTACGAGAATTTATATTCTGAGGATAAGCTCGGACCCCCCGAAGATCTAAAAAAAAAACACTAGAGAATATTTAGAGACAATCCCTCTTACTAAAATTTGTATTGATCTTAGCAACAAAATGGAAATTGCTCTGAGTGGGAAGAAATCGCAGTTGCATTGGCTAATCTTCCGGACAGTAAAGCTCCCGGGATGGATAGTAGACCGGTTGAGTTTTATAAAATCTTTTCTCAACAAATCAAGGGCTTCTTTTCTAAAGTAGTGACATCAATTTTTGAGGGCATCCCGCCACCGAAATCCTGGTCTTTGGCTAAAATTGTGATATTTCCCAAAAAAGATAAATCACCTATGCAGATGACCTCTTATAGACCTATTACGCTAATCAATACTGATTCTAAGATTTTTTCTAAAGTTATTGCTGAAAGATTGTCTCTAAACATTGAATCACTGGTTTCTAGCTGTCAACATGGCTTTAGCCCTAAAAAAGGTACAACAGAACACATCCGCCGGGCTATTACGTTGTTTGATGCTGCGGAGGTGACAGGAGACCCGATCGCTTTAATTCTCTTGGATGCTGAAAAAGCATTCGATCGGGACTCCTGGCAATTTCTCTGGACTATCATGCGGCGAGCTGGCTTTGGACCTCGGATAATTCTGGAAATTCAAGCATTGTACCATAATGCCTCAGCCAGAATTTTAATAAATGGTCACTTGACAGAACAAATACAAATTTTACGAGGAACTAGACAGGGGTGCCCTTGTTCACCCCTACTTTTCGCTCTCTATATCGACCCTTTGATAAGAAGAATAGAGCTAAATCCTGTAATTACTTCTGTGAATAGGTTCGGCATAGAGACAACGATCATGGTTTATGCCGATGACATAGCCATAATTACTCCAGAACCTGAGATAGCTATTAATATTCTAGAACTTGAGCCTCAAAAGTTTGGGCTGATTTCTGGCTATGCCTTAAATAAAGCTAAAACGCAGATTGTGGTTAATGGGAAAATTGATTGGGTGGATAGCAGAATCACGAAGAAAGCGAAATATCTGGGAGTGGATATTGTTTCAGACTTAGATAAAATGGTCACAGAAAATGTAACTCCTTTGGCTACTAGCATGAAGAAGTCACTTAGAAAGATTGACAATTTACATCTAACTATTGTCGGACGGTGTAATGTATTAAAAATGACATATTTCCCCAAATTGCTTTATTTTTTCCGGGCAATTCCGCTTATTTTTAACAACCAAATTCTTTCAGTCTTTGAACAAATTTTTTCTCAATTTATCTGGGCATACGGGCAGCCAAGAAGGGCCTTTAATCTTCTTTCATTACCCAGGGAAAGAGGCGGGTGGGCACTCCCAAACCTAAAACTGTATTATTGGGCCGCTGCGCTGCAACATTGTAGTGAGTTATTTAGGGAAGATTGGATCCTTAGTCCTTCCGGATTGCCATCCTTCTATCTCTTACTCCTTGGTGAAAATGTACGGGGTTGTCTTTGGCGTAACCTTGAGTATAGTTATTACAAAAGGGTTAGATTCAAAACATGGAGTAGTGCGTATTGGGTTTTCAGTAGAATCTGGAAGATGTTTGGAATTGCTAAACTAAACTATTATACCCGCATTAATAGTAATGATAATCTAACGCTAATGATTAAGCCTGTATATCTTCAACAGTGGTGTTTGGGAGGTATATCCAGAATAGGAGATTTAATTAGTAATAATCAGATTCGGCCATTTGAGGAATTGAAACGTTGCTATAAGTTCAATAATAACCAGACTTATCAGTATCCTGCTGTTGCCAGCTATTTATCAGATAAAATGAGGGTCTCTGTTGTTTTTTCATCAGTGGGTCTCATAGACAAGTTACTTGGTATTAAGCTTCCTGAGATAGGGGAAATGTATCTTCTTCTTAACGAACAAAAGCCAGACGATTTAAGCAAGATAGATGCTAAATGGCAGCTTAAAATGAATACTCAGCCAAATGCCTTCTGCTCCGCTCTGGGATTAGCGTAAACATATCTGCTCTCCCCCAAAGTACAGGCTCAATTCTATAAGACGGTCTATTTTTTGTATACAACTCCAAACAAGGTTGCTAAGTGGACAACTGGCCCTGGGACTTTTTGTCCGCGATGCACTGAATTTAGTGTGGACTCAGTGCATATGTTTGCTTCATGCCCAAAGCTCGATCTATTGGTGAAGGAGATACAATGTTTTTAGGGTAGAATACTCTTGGTAAATATCCAACTTACCGCAACTACTATTATGTTAGGGCTCTATGACTGCTTGGAGTTAAAGAAGGGGGGTGCATTAGTGTTTGTAGCTATGACTATCTTGCGGATATGTATTGCCATGTATTGGAAGGATTTAAATCCTCCATCATTTGGGCAATGGCAAGCTAGATTACTTGTGACTTATAGATTAGAGAGAGCGATTTATGCTAAAAAGGGCAGAAGGGCAAAGATAAGAGGGCTGGTAGTCTGGGATCCCTTAACCAGATGGCTTGATACCCTGAATGCTCCTGTTGATTTATGAAGGATTTTGTTGAACTTTTCTCTTTGTTGTCTCCCTGTGACGACTCTCCCCGATTTGCTTCTCTTGGTCTCCTTTGCTTCATCCTTCCCCAATTCCCTCCAGGGCTACTCTCGGCTGTCCCTTTGGCTTTTTGTTTTTTTCCTCCTTCTCTTCTCCTACTTGTTCTTCTGATGATTATGATATGGATGATGATGGAATTATTCACTCTCACTGAAGCCTCAATGTATGTAAATTTAAGTATAGGATTTTGGCTTTTTTGGGGGGACCCAGGGTGGGGGGTGGGGGGGACTATGTTTAGAGATGGTATAATTGTATTATAATGGTTGTTTTTGGAAAATAATTTTTGTTATAAAATTTAAAAAAACGTATATTTAAAAAAAATGTAGCGCTTGAAATTATCAGTGCTATACTCTTAGTTTTGGGCTCTTTCCAGTCACAGGCGCCTGCCCCAACCACACAAGTGAGGTATATTTTTACTCAGGACACTCGGGGGAACGCTGTGGGGTAGGACATTTGTGCCGGCACGTTGATTCCACACAAAAATATGTGGAAATGTGTTTTTTCCAGCTAAATCTGAGGTTTGCAGGGCATTCCGGGTAGGATAACGTTGGGGGATCCACGCAAGCCATAGTTCATTTGACTCCCCAGGGTGTCTAGTTTTCAGAAATTTTGGAGTTTGGTAGTTTCCCCAAGATGGCCGCTGAGCCCGGAGCCAAAACACCAGGTACCCCCCCTTCTAACAGCAGGTAGTTTTGTTATAGGTAATTTTGACGTCTCCACAGTACGATTTGGTCCATTTCCTGTTACAGCCACTATGCCTACCCACACAATTGAGGTACCATTTTTATCTGGAGACCTGGGGGAACGCTGGCTGGGAAAAAATTTGTGGATCCATCCAGATTCTAGAACTTTCACACACAGAAATTTGAGAGAAAAAAAATATATTTTCAGCACAATTTGAGGTTTGCAGGCGATTCTGGGTAGGAGAATGTTGAGGGACCCACGCAAGCCACCCCATCCTGGATTCCCCTGGGTGTCTAGTTTCCAAAAATGTATAGGTTTGAAAGGTTCCCTAGGTGCCGGCAGATCTAGGGTTAAAAAACTACAGATAGGCACTGCAAAAAAAAAGGCTCAGTTTTCACTGTGAAAATGTGGTGCGTCCACGTTGCGTTTTGGGTCGTTTCCTGTCACGGGCACCAAACCTACCCACGCAAGTGAGGTAGCATTTTTCTTGGAAGACTTTGGGGAACGCGGGGTGGGTGGAATTTTGTGGATCCACGCAGATTCTAGACCCTTCCACCACAGAAATGTGAGGAAAATGTGTTTGATTTGACAAACCTTTAGGTTTGCAAGGGATTCTGGGTAACAGAACCTGGTGAGAGCCAGTCAAGTCACCCCATCCTGGATTCCCCTGGGTGTCTAGTTTTCAAAAATGTATAGGTTTACTAGGTTTCCCCAGGTGCTGTTAGAGCTAGGGTTCAAAAACTACAGGTACGCACTTTGCAAAAAAAGGGTCAGTTTTACACGTTGCTTTTTAAGCCGTTTCCTGTCGTGGGCACTAGGCCTACCCACACATGTGAGGTAGCATTTTTATCGGGAGACTTAGGGTAACACAGAAGTGTAGAGCAACTGTTATTACCCAATGACTTTCGATGCATTTCTGCCTTCCACATGAAAGACAAAGTGCAAATATGAAGTCATTTTGAAAAATGACCTATAATTCTCATGCTAGTATGGGTACTCCCAATTTCGGAAATGTGGATATATCTACGGTTTCTAAACTCTATATTTTGTTCCAATTTCAGAAATACATAGGTGTCTTTCATATAGATTTTCCATGCATATATTTTCCCAAATTAGGTGCTATATACCCGGTACATAATGAAAAACCATTGCAAGACGCTGCTCAGTTATTGGCTCTGGGTTAGTTAGGTTCTTGTTGAATCTACAAGTCCTATATATCCCCACAACCAGAAAGGTCCAGCGGATGTAATGGTATATTGCTTTCAAATAGTTGTCGCAATTAAAAGAAGTTACAGGTGAAAACGCTGGCACAAATGGCTGTTTTTTTCAACTACTTTTCTATTTTTCCTATATTTAACTATTAGTTTCTATAAAGAAACCATAGAGGATCTGCACAAATGATCCCTTGCTGAATTCAGAAGTTCGCCTATTTTTCCAAAATGTATAGCTTTCCAGGATCCATAATAGCTTTCATACGCATTTCTATTGTTAACTGAAAGAAGGTTGAAAGCACAAAAAATAACAAAAATAGGCTGGATCCCAGTAAATTGCCAAACCTGTGTAAAAAAAATTTGGTTTTCTGACAAACATTTGCTGCCCCCACATTTAATATTCCTTGTACCTACTTGGCCACAATAAGAGAAAAGTACTAGTTGGGGTTTGTAGTTACAGAACGTCGAGATTTTTCCAAAATTAAAATGAAATATTTTAGTTTTTTTTTTAAATTAGACTGAGGTATTTTTTTAGGAGAATGAAATACTAAGACAGCATAGGACTACACTACACTAAACCGCAAGAATAAGCCATTTACTGTTACAATGGTAATCTATACATAACTTACTTGTGTTCCAAGATGATATATTGATAATGGTTAAGACCAGGGAAGATCATGAAAAATATTATTCCAAGTACTCGGTATTTTAGAGAGCAGAGGTTTAACTGCAGAGCACAGTAAGTCTAAGTTTGCATGTTACGTATTTGGGTCATCTCGTCAAAGGTGATGGCATCAAACCTAAGAAGGAACTACTGGATGCCATTAGTAATGCACTTGAGCCCAAGAACCAGATTGAATTACGTGTCTTCCTTGGCTTAGTAGAATTCTATTCCAAATTTGTAAAAAAAATCCACAAAAACATATGACATGAGACAACTTCTTAAAACAAAGGAACAAATATGAATGGTTCAGTGCGTGTCAAAATGCATTGTGTTCTCTTTAGGACTAATTATGCAAGGCTCCCCCACTATAAGGTTTTGACCCTTTCCTACCCATCACTGTCACCACGGATGCTAAAGGAAGAGATCTTGGGGCAATACACTCTCAGAAAAATGCCTTGGGCAGAGGAGATACCAAAGCGTTTGCATCCAGCTCTTTGACACTTGGCGAAGAAAAATATTCAGTCATTAGCTTCTGTGTGGGGGTTAATGCACGACCGAAAATGCGTCCGGGGTAGCAAAGTCACTTTGCGCAGCGATCATAAGCCATTAATTAAAGTGTTGACCACAAAAGGCCTCTACACTGCTTCCCCAAGATTAACCCGCATGTCTGTTTGACTTAAATTATACAGAACAGTATGTGGCAGGAGTTTAGAATGTGGTGTTGGACTTTCTAAGTGGTATGCCTGTACCTTTGAATATCGCAAAGGAAGTCATAGTTGAAGATTTTTGTGTGGCAAACATGCATGAAGAGTTGCATGGCATAACTGTGGAAAGAAATTTGTCCCCAAGGAAGTGTTGCCTTTTTTAGGAAATAAGACATGAATTATCGGAAGAAGGTGGTTTGCTATTAAGTGGTAGGGTCATTACCCCTGTCAAAATTGAGAATGAAGATTCTTGAAATTTGCATTGAGGGGCATTTTGGAATTGGTAAAACAACATTTAGAGTGAAGAATTGGTAATGGTGGCCTGGAGTGGACAAAGAAATAGAAAAGAAGGTCAGAGATTACATACTCTGTGAAAATTGAGACAAAACTCAGGTCACATTTAGACCTCACCCCACTCCCGCCCGTGCTATTTCATGGTCTTAGGAAAAAGTGAGTGTGGATAAAATGGGACCCATACAGGAACAGAACGAGCAAGTGTATGTCTTAGTTCTTATCTACCACCTTTCTAAGTGGCCTGAAATTGGGGTGGTAAAAAAGGCTGATGCTAGCGTCATTAGATTTTTTGATAAAATCTTCATCAGAGAAGGGTTGCCCAACAGTATCCTAAGCAACAATGGACTGCAATTTACGTCTGATAGTTTTAAGGTATACTTGCATAGAAACTGTATTGTTCGCAAGACTACCCCAGCAGGTGGTGCTGTGGAATGGTTCAACCGTGTTGTCAAATGCACAGTCCAATTATCTAGCAATAATAGCTTAGCTTGGGGAAACAGTGGTACACAAGACTTTGGGGACGTACAGAATCACCCAGTGCAGTAGCACAGGTCTCTGTCCCTTCGATCTCATGAGTGGCAGGACGCCCATGTCCAAGGAGAATGTTGGTTGGATGGAAGTAGCCAGGAGAATGAATTGGTCATCTGATGTAGTCAAAGGTAACCTACAGAAAGCACAGAGTGTGTAAAAAAAATGTTATGACAAGAACATAATAAGGCAGTTTAACTTAAGGTGGGAAACATAGTAAGAGTAAAGAAAAGTGGACATATTGGCAAAGGCCAAAGCAGGTTTTCCCAACAACTTGCAGTGGAAACAACGTTTTTTGTAATGCAGCCTTATTGAGTGATGGGAGAGTGTGGCACTTATCTGCGATTGTGGTATGCAAGCATACATTTGGGACTGATACACCACAGGGAACAAATAGGGATGAAACAGCTGAATGGAGTAATGGATGGTGGTTTCAGGAGCGTGAACAGACTAAAGGTCATGATCGTGCTATTAACCAGGATCCCTGTCAGGATGCAGAATCCTTTGCTAAAATAGATGAAATGACCTCTACCAGCTTCAAAACAAGTGGAGTACACCGTCCTGCAGTAACACCGAAGAAATTACAAGACTAAGTCTGTGAGTAGCTTCTTCCTGGGGTTTATTTAGTTCCTTCTGATATTGTAGTAACTTGTGGTTGTTCCCCACAGCCTATGTATGGAATACCTATTACAGTTACAGTTTTGTTTTAATGTTATAATATAGGCTCTTTAGCAAGGGTCACAGTGGATAATTTGTTTCATCTTCAAAATGTGTTCGAATTTTATACGAGTCTCTTACTGGAGTTTTAAGTTGTTGTTTCTTTTATTATTAATTGTTGTTTTAGGCAATAATTCTGTGTTTATAGCTTTGAGTTGTTTTTGTATAAAGGTGGAGATGTGATGTGAATTGTGCTGAGGATCCCCCCTGCTAGACACCTTGTGAGTACCATTGAGTTGGGTAACAATGAACATCTGTTATTCATCGCCAAGAGACCTCTGGGTGAACGTGCGCTTTACAAATACACATGTTTATGTTATGTTACATACTGTTCCCCTCTGGTCACTGTCATAAACTGTGTGCTCTGAAATGTTGACAGACAGCTGATGACTGACCGGAGAGGACCCGGGGCACCACTTCTCCGGTCCTTCCCTCACAAGTGTGTTGAAAAGTACTATACCAATATTTTACTTCTACCAGCCAGTGTGTCCCACCAACCCCCCCAACTCAGGAGCACCTAAAGACTAATGTTATTCTAATTCGTCATCTATGGTGACCTGGGTGAGGAAGGGCGAAGACTGTGCTTTGCTCTGGCAGGCTAAGGTTCGGATCTTTTACATTGATGTGAATAAGCTACTATTATGACTGTCAATTCTTTGCAATATAGAACATTCTATTGCTCACTGTGTCTACAACGGGAAGGATTCAAGCATAGGAATCTATGGAAGATACTAATAATGGAGAACTCCACTTACAGATATGTAACTTTTCTCAGCGTGGAATAGATGAAGAGACCTAGATACAACTGACTCGGCTGCTATTTTCATATATTCTGTTACAGCAGTTTATTCTTTTTGAAAGAAGGTGCTTGCCCTGAAACTGAATAATGCTAATAAGCAGGATACAAAATCTGCAGTCACCCAAGGTCACCTTCTAATGAGACTGAATTCTGAACAAACTGAAGACTTTTAGCAGGAAACACTGAAAATTTTAGCTTTTCATGGTGAGCTATGTGTTGTGGGTAAAAGAGGATATAATGTAGAGGTAAACAACACTATGAAGGGGCACAGAAGAAACTGAGATACTCCTTTCCTAAGAGAGAGATACAAAGTCTATTGCTCGGGCTGTAGCTGCTCTTGTTGGGTAGATTGGCGCAGATTATCCCACTAGTCCAAAGAGCACCTTGACCATGATTAGCATTGGGTCAGAATGGAATGATGTATTTACTGGGTGCAGTGATTAGCTTATAGTCCACATTTGCCACTCAGTAATGAGGCATTAAATGCTGAATTAGTATTTAACACAACAAATGTCATATGTTTTATCTTTTAAACAATACATTTGGGTACATTTGAGCTGTCGAAATCCATTAGGGGAAATCAGAATGATTAAATGATCAACTCACAAATCAGAATTATGATACTGATGGAGCAAGGTGGTGAAACAAAATGTTGTGTACCCCTTGTGAAATCATACTCCAATAACAGTAACTCGTATTAATGAAACGCCGTGCATGTATAACCAACGTAGAATAAGAAATGCACCTACACAAATACACGTGGGAAAATTAATCTTGCTTGTGTTGCAATCATAATTAACTAATTATGTGATTTTGTCATGTCCTAAAGTAATAAGCAGCTTTAAAATAATGGAATGCGGAATAAATGTGCTTTTGTTTATGTGTCTTTGTGTAAAAACATGAAAATAAAGTAAGTATATTGCGCTTAAATGTAGCTATTTGCTAGGTAAATACTAATTGGGAAAACCTTAGTAAGGGGGAGGTAAACAGAAGGGTTAAACGATTTAAATTAATGTTAGTTTGTGTTTGTTACTATGATAGTTCCAATTCCTGAGTTGTGAGGCCTAAAAGAAAATGGTGTCACTCGATTATTGTGGCCACAAAAGAACTGCGCATGTGTGAGAATTGAATGCGAGCAGCTTGAGCCTGGACTGACTACGGTTAAAGGTCGATTTGGACTGGAAGTGCAGATGGCTGCCAAGTGATGAGTACAGTGGTACAGAACGTGGGAAATATGCAGAACGTTGCAAGTAGGGAACTGGACTAGGCTGGACACTGAATAATACAATGGACCCATTAGAAAAATTGCGGACGGAAGGAAACTTGAGTTTTGATGACGAGATGATGCTCATTCACACCAAAATTGTCCAATCAGAACTCACATTTAAGTCAAAAGACACTCTTTTAGCTAGATAGAGCTAGTGAAAAAGGTATAAAAAGTGCTGATTTTACTGAAGGGGATTGCTTCCTTCAATTTCCTACTGAGATGCTGCCGGATTGCTGATTTTCCTGAGATGTAAGAATCCTGTCTAACTCTGTTTTCTTTTACAGGGAAATGCACTTTATCTGAGAGTCTAGTTAGGGATGTTAGGAGAATAGGTAAATGGTTTGGGAACTATCCGTCTTTTGCTAATATCTGATCTATTCAAGATAATGGAAAAGTCTATTCTTGGGTTTTCTTAAATAAATGATGTAACTGTCTTGAAACTGAATCCGTATATTTTAAATGTTGAATTTTTCTGAAATAAAATAAAGTGAATAATCTTAGACATGCTGAATTTGCTATTAATAACAATTAGATAAATAGAGAAATAAGCTGGTCTTGAGTTTTCCTACGCCTATTTTTTTACTAGCAGATCCATTGATCTCAATGGTGGTGTGTCTAATAAAATTTTGTATTTTATGAAACCATGGTAAATACATCTAAAACTGCAGGTGTAAATAGTATAAATATGCAATTTAGTTTTTAGACACTCCACTATGATACAGCAGCTTTTCCTTTGAATTCACCGATCCATGAAGTAAAGTGTAAGTGTTTAAGAGTGATTCACAGTGATATGGGCCCCACTGTTTGAGTTTATGTTAGAAATTATACTTCAGGGAGAGGTGACATGTCTTTAGAAAATATTTCTGGAGAAGCGCTGCATCAATACCAGTGCAAACTTCTATTTTCACATTAATCAGGAAATGCACACCAGATCTTAATAAAGGCCTGGGTAGGTGCTCTGGAACAATCAAGAGATCAGTGCAAGGTGATGCTACTGGACTTATGCTTCACTGTTAGAGGAAGTGCATTAGCTTTTTCTAGGTTTCGGCAACTCAAATTTTATGTTAAAACCTAGCTCTTGTTTTTTAATAACAAACAGTTTGCGTGGATTAAAAATCTTCTAGTCTTGTTGCTTTTTGTACCGAACGATGTGTTTGGATCATAATATTGTCAGAGAAATTTCTGGCAACCACAAAGTATACAATGTTTTTTTTTATATAACTGCGTGGAGGAGAGAATCAGCTAAGAAGAACAAGGGGCAAGGATATCCCCTAAATAATCAGAGGACACTCTAGGTGTTATCTGAGAACACTGCTGCTTCAAACCAGACTCAAGGAAAGCACCCCCGGACATCAACAAAGAGAATATCTGAAATTGAGGGGCATTGTAAAGGATAATTTGGATATGAACTGGAAAACTATTTCAGGTATGAAAGGAGGGCACATTTTAGATATAAAATTTGGTGACATTTTCTAAAGTAAACTCAATTGTGATCAATAACATAGGAAAAATTACATTTCAAATAAAGCCGGATTTTGGAGAAAGTCTCCTATTTTATCCATCTTCCAAACAGAGGGGCATTCTTCCTTACCCACTGAAGGACTTGGTATTCCACCCTTCTGACTCCATCATAGCCTAGTCGTAATCCCATATCCACAAGGGCTAAAAAAAGTGTTTACTCCACCCTTCAAAGTTGGGTATTCTCTTTCTCATCCGAAGCATTGCGAATGCTGCTCCTACCATTAAGAGCCTGTTTAACACCATATCCCCCTTGCTGTACTTTTGCAGCCTTTCACTTACCATGTAATTAAACCTTTGCCAGCCACTACCAGTCAGGGTATGCCCTCCCATGTACCGGTCCCTCTAGGCAACACATCAAGACCCTAGAAAGTTAGATACACTCACCGTGAGAAACCTTTTCCACAGTGGCTGCAGATGTAGGGCTTGTGTATGGTTCCGTCGTGTGAACGCACATGATAGCTCATGCGGTCCTTGCGCTTGAAGCGTTGCTGGCAGATGGGGCACTCATACGGCTTCTCGTCTGAGTGAGACAGCTTGTGGCGGTTCAGGTGGTAGACATCACGGAAAGCTTTGCCACACATGTCACAGGCATGGTTCTTGCGGATCCGCTTACCCGAGGCTGTAGTGGTCACCAGTCCGGCGCCATCCCCCTCTGAGGTTGGTGGAGTAGCTTCAGTCACCCCTCCACCACTGGCGATAGTAGTGATACCCACTGCATTATGCATCGGCACAGTTGCTGCTACGCTAAGCAGGCTAAGCGGTACCATGGTGGGTATTTTGTTGGTAGTAGTGGCTGCACTGCGTGGCTTGACACCTGTGTGTATAGCTTCATGACGCCGCAGGTTGTAGCCATTCTTGAACTCTTTAGAGCATAAGGTGCAGATGTAGGGTCCTTTGCTCTTCGACCCTTTCCGGGGGTCAAGCGGAGTGCCTGGTCCCGCGATGCCCGGCAGGCCCTGCTTCAGAGCTGCTGTGTCCACCGTAGAAGCCTGGGTGACTCCACCATTATTCCCAGGAGATGAGGCAATAGCAGCAACTGCTGCAGCAGCTGCAGCAGACTCTTGGGCAGCATTGACTGAGGACAGCACTGGCAGCAGCTCTACCTGCAGGGACTCTGCCGGGGTGGGCACAGAGGGCGGAGTCTGGAGCCCCAAATAAAGGGAAAAAGAAACAAAAAAAAGAGAATAAACACCTTCCATAGTAACAAAAGCCTAAACATGTCTCTTAAGATATGTGAAATCATTCAACAAGGCAGCTGAGGCCTGTGAGTCAGGATCTTAAAAGGATTACTTACTGCCAATACAAACGTATCACAACACATTACTAACCGTAAAAGAGTAAAGTGTGGGTGTTGCATACTATTAACATGTAACATTTTATAATTGAAATACTAAGAGGCAATACTAATGACATACGGTGAGTGGAACAAATGCTAGTAACAGGAATCCTTTTTAGGTTGAAGCCTGTTGGGTTTGCTTAAGAAATCTTGGGGACATTCTGAGAGCTTCTTTGGGAATGCATTCCATCTATTGCTCATCACTGGTATTGTGGTTTGTAAGTCACATTTGCCTGCTTTCGATTTGCTGATTTTATTTATTTCAGGCTATCCAGCTTGAGTTAGTCCATCCCGTAGAGTACAGCCTGTTTACAAGGGCTCCTTGTATTCTTCCACAAAAGCGTCCACGAGTGTTTGCTTTCTGTAAACAGGCCTTGACATTCTGTTCTTCTCTTGTCACATTTGCTGTGCATTCAAAGACATAGGTCAGATGTCAGGCACTGTATTCCGAGGGAACATAGTGTTTACTTTTCTTTTTCTGACTTCAAAGTGAGAATATTTATGTGAAAATCCTACTGGGTCCCCATGTCCGACGAGGCTGTAGGATTTTATTTTTTCTAGCACACAAAATGTAAATGTCTAAGTGAACTATGCAAATATTTAAGAATTCAGAAAGCACAAATTAAGCATATTTTGTAATTCTGAAGTGTGCTGGAAACAAATATTTTAATCCATTCAAAACAAATCAGTACACTTGGTGATGTCATTCCCACACATTATCGTTTGTGCGCTATATAGTTTTATCAGTACAACTGTATGCATAGGAAAATGAAACAGCCCTTTCAATTGAAAATATGTTGGCTGTAATGGCAATGTGCTATTACAGAATGCATCCTCCACTCTACGCAACTCCACTCTGACAATTTACTCGACGACACACTATTACGCTCGGCTCCCCTCTCCACTACACCACGCCCCCATTCCACAACACACCACTCTCTGACACTTCACTTCACTCAAGGCCACTCTACGGTATTCTTTAACATTCTTCTCCATTCCACTATTACAACACTCAACTCCACTCTATGCCGCTTCCCTCTACACTACTTCACTCCACTCCACTCCACTGTATTCTACGATACTCCATTCCACTCCGTTCCACTCCATCCCACTCCTCTACAATTCTCCACTCTACGCTCCATGAGACTCTAGTTTACTTCACTCTATACCACTCCACGCTATGCCACTCCACCCTATGACACTTTACTCCACTCTATGGCACTCCATGCCCCTCCACTCTATGACACAACTTTACTAAGCGACCCTCCATGACACTCAATTCCATTCTACAACAGTCTACTCTAAGACACTCCACGACAAATATAATATTTATATATATCATGAAAATCAATCTTGCGGAGAGAGTATATCCGGATAATGCTCAAGCGCTTCTTTGAAATAGAGCGAAAAATTACATATAAGTTCCGCAACCTCATTCTTAACCTAACCCGTCAACTCTACCGATAACAAATCTATCGAACATCTAGCAAATACACACACAGAAAACAAAGAAGAAACATTCCTATTGAGGGGGTAAACTAACAGTAAGGTTTGGGACATAAAGTTCTTCCCCATTAGTTATTTTCTAAGTGTATATGTTTGAGTTATTGTCTGGTAGGGTTGAAGAGTGGGGTCAAGACATTTCACTGATTAATTTGAAACATTTTTTCAATTTTCTAAAATTTTCTGAGTATACTCTTTTTGCAATACTGATTTTCATGATATTCACATTTAAATATTAAATTAATTTATATTTTTTTTCTCCAAGGGGTATGGTGTTGTTTAACGTTTACACTGTTGTCCCAGCTCCTATTGCATTTTTAATGGTACACCCTATATTGTTATTGTGATTAAAGGCATCTAGGCAACAAACCAGCCCCACAAGACACTACAGCTCAAATGTGCATAGTCATTTCCATTCCAATGTATCCTGTGTTCAGTCCATTTCCTTACTGTTGTGAAGACAAATGAAGACTCCTGCTCAAAGTGTGGACGTTTGCCTGTGGGGGCTACACAATATTGGATCCCCTTTACTTAGGATATGCTACTATATTGAAACCATTTGGGATAGACTGGGTCGCATCTGGGTGGCATAAAGTAGTGATACTACTATAAAAAAAACAATAGGTTCTGACATCTAGTACCTTCTTAAGACCTAATGGAACACGCTGTGCGGGAAAAGTTGCTTCAGAGAACTTCAAAAGATGAGCAACAATAATTCATGGAATCAAACCAAGAGAGGACTCTAGAACAGATATGTCTAAACAAGACAGAATAAGAACATCTACAAGACAGATCAGGAGTATGGTGAAAGTAGGGCACGCATAAACTATATTCACCTGATAGAACTGCCCGAAGGAGTTGAGAAGGTATACACCAAAATCTGACTAGCAAAAATGACCTGGAAATTTCTTAGTTTCTAAAACTCATACATTAAATACAAAAAGAGCACCAAACAGCTTAGAAAGCAAACTGATGGCTGATAAACTTCAGAGCCCTTCAGAACTGCATGGAACATGGTACTAAGCAATTTTCAGATGAGGAGAATAGGCATTTGAACACCTATGAAAATGGTGAGGAAAAGTCTATAATACATGAAATAGAAAAGGTTATACATCCCTTATGCATTAGTTATAATCAGTGAAGCTTAACCAGGTCAGCCTCAGGACCAAACGCTGCCCAATAATTTCACTCATAATGACAGCGAATCGGAGACATTTGGTATGACGGATGCTCAATGTAACACTGTTTGCCCTATTTCTTAACTGGATTGACATGTACCGCTCTATATGTGTCTCTATGATTGCCCCTATGCATGAAGTACCAGGCTTTGACGCCAATGACCCTTCTTATCATGTATATGTCCCCTGGACTAAAATAGAAATCATTGCCTTCTCCAAAGACTACCCTGATATAAGAGAAAGTCCTGATGAATGGTGTACCAGGACAAAGGATATTGTGCATAGATCATGTCACACTGAATGACAGACCAAATGTTTTCTTGCATTCTCCCACCTGGTATATGGAAGAAGTGCAGGAAAGAAAATTTAGAAGATGTCGACTGGACCAAAACGAATGCTACAGGAGATGTCCGGAACGCTGATAGCTAAGTAACCGATTAAATAGCAGCCCTGCCAGGCAAATTAATAGTTAGATTGCAAGAATTAGTGCCCCGTAAAAGACTAGATAGGACAAAATCGGACAACTGTAAACAAGAAAAGGATGAAAATGTAGCAGTCTTATCCTCCCAAATTCAAAAGGATGTTCTCTGCCCATAGTGGGAGGAATGCTGCTGATGAGGGGGTCCAACAATACCTCTCCAGTTGTTGTGTAAATGGCACCCAAGAATGTATAAGAGTATCCATCCACAACCCCCATCGAATAGCACTCCAGAAATTGACTAGGGGTTGGTACGATGGTGGGATAACTCTCCCCAATGTCCAGAAATACTATTGGGCCTCATTATTAATCATTGTTTATCTCTGGGTTAACCTCCGGGGAGACAAACCGGCATGCAAGATGAATAGAAGAAACATGCAATATGGGGGCTAACCAACAGCCATCTATGGGGAAGCGCATCACACATTCCTTCCCAGCCCTACTACTGTCAACATTTCCCAATGGCACACCGCACGGGCAGCTATGGGCTGGCGGGGTAAGATCACACAGGCCATCCCTTTGTGAGACACTTCTCACTTAGGCACCCTGGCCCCACAACAGGGTTTGCACAAGTGGGACCTCGTAGGCCTGCCTCGACTAGATGACTTGTGGAGAAGTGGGAAGGTAGTCCCATTTGCAGAGTTACCAAAATAGTACTAGCTGGCACCCACAGAGACCTACTGATATCTGCAAGTCTGCCATGCCCTGTATAAAGTGCCCCTAAAGAGAAGAGACCTACCCGAGTCCCACCCACTTGAGAACAGGCTATTAGATGATTATCTAGCCTAAAAGGCAAATTCGCTTACCTACCGGAATCTGTTAAACTATTCCCCTGACACCATGACCCGACAGTGAGAGGCCTGGGAGCGGGACCTGGGTGGTTTAAAGGATGATGATTGGCCTGAGGCCTTGGCCTCCCCTCGAGAGATGGCTATATGCTCCCAATTGCGCCTTATACAGCTTAAGATTCTCCTCATAGGTTATTATGCAGCTACAACATTGGTGAAAATGGGTTAAACTGTCATGGCAGTCTGCCTAAAGAAATGTGGATAAAGGGCCAAATGTTATTATATGGTATGGAGTTTTGCAGCGCTCCAGCTGTCTGGACTACCTCTGGTTTACATTAGGGTCAATGGTGACCAAAAGCAGGACAGCACGATTCAGGGTCGTGGAGAGGGGTGGGAGCCGACAACGCCACAATCAAGTGACTGCAAGAGGGACATGGACTGGTGGGTACAAGAAAAAAGGGCAATTTATGAGAGCACGGGTCGTCCGAATAAATGGACAAAGAAACAGGGGAAATAGAACGGTTATCAGGAACCTTGTGCTTCTGATGTTAATGCCAATCGAAATGCATGGGGTCAGGAGGGATTGGATATCTTATCTGCCTTGTGAGTTGTTGAAGGAGAAGAGGGAGATACACAGATTGATTGAAACTTTACCACTGTGTACCTATGTACTCTTATCATCCTTGTTCCAAAATGTCACCACGATTCTTTTTGGTTTGTATGCAAATAAAAAGAACTTACAAAAAATAAATAAAGATTATCCATACATACCTATGAGCCAAAATGGGGAGTAAAGCCAAGCCACAAACAGAAGTGTTGGCCATTTCCTAATACTACGCTGAGAGACAGGGGCAAGATGAACAGAAAAAGGATAAGGAACACAAGGAGTTAAAGAGTAAAGTGCTACTCTAGCAACTACAGCAAGGGAGAGAGAGGCATGTCCACATTCTGGAGACCTCGTGGAAGCGGGATAAGGGGATACTCTGAACCAATTTACCGACCGCAGAATGCTTAAATAGATAATGGGAGCCTCAACTGCAAAAACCCTCATCATTGGATTAGAGTGCCTGTTACTACAGAAAACTAACTGGGCGCCCCATGTCACAAGGACGTGCTTAATGGGGGTTACAGAAATTCTTTTAAAAGCGAGTCACAACAACATATTGATAGGCCTCTATGCTGAATCTTATGAAAATGACATCACTCATAGGGGACACCAATAAAATTACTTTGACAGACAGGCTAACAGATCCCAGATTGTAACTGTCCCCTTGCCGGATTATGATTTTGCCCATTAGGGTGCCCAAGGAAGGAGAGGGTAATGGGTGAAATTTTTAGTGGATCCAAGAGGGCTTTATATTGAAGCGATGGTACAAGGACAGAGGGTGAAATTCCTCCTGGACACTGGTGCCATTAATTCCTTAATTTCTCAAAACATTATCCCACATGCACCCCTCTCGGGAAAATATAACACATCTGTTGGGGGGGCATGGCCTGGAGCCTAAGATGGCATACGTGTGAGCTTGGAGCTCTGCGTTGGCCAGTCATTTATCAGCCTTAAACTCTGGCACCCAGGACCTAGGCAAGAGTGTAAAAGTTCCCTGGGGTCCCCGTGAGGCAGTGGCCAGACCTAGGCGGGTTCGCAAATTCTTAGGCTACTGCGAAAGTGTGAATCGCTGTGACATGGCTGGGTCGACGAGCTCGCAAGATGGCGGCCCTGGTGTGAGCGGCCTGCGACGAGCAACCAGGAGGCGGCCGCGGCCGTTCCCCGGGCTGGGCGTCCACTGTCTGCGGACCAGATGGCTAGCCTGAGTGCACAGCGTTGGAAGAACCCCTCAGCGGTGCTCTTATATGCAGTGGCTACGGTTCGGAGGTGAAGAACTGGGGTGGCGATGGATCGGGGCTCGGGAGGAACGGCTAAGTGCTTAGTGCCCTCCTGGGAGGAGCAGCTACCCTGCTCGGATCTGACCGCGCACCGGAGGACACAGTTACTTGTGGATTCCCCTCCTCGAAAAGAGGCTGAAACCCTAGCAGGTCGGGTGAAGCCTTCGCAAGCCAGGGCGGACTAGGATCTTCTCAGCACGGACACTTGCGCCCTCGAGATAATGGTCGCCTTGGGACTTGGTGGGGCACAATGAGCAGAACTGCAACAGTGCAGGGGTGTGCACCCCAGACTTTGGCATGTGTTAATGTGGGCGAATTGCCACAAAGCGCTGTGTGAAGGTCGCCCCAATTACCAGTACAGGCGGTAGTCTGGCCTTGTACTGGACTGCGCCACGCATGAGAGGGATTCCTCTGGGCCTGGGATATGAGAACCCCGTGCCTGGCAGAGGAGCTGCCTTCGGGGTTAAGGAGCAGGGACTACCCAGAGAGCCACTGGCCTGCACCGTAGTGTGTAGAGTTGAGCTGCGGAGCTAGCGGCCTGCACCCCCAGCGAGGCCCATCAGCCGCGTAGGCCCTCTGACACCATGGGAAAACCTCGAGGTCGACACGCTGGGCCCTCACAAGAACCGGAAGACAGCACCCAGGAGTAATCGCAGACTGCTTCAGAGGACTCTGAGCAAGATATTGGAAGCCATAGCGGACACGAAGGCCACTCTCCACCAGGACATCAGCACGGTCGTGGTGGGGCTCCGCCTACTGCAAGAGAAACATAAGAAGCTCTCTGAGAGGGTGAAGGAGACGGAGTCCAGCATCACTAAATTAGCACCAGCCCAAAAGGCCTTGGAACAGCAGATGGGGCCCTCAAGGACATGGTGTGCGTGCTGGAGCGACGGGCCGAGAATGCAGAGGGGTGCAACAATATTCGAGTCCTGGACCTGCCGGAAGGGGCTGAGGGCGGCGACATGGTGTCCTTCTTGGAGCAGTGGCTAAGAAGTGTGGTAGCACTTGAGGGCCTGTCAACCTTTCACACTCTTCAGAGGGCCCACAGAGTCCCGGCCAGACCGCCGGTGTAAGGGCAACCTCTGCAGCTCGTAGTGGCCCAGTGCTCCATTTCTGGAACAGGGATGCACTCCTGCAGAAGGCACGTGCAGAGGTCCCTTACACTACAGAGAATAGTAAAATTTCCCTCTTCCCAGATTACACACTGAAAGTGCAGAGAAAGTGTGCCTCGTTCCTGGAGGTTAAGAATGCACTGAGAAAGGAAGGCCTCCAGTACTCTCTGATGTTCCCGGCCCGACAGCGTAGTATCCTAGATGGTAACACCCACTACTGTGACTGTGCGAAAGATGCCTGGAATTGGATTGAGGCCTACAAGGTTGAGGCACAGAGGAAAACTAATCCAACTGCTCTCATAGTGACAATGTGAAGCTGCCGGTGGTGACACCAAGGAAGGCTGATGAAGTCATCGGAGGCTGCTTGAACATTTTGGTGATCCTGAATCCCAGTGTGGCGCTGAACTGTTAGAAGCGGACCAAGGTCCCGAGCTGACCTATTCCTCAAGGGGCCGGCATGCCCCCGGACGGTTTGTGGGCCAGAAATATATCCTTATCTGTTCCCCCCACTGAGCGCCTTACTGGGTTAGGGCCTCATCAAGGGCTATTTGTTTCACATGCTGTTTGGGCGACTGACCGTTGTCAGGTTGCCCTGGGGCTGGGGAGTTGTTCGACATGGGGGTTCACTTGTTAGAATATTATGTTTTGATGTTTGCAGAGGATGGCGGTTGTGCATGAAAGAGGGAGCGGGCAAGGGATGGGTTCCCCTTGTGTGGCTGATGGGCGAGGTCCAGCAAGAATAGCGAGCACAAACCACTGTACGGTTCCTAACATGGAACATTCGAGGTATGGGGTCTATTGCAAAACAACACGACATTTACTCCTATCTGCGGCGTAGGGACATACACATTGCATTCCTCCAAGAGACATCTTAACGGGGAGGAGGCTGGGAAGCTGAAGAGGCGATTGAGGGATCAGGTCTTCGCGACCACCTTCTCGGCCTTTGCCAGGGGAGTGTTGATCTGGTTGAAACCTGGGGTCCCCTTTGCCCTTGAACATTCGTGGCTTGATGCGGAGGGGTGGTATGCCCTGATCACAGGGAAACTAGCGGGCAGGAGGTGACACTAGGCAATGTATACGCGCCCAACCAGAACTAGATCGTCTTCTTTGAGTCCTTCTCCACCTCCCTGGCTAATCACTTGAATGGTCACTTAATCCTTGGGGATGACTTTAATTGTATCGCGGATGTGGATGTTGCTGTTGACCGTTCCCACCCTCCCCTAACGGGGACAAAGCCGCATCGTACGGCATTGGGTTTCCGTACCTGGATATCCCACTGGGGCCTCAAAGACACTTGGAGACTGCAGCGTTACGGAGACTGAGTACTCCTTCTTTTCTCCGGTCCACCAGGTGCATACTAGGCTTGAAACGTTCCTTTGCTCCCCGGCTTTCAATGACTCCATCTCACACACCGAATACCTGGGACGATAGTCCTTTACTAATGACACACTAGTCCACGGGACGGCGCCCCCCGATCCCCACATGGAAACTGAATCTGTTATCACTCGAGGACTCTCCCTTTCGGGCCTCGCTGCTCACACTCATTGAAACATACTTCCCCATTAATGCTAGCACAGCTTCCTCACCCCAGGTGGAGTGGGAGGCATTCAAATTGGTCGTACTGTGCCACTGCATGGGTCAGGCGTGTGGGGCCCATAGAGAGCGTTGCCAAGAACTTTAGGACTTGGAAGAGAATATCCGCAGGTTAGTCAACCTCCATGGTACTGAGGATGTTGCCCAAGTGACATTACAGGAAACACGCACACAATATAATAACACGCTAGGCAGGCTGAGGTGCTACAACTACAAGGATTACCTGGACAAAGTGCAGAGGGAAGAAGGGAAAGCGGGCCGACTCTTGGCAAGGCTAATCAAACCAGATCTGGGGAGAGCGCCAATTACTCAACTTAGCTTAGTATCTGGGGACGTGGTGCATGACCCAGATACAATTAACGATTCCTTCCCGACGTATTATGAATGATTGTATGAGGCTCCGGCCGCCTTGTTGGGCATACGCCGCTTTTTAGTGCCTCCTCAGCTCCGCACGTTGGAGGCTGAGGCACGGGAGGAGTTGGGGGACCAGATAACCTTGCAGAAAGTCAAAGCAGCGATTGCAGCGCTGGCAAGACATAGGGCCTTATGGCTTTCAGGCCGAATTCTATCCAAGCTTCGCCAACACGCTTGCCCCGCATCTTGTCTCGCTATTTGCAGAGGCGTGGGGGGTTGCCCGGCTTTACCCAGACTGCGCTAGTGATCCCTCTCCCAAAGTCCACGAAGCCAGATGCTGGAGAGAAAGATTAATGGCCTCTCTCCATGCTCAACTTGGACTTTAAGATCTTAAGCAAGGTGCTGGTAGGTAGGCTTCTCCTGCACATGAAGTCCCTGATCCACCCGGACCAAAATGGGTTTATACCCTCTCACAGCACTTCTTATAACCTTCGCATGCTGTACTCTATACTCTTACCATGCGGAAGCTCCAGCCGAAAACCAGGTAGCGGTTCTGTAAGTCAACTTCGAGAAAGCGTTTGACACGGTGAGTTGGGAATACTTGTTTGAGGTGATGCTGTGCACGGGCCTGGGGGACGATTGGGTGCGGCTTCTTGATGCTTCGCCCACTGCGAAAGTCAAGACAGGCAGAACCATTTCCAGGCAATATAAGATTTTCCGGGGGTCTCTGCAGGGGTGTCCCCTTTCCCCACTCCTGTTTGCCCTGGCAATTGAACACCTCGCGGAGAGGATCCGCTTGGGAGGGGACGGGGTGAGATTGTCACTAGGTGGGCGACAGCACCACCTCTCTCTATATTTGGACGATCTGCTGCTATATCTGATAGAGGCAGTAGAGGGCACCTCCATGGGTATGCATATCTTGGAAGACTTCGCGCTGCTCTCGGACCAATACATCCAAGACATATCTGTTCCCAATAGCAGGGCCACTGCCTAGACCAGAGACATTGTCGGTTGACATACTCTGGGCTCAGCGCACCTTTAAATACCTGGTTATTAATATCTTCCACCCATTAGATGATTTGAAGGAAGGGAACTAGGGTAGGTCACTGCGTTCACTTTATTCCTGTGTGCATTTCTGATGCATGTTAGAACTACCCATCATGGCCCGGATCACCCTGTCTAAAATGGTCCTGCTGCCCTGGTCATTGTATTTCTTTGTAAGTCTCCCTGTTTTGATGCCGAGCAGCTGGTTCCGCCCCCAGAACGCCCTCTTGTGGGATCTAGTGTGGGGAGATGGGTGCCCGAGGGTGTCTCTGAAAACCCTACAGCACCCTACGTTGGAGGGAGGGCTAGGGGTAACAAATTTTAAATTTTATATGCTTGCTTCCCAGATACAATGGTTGGCACATTGGGTGGAGGGAGTAAACGAGGAGGGCATGTGCCTGTCGAACCCGGCGTCTTGTCCCAAGCTAGTGATGGTGAAGCTGCTGATACCGGCTACGCCTACCCCTTACTGCTCATTATTGCAGCACACAGCCTTCCAGACTTGGAGAAGGTGTCACAGCGAAAGGCAGCAATCCACCAAGTATACTCCCATGCTAACTCTGGTGGGGCTGCAGCATGGTGACTCCCCAATCCATATTCATGAGTGCCCAACTGGCTCGCTGGTCCGAGGCCGGGCTGGACAATGTGGGGGACTGCTACTTGAACAAAGCACTGATTCAATTCACAGAGCTGGTTGACAGCTACGGGTTCCCCCCGGGTCAGTTCCTACAGTACGAGGCGTTGACACACGTTTGCACATTTATGGGGCTGCAGGAGGGAAGAACCTGAAATGCACCCAGTTCTACACGCCTTATTCACCCTCAGCACATTTTGTGAAATGGCTTTATGCCACATTATTGGCAGTCACCATCGGCCCCCCGAGTGGCATATGGGCAAGATGGGACAGAATCGGAGGCAGAGTCCTTACCGACTCTGAGTGGCGCAAGATTTTGCAATATCCTAAAAAGATATCCCGGAGCACACGTTTGAAATATATTCAATTCAACTACACACATATGTCCTATATGACGCCCCAGCGACTTAACGTGACCTATGGGGGGGAGGTACGACAGTGCCCCAGATGTACACACCCAGATGCTGACGTTGGCCATATGAACTGGGACTGCCACTGCTTACGTCCTTTTTGGACACTCTGTTGGCAAGATCAGAGACGCATTAGGAAGGGTGTTGGCCCCCACGATGCAGACGTATTTGTTGGGCCTCTTCCCAATGCCACCCAAGCGCAAAGTCGGGAACAGGCTGATAGAACTTGCATTGGGTCTCACTAAGCGCAGAATAGCGATGGAGTGTAAGTCTACGATGGGGCCACAGTTCACAACCTGGAATAAAGATGTTATTGCATGGGCTGGGGCAGAGTGCAAAGTTGGGAGGAAGCCAAGGGAATGAGAAAGCGCCCAATGGCCGAACAGTGGAGAGAGGCACTGGCTGAGTGGGAGAAGCCGGTGGGCTCTCGTAGTGAGGAAAGTGGGTCAGGTCAAGGATCCCAACCTGGTAGCGCTGCACAAGACACTCTCCCAAGATATCCTGGGACTCCAGGGGTCTGACTCAGGTGGGGGAGGTGCTTGGGCTGTAGTCTGCATGGGGCCTGTTAGTCAGGTGTACGTGGGATACCTGAAGTGGGGGGTCCCTCCGGACCCTCCCGTGGGTCGTTTCTGCTGTCACTTCCTCTGGGTTTCAGTGCTTCAATACATTTACACCACTCCCTTTCTTTTCTTATTTCTTTCTTTTCCATGGTTTGAATTAAGTTACTAGAATGGTATGTACAAAAACATGAGTGGTATGCGTATACGAAGGACCAATGTTGGACAGCTGCCCACCTAAATGATGTCATATAAATGTAACAGTGGAGCACGCACTGAAGAATGTAGTCAATACTCGATGATGTAAGCAATTGCTTAGACTGCTGCAAGTGGCGTATTAGACACTGAGAAGGGTACTAGACGAATAGAAAATCAGTTTCATTGAGCCAATAGTATTGATGATCGCTTGTAGTGCCAGTGGATAAAAGTCTGCAATTATTTACTGTATAGTCTGGACCTCATAGACGTACTGTCTTCCTTTCTTTCCTTTTTGTATATTGTGTGATGATTTGTATAAAATGCCAATAAAAATATAATTTTTTTTAAATAACACATCTGTGGGATTTTCGAATGTACCTGTGAATAGTCCCGTCTCAGCTCACTGACATATACCATTGGCCCAATAGCTTATAAACATTGTTTCGTATTAACAGACCAATGCACCCATAACTTGTTAAGCATAGACTTACTTCAAAAATCACAACAATAAAATGTGTAGCAGATGGAAAAAATCTAGAATGTACCCAAAAACTCTCCGTATTGAATACTCACCCCCCTACAGTACAACAAGTACGGGCCTTACTAGAATGGCAGGTTATTGGATTAATGGATCCATAATGATTCCCTTGTTTTCAAATCCTTGCTAAACCTCACGACTAAAGACACCCGCAACCTTTACCATGGTTAACTGAACACCAGAATGATTTTCTGTAAATCAAAGAGGCACTTTTGTGATGCTCCTGCTTTTGGAATGCCAGATCATACTAAAGAATTTCATCTTTTTATACATGAAAAAGATGGGTGCACACAACAAGGCGACAGGAAAAGACCCTGTGCTTATGTTTTTTAACATTTTAGACATGGGTGCTCAAGGCTTACCAGCAACAAGCAGAATAATGATGTTTTTAAACTTTTTATTAAACAATCGCTCAATACATAATAAGGGCATTGATTGCCCATTTGCCGGAGAAGTAGTACAGAGAAAAAAAAAAAGACATCACGCGTAAAACAATTGAATGATTACGAAGTGCTCTGTGACCGCCTTTTGCATCATAAGTACTGTACCAGACAGTACCCTCTATCTTACATCTAGGTAGTTGAGCTACAATCACCCTCCTGAGGGAGACTAGCATTATCCTCTGTATGCATGCCATGGGTCCCAGACCTTCCCCATTTCCTGGGGCAGCCCGGCTTTTGTACACTACCTCCTCCGCCCACTGACACCAGTCTAGTTTGTTTCCTCAGTCAGCTATACTCGGTGGCCTACTCTGTCCCAAGGTTCTTGTTATATTATGCTTTACCACCCTGAGCCATTTTTGAGTATCTGGGACACACCTTCTCCCCAGTTATGTGCAGAAGGAGCCACCTAGCCTCGGTTGGTATATTGCAGCCCACAACCCGTTGATATGAACTGTGCCACACCGCCTCAGTATCAATGAATCTTGGGGCAGTCCCACAATAGAAAGAAGGAACCCAGCATGTCACAATCCCTAACATACAGTGCAGTAACGCACCTACCCAACCCGTGCAGGAGGGATATGGAATAGCAAAATCTATGTAGTATCCTCAATTGCTCTAATAAATACTGATTCTTGGACACAAAGTGCATCTATATGTACCTTACTCTGTAGATACACTGTAAACAAATTGAAATGTCAATAATTGACAAATGTCAGACTAACAGTGACTAACACTATGAGTTATGTTTGTTCAGTCCTTGTGTTGCCATACATCGATGGACCACACTTAATCCAGAGACCCTCTTGCCCCTTAAGCAGAATGATAATGACATGGGGCACCATTATAATATATCTTGTTCACAGAAGAACAGACCAAAAGGAAAATAGTTTTACAGGACACACCAATGGAAGAAAGAGATGGTGACTTATCGGTTGATGGATCTTGCTTAAAGATCAAGGATGGGACAACTACTGCAGCCTAAACTGTTATCACCTCACACAATGTTATTGAAACTTGTAGACTATTAGAATTATCGGCATAAGCAGCCAAATTAATGGCATTAAAAAGAGCCTGTGAGACAAATGCTGGGTTTGAATTTCCCCATAACTTTGGCAGGCTTAGAGCAGAAAGAGGTTTCCTCATGTCTCAAGGAATAAAAATACAACATGGTCCACTGATTTTTCAATAACTGAATGCTTTAGCACTACCAAAGAGAGTAGCTATTGTCAAATGCAATCTACACTTAAAGATAGTAGTTGACATAGGCAAGGAGAATGCTTTTTCAGCTGACGAGTTAGCCAAAGAGACTGCACAGAAAGGCATGTCATTAACATGTGTTTCCCATCAAATGTTTATTAAAGGGAAAAAAGTGCATATGACTTAAGGGGTAGGAGCATAGCAGATTTGCAAAAACAATCAACTAAGGAAAAGTTATTCATGCAACCTGACAAACTGTTATATCCAATGACATTGATGGTGTATTGCCCTTCCCATTTTGAAGAGACATCATTGTGAACAGCATGAAACTGTTTGGAAAAAACCTAATAAACAAAAGTTTGCAGACTAAATATGTAAAATCTTGCATGTTAAGGACTATAATGATGGTCAGGAATTCCTACCTCTATAGTGCAATCAGCACCTGCTGAGACATCTTTCGAACATTTGCAAATGGACTTTCTTGAGTTGCCTCCTCCAAATAGGTATTGGTACGTACTGACCTTGGTATGTATGTTCAGCCGGTGGATTGAAGGCTACCCTACTACGTGATGCAATACTATGACCACAGCTAAATGCTTGCTGAAATAATTATTTTCATGCTTTGGTTTGCCTCAAATGATTTCAAGTAACATTGGGATGCACTTCGTCAATAAGGTAATAAAACTGGTCTGTAAGGCAATGGGAGTACAACAGAGATTTCATTGCATTTGGCACCTCGAAGCAGTCGGTGCTAAATAAAGGAGAAATTACGTCGTGAAGGCTGAGATAGATAAAATATGCGCAGAATCCACATAGATTGAGGTGGTTGCCCTTATGAATATGCAAACAACCCCAGATACTGTAACATGTCTCAGTCCACATGAAGTAGTGACTGGACGGCCCCTCACCCATTTGAGGGAGGGGGGGGGGGGGGGGGGGAGTCCTGAAAACATTGCTAACACCACAAATAACTGATACACTGCTCTGAGAGTATTATGTTGAAGTGACATAAGGTGCTTCTGCCTTTAATAAACAGGTGAAAGACGCCTTGCCATTACCTTTCAAGGGGCCTAGACACAATCTTCAACCTGGCGAATGGGCGATGGTCAAAAACCTTCAACGATCTAGTTGCCTACAACCACGCTGGAAAAGTCCCATACAAGTTCTCCTGGCAACACACACAGGCATTGATTGTACAGGATATAACAATTGGATTCATACCTCAAATTTGAAAAGAGCTCTCTTGCCTCAGACCTTGCCATCGACTGCAGCACACAGGATTGCCCCAATGATTCTGCCACCGCAGCCCATCAAGGACGCTGGCCCTCGATATAAAGTATGCCCACGCCCTACAGTAATTCCATCTTCTTGACCCAACCAGCGAAAGATAACTATCGGGTCCAGAGCTGCGAAGTATTGGTGACCTCTCACGGTCTAGTGATGGTGAAGAATAAAGAACAAAGAACAAAGGGGAACTACTGCTCAGAAGGGACTAGCAGGATGGAAAGGAACCATTCTGACAAAGACATTCTCAATAGCATTTGCTCTGATCATCATTACTACCCTAACAGCTGTTGTCATCTACTTGAATGATCTATACTTCCTGAAATTACTGGGTTGTAATAGTGCCACGCTTGCTGAAGATATGCACGCCCGTCATTCCAAAGAGTACTATGAAAATGTTGCCATACAAAGAATGAATGCCGATCACAAGGAATGAAATGTCTCAAATTGTTGGATTTGCCTAAAACTTCCTTTAGAAACACAACACTAGATACCTTTGTTGCCTTAGAGTTTACCACTTAATGATTCTTGTTATATTCTATTTAAAGCAGTGATCACCTGGTTTTCTGGCCTGAGGGGTACTGATGTCAGATGTAAATACAGAGATGAAATAGTGGTACCACTGGGTTGTTCAATCGGAGGGGAGGATTCATCCTACATGGATGCCTTCAATGATGATGTAATGATAAAAGATCTAAACAATTACACTAGGGATGAACAGTTCAATTCCCAACATCTCCGCCTTATTTAACAAGCCCCCGGCTTTATGGGTAACAAGGGTGCCCGGTAAGTTATGTCCTGCATCAAATGGATCGCGATAGATGGGACGGAGTAACTGCACCCTTGTATTCGGTCTGGACAATGCCTTTTGTCCCTTGTTATCAGAAGCAGCAGGGAAGGGCCTTTATTTATTATGCGAGCAAAAAAGCATACCCTTGGCTGTCCATGGGTTGGGGAGGGTTTTGTTATTTGGGCCTAGTGTTTCCCCGTATCAGACATTATTCTAAGGAACATGTTATCAAATATCTGCTAACAAACAATATAGCTAGGGGCAGAAGGGAAATCGATCAGACAGATACTTCTGCCCAGGAGTGATTTGGCACCAGGAATACTACCCATTCTAGGAGTAGCAAATTCTAGAAGAATAAGACAATTAGGCCGTTTGTTGGAAGCAACAATAAATGAAGCAACAGTCGCCCTAGGTAAAATTACAGCAGAAATTGTAGCCATGTGACAGGTAATTCTCCAAAATCGCATGGTACTTAATATACTAGTCGCTGAGAAAGGGGATGTTTGTAAAATGATACACACTGAAGGCTGCACGTTTATACTCGATAATGCCACAAACATTTATAAGAAAATCGAGAATTTACATGAGATAGGGAACCAGGTGCATACTTTTGCTGAACGAACGTTGTGGGATGATATTTCTTCACTATTTGGAGTCTGGCGCTGGACCATATTAAATGTAATAATAGTTATAGTTATTACAATATTAGTTGTTTATGTGTAAATACGCTTCCTGTTTGATGTCAGGCATGTACCAAGTTATGTATTCCCTCACCAAGAAATGTTTATTTTTCAAGTGCCATGATACAGTGGGAAAAAGTGGCCGCACTTATGCAAATAAATAGTGAATAGCAAAGTTATAACAACATGTTGAGCAGTTGTTCAAAGGACGGTTTGAGCATAAATATGCTACTGAGCAACTGTTCACCATTTTGCATCTTCATCGTGAATTCATGAGCCATGCAGCTGTCCAAACCCTGGTTTCTGCACATAGGCTTGACAAGGGTAAAAGTCTGAGAACGGTTTGTGTTTGTTAAGCTTCCCCTTTGATTTCAAGAACTGAAGGAACACATAGATAAAAAGTAGATAAGAAAGATAACTGCAAATGTTGAAACCGCACCGGTCATGCTCTGCTAAGATTCCTGTTGTGACTTATGAAACACCACTGTCTGCGCACATGTCTGACTCGGTTATTTCAATGTATGTCAATGAAGTTCAAAAAGTATATAAAGATTGTGTCAGCTGTGTTTGAAAGTGTATACTTGGAAGCAGACTGCTTCGTATCTCTCAATCTTAAGCTTAAACAAACATTCCTTCATGACGGTGTTTTATTGCGGTCTCGTGTTTTATTGCTGTCTCTCATTAACAGACAAGTGTACCCGATGTGTGAGTTCACAAACTCATTTTCAGGAAAATCCAGAAGGAAACCTAACCTAACCATAGCAACTTAAAACAAGTCCAATTATCCACCAGCTTGTCGGAGCAGGACTCTTATAATACAAGAAAACCTCTGAATTGCCTACTGCTCAACTGTAGGTCCGCAGTAAAACATGCGTCAGACATCACGGCCCTTATTATTAGCCAAGAAATCGCCCTTGCAATCCTAACAGAGACATGGCTGTCGGAATCATCGTCTCCAGTCATGGATCTGCTAGTGCCCCCTCAATACAACATAGTGAGACTAGACAGACCAAAAAAGATAGGAGGCGGTATAGCCTGCATACACCGTTTGGACATAGAAATCAACCAAAATCAAGGCAACTCTCTCGGATCCTGTGAATACCTAGGTCTTAATGTACGATCAACAGAATATCAAAGGTGCAACTTACATGCCCTATACCACCCTCCTGGAAATAATGCTACTTATATAGACCAGTTAATGGAGATCATCACGGAAAACTCTAACACCCACTCTGATGACATATTCCTGGGCGATTTTAACTTACACTGGGACGACAAGAAGGACAAACAGATCAGCGTTCTTAAAGACTTTTTGACCGAGCTAAATCTGACCCAAGCATGCACACAGCCGACACATGCAAAAGGAGCAACACTGGACTAGATAATATCAAAAAACAAGAACATAGTGATCCACTAAATTATGCCATGCGACTGGTCCGATCACCATGCCATAATCTTCCTAATACACACCTTGAAAAAGAATAAGACCACGCAGCCTATCAAACTCAAAAAGTGGACCCGGGACAACAAGGATGCGAATATTGAACGACTAGCAGAAAGCTGTGAGAAAGGTCATTCATATTCTGCACATTGTCGGGCGGATTCAGACCTAACGGACCACTACACTACAACAATAACAAACATAGTCAACACTACCATGCCACTAAAACTGAAAAGGATCACAGAAAAGGACAAAAAACCCTTGGTTGAATGGAGCACTGAATGATGATAGGCGGAAACTAAGACTTGCTGAAAGAAAGTGGAGACAACACCCTACAACACCTGAACTGAAATCACTCAGAAAAATTAGAAATGAGTACAACAAAAAGATCCTCAATTCCAAAAAAGAATATATTAGATCAGAACTAGATAACGCCAAAAATAGGCCAAGGAAGCTATTCGAGATTTTAAAGCAACAATCCAACAAATTAGCCAAAACGGCCCAAGAAACCACTAAAACTCAGCTGAACTGTGAAGAAATTTCTAGCTTCTTCACCAACAAGGCCAACACTTTGGAAATAGAGCTTAAGGCGGCAGCGGACAACCTGCCCTACAAACCAAACAGACTGCACTACCCAATCCTTTCAATCAACCATGACGAAGCAAAAAACAAAGCGCATTGGGATACCTTCAAGCTATATGATCAGAATACTATAGCCAAAACATTATCGGATATCAAACCGAATAACCACTATAATGACCCTCTACCTGCCAAATGCCTACAAAAAAATCAACCACATTGTCATCCCAATATGGACCAAAATAATAAATGCCTCGCTATCACAAGGGATACTTCCAGATTGCTTAAAAACAGGCCAAGTTGTTCCCATCATCAAAAAACCAACAGCCGACCCAGCCGATCCGAATAACTTTCGCCTAGTTACCAATATTCCAATACATGCCAAATTAATCGAGAAATGTGTACAAAACCAACTGAGCCACCACATCGATAATTTCACACTGCTAGACGACTGCCAATCTGGATTTATAACAGGCCACAGCACTGAAACAGCAATCCTACATATTGTCGACGATGCATTACAGGCCCTAGATCAGAAGAAAACATGTCTACTAGTCCTTCTGGACCCGTCATCTGCATTCGACACAGTAAATCATGAAAAATTACTAAGCAGACTTCATAACAGGATGGGAATCTCAGGAAATGTGCTGAAATGGTTTGAATCCTTCCTGCAGAATAGAACTCAAAGGTTTTTGATCAACCAGAGACTACCCCTATCATGTCCTAATTTGATCGGAGTCCCTCAAGGATCTACACTATCTCCTTCACTCTTCAACCTGTATGTCGAACCTCTGACAGAAATTCTCAAAGACGCAAACATATCCTATCATATGTACGCAGACGACACGCAGATATACATCAAGATTGCATGTCTGGAAGATATCATGTCAATGAATGAGGCCTTAAAAATGTCATTAAACTGGTTGACCAGCAATCATCTGAAGCTAAATGCACAAAAAACGGAGTTCCTTTTAATTTCTCCACCAAAGAACGACACAGAAGTGAAAGAATGGTCTAAATTGATCACAGCACTAAACTGCACCCCTACTCTAGTGGACTTAGCGAAATCGTTAGGAATCACATTAGATAAAAACCTTGGCATGAGAGCCCATATCAAATCAATGGCAAAAAATGCACGCTTTCACTTGAACTATATTAGGAAAGTGAAACCATTCATTTCTGCGGCAGATCTCAAAATGGCAGTACAATACTTAGTTATCTCAAGGATTGAATATGGATGTACAACCTTAGCAGGTGTACCAAAAATGTCCACGGCACCACTAAAAGCATGTCTCAATTCAGCTGCAAGGCTCATCACCGGATCGAGGAAATTCGATCATATCATGCCACACCTCAAATCACTAAACTGGCTACCATACGAAGCAAGAATCCAACTTAAAATGACATGTATCACCCACAAAGCGCTTCACTACAAAACACCAAGATACCTGGCTCGGAAGATAGAGCTATCTGGAGGAGACAGACCGGCCAGGAGTGCCAAGGAACTGCTGCTGAGACCTCCCATCTTCAGGAAAAAGAAAACATAAGACAGAGCTTTCTCAGGAGCAGCCCCTAGAATCTGGAACTCACTCCCTCCAAAGGTTAGGAAAATTACTAACACGGCAACATTCAAGAGAGAAGCTAAGATTTTCCTAATGAGTAAATTCCTCACTTAGGCAAGAAGGGACATCACCGCCACCGCGCTATAGTTGTGGCAAAGCAGAACATGGAAATAAATAGAAAATGACTAATTATACTGGGGTTAACCTAGAGGCACTATGCTTACCCAGAATCTGAATGAAAAATTCTCAGATAAAGACAATTTGGATCTATTGTTATTATTATATTGGAATATGGATGCACGATGCACATGCCGATGTCAAGTAGTAGCTTAATATACCTCGTCATTGTACATTTTTATACTATAATGCTTTATAATCTTTGACCTGACCTGCCTTGTATCAGTATGATAAGGTTTACTACATAACTTTATACCTACCTACCTCATTCTCTGAATGGTTATTCTATGCAAGATGTATCCCGAACCCACCTATTATATTTTGTATCTGTGAAGCGCTCTGATACCCAAGGGTCATGTTCGCGCTATACAAAACTATCTAAATAAAAATAAATAAATAAAGCATGAGTAAAGATATGATGGCAGCAGGCATGTAAAGTCACTGGGGTGTATATACACAGATTTGGAGGTTTAAGCATTTAGAGAAGAGTAGAGTCCTTCGGCACAGGAAAGACTAGGATTACTAAAGTGTACGCAAGGGTGGAGGTAGTACGGCCAGGTAAATGTGATACTAGGGTATCAGTAGATGTTCTTGATTACAGGCAGCGGTAGATGTATTAGTTCACAAGCAAAATTGGATGCACTTGGGTATAAGTAAAGCTACTACGGTACTAGCAAAAGCAGATACACTATGCTGAAAACTTGAGTATAAGTACGGATGTAGAAATACTTAAGTATACAACTAGATATGGGAATACTATGGTATGAGTCGAGGTACAAAAGCATAGGCAGGTTTAGAATACTAGGATGAAAAAATGTTAGAAAGAAGGAATCAACTTGGGTATAGGGATGGGTGAACAAAGGTAGAGAAGAAAGGGGAGAGGTGCTGGGGATACCCTTCCCTAACAAGAAAAAGACTGACATGTAATAGAAAGTAGGGGAGTTGGGTGGTGCGCTCACCTGTGAAACGGAAATTAGAGAAATAGTTGATCCTGGATAGCAGAGACATTGTTCAACATGAAGGGCAGTTAAGAGGGTTGGTTCCACATCCTGGGAATGCTATTTATTTGCAAAAATTAGAAAACAAATTTGTGGAGAAAGACTTTCCAAAAATCAGGGGATCTGTACAAAGTCAGTGTGCACCACCTGGTTTGATCCCGACACAGACCCTATCGAACATGACATGGGTCACCGTGTTAACCTCAATAAGATCACTTGTAGAAATATTGTAAGTCATGCAGGAATCTGTATTTAATCTGCATGTAACAGTTTAATCGATAAATAAAGATAGCCCAGAGGGCAGAAATCTGGAATCAGCTTTTATCTGTTTGAACCCAGCCATATGCAAATCATTCTTGACCCTGTGCCCCATGGGAACAGCCCAGACCGAACTGCAATGCCATGTCCTCCCTGGACCGGAAACAAGCATCCTGGGACCGGTTTCAGGGTATGTCACCCTTCTTCAGCAAGGATAGCTTGAATCCAGTGGCACAGTAAGCAAGGGACCCATGTCTGGGTATATCCATCCCACTTAGGGAGAAAAGTGTTACAGCAAACAAATGATGGACGGAATGCTGACAATGCAAACATTCTCTCCCAGTTAAAAGATCTGGGTTAAATCCATTGTTCTTTTGCCCACTACGCCACCCGAGTTTGGATCCAGCCATATGCAAATCAGTCTTGACCCTGTGCCCCATGGGAACAGACCAATAGAGAACTTGTGAACGCAATGTGAGGAAGACCTGGAAATCCTGAAGCGGACTGTGATGCCATAGCGGAGAGGACACCAAAGTTCTCAGGAAATGCGAGCTTTCAGTATAAATTATTATATCTAGAACAAGGCGTACCTTACTCTAGTGAGAATTAGGAAATACTTTCTATCGGAAGAGGCAGTTGCCCACGCTGTGGGGAAGGGGAAGCGCATATCCTACACATGCTCTGGAGGTGTCCCATCCTGAGCGCCTTTTGGGAGGAGGTCATAACTGTAGTCAAAACTATCACTGACCGGGTGATTCCTCGCACTACGGGTCACTGCCTGCTGGGATGGTTCCCGCATACGGCTAAAACAAAAGTAACAGGGAAATACTAAGAGCTTGCTTATGTCCTTGCCAAGCGGGATATTACTAAGGACTGAAAATCGGCTAGAGGGCAGAGGATAGTAACATGGAAAAGAGAACTGGAAAAATGGGCGCGATGCGAAGGGAGAATAATCCTAAGGGAAGCCCGATGTGGCGTAGGCACACTGGACACAGCCAGGGCCTGGGAGGACTAGTCGACGACTTCGTGGCAATCGATTCTGACGGGCCCTGCCCTCGCGACCTACATCACCTGAACAGAGAGGAGAGGGAATGGGACAGGCAACGCAGCTAGGGGCCCCTCACTGACCACCACCCCAGCTCCCATATTCATATCCCTTGCATGCTAAGCTGCGACGACATCTAAAGTGTACATATATGCCACACAAAGCTGACAACATCGAAGCGAGGAATTTATTCTAGGGAAAGGGTGGGTGGTGGGTTGGGAAGGTTAATGATGTTGAAGAAAGTGGAGATGACAATGGCACTAAATGGTTCAATAATACACAGTAACACTAATTGTAACTTGATGATAAAGTTCATATGTAAAACCGCAATAAAATATGGTTAAAAAAAGACACATGGCATGTCTAATATGGAGGTGGGCTTAAAACATACCAACTAAACTGTGCAACCCATAGTATGCACTGGACCACTACTTTGGTGCCTGCCTCCGAGCTCTCTGTTGTTGTATCAAGGCATATCACTCAGTAATGGACTTGCACCTAAAACAAGACAGACCAAGTAGCTCTGCCACTGTTTATTAGCAGTATCAGATCATTACTAACAACAATGAATTTGTTGTGATTAATTACAATTGATAATGTTTCAGTTCTGAAAATATGAGCCTGCGATTTAAATGTTACTAAGGTCTGTGGACTGGGCAGTCGTGTCCACAGTGTCTCTATCATTTCCACTCCTCCCTTCACACCACAATGCACTGTAGCCTCTCTGTTAAACACATGTGCCTCTTTTCTCCCTTGACCTTCTCTTTCTGAAATCCTCCATCTCTCACACCTCCACTATTATATTCAGCATCTGCTGTTCACTCGCTCCATGTACCTCCTTTCATGTTCTTCGCTTATTCTCCTCCACTTCCTCTCCTCACACTCAACTCAAATCTCACTTATAAGCACAGCATTAACTTTTACTTTCACCATGTCAATATTTCAACAGTGACAATCCCTTTAACACACTTCGAATAGAATCATATTTAAAGCTGGCGAATGTGACCACTGCTCTGTGCGTTCTGCAGAGATCTGAACACCTTTATGATCCGGTGATAGGCACTACGAGAAACTCGCTCTGGTTTCAGCCTTCACTCCAGAGCTCTCCATCATGGCGCATTATTGTAGTATTCTGATGGTATGGTTTTTCTCCTAGGTTTTCTCCTATGTTATCTTATCCCTAGCTGCTCAGCCTGCGGGAGTGTTCCGAGTGGGATGTTGGTGTGTGGGCTATGTATGGAATGCCTGTGTGACTGGATTACTGATGATAGTTGGTGAGAGGGGCTGAGCAGCTAGCTGGCTGCTCCTGGTGGGGCCGTTAATGATGACTTACAGGCTGCCCTACATCTATCTACTATTTTATGTAACTTGACTACCTGTTGAATAAACCTACTTGGATTGCATTCTACCAGCGAGTCATCATTACTACAGTTATAAACACCCTCCCACAACATCAACTCACCCAGATGCACAGAGCTACTCCGTTTACAATACACATTATACAATTGTAATATATACTGCATGGTAAAAACTACAGAAACACCACATCTAGAAAAAGCAAAAACGCTTAACGTAATGCAAGATTAAGTAAAATATGTGAACTGTAAACAGGAACTACATAACTGATATGGATTACCTAAACATTTTTTACCGCCATTGTTCAGGTTTCAGGTTCGACTGAGAAAACTTACTGGTAGATATTTCGAGATGGGTATAAAGCACAAAGCTGGTTTCAGACTTGAATTTTTTTGTAGGGGACAGATTCTCTACGGTATGTGGTTTCATTTGTACTTTTGTGTATGTGTATTTAGTAATGGGTGACTTAAACACGTACAGCTGTAGGACTGTATATCTTCCTCTGTATGCACATTTGTGGCCTATGGTGTGTGGATTTATTTGTCTTGGATAAAACAGGTTATGTGTGGCCAGATAGGTCAAGGCCGACATGCCTGCAAGTTTTGTATATTTATTATTGTCTTTGAAAAAAGGGGGTGATGAGAGAGACAGAAGTACAGAAAGACACTTGAAAGATAGAGACATTGACTGTGTAGTGGATCTTCTCAAAAATATCAGACAAAAGCCTGAATAAGAAAAAAAGGACGTAAAATGTACTCAAATTAATATTGTTTGTTGTAGCGCTTAAAGACCGTCGGTGATTTGGTGCTTTTTACAAATATAAATTATCATATCATAACATATCTCTATGCATTTTAAATCTTAATACTCGTTTTACGAGAATTTGATTTATGCCTATTCATTTTTGGCAGGCACTGTCAAGCTTTACTTGTGTGTATTATTTTACTTTATTTATTTTCATTGTTTGAGAACAATCATGTGCATACCTCAGTGTGAAAGGGGGTAGGAAGATTTGTAAGTGGGAAGAATTGTTTACCATTGTTTATAGCTTTTTTACTTTACACTTTTTTGACAGTTTGCAAGTGTGATAGGTTTCTATCTTGTGTGCAGAGGCAGATCTCACACAGATTGGGGGCAGAGAGAATTACTTTTATTTAATTGGATATGGCTGCGTGTGACATACTTTTGTGTGTGAAAAAGGTACTTGCGTGTTCCGGGTGGAGTGGGGATTTGGGGGAGATGTGCCTCTCTGATCATTTGGGGAAGTGGTGAAGTCCAGGGACAGCAGTTGGGCTCGTATTTGACAACATATAAATACGTCCATTTTGTGGCTCCAGCTACCATTTTTGTCTTGGTGACACGGTGGCTGGTACCTGCGCAGTGTTTTTTTGTCGCCAGAATTTATTTGTTTATTTTTATGTATTTATTTAATGCGATTTCCTTAAGCGTGAAGATTACCCGAAAGTGTCGGAGCACTTTACAAAAGAACCAGTTGCGATACATAAGGATTTAGGATTACATGAGTTACATAAAAGATACAAACAGGAAAAACATTGCAAATGTACAAGTTGTAAAGTCACACAGGGAAGAGATACAAATGGATAAACTCTAAGAATCACATAGGAATGGTGGGGAGCACAAAGGCCTACTACATATACTAGTGGTTAGAGTTCTCTCTATATACATATATACATATATATATATACACAAATAGTAGATTTTCTCAGGATACCATTTTACCAGCAATTCGGCTTGGACAAGTATATATCACATATTTACAGATTGAAAAGAGAAATAAATACAATTAAAATTAAAATAAAAAGGGGTAGAGCGAGGTATGTGGGGAAAAGAGTTGGAGGCGGAGACTGGTGAGAGGAGAGAGGGGGACCTGAGGGGGAGGAAGAGATAAGGCAGTCCAGTGTAAGTTAAATGTCTGAAAGTCAGCAGGATGATATCCAAGGGACCAAAGGAAAGGACAAGAATCAACAAAATGGTGGACCCAGGTCGTGGGCATCGATGGAAACTCAGCCCTTCACTCCATGATGCAGTTGTCATACACCCTCAGCTGAAGAACAAAAGTTCTAGCCTAGAAGGTGTTATATACTGGCTGAGCCCTTGAGGGATTGGTTTCTTTAAATCCCCAGGATACTTAGGGTGGGACTTTTCTCTTTGAGCTGAGGGGAGCCTGCGCTTCTCCAGCAGCATATCATTGGTGGTGCTCTGTGGCTGTTAGGCTTTTAGATATGCTAAGCTTACCTGATGGCATTTGTAGGTGAAGTGTGGAAACTAGCAGAAATCGCTGTTAGCACAAGCTGAAGCCATTTTGGTTATGGCAGCCATTTTAGTTAGCCATGCTCGTCATGTGCTTCTCCCGTCTTCACTGTTGCCTGCCCTTGCATTTCACTTGAATCATCAACTATAATTAACACATTCAGCACTGAGCCAGAGCAATGTATGATCAGAAAGGCCTGTAGCTGCCAGAATGCATCTGTCTTAGTGTATAACTGTCAGGCTATTCCAACTGATGCAAGGGTTTTTGTTACTTCTCTCACTCTGTTGACTAAGTAGTTTTCAGTTGTCCATATATGTTAAATAGCTATTCTTGTAACAAGTCTTTTTGGAGTCTTCATGCTTACTCAACTATAAACTGGCCATAAAAGACCCCTGGTTTCTGTACTCCTTGGACTACCTTTACAGTGGCCTGAGGGTACCGTATTGACGTAGTCTCCCTCATGAGGTTATTAAATCTATTTTCTTTGATATTACAGCTTCCATGCCAATCTCTTCTTTGTTGGTTTAAGGACCGGTGCATCAGTGAGCCTTTAAAAAGGCTTTTTATTCCACAGAAGTGGAGAAGAAAGTGGCCCAGGCGGTGCATCTGTTATTGGAGGTCCGCCTCCTGGTTCTGCTCGTGGAGGGGTCCCAGCAGCGTGTTGGACATCCTGCCCGTAAGGCTTCTGAGGGTGTGGCGGTCACGGTGATGACATGTGGTTCACCACACTGCTTGCAAGCTCTAGGCTGGGAACAGGCCAGTGAGTGGGCCATCTCATGCTAAGAGAGCTGCCCTGGTGAAAAGGCTGTTAAGGAGGAGAGCAGGCAGTTCTGCATATGAGGAAAACACAAGGAGATGATGGACGGAGTGCTGAAACTTTTCAGATATTCACGCCCAGTCACAGTTCTGGATATGAACTTGCTGTCGGGGCTGTGGGCAAGCGGCCCGACGGCGGGCAGCAGGCACTGTGTCAGGAGCGTTGCAAGGCCATCTTCATCCAGCAATAGGCCTTGTGCGTTGAAATTGTTGGCAGGATCACAGGCAGTTGAGGAGGTGCTGGAGATAGGGCCACGTGGTGGGGAAGCGAGGCTGGGCCACAGGGTGCAGAGAGATTTGAGGCAACTGCGCAAGGCCTCCTTGAGCAAGGACGAGGCCTCGCACTTGGAAAAAAAGGTGGGGACAGCGTCAAAGTGCGTGCCGCCTCATGGAGAGGTGGGAGTTGGGGCTCACATTGAAAGAATCCTTGGAGAAGTCGAGGCCTACGGCAGAGAATCAGGCTGGGAGGTGTGAGTAGGGGTAGCTAGAAGAAAGAATCCAGGACCTGAGGAGGAGAGCCAAGGGGGAACAGGGACAAGAGGACATTGATTTTCAGGAGGTTTATGAGCATCAAATGCTGTAGCCAGCTGGGCTGGTTGAATAGGGGGCTTAAGTTGGGACAGCGTCACCGAAGGGCAAGGGTTTTAACAAAATCATGTGGCCCAGGGCCACATGGTTGGAGAGGGCACCTGCAGGAGGCAGGACAATTCTGAGCATTAATAGGGATCCAGGGAGTTATGGGGCTAACTTGGACCTGCAAGGAGTGGCAGGGGACGAGGGGCCCAGAGTACAGGCCCTAAACGCCCGAAGATGGTTGCCACAGATCTAGAGTGGAGAGCTGGTGAAGACGAGGGTTCAGATGAGAACGTTTTGGAGGAAAGAGGACTAGTGTGAGGACAGTAGCCAGCATATGGGCAGTAAAGCCCCCGAGCCAGGAAGATGTCTAAAATGGGGACAGGTTGAGAGCCTAAAGAAAGTTGGGGGGTGAGGTGCTTTACCTTTTAAGGTGGCCCAGGGCCCCAGGTAGGGTACTCGGAAGACCCATGGAATAGTGTAGGGTTGAAACAGGTTGAGGGCGAGGACAGTCAAGCTGGGGTTTGTTTACCAGCACACTGGACCATTATCTTGCTTTTCCGGTTGAGCAGTTATATGGGGGAGGCATTCGCGAGAGCTCCGTAAGGCTTAACGGCCCCTAAAGGAAGACAGAGTGCAGCCCAGGGCGGCTGGCTGGAAGGCATCGGGGAAATAAAAGATCACAGCCCCAACAAGCATTTACAATGCAATGGTTTCGCCTTTGGAAAAGTTAGAGTTATTGGCATTGTATATGCCAAAATTTGTATTTATGTTTTTGTTTCGAAAACAGATAAGTAAATGGCATTGTCATTTACATTGCCATTACCTTTTTTTTGCAGTCACTTGGCACTCTCTAGCACTCCCTAGCACTCTTTATGCACTCTGCATTTCATATGCACTCCCTATGCAGCACTCTGTATGCACTCTGTACTCTCTATGCACCCTGCACGCTCCACTTCCTATGCACTCCCTATGTACTCTGCACTTTTTATGCAGCACTCTGTATGCACTGTGCACTTTGTATGCACTCTGCACTTCCTATGCACTCTGCACTCCCTATGCACTCTGCACTCCCTATGCACTCTGCACTCCCTATGCACTCTGCACTCCCTATGCAGCACTTTGCATAGAGAGTGCAGAGTGCATAGGGAGTGCATAGAGAGTGCAGAGTGCCTAAAGAGTGCAGAGTGCACTCCCTATGCACTCTGCACTTCCTATGCACTCTGCACTCCCTATGCACTCTGCACTCCCTATGCACTCTGCACTCCCTATGCACTCTGCACTCCCTATGCACTGCGCACTCTGCACTTCTTATGCACTCTGCACTCCAGTTATCAAAAATGCATAGGTTTGCCAGGTTTCCTTAGTTGACAGATGAGCAGTGAAAAAGGAGTCAATGCCTAATCCACTGCTGTCACCCATACAGTCCAGCAGTCATTGAGCAAGGGTCAACTTCCGCCTCCAGATAGGAGATTCTTCCTTTTCACTCAGTTTCTACATTCCAGGAAGGGGCACACCTTCCCAACAATCCAAGAGAGAATGGTGTGAATTGGTGCATGTACATTTCGCCTTAAGAGCTTCTGTCTGCATTTATTTTTAAAAATTGATAAATACAGAAAATTGTGCTCTCCCTGCAGTCTTTGATTAATTATAGGCTAGCAGCTGAGCATATTGACAGTATGGGAAATTAAAAAACAGGATTAAATGTATTTAAATAATGGCATATGTCAACATACATTTATGGTATAATGCTAGTATTCACCAGTGGATGTATTGTTATGTAATATTTGACAGCTTCAATAGTTAAAACATGACTGACATCAAAGTAAGAGTGCGTGTCTAAGTTAAATATGGAAATGTACAGTTTTTCCCTAATTATGCAAAAGTGTTGAAATCAACCTGCAATGGACTTCAGCGGAAACCTGAGGAAGAAGTTGAACCATAGCACCATAAGAGATCTGCATAATCTAGAAAAGAAAAGTGTGACTTAGCAGATAGGACCGGGAAAGAAAATAAGCCCGGATAATGAATGGGGAAAAAAGCGTCAATCATTAGCGAAATCAGATAGCTAAATAAGTGCCCCACGTTTGCAAGTCTGGTCAGTTTTTAACTTTTAAAGCCAATTTGTAAGTGTGTTGCAATATACGGATGCCTTTAATCATTTGTGCTTGCTGCTGGCAACGTTTGGCGTAATGGCACTAAATAAAGTAATAAGTAATAAATAATGCCCAGACCATAAAACAAGCCTACAAATAGCCAAAAAAACAGGTCCATTACCTGCTGGTCTGACTATGCATTTTACTTATGCACTCCTCTTAAAATGTCTTACCGAGACGTAGGTTATTTGAATTTGAAGAGTTTCTACATTCAGGTATAATTGAAAGAAAAAAATGTAAATCATTTTTTTCTTTTAAAAAAAGTAATCATTTCATGAGTCATAAGTCGGAAATATGTGCAGAATGTCTGGGTTAACTTTTGTCAAAGTACCAATGGCTTTAAACCAAGTACATATCAAAGTATGTGGCCCAAAGCAATCCTTGTAGAATGTTCCGATATTTCCTGATAGTATAAAGTGAAACCGCAAATACAGCGTAGTGCGGCAACTAAAAACTTTGCAACATTAGCAAAAAAATACGCATCAGAACACTTCACCACCGCCTTTTTTAAAGTCAAGATTAATGAAAGGGGCTATTTATAATGAGCGCTAGTTATTTCTCACGCAGTTTACTTTGGTAAAATAAAGTAAAGTCTCTTGAACTGCCAAAGTAATTCACTCAATCAACGCGCGTCAAACGGGGAAATGGAGCCGGGTCCTCTTTCGTGTTACCAGAGTCCTTGAGTCAGATGCCATACCCACAATACCCGGAAGAAGACTATACACAGTGGTAAAGTCAGTAAGGCCCCATTCCAAAACTCACGAACCCACTCACAACGCATATTTCTTCCCCTTTTAATTCCAGCTGAAAACATTAACAGTTCACCTGACTCACCAAGCAACAATAACGCAGGCAGCGTCCGCCACCAGGAACCGCCCAGAGCCATGATAGTGTAGGGTGGCGTAGAGGTAGCTGCACGGAGTAAGCAGCGCGCCCGCGGTGTTGCAAAGATGTATAAGGGGGCAGTTGGTGAAGACTCTGCCGCCGCGCGCAGTCTGCTGTTACCCCTGCGGGTCGAGCTGTCAAGATGGGGCAAGCACAGGGGAGACCTCAGTTGCTCGGCCGCTGATCTATACCAGCGTTGTCGAATCATGTGAGCGTGACGTCACTGGAGGCACGTGAGAGCTGCTGAACCTTTTCCCGTATAATAGTTGATGAGGGACCGTGCGCAGCTCCTTGTGCGCATGTGGGTGGAGACAAGACAATTCGGTAAGGCTTTCAAAGTCCGCCCTTTGTTTCGATTTCCCTAATAGTTGCCTGACTCCGTGATGGACATTGCTTCTTCCACTCTTCTCCGCCCCCAATTTCGATATAAGTCGGGCGATGTTTTCCTTACGCTCTTTTCCGCATTCAACTGTAGAAAACCGAGCCCAAGTGTAACGGCGGGAGGGGGGCGGGAGAGGACGAGGGAGGCGGGAGAGGGGTTGCCTGACTCCGTGATGGACATTGCTTCTTCCACTCTTCTCCGCCCCCAATTTCGATATAAGTCGGGCGATGTTTTCCTTACGCTCTTTTCCGCATTCAACTGTAGGAAAACCGAGCCCAAGTGTAACGGCGGGAGGGGGGCGGGAGAGGACGAGGGAGGCGGGAGAGGGGCAGCTAGGAACAAATAAGGAGACCCGAGCAGCAAGGGAGGTGCCGGCAATGCCGGAACAGACTCGGGGGCGTTCCCGGCGTCGCGTGACGTCGGCAAAAGCCAAAGAATCTCGGGAACGCCCCCGTGTCTGGTCCGGCATTGACGGACGCCTCTCTGTTCCAATGGCTAGCCTCCATTTATGGAGCTAGCCAATGAAGCAGAGAGGCGTGTTCAAGTCACCCATACTAGAAACTACAGATTTCTCTGGAGGAGGAGCCTAACGGCTCCGCCCCCCAGCGAAACCTAAAAAGGTCTGGTGTGGCCTCAGTGGTGCAACGGCTGGATTGAGTTGGGGCATCCCCCTAAAGGACGGACTACAGGACTATGCGCCGTGCAACAGAAGAGCATTGGGGAGGGCAAGGTACAGCCCTCTCCCGGTAGGGTATCATAAAAACCTGTTATTGATGCAAGCCAATCCTTTTAAAAAGTGCTGCGAAGCGGTGGAAATATACACAAAGGGTGACTAAGGAGCACACCGCCCTTGATTATGGCGAAGAGAGTCTGGAAGAAGGGGAACTGAGGGAGGATATGGAAGGCCAGGCTGAAGTATTTCACTGGTGGCAGGAAGGGTGCAGGAGGCGGGAGAGGTCATCTACCCATCTGCCCCTAGTGTCTTGCAGGTACATGGTGAGTCGTACCCGTCGGGTCGGGAAAGACTTGGCGTCCACAAGCTATGGCGAAGCAGCGGGCCTTGGAACAGGCATCGACATTGGAGCTGGATAAGATACCAAAATATGGACAGGTCTTGGTTAACACGATATCTTGGGAAGTTGAGGCTGCAGAGCCTCTTGCAAACGAAGAGGCCCAGAGGAAGGAGGAAAATACCTGACGAAATGGAGGCTATGGAGCCTCTTGGTTGCGGGGAGGCCCGCACAAGAATGGTTTCAATTATAATTGAAACTAGAGAACCCCAAGGCAGCGGGAGGCCCGCTTGAGTAAAGGGTTATACATGCGGGACACAGGTGTGGGCACAGAGGACCACACAGTGTGAGCGGATAAGGATGGAACAAAACCTGGGGAGAGCAAAATTGAGGAGAAAGGTGGGGGGGGGGGGGGAAGTCTATGAGTGTTGATAAAGCTATTTGACCTAGTAAGGATACTGCTACAGGTATAGTTTAGGGTCTGGGGGCGACGAAAAGGGCAATGCAGTCAAAGAAGAGGGCAAGAAGCTTGAGAGCAAGAAGATAAAAATCAAAAGGCTTCCTTATATGGGGATGTCTTCAATGCTTGGGGCTCACCTTTTGCAGGCCACTAAGTGATGGACTTGGAAGGAGCACTATGTTGAAATGCTTAAGTTCCTTCAAAGGGAATTGAGGTCTAAGGAGGGCTCTAAAGAAGAGAAATTGGAGTCGTCCAAACAACCGCAGAAACTGATGACAATAGAAAACTGGACTGCAGGATTTTTAAAATATGCAAGCGTGTACTGTGAGCAGTACCCAGAGTGGTAAGTGGCCCTATTTAAATACATTGATGTGATTAGGAAAGCCCAGCTTAACTATGGGCTATATGCTTGGGCATAATATGATGAGGAATTCCGGGTGCGCATGGAGGTGGACCCAGATGCACAATGGGGTGAACTTGACTCAGACTTGAGTCAACATACCATGGGCCTGGCAAAATTTTTCATGACCATTTTTAAGGCTAGTGGGGAGGGGTGGGTTCTCCAAGCAAAACATAAGGCGGCCAAGTAGGGGGGGGGGGGGGGGCAAGTTGGAACTACAACAAAGGTCTCTGCACAAGGGAATTTTGAAAGTTTAAACACTAGTGTTTTAAGCGTATAGGGAGACACCCCTTGGTCAACTGCTTCGGAGTGAGCGGATTGTCCATTTTCTCGGCTGAATCTGGGGGACAGCAGGAACAGCGGTCGGTCAGCAAAGGAGTCTTCAAGTCAGCAGCATGGTCAGGCCACAGGCTATGAAGCATGAGGGGCGACAAGGATCTGAAGGGGGAAGGTCTCTTATGCCCATTAACTTGCAGAGACTGGAGTAACCTGAAGTCCGCAATTGAACATCTTCAAGTGGTGAGGGACATGTTGTCTAAAGAGAGGCCCCTTTGAGGATTGGCTGATGGAGTACCTTATTGTGTCTCCGATAGGGGTAGTTTCCAAGATAGAAAGTGGTCAGTTCAGACTAATTCAACACAGGTAATGGCCTGAAGGACAGTCAGTTAAAGACTTAATACAGGCTGATCAAGTTTCAGTGACCTATTCATCAGTTGACGTCGCTTAGGAGTTAGTGCAGAAGGTAGGACAGGGGGCTCTGATGGCTAAGAGCACCATCAAGTCAGCTTTCTGTCTGTTGCCGGTACACCCTGACAAATTTCAACTCCTATGAATACAATTTGAAGGAAAATGGTACGTAGATAAGCACTCCCTATGGGTTGCTCAATTTCATGTGCTTTATTTGAGTGCTTCATCATATTTCTGCAGTGGCTGATCACTTGATACACAGGGCACGATGGTATGACACTCTATCTAGATGATTTTTTCTTTGTGTGAGCGCACGGTTCTGCGGACTGTCAGCGTTTGCTGGCCAAGTTCCAAGAACTCATGGATGACACTGGTCCCAGAAAAGACAGTGGGGCCCAGCACCATGTTGTCTTCTTGGGCATAGAGATGATTTGGTGACCATGGAGGCAAGGTCACCAAGAGAAAAACAGCTTACTGTGCTGGCTCTGGTGAACACAATGTTGGCTAAATGAAAGGCGACTGTGCAGGAAGTGAAGGTTTTGATGAATTTTGCTTGCAGGGTAGTCAGCGCAGGGAGAACATTCTATAGATGGTTAGGTCTGTCACTATCCGGCTTGCCTTTACCCTACCATCATATCAGGCTCACAGCAGGTGTTAAGGAGTATTTAATGATGTGGAAGGTTTTCTTGCAGTTGTTCAATGGAATTCCACATGCAGCTTTGACGAACTTGGAGTGGGATGCCCAGATATTTTCTGATGCGACAGTTGGCGGCGGTGGTTTTGACATTTTATTGGCAAGGCCACTGGTGTGCAGAGGAGTGTCTGCCTTCCTTAAATTTTTCCCTCAACTTGTGGCAGTGGTGCTATGGGAAGGAGCAGCTGGTGCATAGGAAGGTTCTTTTCAGGGTGGATAACATGATGGTAGGGCAGGTAGTTAACAAAGAAGCAGGAAGCTTCAGCTGTGGCAGCTGCTATGAAGTTTTGGTTTACGCTGTCTGAGACTAGACATTGTGTTCAGAGCCCAACACATTACTGGTGTGTACAATAACATTGCTGATTCTGTGTCTCGTTCACAGTAGGAGACGGTCCATGGGCTGGCCACGGAGGCGGACCGAGTGAGGACACGGATGCTGCAGAAGCTGTGGTCCATAGGAGAGAGAGAGAATGCTCCAGGTGGTAGCTGATTCTTTAGCCATTTCCACTAGGCAGGCATGCGCTCAGGCCTGGACTGAATTCTTAGCTGGTGGGGCAATAAACTTAACTAGTGACTGGGAAAAGGTGAAAGTTGTAGTGCAAATTATTCTCTCCTTAATAGACAAGGGTCAAATGCGGGAGACGATTATAGGAAAATTGGCAAGGATTGCGTTTATGAGAAAATTCCTGTGGGGGTACGCCCCTTCTGGAGGCAAACTGGGGAGGAGAATGTTAGACGGCTGGGCCAGGGAAGTGGGGGGCGAGGCGAAGACCCCTGATTCTACGCATCCTGTTCGAGCTAATTGAGGCCTACCCAAACACCTGCAAGGATGAAGGGGAGTCAGTTTGATTCTCCACGATCAGGTCATGGATGTTTTCTGGTGTCTTTCGAGTGTCTGTACGCGTAGGGGGAAGGGGAAGCAGTGGAGTACTCTGAGAGGAGGGGCTTGCTGTTCAGGAGGAATGCAAAAATGGTTGTACAAGTCAAAGACTAACCAGCGTGGAGTAGGTAGGTCAGTGCTGTTGAGAAATTACCCCTTATCACACATCTGCCCGGTTCACTGGGCTACTTCCCTGAGATATCGCTCTGAGGTGGAAGCGAAGGTATTAAAGCATGGGAATGATACGCCAGTCAATTCAATTTTCAATTCAAGATAGCTTTATTCGGTATTTTGACAAAAAACCATAAAAGCATGACATACAAATACGAGACAAAAAACAGACTAAACAACTTTTCTCATGTACAAAATTTCATACAATATAAAATATCATCAGAATAAAAAGGATAAAATAGAACAAATTCATTAAAATGTGCATATATAAAGATTCTAAAATTCATTTACAAGACTCTTGGGGTTCATACAGTCTACTGCTGTATACGTATTATTCGGTGTTTATAAGGAACATTATAATACGAATTTTCAGTTTTATATTTATCCAAGAAGTCCTATGCGTTTCCCATAGACCCCCTGCATTTTACAATAAACGCCAGGAATTTTATCGCTGTCACTATGGTAACTTCATCTTGCAGCATATATAATCTAAACAGTGCAGTTTTACAGGTTCTTACACCCCATGACTTTAGCAATGGTAACAGGTATCTTTTTCTCCCCCACTCATAGTACTTACAAAAGAATATACAATGTAAGTTTGACTGTCTGGATAAGTCATCACACGGGCAATTTTCCATATTTACAGACCAGATGTTTGTATTGGGGAAAGATACAAGCCTATGAAACGACTCCGTCCTCATTCGGGTCAGGAGCATTCTATGGTAACACGAATAAATTGGTGCTAAATAAGCATGGATACCCGGGCCATGTAAGATATTACGATGAGCTACTATGGTGGATTTGTGCCCGTCTAAATACCATCTTCGTTCCGCCAGTAAATCTAAACATGCCGTTTTTAAAGATTTTTTTGATATTAGTGAGCATGTTGTGGGGTTTGAATAAAGATCTGGTTTACCAATAGAAAGAAAAAACTTTTTCACATAAGCTAGCCATGGTTGTTTGGTAGACGCAGAGTAGTTTAGACAGTCATTAATTACTTCCCTGTTGAACCCTGTATCCTCGCATGTCCAAATCTTAAACCACAGCATTACAGGTGCTATTTTTATCAGATCTGTGATATGTACTCTGTCCAGTTCGTTGTGGCACACAGTAGTAGACGTGGAGCGAGGGACTGAGAGTAGATATCTAAGGAAAGCATTTTCCACTGTTTGGATCTGTGTGCTATCTGCTATGCCCCATATACCCGCCCCATATACGGCGGTAGACACGCATTTAGCAGCATATATCTTCAATAATATGTTCACAGGTTTCTTGCCCAGTCTCTTAGCAAAATGTTTAAGAGCGCCTATTGTACGGGCAAAGGCTAAATTCCTCGAGGTTATTGCTGGTGACCATGTTCCCTTGTTATTAAATGTAATTCCTAAATAGGAAAAGGTTTTGGTCATCGCTATCTTACTGGTGTTTACAAAGGTTTTGCAGTCTGGTGTGTTTTTTCGCAAAGAGCATGACATTGTAAATGTTTTCCCCTCATTTATTTTTAAGCCTCTTGAGGACATAAAAGATGAGAAACCTGTTATGGCTTTCTGGAGACCTAGCTGTGTGCGAGCCATAATCACAGCATCATCGGCATACAATAATAAAGATACTGGGGTGCCGTTTATTTTAGGATAGTCAACTCTAAGATCATTTAAAACGTCTGCTATCTCGTTGATGTATAGATTAAAAAGAAATGGCGCAAGGATGCAGCCCTGACGGACACCCTTCGCTATCGGGAATTTTTTTGTTCGCTCACCATTTTTGCCATATCTAACCGCTGCACCCGCATCTCTGTATAATTCCTGTATAAAATGTAGAATATTTTTATCTATTCCCAGCTTTGCCAGAGTTTTCCACAGCACCGCATGATCGAGGCAGTCAAAAGCCGAGGATAAGTCGACAAAAGTAAGGAAGAGGTTCCCTTGTTTCTTGCTAATGTACTTGTTTATTATTAAATTCAAATTTAAACCCTGCTCTACAGTGCCAACTCCAGTTTTGAAGCCGTACTGTAATTTAGAAAGGATCCCTTTGTCTTTGGACCAAGATTGTAGTTTAGTTAGCAGTATTCTACCTGCCACTTTCATTAATGTATCCAGCAGGGAAATGGGGCGGTAGCATTTTGGGTCCTGTCTGTTCCCCTTTTTGAATATTGGAATAATTATGGCTTCATGCCATGAGTCAGGAAATCCCATTGTGCTATACGCATTTAGTACATTTGCTAATAATGGAGCCCACAGTTCTACATTGACTTTAAATAAGTCAATGGGGACTCCGTCTGGGCCGGGAGCTTTTAAATTTGCGCTCTGTGAGATTGCTAATTCAACCTCCGCAGGGGTAAAAACTATATTTAAAGGGAAGCTATCTTGGATCGCCGGATTCCTGTTATAGATGTTATGTTCTGGGGTCATATTTATTGCCTCTTTTTTATATAAAGAGGTAAAATAGTCAACCCAGGCGTCTTCCATTATGGCTATCTCCAATGAATCTGCCTTATTGTCCGAGGAAAAGAAAGGAGCGTTAATTTCCTTCCAGAAAGAGACATCGTCTCTTGTGGAGCTTGCCTTTACTAGAGCTTCCCAAGCCTGGTTTTTGAGTTCATCCTGTCGTTCACATAGCGTCTGCTTATAGACACGTCTTGCTTGCTTAATCGCACTATTATCCTTGGGAAGTGTCTTTAGAGCCTGTAATAGGTCTTTGTGGGCTTTAGAGCAGGCGGGATTAAACCAGCCATGTTCTCTCTTTGCTATGCCTCTCTTTAATTTTTTTGTTAGTTTATCATTTATAGTGGCAATTATGCTTCCATATGCCACTATAATTTGCTGAGGAGTGGTATTAGATTCTAGGCAGACCATGAATTGGTTCATTTCTTTCTGCACTAGGTCTTTTAGAAAGGTTGTAGCATCGATTTTTCCCCACTTTATAGCATACCCGTTCTTTCTTGCCAGTGACACCGAGCGGCCATGAAGGATACTCGGTATGCTTAGCTCGGGGCGCTCGTCTTTCTCAATAAAAATTGTGGTGCTGATCGGGAAGTGGTCGCTTAATACTAGATCTTCCGTATTGAAAGCCCCCAGGCAACCCTGGTTCTTGTTGGTCACTAGGATGTAGTCAATTGTGGTACCTGACCCCCGCCCAAAGAATGTTGTCTGGAAAGCTACATAAGGCTCGCAAAGTTCGTTAGCGAACCCCATGTCCCAGTCATGCATTAGTTGGTTAAGCATATTCCCGATAATGGAATGTTCAAAATGTGTGGTGGGGTCCCCTCTTAAATTATAGATGCCGCAATTTTTTGTGGCGCTATAGGGGCACAGGTGGCAGTTATAGTCTCCTACTACCAGGATGCAATCTGCATTTTTGTCACCCCTCAAGAGCATTGCGTTAAGCTCTGCTATTAAGGCTTTGGGCTCTACTTTGGGCACATTTATGTATACATTCACCAAGAAGAGGGACCACCCCTTTGCTTTGACTATGAGTCCTTGCAAGGATCTAGCCACCTCTACATTGGATCCACTCGGCACGTATGTGGATAGTTGTGTATTACTCAGATTGGAAGTAAAAATGCATAGGCCCCCCGATCCTCTGCCTCGGTTACCCTGTATCGCTGGGATGTAGTGGGTACTGAAGCCCTCGATATGGGTTTCCTCCTGATCCCAGCATTCCTGTAGGCATACTATATCCTGTTTTGCCATGAATGATAGGAACGGGTAGGCTCTTGCTTTATTACTCAGCCCTGCAATGTTCCAGGAGGTAATTTTCAATTTTAATTTATGTCGGCTGGGTTCTGTTGCCACTACCTGAAGGGTTGGGCTCTCTATGCCCTCTAAGTTTAATCCTTGCTCCCTGTGTGTTTGGATGGAGATCTGTGGGGTTGTGGGGGTGCGAGGTGTGTTCCATAGAGGAGGATCAGGCGTGTACCCTACTGGTGGTCTATTAACAGTGACAAGCTGCTCTTCACTGTTAGGGGTTTCTATAGGAGTGCCTAGATTTGTAATTTTGGGGTTTGTTATCATTATTGGTCAATCGACCATGTCCAAGCAATCATACCTATTCCTCATGGGGACCCCCCTCCAATAATCAGGGTATGCGTTCTCTCTTCTCATTGGCCAGGGATGATTGTCCCACCCTCCATTCCAATGGTTTTTACTATTCCTGTTCCTGTTTCTATTTCCATTATAGTGCCCCACCTGTGTCCAAGTCCAATCCTGTGCTTCCTCCCAACTGTTTGGGTCGCCATAATTAGGGATGTTTAAAGGGGGGTAAAAAAAAGAAAGACGTTGTACATCAACGCCCCCCCTTTTTTCTAGAGCTGGCCATGAGGAGATATAATCGGCTGTATCGGGGTCCTCACAGTTTAGTACGATACAATCGCCCTTTAGAGTTTTTTTGGTTTCACCAATCCAGAACACTCTCCTCATGGATACAATTCTGCCATGATTGTATGGGTGAAGAGGTCTGTTTTGGCTTAGCCAGTGTAGTACCTTGTTTCGCAGGGACCAGGGGGGTTCATCCATACCATCAGCCAGCTCTGTAACCCCTGTAAGTATGACAGTGTACGGGGTCGCCTCAGGCGGGAGATGTATCGGACGTCTATACCTTGGGGCCTTCCTCTCATTAGCTTGTGATTGAGATGGTTGGGTTTTTTGGGATGATGGTAGGGTATCCTTTTGTTTTACTATTTGACTGGTGGACTCCGCAGGAGCTGGAGTTTTTTGCGAGTTCTCGATAGGGCCTTTCCGTTTTCCCGACCCTTCTGTTGTCACGGGGTTTGAAGTAGTTTGTGTGTGTTTGCCTGTCAGTTTTTTGGGTTTCTGGGTTAACAGCTTTTTTAGGCGGATGAGGCTTGGGCTGAATGGCTGGTGGAGTTGGACGTTGGACCTGGGTGTTTGTGTTATTTACAATCCCAGGGCCCTTAGCAAGTGTACCCAGTGTGTTTTGCTTAAATGCTGGGGCATTTAATTTGGCTAGTTGTTTCTCTATAATCATGATGCTCTTCTCTAGGGGTTGCAAGTGATGTTTTAGCAATCGCCCCATACTATTTGTGATAAAGTCGTGTAGTGTTATGCATGCAGAGCATGGTTTCTGGATGTCAACACCCGGTGTTTGAGTCCCTAACAGCTCTCTTGGGCAGGGGTCATGGGGTGTCGCTGTGAAATCAGCGCCTTTGTTGATGGAAGTTGGTTGCCCTGGCAGAATGATGTCAGTGGTAGATTTAAGAGAGGTCTTGGTGTTTTGCACAACTGATGCTATCTCGTGTGGGGCCTTGTCCATGTTTGTGTTTGACCTCTTGGCTATGGCACCCTCCCGATTGCCCGTGGGGTCGAGATCTACAATGTCTACGCTATCCTGTTCGTTTTGGGAAAATTGTAGGTCTGGTGTAGTTTCCAAGTCCTCACAGGAATTGGACCCCAGGGAGAGTTGGGTAGCGGATAAATCAACGCTATTTGGGACAGTATGAATTAATACATTCGTATTATCTACCTGCTTGAGCAGGGGGGCAGTTGGACCCTTTAGAGGAGTTTGTGCAGATGCCAGAGGCCCCATGGACGACCTTCTTGCAACCTCCAATTCATGGGATACCCTACGTTGTAATATCTGTATACTATTGTCAATTACCTCATGCGTCTTAGTGATGAATAGGTCTAGTGGACCGGTGATGTCAGTTAGGCTAGAGGTCTTTTTACTTCTAGTCCGTTTATTCATTATTAAAAGGGTTCAGTGCTACAATGCTTCAGGCTAATACAGTGGGAATATTCAGCGATGTAACACTGGAGAAAATGATGTATGACTGTAAATGGAAATGAAAATGAAAATACCGTGGCCCAGTCCAGTCCTGCACAGTCTGTAACGGGCTGAAACGGGCCCGCCCTTGGCCCGGGCTTCGCCCGGCGTCCCGCTCGCGTCCCGCGAGGCGGGGGTGACGCTGGTTTTATGCGCCTCCTGGCGCGCAAAGGTCTCGGTGTGCGCCGCTAGCGCTGCTGGGATCTGTAGTCCTTGTGCCACGCCCACACTCCACACAGCGGCCGGACCTCCAAGGTGGCTGAAGGGGTCGGGCGGCTGGGGGCGGGCGGGCTACTGAAGTGCAGGAAGCGATGAAGCAGGTCAGAGTGCTGGCAGCGCCTGTGCTGCGTTACGGGTCGTGGCAAGATTTCGCTGGGTTAGATTCACCCCCTCGGTCGGGGTGACGCTGGTTTTATGCGCCTCCTGGCGCGCAAAGGTCTCGGTGTGCGCCGCTAGCGCTGCTGGGATCTGTAGTCCTTGTGCCACGCCCACACTCCACACAGCGGCCGGACCTCCAAGGTGGCTGAAGGGGTCGGGCGGTTGGGGGCGGGCGGGCTACTGAAGTGCAGGAAGCGATGAAGCAGGTCAGAGTGCTGGCAGCGCCTGTGCTGCGTTACGGGTCGTGGCAAGATTTCGCTGGGTTAGATTCACCCCCTCGGTCGGGGTGACGCTGGTTTTATGCGCCTCCTGGCGCGCAAAGGTCTCGGTGTGCGCCGCTAGCGCTGCTGGGATCTGTAGTCCTTGTGCCACGCCCACACTCCACACAGCGGCCGGACCTCCAAGGTGGCTGAAGGGGTCGGGCGGCTGGGGGCGGGCGGGCTACTGAAGTGCAGGAAGCGATGAAGCAGGTCAGAGTGCTGGCAGCGCCTGTGCTGCGTTACGGGTCGTGGCAAGATTTCGCTGGGTTAGATTCACCCCCTCGGTCGGGGTGACGCTGGTTTTATGCGCCTCCTGGCGCGCAAAGGTCTCGGTGTGCGCCGCTAGCGCTGCTGGGATCTGTAGTCCTTGTGCCACGCCCACACTCCACACAGCGGCCGGACCTCCAAGGTGGCTGAAGGGGTCGGGCGGCTGGGGGCGGGCGGGCTACTGAAGTGCAGGAAGCGATGAAGCAGGTCAGAGTGCTGGCAGCGCCTGTGCTGCGTTACGGGTCGTGGCAAGATTTCGCTGGTTTAGATTCACCCCCTCGGTCGGGGTGACGCTGGTTTTATGCGCCTCCTGGCGCGCAAAGGTCTCGGTGTGCGCCGCTAGCGCTGCTGGGATCTGTAGTCCTTGTGCCACGCCCACACTCCACACAGCGGCCGGACCTCCAAGGTGGCTGAAGGGGTCGGGCGGCTGGGGGCGGGCGGGCTACTGAAGTGCAGGAAGCGATGAAGCAGGTCAGAGTGCTGGCAGCGCCTGTGCTGCGTTACGGGTCGTGGCAAGATTTCGCTGGGTTAGATTCACCCCCTCGGTCGGGGTGACGCTGGTTTTATGCGCCTCCTGGCGCGCAAAGGTCTCGGTGTGCGCCGCTAGCGCTGCTGGGATCTGTAGTCCTTGTGCCACGCCCACACTCCACACAGCGGCCGGACCTCCAAGGTGGCTGAAGGGGTCGGGCGGCTGGGGGCGGGCGGGCTACTGAAGTGCAGGAAGCGATGAAGCAGGTCAGAGTGCTGGCAGCGCCTGTGCTGCGTTACGGGTCGTGGCAAGATTTCGCTGGGTTAGATTCACCAGTCACTTTGTGTCAATTGCTGGCTGTGATGCGTAAGTTGTTGTTTCAGGTTGGGCTTGTTCCGGGCGGGTTTGGCATTCATTCTTTCAGGATAGGAGCAGCTACTGAAGTAGTCAGGTAGGGTTGGGATCAAAGTTGCATTATGCTGCTGGTCATCTAATTGCTTTCAGAGATATGTTTGGGGGGAGATGGATGCACGGAATATGAAGTACAGGTTTTCAACTCTGTTTCGGTTTCAGGTTCTGTTCCAGGACCCAGGTGGCAGGGCTGAAGATCTGGATTGTGGGCCATTACTTTGAGAAGAGTGAGAAGCGTAAAGTAGGGGCTATCAGCCGCAGTTCGAATTTGGGCCTGGACAGGGCATTATATTTCATAACCTTGGTGGGTAACGGGGGAATAAAATAGAGGGAGCTCATTCTTGGTCTCAGACTGTTAGTTGGCGGTCAGTGTCCTGATGTGTTGTTACTTCACCTCGGGGAGAATGATCTTGTTGTTCGGAAGAGTTTGGTTCTCACTAAGGCCATGAAGGATGGATTTTAGGGAGGTCGGCAGGCTTTGGTTGGGCTGCCACATTATGTGGACAGAGCTTATTCCCAAAAGAGTTTGGTGCGGGGCTGTCAAGCCTTCCGCCATAGATAAAGCCAGGAGGAAGTTAAATAGAGAGATGCGTTTATTCTGTAGAGACCTGGGGAGGTAGGGTTCTGCACTCGGATCTCAGGTATTAAGACGTGGAGTTTTAGGCGAGGGGGGGAGGAGTTATACCTTTTGAAGTTACAGCTGGAGCTTGAGAAAGTCTTCAAAGTGCGATAATGCAGTTAGAATGTTCGAACATTAGAGGGCTAAGGCATTGGGGGCAGAAAATGAGTTGAAAGGCAGCCTTTCTGGCCCCTTCCCTTTTTCTGGGTGCGGTTGTCTGAGAAGTTGCCAACATTTACAGAAATGTATTATTGTTATCAGAGGCAGTTCAGGCTGAAGGGGAACGGGAAAGCAGTTCATGTCTGGACGAATTAGAAAGCTCAACATTACTTAGGAAGTTGAAGGTGTTCACAGGTTAATATGGGTAAAAAAAAAGGTGAAGGGCCTTCAGAGGTCCCAGTTACAGTTCAACAGTTATCGTAAAAGTAGTTTATTGATCAGCTAGATTGTTATCGGGGAGGGACACCTTAGGGGTGGGGAAAGTTCAAAATAGGTGATTAGATGTATAGTGAGCTTATGATTTTGAAAGGCAAAGGCCCAGGTTATTTTGCAATGTTCACCTATTTCAATAAAGCAGTGTTTTTTCACATAAGCCCTGTGTCAGTGGTCTGTGCTGCTTCCCTCTTCCCCAAAAGCGCATTGGTCACTTCTCCGACAGACCAAGTGCTGACGTTTTACATTTTATTTAATTTTTTGTGAAGATTGTGCAGTTAACAAAGGTTCAACAACTCCACAGACAACTGGAAAAAAAAAACTGTGGTTATGTTCGACTTTGTGACAGACTCTACATTTGCCTATGCCACTTCCTGAAATGACATGCCTGAAGCTCAATATTAGTGATCCCTACTGAAGCGATCCGTATGTTTCTTGTTCTCCAACAAGTGCATTGAACATTTGAAGTGGTGGGTGTCATCAGGGTCTCAAGTCCTAAAAAAAGAAATGGGGTGACAAACCAAGTTAGGCAGCATGCAAGTAACATCATGGCGAGTGACATCACAGTGCATGACATCACGGTGCGTGCAAAGCATGTGAAATCACAGGAAAGGTATCACAACCCATGACCTAACAGTAAGTGACATCATACGAAGTGACATCAGGTTTTAAGACCTCACACATGTTTAGCATGTCTATCACACGTACATTTGAGCACACTACAATAATTAAGAAATTAGATTTTGCAACAAGGTTGGGCCAAAAACGTGATGCAACCCGGAAGTAAAATCTGGGCCTCAACTTTTTTATTTTTTGTTTAACTCTGCCAAAAAGAATTTGGCATCAGGGAAATATGCAGCAGTAAATCTGTTCTGCTTAGTTGGTTGCAAATTCAGCATTTTAAAATATCTTATGGGGTTAAGGGATATGCTACAGAGATCTGTGTGCCAACTACATTTTAGGGAATAATAATGGTAAAATCACCCTGGAGGTTTGCATATTTGATCGAGATATCGGTGTTTTTGTCGAGTCCCAGTTTGGAATCAAAGTAGCATAGAGGGTTAATATGTCTCCTGCAAAGCACATTATGTAACACGCAGGTGTTTATTTTATGTAAATGGGTCACTGCGTTTAACAAAGAGATCCTTTTGTTGCTTTAAGTTCATAAATTGTAATCCTTGTAATATAGCACAGTGAGTGAGAAGGACATGACTTCTACACCTTGTAACCCTTACTGGCTTATGCAACACATCCAGCATATTGACAAACACATGATTTGTTGTGAATGTATATTTTGTACGTGCGAGGTAAAGCGCTCCGACACCCTGCATTGGGTTGAGTAGCACAAAACAAATTAACAAAACAGTGGTATTTAAATTGTTATTTGTTTAAATACTGGTACAGACGAACACATCTGACATTCCGACAGTGAATGCATATCTGTTATATACAGGGCCAGAACAAAGTAGAATGCCTCTCAAGTACCTGTGAAGAGATAAGCTGTGTGTCTTTGTTTCCCCTCCCTTGCGCTTAGATGTGAGGCACCTGAAAGCTCCAAGCCAGAATACTCCAACAAAAGAATCCCTGATATGCCCTTAACTTTAGCCTTTAGCTAAAGCTGGAATCTGAAAAGCTCCCTCATCGCCTGCTCGGAAAGAAAGCAGACAACGTGCGGGTGCTAAGGAATGTGTCCTTATGTCTGAAAATTACTCCGGCACAAGTTTAGCATATTTCTGTGGAGCCCAAAATCTTAGCATGGTAGACTGTATATATGTGGCGCTACTTCGGAACCCAATATTAGTGACTGATCTAGTGGTAATTGCAATTAGTCATGTGCTCTCAAGAAAAAGAATGCATGCACTTGCTCCCAGTTACTATGTGACGCATTAATACCAGGTAGCTGTGATCAATAGTGGGGCCTATGTGGTTTCAGGTGAATGGTTGATGAGATGGATAGGCTGGTGGAGACTAGGAAAAGTTAGGTTGCAGGGATTGAGCTTTAAAGAGGAGAGGTTGTGGTCTATAAAATGAAATATCGGCCAAAAGCAGAGTTACAACAAAATGGATTGAGGCAGGCAGGCATGAGACTAGGAGAAGGATATTATCAGAAATAGAAGGAATGCAGAGGATAGAAGGTAAGAAGATGGTCACTGAAGAAAGTAAGAAATCAAGCAGAAGTTCCACAAGGTCAAATTTACATGCATGGTTTTATGAATATAGTGGGAGAAGACTTTGAGTAGCAAGCAACAGGAGAATGTACGCTGCAGAAACAAACATACATAGAGCTCCATATCTGGGGCACCCAGCTTAACCCTGTGATCCGAGTGTACACATCATTTAAACATTAAAAGCCCAAATCTGTTGTGTTCCAAGCCTGAGACAACCCTTCTGGACTGTCTGAAATATTACAACCTTGTTACAGAATTTGTACACTCCACAAGGGTAGCTGACACAGAAACAAAAGGTCTTCTTTAAAGATCTTCCCTCGCTATTATGTAAATTAAAAGTTGTTTTCACTCACTTACTAGAAATGAGTGCTTTGTCTGTCATTGGCTGAGTGTCTTCCCAATGTGAAATCAGATTTATACCCTGGTTGGTCACCTAATTCCATTCAAGTATATGTTGTGAGTATTTCTGTATGTGACTATTGTAGCATATGCATTGTAGATCGAAGCGAAGCAGAATGATTTAAGCCTATAGGTTCCATTTTAGATTTCCTGGGCCTGTAACTGTGCACAAGTTGGGGTTGACGTTTTTTCCCCAGACAGTGGAAGTGTATCGGGATGCAGGAGGGAGGAGACCTAGACAGTGAAGTGAGGACAAAGGAGACAACGCTCCTATAGAAATTTGATTAGGTCCATCCTGTAGCCCTGCCACCTGGTAGATGGTGAGGGTGAATGGGGCTGCAGTCTGTTGTTCAGAATGAGAAGGGTCTTTTTTGGTAAGACAACCCTTTTATCTCTTTCCTGATCATGCTTTTTGTGGCTATACACAGTCAGGTACAGATAGATCACACAACTCTGTGCCTCTGTTGTGAGTGCTCCAGGCTCAAGACAATCCTGCTGAGAGGAGCATCACCGCACACAAAGGCTGTGGCTACAGAGCTTCATAGAGAGGTATTAAAAAAATAAGCAACCCACACCACTTCTCCCACTTGCTCCTCTGTTTTGATTATATTAAAATCCCTCATTCCGCTTTCAAGGGCTTGCTTTGATTGGCAGTCTAATATCCCTCTCAGGAGACAATCGTTCAAATACCTTGGGATCTGGGGGACTCTGCTCCCAGAGCTGGAATGGGCGCTCAAAATTAGCCCCCTGGTCACGAAAGCCAAAAATGACCTTAAGCGCTGGCAAACCCTACAGCTTAACCCACTTGGAAGAGGCGCACTTTTTAAAATGATGATCCTTCCCCGCTTCCTATACATCATTCAGAATACCACCTTTCATTTCCCGGGTAGTTGGGTCTGAGACTTTGATGGGCGATTACAAGGTTTCTGTGGGGGGTGGGAGGCCCGCTGCTGGATCCCGCCCTATTAACAGGAGCATGGGTATGACGGATCTCCACGATTGGTTCACTGGGGGGTGGTCTGACCCAGCCTATCGGACTGAACTTAGAACCATGGACTTCCCGCAAATCCAAGTCTACTTATATGAGGTTCCCATACCACATGTGATCCCACCAATCACCAGAGCGGTCCTAGTGGCCTGGTGCTCCGTCCTGCGAAACCCGCATTTGAACCAGCAACTCACTCAACATACACCTCTGTGGCAGGGCACTTGGCTGCGAGAGGCATCGACCCTTCCGGGCTTTCAGCAGTGGGATCATGTCGGAATCTCACTCCTTGGGGATGTCTGGGTGGGGAGGGGATCACATCAGGGCCTTCCCTGATCTACAGCAGTGCCATTCCCTTCACACCTCCCAATTCTATAAGCATTTACATCTCCGTCATACCCTCACCGTACATATCCCACCAGATACGCCGCTGCAGAGTTTAGCCCGCTGGAGGTGCAGGTTATGATGGGAAACCTAGGAATAGGTGGGGTGACCCTGATATACCGCTCCCTAGGGAAAAATGGCCCCACTACCCTGGATTCTATTCGGAACCGCTGGGAGGGTTGGTTGGACCCCTTAGAAGCAGTTTGGTGTGATGCCCTTATGGCTTCCAAAACCCTTACGACCTGCTCTAAACTCCGTCTCATTCAACTTTACAATCTCCACATGGCCTACCTCACTCCTGTGCGCCTACATGTGGGAGGGGGGGGACTACACCCCTCCCCAGACTGCACACGATGCGGCCGGGCCTCTGTTGATTTTTATCACAGGGTCTGGTTGTGTCCGAGCCTTGCCCCATTCTTGTTGGGAGTGGAATCTGAGTTTACATAGACTCTGGGATGGTAGGTCCCCCACTATCCCCTGCACCGCCTCCTGGGTGTTTTTGATGGCTTGGACGGCCCTAGAGCCGACAAGACTTTCTGGGCACGCCAGTTGCTGTGGCCAAGCGAGATATTGCGGCGGCCTGGGCGCAGGCCAAAACCCCCTACCCTGCGAAAGTGGCGCCGGGGGGTGGACTGGTGCGCGGCCCAGGAGGAACCTCTCTTTGAGGCCCGGGGATGTCCTGGAAAGTTCCACAAAGTCTGGGGCAAGTGGCTGAACCTACGGTTTTAAATTACTTGCTCCGATTTTCTTATGCACCATCGTATTGCCTTTCAGCCAGGTTGGCTTGCCTGAATACTCCCATTGTGGCTTTGGTTTTTTACTGTCTATTGGAGATGGATTTTGATTTACCACGCAAACTGTGTGCTGTCATTTTGTTTGTTTGTTTTTCAAATGCTAACAAATTTGATTATCAAAAAAAAAATCCCTCTTTCCATCACTTTTCAGAACAGCATGATATTATGGGTGCAGCACAATAAAGTAGTTCTTTGTATGGGCTATTTCTACTTTGAGATCCATATCCTTGGAGCAACACCAGGGATTGTTGCACCTTTGAGACACCCAGGGTTTCACCTCTGTATGGTTTTGGGATGCAATATGCAAACAACCAGGGTCTCACATAACAGAGTGAGCTAAAGCTGTCCCACTGCTGGCAGAGCGGACTGCAAACCTAATGTGAGAAAAGAGCGACGCCCACTCTTTAGACATGGACACAGCATGGAGTCGGACGTCATTAAAAATATTATAGAGCTTGGAGCTGCAGATGTGCTGATATTGTTAAATGTTATGTGCAGCGTTTGACACCGTAGCACACTCTGTACTAGTGGAATAACTCTCTAAGACGGGCATAAAAACTAAGGACATTAGGCACTTGTCTACCTTCCTAATAGGAAGGATACAAGCAGTGTTATGAAAACCATTAATATCACAACCTTTTGCATTCCCTTGTGGTGTTCCACAAGGTTCTGTGCTTAGTCCAACACTTTTCACCTTGTATATGGTCCTGTTAGTGCGTTCCCACGGCTTTAGTGGATCATTTGATGTGGATGACACCCAAATTGTGAATAATGTCCCAAAAATCCCCTGTGGTTGCAGAACAATTTCAAAATTGCAGGAAGGAGGTTGATAGTTGGATGACGACCAAATGTTTAAAATTAAATGGTGAAAAGACAGATCTTAATATCTGGTTCTCCTCCAACAATTTGGTCAAATCCCTGGCGGCCTGCGGAAGTGGAAACTGTAGCAGTGAACTTAGCTCAGAATTTGGGCATAGTTTTTAATAGAAATGTATACCCTTTGTGACACATATGAATCATGTGACCATAACTTTTTTTTACCTTACCATAATATTAAGATCAGATTATGATACTTACCCTGTAAACATTTGTTTGGGGCACGTAGTGCTGTAGAATCACATGCTCTGCAAACTCCTGCCATCTATTGTTGGGTACAGAGTTGTGCAACTTGTTTTTCTTCGAAAAAGTCTTTCGAGTCACAAGGTAGAGTGTCTCTTCTTCTTGGTGGTGGGCATTGGCTCCTTTGTTAGATTGTTTTCCCGCAGGCGGGTGAAAAAGGAGTGTAAATAAAGTGTCAGTATAAAGATGTCCATACTGAGTAGATTGTGTAAAATGTAACAGCAATGGCCACAAGTGTCCGGAAGGAGGGAGGGCGCAAGTGAATCTACAGCAGTTCATGACACGAACAGATGCTTACAGGGTAACATAATCCGTTCAAAGGCATGTGTGGCTGTAAATGCACATGCTCTGCATAGACTGTAAAGCAGCCCCTCCTAAGGAGTGATGGATTGCGTGTCGGAGTTGTATTCGTTAGAAAAGGTGTGTGTAGCACTGCCTGACCTACATTTGCTTGTTGGTGTGTAACACATCTACACAGTTGTGTTCAGTAAATGTATGTGGTATAGACCATGTAGCTGTTTTACAAATTATCAGCTAATGGAATATTTCCAAAAAAAAGCCAAGTAAAGGTCTTTTGGCTTTAATGCAGCAAGTTTGAATGCATTTTACTATCCATCTGGCTATGCCGGACTTTGATACAGGGTCACCTTTATGTGGTGGCGAAAAAGCTACATCTGTGTTTAGTTTTGCTGAAAGTGAGTGCCCTTTTGACATGTAAGGTGTGAAAAGCTCTTTCTGCTACAGAATCAGGGTTAGGGGAAACAAAGGTAGTTTAATGGCTCGATTGAGATGAAATTGAGAAAATACCTTTGGTATGAATTTTGGATTAGTCAGAAGTATTTTTTATGTATTTGAAAGAATGGTTCTTCCAGGGTTAATGCCTGGAGCTCACTAATATGCCCGAGTGAGGTAATGGCAACTAAAACAGGCATGTTCCATGATAGAAACTGAAGTGGGCATGAGTGTAAAGGATCAAAGGGAAGACCTGTGAGCCTAGTAAGTAGAATGTTTAGGTTCCAGGAGGGTGCTGGAGGCACACCAGGTGGAATGACTAGTTGGAGTCCTTCCATGAATGCTTCCTTGACAGGAATTCTGAAGAGTGATAAATGCGGTCTATTTTGGAGATAGCCAGCTATTGCAACAAGATGCAATTGAATGGAGGTGAATGCCAATTTGGGATTTTTCAAATGAACTGAATAGCAAATAATGTCCTGCACAGTGACTTTGATCGGTTTAATATGTTTAGGTTTGCAATGGCAAGCAAAACACTTCCATTTTGCAGCGTAACAGGCTCTAGCTGTGGGTCTGTGTACCGGTTTAAGAATATCCATGCATTCTGATGATAAATTTATATAGCAAAACACTAAGACCTCAGGAGCCTAATCGCTTAGTTGAGCATCTTGGGGTCTGGGTGTCTGATTTGTCCTTGATTCTGAGTGAGACGGTCGAGCCGGTTGTGAAACATATCATGTTAGACTATTGAGGGATCAAGAAGAGTTGTGAACCAGGGCTGAAATGCCGACGTGGGAGCCTCTAGGATCATAGTGAGAGATATTTGTCTGAGTTTACAAACCAGAATTAGAATAAGAGGGTGAGGCAAATATCCCTGTCCAACTCATCCATAGTAGGTTCCCCTGGATAGTGGGTCTGAGAACCTGGATGCGAAGTATGTGCATTTTGCTTTTTCTTTTGTTGGGAACAGGTTTATGTGAGAAGCCCCCACTTTTGAAAGTAGAGGCACGGGACTTGTGGGTCGAGCTTTCACTCATGAGACTGTTGGTGTGTCCTGCTGAGCAGGGTCGCAAAATGGCTGTCCATCCCTGGCAGATATTCTGCCAACAAAGGAATGTGATGGTGAAGAGCCCAGTTCCATATGGGCTGAGAGAGGTGTGACAACTGGGAAGACTGTACAACCCGCCCCCCCCCCCCCATTTTTGTAGATGGTAAATAGCTGTCATATTGTCTGCCCAGACAAGAACAACCTTGTGAGACAGATGGGGAAGGAATGCTTTTAGTGCAAGGAATACTGTCTGAAGTTCCAGAAAGTTGATGTGTAGGGACTGAAGTTTGACATCCCAGACTTTTGAGATGTGCACCCCAACCTGTCTCCGAAGAGTCCGTAGTTAGAGGCTGTATGTTAAATAAGTTGTTGGGGTTAAACCACTACAGAGAACGGTGAGTCTGGCAGTCTATAAACACTAGATAATGGAGGTGACCCTGTGACTGAGACTACTAACGAGAAAGATTGCTGTAGTGAGCGTATGTTTAGTCTAACATCGGGAACTATGGCAATGAAAGGTGCCATAAATCCTAGTAGACCCATAACAGTCCGAACTGTAAGTGTACTGTTTGTCTGAAATGGAGTGTGAAAGTTTTGTATTAGAGCGGGATTGGGGTAGGTTAATCCAGTGTGTTGAGGATTGCTCCCAAGTAAGGTTGAATTTGAAGAGGTTACAGGTGAGATTTGGGGACACTGATGCTGAACCTCAAATAGTGTAGCAGGTCTATCGTTATTTGATTATGTTGGTGACACTGGAGATAGGTATTGACTTTGATTAGCCAATCATCCAAGTATTGGAATGTTTTGTCGACGTAGGTGTGCTGTTACTACTGCTAGGCACTTTGTAAAAACCATTGGAAAGGTAGTAACACAGAAGGAGAAAACATTGAATTGGCAATGTTTTCCTGCTATGACAAACTTGAGGTATTTGCAAGGATCAGGATGAATGGGTATATGGAAGTAAGCATCCTTAGGGTCCAAAGTGGCCATAAAGTCGTCCATCTGTAAAAGTGGAATAACATGGTGTAACAAGAACATGTGAAAGTGTTCTGACAGGATGTAGTAGTTGAGGAGTCTTAGATCTAGAATTGGTCTCAGTGATCCACCTTTCTTTGGTATTAGAAAGTACAAGAAATACACCCCTGTGCCTTACTGATGAATGGGAACTTCTGATAGTCTGTCATTGTGAGGTGGAATGTTGGGTGGTGTGGTAATGAGCTCCAGACAGTAGCCATATTGTATACTAGTACCCATTGGTCTATTTTGATGGTTTCCCAGACAGGGAAAAAGGTATGTAGTCTTCCCCCAACAGGTGTTATGTGTTCGGGGGAAAAGGATAAGGCAGTCATGTTTGAGGATAAAGGCTCCATCACATGTTGAAATGAGCTCTATCTCCGTTATTATCAATGCCTCTAAAGGAACCTCTGTAAAATCCTTTAGTGTAAGTTTATTTCCCCAGCTTTTGTTGGGAATTAGAGGCATCTGTGGCAAAGGATTTGCATACATCCTTGTAGCCTGAGCAGCGCAAGGAACCATGAGGTGAAGGCGTTTGAAGTGCTCCCATAGCTTTTGCAGTGTCAGTGTCTTTTTTCATTTTGTCTAAAGTAGAGTCCACTTGAGGGCCAAATATATGTGACTTATCAAAAAGCATGTTTACAACTGCCTGTTGAACCTCTGGTTTTAATACCCGAGCACCTGACCCAGGCATGTCTTCTAAGCAGAATACTGGTGTTGAATGCCCCTGGCGGCTGTGTCTGCTGCATAGAAGGCACATCTGATTTAATTACTAGTGATGGCCTGAGCTTCACTAACTATTTGTTAAGCCCTTTTTTATGTTCTTCTGGAAGATACTTTAGCAGTTCTTCCATTTCAACCCAATGGGCCCTATCATAACGTGCGAGTAGGGCTTGGGAGTTAGCAATACGCCAATGATTGACTGCTTGAGCTGCAACCCGTTTCCCAACAGCATCAATGCGTTTGTCCGCTTTCTCAGGAGTTGGGGCATCTCCACTTGTCTTTTTGCCCATTTACGAGCTGTAGTAGCCACGATGGGGCTTGGTGGGACCTGGTTATGTATAACAAGCATTTGCAATACAATAGGTCTCGCATTAGGAAAGTGTGAGCTATTGGTATTGTAAATGACAATTTTTTTAAATATGTGTTGGCTTTGAAAATATACAAATTAATAGCATTCACAAAGCCAATAGCTTACACTTTCCTAATGCGAGTCCTATTGGCTATGGCAATGCTTGTTGGTAGCAAGCAAGGACAGTGCTGTTGTGGTGCTGAGTGATGATGTGGTTGGGCTGAGTGACGTGGTGGTGTCCCCGAGTGACGTGGTGGTGTCCCCCGAGTGACGTGGTGGTGTCCCCCGAGTGACGTGGTGGTGTCCCCCGAGTGACGTGGTGGTGTCCCCCGAGTGACGTGGTGGTGCCCCCGAGTGACGTGGTGGTGCCCCCGAGTGATGTGGTGGTGCCCCCCGAGTGATGTGGTGGTGCCCCCCGAGTGATGTGGTGGTGCCCCCCGAGTGATGTGGTGGTGCCCCCGAGTGATGTGGTGGTGTCCCCCAGTGATGTGGTGGTGTCCCCCAGTGATGTGGTGGAGTCCTCGAGTGATGTGGTGTTGTCCCAGAGTGGTGCCCCTGAGTGATGTGGTGGTGTCCCCGAGTGATGTGGTGGTGTCCCCGAGTGATGTGGTGGTGCCCCCGAGTGATGTGGTGGTGTCCCCCAGTGATGTGGTGGTGTCCCCCAGTGATGTGGTGGTGTCCCCCAGTGATGTGGTGGTGTCCCCCAGTGATGTGGTGGTGTCCCCCAGTGATGTGGTGGTGTCCCCCAGTGATGTGGTGGAGTCCTCGAGTGATGTGGTGTTGTCCCAGAGTGGTGCCCCTGAGTGATGTGGTGGTGTCCCCGAGTGATGTGGTGGTGTCCCCGAGTGATGTGGTAGTGTCCCCGAGTGATGTGGTAGTGTCCCCGAGTGATGTGGTAGTGTCCCCGAGTGATGTGGTAGTGTCCCCGAGTGATGTGGTAGTGTCCCCGAGTGATGTGGTGGTGTCCCCGAGTGATGTGGTGGTGTCCCCGAGTGGTGTGGTGGTGTCCCCGAGTGGTGTCCCCGAGTGATGTGGTGGTGTCCCCGAGTGATGTGGTGGTGTCCCCGAGTGGTGTCCCCGAGTGATGTGGTGGTTTCCCCGAGTGGTGTGGTGGTGTCCCCGAGTGGTGTGGTGGTGTCCCCGAGTGGTGTGGTGGTGCCCCCAAGTGGTGTGGTGGTGCCCCCAAGTGGTGTGGTGGTGCCCCCCAGTGGTGTGGTGGTGCCCACGAGTGCTGTGGTGGTGTTCCCGAGTGACGTGGTGGTGTTTCCGAGGGGTGTGGGGTGTCCCCGAGTGGTGTGGTGGTGCCCCCCCGAGTGGTGTGGTGGTGCCCCCCGAGTGATGTGGTGGTGCCCCCCCGAGTGATGTGGTGGTGCCCCCGAGTGATGTGGTGGTGCCCCCGAGTGATGTGGTGGTGCCCCCGAGTGATGTGGTGGTGCCCCCGAGTGATGTGGTGGTGCCCCCGAGTGGTGTTCTCCGAGTGGTGTCCCCGAGTGGTGTGGTGGTGTCCCCGAGTGATGTGGTGGTGCCCCGAGTGATGTGCTGGTGCCCCCGAGTAATGTGCTGGTGCCCCCGATTGACGTGGTGATGCCCCCGAGTGATGTGGTGGTGGTGTCCCAGAGTGATGTGGTGGTGGTGTCCCAGAGTGTTGTGGTGGTGGTGTCCCAGATCATCCAGAGTGTTGTGGTGGTGGTGTCCCAGATCATCCAGAGTGATGTGGTGGTGCCCCAGAGTGATGTGGTGGTGCCCCCCAGTGATGTGGTGGTGCCCCCCAGTGATGTGGTGGTGCCCCCCAGTGATGTGGTGGTGCCCACGAGTGCTGTGGTGGTGTTCCCTAGTGGTGTGGTGGTGTCCCCGACGAGTGGTGTGGTGGTGTCCCCGACGAGTGGTGTGGTGGTGTCCCCGACGAGTGGTGTGGTGGTGTCCCCGACGAGTGGTGTGGTGGTGTCCCCGACGAGTGGTGTGGTGGTGTCCCCGACGAGTGGTGTGGTGGTGTCCCCGACGAGTGGTGTGGTGGTGTCCCGGAGTGATGTGGTGGTGCCCCCGAGTGATGTGGTGGTGCCCCTGAGTGATGTGGTGGTGCCCCTGAGTGATGTGGTGGTGCTTACAGCGAAATATTGGAACTCCCTCCCTGTTGAACTAAAATGTACGAATAATTATCCCAGACTAAGGGAATAAACGAAAACCTGGCTCTCTGCTTTAAATGGCTGAGAGCAAGACTGGTATCGACCTGACAGACATGTTTCTTTTAGTGCTTAGTGCCTTGGGGGTGAAAGAGCACTTCAGAAATAGGTTTCATTTCATCGTTGACGTCAGAGGCACACCATGAGAGCCTTCTGAATCTATCAGTTCTTGATTGCCTGTGGAATATGCTGGCCAGCACACAGCTACACAGTGATAACCCCTTTGATATTTTCTATGCTGAAATATATGCAAGCCAATTCCGAGTGTACCTTAAAAGCTACGCAGATGTCTGAGCACCATAATATTTGTGCACATAAAGGTTGGAAAAGGTTTCGTCATTTGAGAATAAGTGCAGCACGACAGGGGTTCTTTGTATGCACACTACTAAAATGCATTATATTTAAATGATAGAAAAATAATTTAAGGTAAAACATGACTGGAGTTTTCATCCCCCTAAACCCACTGACCCCAGCCCACATAATCACCCTTCATGCCGCTAATTCTACCTCCTTAAACCCACGTATCATACTCTGAGGCACTATGACTAAGTTGCTTGCCTACCAAACATTTGGGGCAAAATTATTCCTCTTGCCCCAGTGTCTTTGAAAAATGTGGCACAAGTTGTCTGAATGTGTGTGGAGCATGGTATGCTTCTCACAGACAGAAATCGAGTGGGTCGGAGCTCTCCCACGCGATTTCTCACTCACTGTTAGCCTCCCTTTTGGACAAAGGTAAGTGCATGCTCCCTCTAAACATGGTTGTGAGCCTATTTAGATCATTTACAGCCGATACAAACAGGGTTCCTTTCACTGGCTCTAAGTAGTATAGTCTCCTTCGATCCATTTATAGCCAATGCAAACAGTGCTCCTTTCACTGGCTCCAAGTAGTACAGTCCAGTCTCCTTTGATCCACCGAGAGGATGCAATCAGCGAAGTTAGAGCAATATAGACGTATGTCATAGTGTCCTCCGAGGACAGTGCACTTTGCCACCCACTGTTGTGAGCACCCCACTGTCGGCACACATGGTATCCTAACTTTTATATTGGCCTTAGCATCACAATAATCTAATATGCACAGAGGTTTAGGCTTTTTCTCGACTATGAAAGGTTGACTGGATGTCATAACAAGGATGGTGTAGCAAGCATGCCATCATGATTGACAGAGGACTGTTGTCCCTATCCTGGGTTTAACACAAAGCAGTGGTGGAAGGGTACCTAGTTTGGCTCCAGTGAAGCTGAGCCAGATAAGAAAAAGGACAGACTCCCTCGTTTTACCTTGAATATATGCTGTGGAGTAGCCAAGGCTCTATCAGATCAGAAAGACGCAGCATTCTGGTTGGGTGGTAGAAGCAGATCCTCCTTTGGGGACCACGAACATACAAAGCTGTGTGCGTGTGGCTAAGTAATTTAAACACTGTGTTTTCTAATCAGAAGACAGTGGAGATTTTCAAGAAGCATCCTAGAGTAGATTGTAGTGGATGATGACAAAACTAGCCTGGATGCTGGATTCTGCGCAATCCGCAGACGGGATAACAACTTCAATTGTGGCTACAAACACACCATTGTCATAATCTAGTCAGTTAGTTACTCAAAGGCGAGAACACCTCTCCTGTCTTCTGAAGGGGATCATAAAATACCTTCAGATGTCTCCAGTTACAAAGGTTTGTGTTAATCTTACAGCCAGGACCTCAGGCCCTAAAGGGTTGAGACCCACGTTTTCGTCCCATGCCATAAACCCTACACCTTGGGTGTTCGGGGGAGGATCTCCTAAGCCACAAGAGTAATAACAGATAGTGTTCCCTCTTCAGAGAAAAGGAGAACTGGCAGGTCTCTTAATTCTTGCTACGGGCTAGGCTCATGCACTTGCCATCAGGCTACAGCATTAATTCACAAACTATGCTATAACGGGGCATTACCCAGCTAAAAGAGAAGAGATAACATTTGACTAGCGAGGTAAACCCATCGACTAGAAGCAGAGTTCTCCTTCTACTCAATGTGATAACACCTTATTCTGAATATATCCTTACCAATGAGGATGGTACCACATGTACAACAATGTCAGTCATGTGAAAGTGTATTTGTGACCCTAATCTTTTTCAATTCCCAGTCAAGCACACAAGGAAAAGGAGGAAACAAGAAGGTTCTTCCAGATCCAAAGTGATTATTTGCTATAAGTGTCACCAAGAGGCGCCTTACAAGAATGACTGAAAGTTGAAATAGCCTTTCATCCTGGAACAGCAGTACCCATTGTAGTAAGTGTGTTGATTCTGGGTAAAGGAAACCAAGAGAAATCTGTTGCACTGAACGTAGCAACAATGAACATGTGGGAAAGATGCCTTTATGCACAGTCATCAAAAAACCATAGTGTTTGTGTTGGAGACTAGCAAAAATGGGCGGAAGGTTCTTCCTTAAGGTATACATACGCTTATAGGATCATACAGGTCAGGAAGGATTTAAACCCTGCAAACTTTATCTGTGATGCCAATGGCACAGGCTTAGTAGTCAGTGGGGGCGATAGAGTACCTGGTTGCCCGATCTAAGGCAGAAATCAACAGCAAGTCAACTATGTTCGATGTACAGGTGAGAGTGAAGCAAGGTACTGAATGCCTCTAGAAAAAGGTTTTGATTGCCCCCGGTTTAGTAACATGGCTTGGATGCAGTCAGATATATTGACCAGAGCACATGCTGCATATCAGTCTTGGGAAGAGACTGGGACTACCCCAGATTTGCATTGATCAGAGAATGGTAGTGGCAGAATCTGGGCAGATTGAGAAGGCACACAACATGGCATCCCTTGCCCCTGCTCTTGAGGCAGAAGATGAGATACCTGAAGTGATCAGAACTCTGCCAGAGACCCTCCGGACTAAGTGCCTCTTCTGTCATGTATCACATTCGCTTACAGAAATTTCCATGAAATGACAGTGATGGATTCAGTTCATTTGAGCTTCTAGTTGGTCAGCCAGTATGTGACCCACTCAAGGTTAGTAACGAACAGGTGAGATGAACTTAAGAGTCACCTCAAAAGGATGTTGTGGTCTATGTGACTGGCATCAGAAAGTTGATGGTTCAACATTAGGTTGGCAACAGAACATTTTCAGGCAAACAAGAGCTGATTAAGGAATGGACTGACCAGAAAAGTGTCTTGCACGTGCCCTAAAGGAGCCAAGGATAGGCTGTATGCGAGACATACCTCTCGAGAGACGTCACAGTAAACAGCTTGGCAATTACAGAGGAGGTTGAGAAACACATGCAGTCATTTCCTAAACTGTTCCCTGGTGATGTGATGGATGGTTCTGGGGATGGGGTGCAACTTGCCCCTGAACTAACACATGAGCTGCAGTACGAGTTTAGAGAAGTGTTGGGATGATTCTACAATCTCTTTTTGCTGACTCCAGTGTTGACACAGTCTGTTTCAATGACAGATACATGTCTGACTGAGTCCAGAAGTGCATCAAGAGAGAGGTTGGTAAGATGTTGGATTCAGGGGTGAACAAGCATTTCTGTGGACCATGGGAAAATCCAGGAGTATTGGACCCAAGAAAGGAACCACAGACTTATGCTTTTGTGTGGACTACCATGACGTCAATAAGGTGATTAAGATCAATGCACACCTGATTCCCAGATTTTATGATATACTGGACTGGTTGGTTGCTATTTATTACTTTAGTACATTGGATCTTATCAGTGGCTACTAGGTGCTACCTTTTTGGCTGAGGAATGCTCCTCAGTACCTTGTTAACCATGTTCTCTCAGGGCTAGAAAAGTTCTGTGTGGGCTATTTGAACCATATCGCATCTTTAGTATTTCGTGGGAGGGCCACTTGACGCACCATGAAAAAGGTAGGATACAGAGAGAGAAATTAATCATCGTGGCAACCTAGTGCCAGGAGGAGCAGTCCTCTGTAGTCTACCTTGCACATAAGGTGGGCAACAGGAAGACCTGCCTGTTGGATGTCAGTATACAGTCTGTTTTGGAGTGGGGAGTTCCCACCACCCATACCTAGCTGAAAGACTTTCTAGAGCTGTTAGACTTTGCATCTTTTGGCATGTTTCCCCTGAGTTTTTGCTTTCTGACCTCCCGGTGTTGACCTGTTTTTGCTGGCGTAACGTTTCTGCGCACTTTTTGCACTGCTGATCAGTGGTAAAGTGCAGGCGCTCTCTATGTCAATTGTGTTGTGGATTGGGGTTTCCAGGATTGGATATTTGATTTACCTGTTTGCCCCTAGTAAAGTTCACTGCGTGTGCCAGGGCCGGTGAATCAAATGCTACCCGGGGGCCTGCAGCACTGATTGTGCCACCCCCGGGTGTAGCCCTGAAAACGGTAACTCAGACCTGCCATTGCAGAGTGTGCCCGCAGTTTGCAACTGCCATGTCGACTAGGCCAGTGCACACACTGGCCGGTCCCTAACCTAACCTTCCCTTTTCTTACAAGTCAGACATCCATCCCTCAGGGAGGCCCAAGGTACCCCTGTGGGAAGGGTGCAATGTATGTGAAAGGTAGGAAATGCCCTGGTGTGAGTGGCTTGTTTTAATAGTGAATTAGAGCCAATTTTGTATTTCACTATTGCAAAGCTACCAGTTCCCCATACAATAGATTGGGAGGTTTGTTTATAACATCTTATTAACATAATATGGCCCAGGGAATTTGGTAAGAAAATACAATTTAGTATGCCTGAACTCAGAATCTAAAGATGCATCTTTTAGTGAAGATGATTTTTACATTCTGCGTTTGAAAATACCACTTTTAGAAAGTGGGTATTTTCTTGCTCAGTCATCCCGTGTGCCTCTGCTGGAATGTGAATTGCCTGTCTGGGTTTTGGATGATGGAAGGCTGGGGGGCCGAAGGGGCCCCAGATAGTCTAGGTAGGTCAGAAAAGGGCTGAATAGACCATAGCTACGAAGGGGGAAGGAGGAGATTTTCTTGCACCTCAAAGGGCCTGGTCTGCCTCTGACAAATGCCGTCTCCACCTCCTGCCAGGAATTCACACCAGAGAAGGCGCAACTGGTTCTGGACGGGCACAGACACACTCTGCCTGAAAGATCAAATGTTTTTTGGACATAAATACTGGGTCCCAGACCCCTGAACTTTAGAACTCATCTGGAACAAGTAGACTGCCAAGGAGGAGAGCCGAAGAAACTGTGAAAAGTAACAACTGCTTTGCTTGGTGCTTTGCTGGGCTGACCTGCAGTGGCTGCTTCGGTCTTGGGCAGTGAAAGGCCTGCACTGGACTTTCTGCAATCCAATTTGTGAGTTTCTCCAAGGGCTTGAGGTAGAGTTTTCCCCCTGTTCACGAAGTCTCAGGAACAAAGACTTCAAGCTCTTCTGCTCGCAGCACTGGTGACTGTGTGTTTTGTGCTGCAAACAGAAGAAAAGCAACTCGACGACGTCTACGACGCCACTGCCGACTCAGGGTCCTGAAGGCACTGCAGAGGGCACCGCCGCAACGCAACCTTGGTCTCACAGACGACGCCTGTTGAAGCCGCCACAGAGCCGCTGCTTGCACCACGATCTGGTGGGACCGCTCTCCGCACCGCCTCGCTTCATGCCGAAGCTTTGGCATTACAGAGAGCACCGCCGCAACATCACACCGCGACCTTGGTCTCACCGGCGACGCCGGTTGATGCGGCCACCAAGCCAATGCTCGCACTGCAACCTGTGGGCACCGCACTCCGCACCGCCTTGCTTCACAAGGACACCTTGGCTTGCCTGACACCGCCACTTCCTGCTGAAATCAACGCCGCTGCTTGCACCGTGGTTCAAGGGCACCGATCGTAAATCACACGATGCACTGCCCTCCTCCCGCACCGCAGCCATGGCCTACCGACACCGGCGCCATCGACTCCAGTTCGTCAGCCGAAGACAGCGCTTCAGCAACGACAATGCCGCTGCTTGCACCGTGGTGAGCACCGCCTTCATCTCGCACTGCGACCCTGGTCTCACCGACAACGCCTGTTGACAGCGCCACCGAGCTGGAGCTCGCACTGTGACCTGGGGGCACCGCACGCCGCACCACAGCATCCGACGCCTGCCGGCGCCAGGGCTCCTGATTCCACCAGAGAGGAGCTCGACCTGCAACGGGAGTGACTTCAAGGGTCTCAGCGCCCTGCATTTCTCACAGGTACTGTATGTGGGTCTTCCCGACACAGTAGCTGGCCCGCGACCCTGCGACCATCCAGAACTGTTGTATTTTGTTGTTCACTACGCCGTGGTAGCCCAGGCGGAGCTATCCCCACAAGGAACCCTTTCTAATCAGCGTATTTTTGGAACTGTGAACTTTTAGGTATAGTAGGGTGGATTTTTATTGTTTTTGGTCTGGTCTTAATTATATAAAAATTTGATCTTTTTCTAAACTGGTGTGGTGTCTATTTGTAGTGTGTACACTGTTTTACTGTTGGTTATGTGCAAATGCTTTACACACTGCCTCTAAGATAAGCCTGGCTGCTCGTGCCAAGCTACCAAGGGGGTGAGCAGGGGTTATTTTAGAAGTGTAACTCCATTATCCTGACTAGAGTGGTGCTTTCTGCCTCGCTTTGGCACAAGTCTCAGCTAGCCAGAAATCCCATTTCTAACAAAGGCCCACTGGTAATTACATAGCTTTTGTGGATAACAAAACTTGTGTCACTGACAACCCTGACATCGAAGAAGCAGCCCAGGAAGGAGATTTTGACTATGGAATGTTTGGCCTTTGAGGACACGAAGGCAGCACTATGATATACATCTATGCTGAAGATAATGGACTTTGGTGTGCGACTATGTATGACAAGGATAGAAAGCATCCAGTGGCCTTTATCAGACAGAACAGCTTCTTTGAGAACAGAACTGGGTAGGCATTGAAATATATTGCAGTAATGGCGACTGTGAGGCACAGGTTCCGGACGTACCTGTTAGATACCATGTTTGTGGTAGAGACAAACCACTCAAGTGGCCAATGATGATGAAATTATGAGAATCAAAAATTGCTGAGATTTCCAAGGTCATTACAAGGCCTGGATTTCACATTGAAACACAAAGCCAGAATAAATCATGGGAATTCAGATGAACTTTCCCTCCAGTTTTGCCGACCTAATAACCAAACGTCTCCAAAAGATTAGTAAGGATCCGGTTAGCCAGACCCAGCAGGGTCGTGTTTTGGGAGACTAATGTCACCAGTATGGGGTCTAGTGTGTAACCGTCCCATGAATGCCTTAATGAATGAATATTTGATATCCTTATGTCACTAAACAAGTGTCTGCCCAGAGGCCTAGGCCTGTCCATGACAAAGTGAGGTCAAGGACCTGACCTAAAGGGGCACAAAAAGGGTGTCCTTACAATGGAGATTGTGTGGCAAACACGTCATATCTATAATTATGCACAAAAAAAAAATCACCACGTCCACACAATTGCATAATTTCAGTAGCCCTCTCCATATCTCAAACTGCACATGTCTGTATATCATTCTCGTCCATCTGCCTCGCGGGCGAGTAAAAACAATGGAAGGAAAATGGACATCATAAAGCAGTCTGGGTACTTTTCTGGTTCCAATGACGTCACAAGGATGCTACTTCCAGCACCAAAATGGAGCCCGTGCCCCATACTGGAGAACTATTGAAACATTTCAGGATTCAGTCTGTCGCCTGCAATATTCAAAAGGGGAGGAATCTACAGTATCTACCGGATAGTTACTGAAGGTAGGTAACTTTTTGATCTTTGCAAAACCAGTAGAGCTCTACTTTGAGGCAGATTAAAATGGTGATGTGTCATTGGACCCTCAGTGCCTGTAACTTTAAGAGGGCCTCTGATCGCACAGACATCAGATTACATTTTAAGCTTAGCTTTTTAATCAATTTTTAGCATGATAAATTACTACAACAAAGCAATCCCAGAAGACCAGGGTCTAAAATAGTAAAGAGACAATAAAGACCCAAACTGCAACACAACGCATTCAGATGGCAACTACCAGAAATAAAATACAAATAGCAAGAGTAGACTAGCTTATGCTTATTTTACCAATATAAGACTGCTAAGAAAAGAGGATCCACCTGACAAAACCCCCACCCCAAACCCCGAGAGAGGTTTTAAAACCTCTCAGAAACAACATTAAATGATGCTACCATTGCACAATAAGAAGTTTCACATAGCTAGTGAGAGTGAGAAGGGGGATGGGTGGTTTTGGTTTACATCCACCATGTCCCGCTAAAATGGAAAGAGATGCAGCCATACTGGAGTACCTTGCAATTTCGTGTTGATTTTTATGTATACACAACATAATATATTGAGCTAGTGATGGTTTATGTGTGTGTTTCCCAAAAGAATATTGATTACCCAAATTTGTCAAACAATTAGCTTGGAACATAACCTAAAAAATAAAGACGGATTTCAAGAATTGGATGCGAAATACAGTTTAAGCAACTACGATATTATCGCTCACATACAGAGCAAACTACAACCAACGCACTTTCAATCGGGCATTCCAAAGGATGCACAGTACCTGATGCAACCATATTAGTAAATTGCCTTATCAGGGGTGTGGAGTATTTTATAGATCAGGGGTTTCCAACATTTGCTGTAACAAGAGCTGCTTATGTGAGATGAAAATCATCCTAAACTACTATTTGTGACCAGCCCATCCAAGGTTGTCAGCAGTGATCACATCAGTGGATTAGGCAGAGCTGCCAACAGTAAAAGTAAACGAACATTGGCAAAGCCAAAAGGTCTTGCCTAGGCAATAGTTACTGGCTTTGCCAATGTGTTTTAGCCATGTTGTTCACCACTGTGGCTGCTGTTTAGCATGGCTAAAAGCTAGTGGCATAGAGGAGAGTCCCTTGAAGTGTCAGAGTGAAATGGCAAAGAGCAGAGTGTTGTGTACTGAAGTGGAATAGTGTGGATTCACAGAGTGGTATACACTGCAGAGGCGTAGAGTGTGTGATTGCATTCAGCCGCGTACCGTTCAGCATCACAGAATGCAGTGGTGTAGACTAGAGTGGTTCATCGATGAGTGGTGCAGTGATGCAAAGTGGCGTGGAGTGATGCAAAGAGCAGTGGAGCAGAGTAGTGCAGTGGCATAGGGTGCAGAGTAGAGTCAAGAGGCAGAGTGCAGTAGTGCAGAGTAGAGTATAATGCTGTAGATTGCAGTGGGGTGGAGTAGAGTGCAGTGCAGTGCAGTGGTGTATAGTGGCGTACAGTACAATAATGCAGAGTAGAGCGCAGTTCTGTGGAGTAGAGGGGCATTGAATGCAGTGGCATAGAGTAAATAGTTTCAGAATAGAGTGAAGTACCATAGAGTGGAATGGTGCAGGGTAGATTGCAGTTGCAGAGTATAATGTTGTAGAGTTAAGTGGTGTAGAGTTCAGTAGCATAGAGTACAGAGTAGATTAGAGTGGCGTGCAGTGGATTGTTGTAGAGTGCAGGGGCAGAGAGTGGAGTGTTACAGCGTAAAGAGCATTGGCGTGGAGTCTATTGACAGAGTGCAGTGGCGTAGATTGCAGAATTACAGAGTGCAGTAGAGTACAAGGGCGTAGAGTGGAGTTGTGCAGAGTAGGCTTGTATGGTCTAGACCAGAGTGGTGTAGAGTGCAATGGTGCAGAGTGCATTGGTATAAAGTAGAGTGGCAAGGAGTGTGTTGGCGTAGAGTGGGACAGGGTAGAGTACAGAGGCATATCAGAGTGGAGTCGTGCATTGGCGTGGTGTAAAGTAGAGATGTGCAGAGGAGAGTGCAGTGGTGCAGAGTAAAGTGGAGTAGCGTAGAGCAGAGTATGCATGGTAGCAGACAACCATTACAAACAACACATTTTCAACTGAAATTACCATTACATATGCACAGACATACAGTTTTACTAATAAAACTATACAGTGCACGAACAAAAACGTGTGGTAACTGCATCACATATCGTAATGATTTGTTTATATTAAAGTATGTTTCCAACACACTTCAGACATAAGAAAATGTGCTTCATTTATGTTCCTAATTCTGAAATACTTACACAGTTCATTTAAATGTTGTGTGCTAGGAAAACAAACCTTTCCTACTCCATTAGCCAGCACGATTGCCACACAAATCATCTCACTTTTAAGTCAGGTAAAGAAAAGTAAACAAGCGCCCTCGGAAGACAACACCTAACATTTACCTCAGTCTTTGAATGCCCAGTAAACGTGACAAGATAAGTAAGATTTAAAGGCCTAGTTACAGAAAGGGAGTTTGTGGAAGAATACAGTACACACACTTTAGGCATAGCGAAGGATGAAGTGAACCTGGAGCGCCTAAAGCATTAAGGATAGCAAGTAGAAGGCCAGAATATGTGAGTTACAAATCACAAAGTCAGTAGTAATCAACTGGTTGAATGCATTCCTAGGTCAACTTTCTGAAAGTCCCCAGGATGTATTTAGCACGCACTATCAATTTGAAATGCCTCTACATGGGTACCAGCCACAGCTGGAACCCGACTGGCACCAAGATAATAAACTGAGTACTAAGTTTCTCCAACTCAAATATTAACTTTAAAGGCATTTTGAAAATTCAACCATTTTTTTCCAAACATCTGCTTTGGAGTTCTGAAAATTCACACATTTCCTTCTTAAATGTGGGCTTTTAAATGTTGGTTTACATATAATAATTCAACCAAGCAAAATCTGTAATATTAGTAGGCTGGGTTGCACACAGAAAGTTACTAGTAGCTCAGGAGGCACTCGTCGGAGACACCTGTACATGATACAAACTTCATAGCTACCTTCTTAAACCACTCAGAAAGTGATTGGGCCTCGCAATGTGTAGGAAAGCAGTATACACATACAAAATAAAAAAACATAGGAAATCAGTATACAAATACTAAATATAAAAACAATGTCAGGAACTGGGCGGGGCCTCGGAAGCAACCGTAGTTATTGCTTGCCTCACCCAATATGCTACTGAGATTTTTTTTAAGTAGATGCCTGAGACACTTTTGTTGACGCATACAACATAAAAATCGAGAACGGAAGTAACACTAATTACGCACATCGTATGTACAATCAGGACAATCATTAAGCGCACGCTAAGTTGATCCCCTTGGATAACTGTACAGATAATTGAAGTAAACATGCAAAATATGGCTCTCACATACACAATGCATTTGTTGTCCAGGGCAAAACTGTGGCAGACCCGGTGCAAATGTTTTTACCCTCCACAAAATGGCTTATGAATGTTCAAAGCAGAGGCTTGGGATGGGGCTTAAAATATATCACACTCACTAATAAAGGATAAAAGGTGAACGGGGTGCACTCACAGGAAGGGCATTGAGCTCGATAAGGGAAGCGCCTCTAATAAAACAAATAAGTGATTCTGAACTGCATTTTATTCACAAGCCACCCGGGGTGAATCCTCGCGAAGTGGGGGCGGGGAGGCGGTGGTAAAGCACAACCACCTTTAATGAGACAAGTGCACATTGCAAACACGTTCACAGTGCAGAATAAGGACACCCCTTCTCGCACACTTTACACTTAACTGGTTTCACAAACTCAGGAAGGTGTGGGTCATGGCCACAATACACAACAATCACTCCGAAGATAAAATGCAGTGTAATCCGTAACTGAATACACTACACTGCAAGATACGGGCACAGATCAAAGCAAATGCCATTTACGGAGAATTGTGTAGGATTCTTTACTGAACGCAGCAAAGACAGGGGGGGGGGGCGCATACGAACACGCCGAGTACAGTAAGGGGTGTAGAGCCTAATGTCGCGCACTATAACTACGGCCCCCCAAAAGCAAACATTCTGATGCAAAACACGCACGGATATTGGTAGACGGTGGCGGGCTAGGTATGAAGGTAAACGAATCATCCTATGCACGGGGAACAAATAGGTGCAACAGAAATGCACAACTGCAACTATTCGGTTTATTCCTAGTCAACTACGACCCCAAAGAAGGTTGTTGAAGAACGAAAGAAAGCGTATATGCACAACCTCTACGAGAACACACGGGTGCAAATTCGAACGGGACACACAGTTATTATCAATGCAAGGCGATTTGGGGCACATCGGTTCATTGTGAGAGGGAGATCTGACTGTCTACGGCACCAACTGATCGGGGGCAGATTGAGCTCCCACCCCTGTCGCGTGCTCGACACAGTAGCACAGTCCCTCCATCGGCACCCCACTCCCCCTGCTCCTGTGCTGGGTTCCCCTCCCTGAGCAGGAGAGGCGCATGGGGTGGGTATGGGGAGAGGCAGGGAGGGGAGGGAGAGGAGGAAAGCCAGGAAGGGAGGGGGTAGAAAGGGATGGAGGGCCCTCTCCACCCGCTCACCACAGGCCTCTCCTTCCTCCTCCCTCCCTCCCCTGCACCTCTTCCTCCTTTAACAGCACACATTGCAACATTTACCCTCGCAAGTACTCCCTCCCCTCTACAAGCAAAACCCAACAGCCCTATTTATGGCTCTCCTCCTTCTTCCTTCCCCACCCTTTTAAATATTTTTTATTTTGTATTACCTGGAATATGAAGCTGCTCCAGTTTGCATCCATGGCTCCAAATATATATTTATATATTTTTCCCTCCTCTCCCCCTGGTCCAAGAAGGGAGGAAAAAAAAGAAAAAAATCCCCCACTTCTCCTCCCTCCCCCTTTTTCCTCCTTCTCCAGAGTAGCTTTCACTGCCCCCTAATGGTGGCTTGGTTGCAGATGGGGGAGGGGATTAGCACAGAAAATAGATTAGTCTTAGATCATTGAAAGAATGACTGCGCAGATAGGGATATCAGCCGATAGGCTATTTTGCAACCCACTACATCACTGAAATCTTATATTTTCACAGTTCATTTATTTATTTTTGCAGACAGAACATGGCTGCTGAACCCTGACCTCCAGCCTAAAAAAATCCAGGCTGTACCATTAAATACCTTGCACAAAAAGGGTAGATTGTTAAACGTTATGCCTCATTTCAGTGCATGGGTTTAAAAGGAAGGAATTATTGACGTACAAACGAAATGATCATATTGCATAGTCAAACGATGCAGCCTGAGCTGGGTTGTTTAAGCAACCCTTGTCAATGGTCCCAGCTGCCTCCCCTCCCCTCCTCCTGCTCAAAGCTGTCGCAGCCATTGTTTGCAGCAGCAACAAAAAGCATTATATAACAGATTTTTCCAGGGCAAATCTACGTCTTAGGCTGAAGCAGGGCCAACCATTGTTATGACAACGTAACCCCAAAAATATGAAGCCTAGCGGGTATAATTGACGATTTTGCAAATGTGTTGTTCTTCTTTGCCATAAGCGGTGCTAGTTGCCTTAAAGGGGAGGCTGACTTCGTCACATCAACCATGGTCATTGACAGAGGGCTATTACTTGTGCGGAGGTTCTGGGTATTTTAGAATGGGTTTGGTTTTACACCCACCTTCAATTACTTTTATGGATTTTCTTCCAATAAGAAAAGTTCGCCCGCTACTGCAGGACGTTTTTCTTGCCGTGATGCATATATCTAAAGTAAATGAAACAAAATATAACCAACTGGACTGCCTTTCCAGTTATTTTTGGTGGCCATCTTGAATGAGTAACTTCCAATCCAACAAAATACGTACAACGGGACCAGTTTGGGGATAAAGTCTTTACTGGCAGTGCGAGATGGTGGGTGTCATCAGGTGCCTTGAGACAAATAAAACAATACATTTAACAAAGTTGCACGTATGCATTTCAATTGAGCGAACCCCATGTCCGACTTCCTATTTAACTCTTATTAATTAATAACAGGTTTACTATCCAACCAGCTAATATTAATTTTGATCTGCAGCATTTTTACATGCGTAATAAATCATGCTAATCAACTTATATTTTAATTCATTATTAATAAATATTAAGTGGGCTTGCTTGTCGGTTGATTCTGCCCAATGCAAGATGGCAGCTAGACAGTGCGTTTACAAGCTTGAAGGTAGCAATATTTGTCCGACAAATATTGTTGACATTAAAGGAGGCATTCATTTTCTGGTGAGAAGTACAAAGAAGGAGGGGGAGGAGGAGGCGCACATTGAGAGAGGAGTGGGTTTGGCTGCAATATGGGGTCAGTCTCCGCTGCACAGAGAGCCCCCCCCCCCCCCCCCCCCCACCCCCCGGGCGACATCAACACACTAACTGCAGAGTTGAAGTATCGACGACAGAAACCCAAAGAGAATACCTAAAGAGATTGATATGGTGGGCGGGAAGGTCGGCAATATCATTTAAGTTGAAATTAAACCATACCTGCGTTCCATACCGTAGAAAGCCAAAGAGAATACTTAAAGAGATTGATAATGATGGGCGGGAAGGTCGGCAAGATAATTTAAGTTGAAATGAAACCATAACTGCAATATATTGGTAACTATAGATCAATGTAACACAATTGACCAGGCGTTTACAATATGTGCACATTATTTATTTATGCATTTTTATATAGCGCAAACTTTACCCAAAGGTATCAGAGCGCTTTACAATATAACAAAGTAAATTACATAAGGAATGAGAGTAGCATGGAAGTAGGTAAAACTACTTATAGGTACTCGTGGAATTTACATGTTAGCAAGTTACATATACATTCACAATTATAAAAGCGAGAGGTAGCACGATTAGGGTTATACAACTACGGAGTACATGTTTACAAAATTGACCTCTTGTGAAAGTTATGTGACATTCAGGGTCATGACCTGGGTTAAGTTAAATCATTCACAGAGGTGTCTTTGGAAGAGAAGAGTTTTAAGATCGGTTTTGAAAATCCGGAAAGAGTCAGTGGTCTGAAGAGTTGGAGATAGTGAGTGTAGGAGGGTGGATACCTGACTATGGTTACCCCCAACTTTTTGCCTGGTGTTTTGCTGGTTTTTCGACTTAGTTGACCTGGGACCCTGCTATCCAGGGCCCCAGGCCTACTGTTCTCTCACTAAAATGGATTCCATGTACCCTAGGTACATATCCAATTGGTACTGGGCCACCTTATCAGACCCTGTAACTCAGGGCATAGGTGTACCCAGGGCCTACCAGGAGCTGCAGCATGTATTATGCCACCCCTGGCTGGCCATCTAAATCTGACACAACTGGCTGCACGACAGCTGGGGCAAAGTGGTGTAATCACCCTTTGCTGTAGATATAGTATACCTATATCTAACCCTAAAATGGACACATAGATTCCTATCAGTCACTCCTATGGCAGGCCTTAACAATCCTGAAGGCAGAGTGCGTGGAATCATGTGAGATGGTGCTCTGGCATGAGCTGAGCCCGTCTGCAGCTTGCAGAACCAAGTCCTAATAGCTGTTCTATGATAACGCGTACCATATACTCTTAAGTGCATTATAATCCTCGCGGTTATTTGCTATCTTTGGTATCGCTTTATCAAAACATGTCGAGTAAGGTGTCATACGAATTGGAATACTAACCCCTCGCCAATTCTGGCGACGGGGTTAGCATTCCACCCTTCTAGAGGGACACAACATGTATGTAACAGTGAACCCCGGTTAAAGTTAACTCGAGCCCAGCATCACAAAATGGATGCTGCCACCACAGACACAAGTCTGACCTCCTGCTGCTGGGAGTCCTTCCAGCGAGGAGAGCTTGGACAAAGGGTTTCCTGTCAGGGGCGGTGCTAGCACCGACACAGACAGGGTTTTGTGTATCCTAGGTAGGCAGGGCTGAATAGGAAGGTGACTGCAAGTGGCACCCCGGTGCTCACTATGCATCTGCCAGTCTAAACAGGTTCCAGGGGCACACCAGCCCCTGAGCTGGGGAAAGTCCGGCATGGGAGAGGGGTGTAACCACCCCCCTTCCTGGTCCCACCCATGGGCAGGACCTAGTCCCGTACCAGCCCCTTTCTTTAGTATAAAGGTGGGAGCGGGGACCCCTTCCAAATTAGATAATTCCGAATCTTGATGACTTTCCACGAAAGAACTCTTGAACCTTTCAGAAGACTCTCCCTTGTGGCTAAGGAGTAGCCACCCTGCACCCGCAGGCACCATCCAAGCATCGCGGTCTGCTGTAAGTTTCTCCTCCGGATCAAGACTGCCCAGCTCGACGAGAACCGGCTTCCCTGGCACCTCTGACCTCTACCTGCATCATCAGCCCAGCTGAGATTCGTGGGTGTGACGAGACCTCGAGGGACCGGCCCTCTTCAGGACTGCACAACGCTTGCCCAGCACGACTGCCGAGGGATCCTCGAGTGAGTGCTTTGGGGTGTGAGAAGCCCCAACCCTGAGCAGCTCCAGCACCAACGTTCAGCCTCCCAGCATCCACAAGATCTGCGTGGGGCCCTTCTGCTCTTTGCTGCTCACCGCGTTGTCTGGCTACTAGCCTTCTGGCTTGTGGCCTTCCCGACGACAAACGACGACATCAACAACTCTGGTTGCTCCAGACTGGCCCTTGCTCCCCTCCAACAGAGGAGCACCCGGACCCTCCTGGTCCACTCCAGATGCCATTTTAAGTCCACCGCGTGGGCTTGCATCTGCCAAGACTTGTTGCCCCAATCCTGGGTCCAGCGACGTCGACAGCAGATACCATCGTGGGACAGCTCGCACCTCCATCCTGGTCGCCGACAACGCCTCCTGGTCCGTGAGACCGCAGAGCCCAGCGTCGCCCACTCACCTGGTCGAGGTGACTCCATCCGGTGCCATCCTGGTGCCCATCTAATCACTGGCTAGTGATTCAGAACTTGGTCCCCTCTGCTTACAGGTGTCTTCCATCTTCGATCCAGGCTTGTATCACTTCGAACTTCAACACTGGTCGCCTGCCAGCAACTTCTTCTTTCAGGCTCCATAGACTGCAACGAGGATTCCCGACGTCTTTCCAGACCTATGCATCCGTAGCCCCTGGGCTAGGTAAACTCAGCATTTCGGTGCTCCAGCATAGCTTTGCTATCCAAAGGTCCAGATCCTTTTTCGTTTCAGCTCTACCTAGTCGGATTCGTCCGATAACACTAACTTTACGAAATCTAGCATCCATAGACTTTGTCCCGCATCCCGCGTAAGAGTGCACACTCTGCACCCGATCTCCCTAGGCCTCCTGCTAGTAATCTGAAGGTTCAGTAGTCAAGTTCTAGCGATCCTAAAGCCTATTAGAGTAGTACTTACCTGCTAGTAATTTCGCATTCCACTTTTGTAGTATATGGTTTTTCGTGCCCCTCGGGCATTTGTGTAAATTGTGCGACTTTGCGTATTTTCTTAAGAGCTTTGTATTGTGCTTAGCGCCCTGTCCTCATAAAGAGACCAGGGCTGTTGTGTTCTAAATAAATATACTTTATTTTCATAACAACTTGTGTGGTGTCCTTTCACTTGGTGTTCAAGGGGTATATGTGATGGTATAACAGCTGGCTTAACACGCCTTCTAGAGTTTAGCCTAAAGACTGCTCTTGTCCATGCTACTAGGATAGCTGGTCTAACGGTTGACTTACAACCAATCATCAATAAGGGTCGTTTGGAATGATACACAGTGATCACTAGAATAGTGAGCACTACATATCAGGCCAACTTCTCACATTGGTGAGCAGCGGTTGGGATTTGAGCTTGCTGTTGTTTTACCACACGTATCCTAAGAATATCATTGTGAAAGATCACATAAGTACCCAGGTACATATAACTTAGCTTAGAATACTCTGAGTTCTACTGAACCGGCTGTTGTAGTTCAACAGGGCCTAGCACACCCTGACTACAACTCTTAGCAAGGGATCAGTAGGTAAACAAACAGTGTAGGTAGGTGCATCACTTACACCACACTAGAAGCTTGTCGGACAAAGGAGGGAACTCAGAAGCCCCCTTGTGTCAGTGGACCCTCCACAGGTCACTTCACGATATGCTGCTCTTAGCTTCCAGGAGATGAGACAAATCTGTACATCCAGGAAGCTAAAACCGGGTTCTAACCCTACCATTCCCTTTCTGATTGGTCTCTTAGAGACTTATGATGCCAGGAGGACTGCCAACACAGATCCTTCTCATCCAGATGGGAATATGCCCCCCTTAGAGGGAACCTTTGGGGACCCTGACCTCCAAAACAATGGAACAGTGAGTGAAGGTGAGGAGGAGGATCAGGAGTTGTCAGAGGACGAGGCAGACAAGGGTCAGGTAGAAGTCAGTAGACTCACCAGGACCAACTTAAGTAGGCATGATAATGGATTTGGGGAACCCCCAGGGCCACTCTCAGGCAGACTTAACATTGGGAATGGACGAGTTAGGTCTCTATCCAGAGGCTCTAACAGATCCATTCGAACCAATGGCTCTCAGACCTCTTCTCGAAGAGGGATGTCATCCCCTGAGAGGAGGGAGCATGAAGCAAAGATGAGGGAGACCAATCTGAGGATTGAAAGGGAAGAACTTGCCCTGGCCAAAGAGAGGCTTGCCTTTGCTAGAGAGCAGAAATTGAGTGGGGTAGACCCCACTGGTGGCAGCATTTTACCTAGAGAAAAGGTCAGGAGTTTAGACACTAGACACCTGAGTAAGATAGTGCCCCCCTTTAAACAAGGGGATGATATCCACAAATGGATGACTGCTTTGGAGAGGGCTTGCACTGTCCAGTGTGTTCCCCAGAGTCAGTGGGCACCTATCTTGTGGCTCTCCTTTGAAGGCAAATGTAGAGATAAGCTCCTCACTATTAGAGCTGAGGATGCTAACAATTACCAAGTCCTGAAGAATACACTGGTTGATGGGTTTGGTTTAACCACTGAACAGTACAGGTTGATGTTCAGAGACACCCAGAAAACTCAGTCTCAGGATTGGACTGACTTTGTTGATTGTGCCACTAAGGCTTTTGAAGGCTGGCTACTGGGAAGTAAGGTTACTGATTTCAAAGGATTGTACAATCTAATTATGAGAGAGCAAATCTTAAGTAATTGTCAGAACCAGTTATTACACCAGCACCTGGTAGACTCTGATCTGACCTCTCCACAAGAATTGGGTAAGAGGGCAGACAAATGGGTCAGAACCAGGGTCAGGCCTAAGAACCAGGGTGGTGACCAAAAGAAGGAATCAACCAAGCCTCAAGAGAAGGGTGGGAATAAATCTTCTGATCAAACCACAGGGCCCCAAAAATCCTCTGAAAAGGGTGGGTCCCAAACTTCTCCCCCTACCCAAAAGAAACCTTATTGTCTTACCTTCAAACAGGTAGGCCATTATAAAAGACAGTAGTCGCCCAAAGGCCAACAACAATAAGGAGAACATACCCCCAAATAAAGCTTCCCATCCTCCTGTTACTACTAGTAGTAATCCCCCAGGTGGTGGGAGTGCCCCCAAAAATCTGGGTGCACTTTCTTTGGGAGTTCCTGGGGACTCTGGCCTAACCATGTCCCCTGACTTAGATACTCTTGTCTGTGAGACTGGCATGGGGTTTGCCAACTTCACAGCTTGTCCCAACACTTTGGGCAAGTACAGACAGGAGCCCCTCATCAATGGTTCAAAAGTTGAGGCCTATAGAGACACAGGGGCTAGCATCACCATGGTGACTGAGAGCCTAGTCCCCTCAAGGCAACTTATACCTGGAGCCACATACCAGGTAATGAACATTGATGGAGTGCAGAGAGATCATCCCATAGCAGTGGTAAATCTCAGCTGGGGAGGTGTCACTGGTCACAAGAGAGTGGCAGTGTCACCAAACTTGCCTGTAGAATGCCTACTGGGGAATGATTTAGAGATCTCAGCCTGGGCTGAGGTAGAGCAAGAACCCATTTTAAAATGGTAAACCTCCATGGTAAGGTTAGTGGGGCAGTGATAGCCACAGCCCCAGTCCAGAATGTCCTCCCTGAACAGGTCAGGAGGGCTGTGCCAGTCACAGCCCTATCCCAGAAAGATGCCTTTCCTGAACAGGTTGGCAAGGCTGTGATGGTCACAGCCCATACCCAAACTGAGTCCCTTCCTGAAAAGGTTGGTTGAGTTGTGATGGCCACAGCTCAAACTCAGACAGATAACAGTGTTGTGAAGCCTGAAACTATGGATTACTCCACTCAGACAGAGAGCATTGAGGAGGAAGAGAAATCTCCCTCCCACCAGACTTTAGGAAAGGATCAGCCTCCCCAGGGAACTGATCTGACCCCTTGTGAAGGAACTGCCCCAGAGGTAGTCAGGCCTAGCCTGGCAGAGCCCCTGATGTCAGTGGACCCTTCTAAGGTGGGACCCAGTCTGAAGCAGGTAACCTGCCCCTCTCTACCCTGCCTCAGTCAGCCCAGGGCTGTAGAGGTCAGGGAGGTCAGTGGTGGACCCCAAAGGGCCCCCTGTCCACAAGAACCCCCTGTAGGAGAGTAGGGTCTGCAATCCTATGATCACCCAGATTTTTTGCTTTTGTTTCACTGGTTTACGACTTTCTCTGGCTGTGGGCCCGCTAATCAGACCCACAGCCTGGCTGTTCTCTTTCTAAATTACGATATGTACCCTAGGTGCATTTACCAATTGGTACTGGGCCACCTTATCAGACCCCGTAACGCAGGGCATAGGTGTACCCAGGGCCGCCAGGGGCTGAAGCATGTATTATGCCACCCCTGGCTGGCCTCCTAAATTTGACACAACTGGCTGCACGACAGCTGGGGCGAAGACGTGTAACCACCCTTCGCTTTAGGTATAGTAGCTCTATATCTAACCATACAATGGACACCGAGTTCCTATCAGTCACTCCTATGGCAGGCCTTAACAATCCTGAAGGCAGAGTGCGTGGGCTCGTGTGAGCTAGGTTCAGGCCCGAGCCGAGCCCGGTTGCAGCTTGCGGAATCAAGACCCAATAGCTGTTCCATGATAACGCGTACCATATCGGTAACTCCGGTGTCGCGTTATCAAGGCATGTCGAGTAAGGTGTCATACGAATCGGGGTGCTGCCCTCTCACCAACTCTGGCGATGAGGTTAGCATCCCACCCTTCTAGAGGGACACGACATGTACGTAACTGTGAACCCCGGTTAAAGTTAACTGAAGCCTCAGCTCCACAAAATGGATGCTGCCACCACAGACACGAGTCTGACCTCCTGCTGCTGGGAGTCCTTCCAGCGAGGAGCACTTGGACAAAGGGTTTCCTGTCGAGGGCGCTGTTCGCACCGTCCCAGACAGGGTTTGTGTATTCTGGGTAGGTAGGGCTTTGGCGAGAAGGTGACTGCGGAGTGGCACCCCGGTGCTCACTACGCATCTGCCGGTTAGAACCAGTTCCAGGGGCGACAGCCCTGGCCTGGGGAAAGTCCGGCAGGGGAGAGGGGCGTAACTACCCCCCTTCCTGGTCCCACCCTTAGGGCAGGACCTAGTCATGTACCCACCCCTTTCTTTAGGATAAAGACCGGAGCGGGGACCCTTCCAAATTAGATCATCTTTGAATCAAGAACTACTTTCTACGAAAGGACACTCAAGACTCTTCTCAAGATTTCTCCCTTGTGACTAAGGAGTAGTCACCCTGCATCAGCGGGCACCATCTAAGAACTCTGCGGTTTGCTGCAAGTCCTTCCTCAAGGATCCGACGGCCCAGCTCGACGAGAACCGGCTTCCCTGGCACCTCTGACCTCTACCCCCGTCATCAGCTCAGCTGTGATCTGTGGGTGCGACGAGACCTCGAGGGACCGGCCATCATCAGAACCTGCACGCTCTTACAAACCAGCACGACCATCGAGGTAACTCTCTGGTGAGTGCTCTGGGGTCCGAGAAGCCCCGACCCTGAGCCGCTCTAGCACCGAAGTGCAGTCTCCCAGCATCTCCACGATCTGCGTGGGGCCCTTCTGCTCGCTGCTCAGCACGTTGTCTGGTCACTCGCCGCTGGCTTGTGCCCTTCTGTGACGACATCCGAGAATCATCACTGCTGGTCTGGTTGCTCCAGACTGGCCCTTGCTTCCATCCTTGCGAGAAGCACCCCGGACCCTCCTGGTCCACTCAAGACGCCATCTTAGGCCCACCACGTGGCCCTGAGATCTGCCAAGGCTTGTTGCCCCATCCTGGGCCCAGCGACGCCGACAGCATCATCCTTCGTGGGACAGCTCGCACCTCCACCGTGGTCGCCGACAACGCCTCCTGGTCCGTGAGACTGCAGAGCCTAGCGTCGCCCACTCACCTGGTCGAGGTGACGGCCAACCGGTGCCTTCCTGGTACCCTCTGACTACTGGCTAGTAGTACGAACTTGGTCCCCTCTGCTTTCAGGTTTCATCAATCTCCGATCCAGGCTTGGATCTCTACGAACTATTCAGCACTGGTCGCCGGCCAGCAACTCCTTTCTTCCGGCTCCTGGCTCGTCAGCGAAAACCCCGACGCCTGTAAGACGTGTGCAGCCGCAGCCCTCGTGGCTAGGTAACTCGGCATTTCGGTGCCTGCATAGCCTCCTTACTCTAGGGTCCCGAGTCCCTCGCTTCCGACTTGCCTTATCGGGTCCGCCCGAGACCTTAACCTTTCCGTGTCCCCGGACACTTGTTTTAATTGTGCACTTGAAGTATTTGCTAAAGAGATTTGGTTTGTGCTTAGTACCCTGTCCTCATAAAGAGTACAGGGCTGTTGTGATTCTTAATAAATATCCTGTTTATTTTCATAACACTTGTGTGGTGTCCTTTCACTTGGTGTTCAAGGGGTACATGTGTGGTAAACAGCTGGCTTAACACGCCCTCTCGAGTCTTTAGCCTTAGACTGCTCGTATCCACGCTACTAGGATAGCTGGTTTATAGGTTGACTTACAACCAAACACCATAAGGGTCGTTGGAACGATACATAGCGGTCGCTAGAATAGCGAACGTTGCATATCGGGCCAACTTCTCACATTGGTGAGCAGCGGTTGGGATTTGAGCTTGCTGTTGTTTTACCACACGTATCCTAAGAATATCTTGTTGAAAGATCGCACAAGTACTGTTAGTACATATAACTAAAGCTTAGAATACTCTGAGTTCTACTGAACCAGCTGTTGTAGCTCCTCAAGGCTTAGCACACCTTGGCTACAACTCTTAGCAAGGGTACAGTAGGTAAACACGTAGTGTAGGTAGGTGCATCACTTACACCACACTAGAAACAGTATGTCGGACAAAGGAGGAAACTCTGGGTCTCCCCTTGTGTCAGTTGACCCTCCACAGGTCATCCCTTCAGGATATACTGTGCTGAGCTTCAAGGAGTTAAGACGACTGTGTCACTCCAGGAAGATTCAGCAGGGGTCTAACCCCACAACGTCCTTTCTGATTGGTCTCTTGGAGACTTATGATGCCAGAAGAGCTGAGAAACTTCGTAGCTCTTCTAATCCAGAAGGAGACATGCCTCCCCTCGAGGGAACCCGGGACGATCCTGACCTCATCCACCTCGCAACTGAGAACGAAGATGTGGAGGAGGATGAGGATGAGGATCTCTCTGGGGATGAGGCAGATAAGGGACAGGTAGAAGTCGTCAGACTAAGCAGGTCCAACTTAAGCAAACATGATAGCGGTACTGGGGGACCCCTGGGGCCACTATCAGGTCAGCTTAACATTGGGAATGGACGAGCCAGATCTCTGTCAAGAGGCTCTGGCAGATCCCTTCAAACCAATGGCTCTCACAACTCGTCTCAGAGAGGGATGACGTCCCCTCAGAGGAGAGTGTACGAAGCTAAGGAAAGGGCAGCCAATCTAAGGATTGAAAGGGAAGAACTTGCCCTGGCCAAAGAGAGGCTTGCCTTTGCTAGAGAGCAACAGTTAAGTGGGGCAGTCCCCACTGGTGGCAGCAATGTACCTAGTAATAGGGAAAAGAGTTTCGATACGAAACACCTTGGTAAGATAGTGCCCCCCTTTCAACAAGGGGACGACATCCACAAATGGATTACTGCTTTGGAGAGGGCCTGCACTGTGCAGGGTGTTCCCCAGAGTCAGTGGGCAGCTATCTTGTGGCTCTCCTTTGAAGGAAAAGGAAGAGACAAGCTCCTCACCACAAGGGTGGAGGATGCTAACAATTACCAAATCTTGAAAAATACACTCGTTGAAGGGTTCGGCCTAACCACTGAGCAGTACAGGGTGCTGTTCAGGGATACCCAGAAAACGCAGTCTCAAGATTGGTCTGATTTTGTCGATTGTGCCACTAAGGCTTTTGAGGGCTGGTTGCTGGGCAGTAAGGTTACTGATTACGAAGGATTGTATAATTTGATGATGAGAGAACAAATTTTAAACAATTGTCAGAACCAGTTGTTGTATCAGCATCTTGTCGACTCGGATCTGACCTCTCCCCAAGAATTGGGAAAGAAGGCAGACAGATGGGTTCGTACAAGAGTTAAACAGAACCAGGGCCAGAATCAAGGTGGTCAGAAGAAAGCAGACCAGAAGGGTAAAGATTCTAAAGGGGAACAAAGTGACCAGAAGTCTTCGACAGGTCCCCAACAACCCAAAGAGGGTGGGGGTCAGGCTCCCCAAAAGAAGAAAGAAGGCCAATCCAAAAGATGGTGCCAGTACTGTAAAAGTAAATCTCACTGGTTTAGTGAGTGCACCAAGAAAGGAGGAGGGCAGACTCCTGCCACTGCAGCCCCTAAGGCACCTGTGCCCCCTAGTACAGTCAGCAGTGGTAGTGCGCCTCCCAAGGGTTTAGTAGGGTTAACCCTGGGTTCTGAGGGGCGTGACAACTTAGTTGGCACACTCACTCAGGCTGTCCTTGTCAGTACAGGGGACGCGGACGTATCCCCTGACGTAAGCCCCAATACTTTGGGCAAATACCGACAGACGCCTTTCATAAATGGAAAGATGGCTCAGGCCTATAGGGACACTTGTGCCAGCGTCACCATGGTGACGCCTAACTTTGTGGACCCTGGACAGATCATGCCAGGTACAGAATTCCTGGTGACCAATGCAAGCAATGTCACTACCAATCACAGTATGGCAATTGTAGCTTTCTCCTGGGGAGGGGTAACTGGCCAAAAGAAGGTTGTAGTTAGTCCAGACCTCCCAGTGGATTGTTTGTTGGGCAATGATTTGGAGTCGTCACAATGGTCAGAAGTGGAGCACCGGACTCACATGGAAATGTTAGGTTTGCCAGCACATGTGTTCGCTGTGACTAGGTCACAGGTCAGGACATGCCCCACTGAGCAGGTGCTGGATCCTGGAACAACGGACCAGACACCTCCCAAGAAAAAGAGCAGTAGCGTTAAGGCTGCGCCTTCCCCCTTGCCCCAGGTCGAGGATCAAGTCTCAGAGGAGGCTGACCTACAGGAATTGCGGGAAACTGAGCCTAGGGAATTCGAACTTGATCAAGTTGAATTCTTGGGTTCAGGGGGACCCTCAAGGGAAGACCTGGGGAAGGACCAGTTAGACTGCCCTTCTCTTGAACCCCTCAGACAGCAGGCTGCTGCTGAGGCTGCTGGGAACGCCACAGGTACCCACAAGGTATACTGGGAAGATGGACTCCTATACACTGAGTCAAGAGACCCCAAGCCTGGCATGACCAGGAGGCTGGTTGTACCCTTGTCTCAGCGTGGTTTCCTACTTACCTTGGCCCACGAGATTCCCTTAGCAGGTCACTTGGGCCAGAGGAAAACGTGGGACAGGCTTGTCTCACACTTTCACTGGCCTCACATGAACGAAGATACCAAGGAGTTTTGCCGCTCCTGTGTCACTTGCCAAGCCAGTGGTAAGTCAGGTGGCACGACAAAGGCCCCCCTTATACCAATGCCTGTGGTGGGGGTACCCTTTGAACGGGTGGGGATCGACATCGTCGGTCCCATGGAACCACCTACAGCGTCAGGGCACAAGTTTATACTGGTGGTAGTGGATCATGCCACCAGGTATCCTGAAGCTATTCCCCTTAGGACCACTACAGCACCTGTTGTGGCAAGAGCCCTAGTTGGAGTGTTCTCCAGAGTGGGCTTCCCTAAGGAGGTCGTCTCCGACAGAGGTGCAAACTTTATGTCGAGCTACTTAACTGCTATGTGGAAGGAATGTGGTGTTAACTACAAGTTCACTACACCCTATCATCCACAATGCAATGGGCTTGTTGAGAGATTCAACAGGACCCTAAAAGGGATGATTCATGGACTACCGGAAAAGCTTCGGCGTAGATGGGACGTCCTGATCCCCTGCCTCTTGTTCGCCTACAGAGAAGTCCCACAGAAGGGGGTTGGCTACAGCCCTTTTGAACTTTTGTACGGGCATCCTGTAAGGGGACCCCTGTGTTTGGTGAAGGAAGGATGGGAGAGACCTCTCAAAAAGCCTGCAGCCAACATAGTGGACTATGTGCTTGGCCTCCGCTCGCGGATGGCTGAATACATGGAAAAGGCATCTGAAAACCTTAAGGCCAGCCAAGAACTCCAAAAAGCTTGGCATGACCAAAAGGCTGTCTTGACTGTTTACCAGCCCGGACAGAAGGTGTGGGTGTTGGAGCCAGTGGCCCCAGCAGCACTCAAGGACAAATGGTTCGGGCCCTACACCATCCTGGAGAAAAAGGGAGAGGTCACCTACTTGGTCGACCTGGGAACTCCCCGGAGCCCCCACAGGGTGCTTCATGTCAACAGGCTAAAAGCATATGTCGACAGGAAGGACATGAGTTTGCTCATGGCCCTAGATGAGGGACAGGAGGAGGAGAGTGACCCTCTCCCCGACCTGCTCACTCAGAATCCTGACGATGGATCGGTAGATGGTGTTGTCTTTTGTGGCAGCCTCTCCGAACATCAACAGAGAGACTGTAAACAGGTTCTTCAGTCTTTCAGACATATGTTTTCTCTAACACCCAGCCAGACCGATTGGTGCGCCCATGAGGTTGACACTGGTGACAGCCTGCCCGTGAAGAGTAAAATCTACAGGCAGCCTGATCACGTTAGAGACTGCATCAAGAGTGAAGTGCAGAAAATGTTGGAGCTGGGAGTCATTGAACCCTCGGATAGCCCTTGGGCTAGTCCCGTAGTTCTAGTGCCGAAACCTCACACCCAGGGTGGTAAGAGAGAGATGAGGTTTTGCGTAGACTACAGGGGTCTCAATGCAGTCACTAAGACTGACGCCCACCCACTACCAAGGGCAGACGAGCTTATCGATAGATTGGCTTCGGCCAACTACCTAAGTACGTTTGACCTGACAGCTGGGTATTGGCAAATCAGGTTAGCTGAGGACGCCAAGCCTAAAACCGCATTTTCAACCCCTGGTGGGCATTATCAGTTCGTGGTGATGCCCTTCGGTCTGAAAAATGCACCTGCCACCTTCCAACGGTTGGTGAATCAAGTCCTTACTGGGCTGGATGACTTCTGTGCGGCGTATCTTGACGATATCGCTGTCTTTAGCTCCACCTGGGAGGATCACCTGGTCCACCTGCGGAAGACATTAGAGGCACTGCAAGCAGCAGGTCTCACTATCAAGGCCACCAAGTGCCAGATAGGGCAGACACAGGTTGTATACCTGGGCCACCTTGTAGGTGGAGGTCAGGTTCAGCCACTGGAGAGCAAGATACAGTCAATCAGGGACTGGGCTCCTCCAACCACCCAGACTCAGGTTCGAGCTTTCTTGGGCCTGACTGGTTACTACCGGAAGTTTGTCAGGAACTATGGTTCCATTGTGACACCATTAAACGAACTGACAAGTAAGAAAATGCCAAAAAAGGTTCAGTGGACAGCGAGCTGTCAAAAAGCATTCGATGACCTAAAGCAGGCCATGTGCACGGCGCCTATCCTCAAGAGTCCGGACTACTCCAAACCATTCATTGTCCAAACAGATGCTTCTGAGTTGGGTGTGGGAGCTGTTCTTTCTCAACTGAATTTTGATGGTCAAGACCAGCCCATTGCTTTTATAAGCAGAAGGCTGACCCCTAGAGAGAAGAATTGGTCAGCTATTGAGAGGGAGGCCTTTGCTGTGGTTTGGGCCCTGAAGAAGCTGAGGCCATACTTGTTTGGCACTCACTTCAAGATTCAGACCGACCATAAGCCCCTCTTGTGGCTAAATCAGATGAAGGGTGAAAACCCCAAACTGCTTAGGTGGTCCATTTCCCTACAGGGGATGGACTTTACAGTGGAACATAGACCTGGTACTGATCATGGCAATGCCGATGGGCTCTCCAGATATTTCCACTTAGAACAAGAAGACTCACCTGGTCAAGGTTAGCTTATTGTTCCGACGTTTGGGGGGGGGGGTCATGTAGGAGAGTAGGGTCTGCAATCCTATGATCACCCAGATTTTTTGCTTTTGTTTCACTGGTTTACGACTTTCTCTGGCTGTGGGCCCGCTAATCAGACCCACAGCCTGGCTGTTCTCTTTCTAAATTACGATATGTACCCTAGGTGCATTTACCAATTGGTACTGGGCCACCTTATCAGACCCCGTAACGCAGGGCATAGGTGTACCCAGGGCCGCCAGGGGCTGAAGCATGTATTATGCCACCCCTGGCTGGCCTCCTAAATTTGACACAACTGGCTGCACGACAGCTGGGGCGAAGACGTGTAACCACCCTTCGCTTTAGGTATAGTAGCTCTATATCTAACCATACAATGGACACCCGAGTTCCTATCAGTCGCTCCTATGGCAGGCCTTAACAATCCTGAAGGCAGAGTGCGTGGGCTCGTGTGAGCTAGGTTCAGGCCCGAGCCGAGCCCGGTTGCAGCTTGCGGAATCAAGACCCAATAGCTGTTCCATGATAACGCGTACTATATCGGTAACTCCGGTGTCGCGTTATCAAGGCATGTCGAGTAAGGTGTCATACGAATCGGGGTGCTGCCCTCTCACCAACTCTGGCGATGAGGTTAGCATCCCACCCTTCTAGAGGGACACGACATGTACGTAACTGTGAACCCCGGTTAAAGTTAACTGAAGCCTCAGCTCCACAAAATGGATGCTGCCACCACAGACACGAGTCTGACCTCCTGCTGCTGGGGGTCCTTCCAGCGAGGAGCACTTGGACAAAGGGTTTCCTGTCGAGGGCGCTGTTCGCACCGTCCCAGACAGGGTTTGTGTATTCTGGGTAGGTAGGGCTTTGGCGAGAAGGTGACTGCGGAGTGGCACCCCGGTGCTCACTACGCATCTGCCGGTTAGAACCAGTTCCAGGGGCGACAGCCCTGGCCTGGGGAAAGTCCGGCAGGGGAGAGGGGCGTAACTACCCCCCTTCCTGGTCCCACCCTTAGGGCAGGACCTAGTCATGTACCCACCCCTTTCTTTAGGATAAAGACCGGAGCGGGGACCCTTCCAAATTAGATCATCTTTGAATCAAGAACTACTTTCTACGAAAGGACACTCAAGACTCTTCTCAAGATTTCTCCCTTGTGACTAAGGAGTAGTCACCCTGCATCAGCGGGCACCATCTAAGAACTCTGCGGTTTGCTGCAAGTCCTTCCTCAAGGATCCGACGGCCCAGCTCGACGAGAACCGGCTTCCCTGGCACCTCTGACCTCTACCCCCGTCATCAGCTCAGCTGTGATCTGTGGGTGCGACGAGACCTCGAGGGACCGGCCATCATCAGAACCTGCACGCTCTTACAAACCAGCACGACCATCGAGGTAACTCTCTGGTGAGTGCTCTGGGGTCCGAGAAGCCCCGACCCTGAGCCGCTCTAGCACCGAAGTGCAGTCTCCCAGCATCTCCACGATCTGCGTGGGGCCCTTCTGCTCGCTGCTCAGCACGTTGTCTGGTCACTCGCCGCTGGCTTGTGCCCTTCTGTGACGACATCCGAGAATCATCACTGCTGGTCTGGTTGCTCCAGACTGGCCCTTGCTTCCATCCTTGCGAGAAGCACCCCGGACCCTCCTGGTCCACTCAAGACGCCATCTTAGGCCCACCACGTGGCCCTGAGATCTGCCAAGGCTTGTTGCCCCATCCTGGGCCCAGCGACGCCGACAGCATCATCCTTCGTGGGACAGCTCGCACCTCCACCGTGGTCGCCGACAACGCCTCCTGGTCCGTGAGACTGCAGAGCCTAGCGTCGCCCACTCACCTGGTCGAGGTGACGGCCAACCGGTGCCTTCCTGGTACCCTCTGACTACTGGCTAGTAGTACGAACTTGGTCCCCTCTGCTTTCAGGTTTCATCAATCTCCGATCCAGGCTTGGATCTCTACGAACTATTCAGCACTGGTCGCCGGCCAGCAACTCCTTTCTTCCGGCTCCTGGCTCGTCAGCGAAAACCCCGACGCCTGTAAGACGTGTGCAGCCGCAGCCCTCGTGGCTAGGTAACTCGGCATTTCGGTGCCTGCATAGCCTCCTTACTCTAGGGTCCCGAGTCCCTCGCTTCCGACTTGCCTTATCGGGTCCGCCCGAGACCTTAACCTTTCCGTGTCCCCGGACACTTGTTTTAATTGTGCACTTGAAGTATTTGCTAAAGAGATTTGGTTTGTGCTTAGTACCCTGTCCTCATAAAGAGTACAGGGCTGTTGTGATTCTTAATAAATATCCTGTTTATTTTCATAACACTTGTGTGGTGTCCTTTCACTTGGTGTTCAAGGGGTACATGTGTGGTAAACAGCTGGCTTAACACGCCCTCTCGAGTCTTTAGCCTTAGACTGCTCGTATCCACGCTACTAGGATAGCTGGTCTATAGGTTGACTTACAACCAAACACCATAAGGGTCGTTGGAACGATACATAGCGGTCGCTAGAATAGCGAACGTTGCATATCGGGCCAACTTCTCACACCCCCAATCAGCAGATTAGGGTCACTAAAGCTAGTAGACCTAGCCAAGTGAAAATAAAACAGACTCCTGAGGGATCCCCCTTAAAATTAGCTAGGGACCTCCCACAGCTGGACACTGTTGGGCACAGCCAAACCTGGGGCCTAAAAACCCCAAACCTGACCTGTCCCCCCAGTAAGCCAAACAGAGGGACTCAGCCTCCAGCTTTAGGTAGCCAGAGGTTGACCCTGAGAGCTCATAGCAACTCAGTCATGGAAAGAAAGGCAGATTTGGTGAGTAGTGATTGGAGGAAGTTGAGCCCAAAAGTAGTGGAGCCTCACTTCAGTACTCCATCCCAGCACCAGCCTTTTACTTTGCCAAAACACACCACAGGTAGTGATTCCCTATGGTGGAGACCCTCAGATACCCTTAGGGTGAGGGATTGCTTAGTGGACCATGATACAGGGGGTAACCATGCCAGTGTGTGTACCACCTCATATGGCCACTCAGGCAATATAGGCTTACCTGGTCAAGGATAGCCTTATCTCCTTTCGTTTGGGGGGGGGGGGGGGTTGTGTAGGAGGGTGGATACCTGACTATGGTTACCCCCACCTTTTTGCCTGGTGTTTTGCTGGTTTTTCGACTTAGTTGACCTGGGACCCTGCTATCCAGGGCCCCAGGCCTACTGTTCTCTCACTAAAATGGATTCCATGTACCCTAGGTACATATCCAATTGGTACTGGGCCACCTTATCAGACCCTGTAACTCAGGGCATAGGTGTACCCAGGGCCTACCAGAGGCTGCAGCATGTATTATGCCACCCCTGGCTGGCCATCTAAATCTGACACAACTGGCTGCACGACAGCTGGGGCAAAGTGGTGTAATCACCCTTTGCTGTAGATATAGTATACCTATATCTAACCCTAAAATGGACACATAGATTCCTATCAGTCACTCCTATGGCAGGCCTTAACAATCCTGAAGGCAGAGTGCGTGGAATCATGTGAGATGGTGCTCTGGCATGAGCTGAGCCCGTCTGCAGCTTGCAGAACCAAGTCCTAATAGCAGTTCTATGATAACGCGTACCATATACTCTTAAGTGCATTATAATCCTCGCGGTTATTTGCTATCTTTGGTATCGCTTTATCAAAACATGTCGAGTAAGGTGTCATACGAATTGGAATACTAACCCCTCGCCAATTCTGGCGACGGGGTTAGCATTCCACCCTTCTAGAGGGACACGACATGTATGTAACTGTGAACCCCGGTTAAAGTTAACTCGAGCCTCAGCATCACAAAATGGATGCTGCCACCACAGACACAAGTCTGACCTCCTGCTGCTGGGAGTCCTTCCAGCGAGGAGAGCTTGGACAAAGGGTTTCCTGTCAGGGGCGGTGCTAGCACCGACCCAGACAGGGTTTTGTGTATCCTAGGTAGGCAGGGCTGAATAGGAAGGTGACTGCAAGTGGCACCCCGGTGCTCACTATGCATCTGCCAGTCTAAACCGGTTCCAGGGGCACACCAGCCCCTGAGCTGGGGAAAGTCCGGCATGGGAGAGGGGTGTAACCACCCCCCTTCCTGATCCCACCCATGGGCAGGACCTAGTCCCGTACCAGCCCCTTTCTTTAGTATAAAGGTGGGAGCGGGGACACCTTCCAAATTAGATAATTCCGAATCTTGATGACTTTCCACAAAAGAACTCTTGAACCTTTCAGAAGACTCTCCCTTGTGGCTAAGGAGTAGCCACCCTGCACCCGCAGGCACCATCCAAGCATCGCGGTCTGCTGTAAGTCTCTCCTCCGGATCAAGACTGCCCAGCTCGACGAGAACCGGCTTCCCTGGCACCTCTGACCTCTACCTGCATCATCAGCCCAGCTGAGATTCGTGGGTGTGACGAGACCTCGAGGGACCGGCCATCTTCAGGACTGCACAACGCTTGCCCAGCACGACCGCCGAGGGATCCTCGAGTGAGTGCTTTGGGGTGTGAGAAGCCCCAACCCTGAGCTGCTCCAGCACCGAAGTTCAGCCTCCCAGCATCCACGAGATCTGCGTGGGGCCCTTCTGCTCTTTGCTGCTCACCGCGTTGTCTGGCTACTAGCCTGTTGGCTCTTGGCCTTCCCGACGACAAACGACGACATCAACAACGCTGGTCTGGTTGCTCCACACTGGCCCTTGCTCCCCTCCAACAGAGGAGCACCCCGGACCCTCCTGGTCCACTCCAGACGCCATTTTAAGTCCACCGCGTGCCAAGACTTGTTGCCCCAATCCTGGGTCCAGCGACGTCGACAGCAGATACCATCGTGGGACAGCTCGCACCTCCATCCTGGTCGCCGACAACGCCTCCTGGTCCGTGAGACTGCAGTGCCCAGCGTCGCCCACTCACCTGGTCGAGGTGACTCCATCCGGTGCCATCTAATCACTGGCTAGTGATTCAGAACTTGGTCCCCTCTGCTTACAGGTGTCTTCCATCTTCGATCCAGGCTTGGATCACTTCGAACTTCAACACTGGTCGCCTGCCAGCAACTTCTTCTTTCAGGCTCCATAGACTGCAACGAGGATTCCCGACGTCTTTCCAGACCTATGGATGCGCAGCCCCTGGGCTAGGTAAACTCAGCATTTCGGTGCTCCAGCATAGCTTTGCTATCCAAAGGTCCAGATCCTTTTTCGTTTCAGCTCTACCTAGTCGGATTCGTCCGATAACACTAACTTTACGAAATCTAGCATCCATAGACTTTGTCCCGCATCCCGCGTGAGAGTGCACACTCTGCACCCGATCTCCCTAGGCCTCCTGCTAGTAATCTGAAGGTTCAGTAGTCAAGTCCTAGCGATCCTAAAGCCTATTAGAGTAGTACTTACCTGCTAGTAATTTCGCATTCCACTTTTGTAGTATATGGTTTTTCGTGCCCCTCGGGCATTTGTGTAAATTGTGCGACTTTGCGTATTTTCTTAAGAGCTTTGTATTGTGCTTAGCGCCCTGTCCTCATAAAGAGACCAGGGCTGTTGTGTTCTAAATAAATATACTTTATTTTCATAACAACTTGTGTGGTGTCCTTTCACTTGGTGTTCAAGGGGTATATGTGATGGTATAACAGCTGGCTTAACACGCCCTCTAGAGTTTAGCCTAAAGACTGCTCTTGTCCATGCTACTAGGATAGCTGGTCTAACGGTTGACTTACAACCAATCATCAATAAGGGTCGTTTGGAATGATACACAGTGATCACTAGAATAGTGAGCACTACATATCAGGCCAACTTCTCACAGTGAGTTCCAAATTCTAGTCGCATTGCCTGAGAAGGATTGCGCCATGAGTCTTTTCCTTTTGAAAGTAGGAGTTTCGAGCAGTACATTTTCAGCTTTACATGAAGGTCTGGAGCCACCTAATATTTTAAGTTTGTTGGCCAGGTAGCAAGGGATGGAAGTGTGTATGGCTTTATAGGTGATGCAGGCAGTCTTGTAAAATGCTTTACCACAAGGTTGAGAGCGAGAGACCATGAGACCAGTTGCGCTCTCCCGGAAGCAATAGTCACCCACTAAAAGCAACTGGAATGTTTTACAAATTTGGAGAATGAACGACTTATGAACCTTATTAAACAAGCATTTACAATGCAATGGTTTTGCCTTTGTTAAAGTTAGAGCTATTGGGATTGCTCTTGACATTATTATTATTATTATTTTTTTAACATAAATAAATGGCATTGTCATTTACAATAGCAGGGCACAGGGAAGGGGGGGCGAGGAGAGATTAAGGAGAGCTGCGGGCCCAGGGAAGGGAGGGCGAGGAGAGACGAAGGAGAGCTGCGGGCTCAGGGAAGGGGGGGCGAGGAGAGGCGAAGGAGAGCTGCGGGCTGTTGTTGTAATGCTTGCATGGATGAGTTGGTGGATGCATGGATGGGTGCATGCATGGATGGGTGTATGGATAGATGCATGGATGGGTGGATGGATAGATGCATATATACAGCCAATCCCTCAACAATTTATGCAATCCACCAACCCATCCAACCAACAACCCATCCATGCATCCACCCATACATCCATGCATCATGCATACATCCATCCATCATGCATCCATCCACCCACTGCGTCCCACTCCGACCCCTCTAAATATAACTCATTTTTTCTGTATATAGAGATGACTGTATTCACTAGTATATGCAGTAGACCTTTCTACTCTAACATTCCTATGTGACTCTTGCAGTACATCTATTCATATCTCTTCCATATGTATATAGAAATATGACGAGAATCAACAGTCTCTTCTTTGTATGACTACATCTAGTACATTTCAATTGTTTTCCTGTTTGTATCTTTTACTTAACGCATGTAAATCAAAGTCCTTAGGTTTGGCAACTGGTTCTTATGTAAAGCGCTCTGACACCTTCGGGTAAAGTTCGCTCTACATTAAATCACATTAAATAAAACTTTACCCCACAAATCCAACCATCCATTTGTGCCTAGGCTTACATTTGTGCCTAGGCTTACATTTTACGGCCTCAAAGCACACAGAGAAGGGACAGTTTACTAAGTCGAGGCTTTGTAGGGTGCATGGCAGGGGACAGTTTTAGGAGCCAAGGGAGGGTAGGGAGCAGAGTCAGAGTACTTCACGGAGGTAGGGGGCAGTTTTTTATGGTTCAGGGCAGGGGGCTGCAGTACTTTTTGGAGCATGGCCTTATTTTAAAGGGCTCAGTTCAGGTGGAGGAACGGCACAAAACACCAGGCAGACAGAGGGCAGAAGGACACAAGAACGAGGGGAAACAATTATAACTGAGGGCAAATTGGCACAAAAAACTAGGCAAACAGAGGGAAGAAGGACACAAAAACGAGGGGAAACAATTATAACTGAGGGCAGATTGGCACAAAAAACTAGGCAGACAGAGGGAAGGACACAAAAACGAGGGGGATGATTCTAACGGAGGGCAGAACGGCACAAATCACGAGGCAGACAGAGGGCAGAAGGACACAAAAACGAGGGGGGGATGATTGTAACAGAGGGCAGAACGGCACAAAACACGAAAAAGTGCAAGCGATACCTTTACAATAGCACTTCACAAAATACCACCTAGTCGTCACACAAATCCACATAAGGGGGAAAAAAACTCATTGCAATACCTGAAGTAAAGCACCTGTTGAAGGTCATAGATTGATTATGATGGAACAAACTACTCAACTGTCGCCCAATAAAATCATCACAAGTGGATTGCATCCAGGCTATTCATAAACAGCATAAAAGTACCAGCACCCAGAGAGACAGGGGAGGGCCAGTAACTTCCTACTCTTCCACCTGAAGCGTGGTCTCCAGATAACAATATGGGGACTCGATAACCTCCTATAAGGATCAGGCAAAATACAGTGGAAGGAATTACTCAGTCCGTAGCTCTAATAAACAAGAAAGGCAAAACATAAACGATGTACTAAACCAAGCCTATTTGTTTAAACATCGAGTCCACTCTCTTACCCGGTAAAACATAGACATTCCTTAGTAAACACTCGCTGCTGGTCCCTAACACGGTGGCCCACCGTCCTCTTAAATCGTTCTAGCGGTGTCCGCCAACTCTGTAAACAAAGGGCACCAATATTAAAGTAAACACTATCGGTCGCCCTCCCACGGCACTATATCCTACTATCAATTCACTGTCTTCCCAAAGTAACCATACACACAATGGTCACGTACCTGTGCGTTCCAAAGTTTACCACGTAAGATCTCTATGCTCTTTCAGATTCAGTTCACATCTAACGCGGGAGCGAGCGCCCAACTAGTACGTTGCTCAGCGTCCCACGTGATCGTTCCTTCCGGATCACATGATCTGCCCCAACAAGACCGGTAACTAAAAAAGGACTACCGCCTACAAGGTGGATACTCCTTAAAGTGGCCGAGAGGGAAAAACCATGCTTCCGGTGTGTTTTTGTTATATTGTACTAGAATGTAATATGTGAGGCTGGGTTATGTCATCTATGATGTATTGGGGTTCTATCTCTGAGCTCACTGTCGAGTGTTGTAGTGACAGTTTAACCAGCTGCGTCTGGTAGGGTGGTTCTGGGTTTCTCCTGGAATTAAAGTTAAACCAAGATAAGCTTTGATTCTGTGTGTTATATTACAACATTTTTGGCGACATCCAGACGTGGCAGAGTGGAAGAGCAGGAGGAGATAGATCAACTCGGAACACAGAAAACAAACCGAAGCGTGTGCAGACATGAATTGTCAATAAAACTCAAGTGGAACATAAGAGAATTTCAGCGACAGCACCGTGAGTAATTTGTATTTTACTCGTAAAGGAAGAGAGAAGACTCTCCTGAAGAACTTTCCCATCTCAACTTGAGTGAGGAAAGGGTCTCCTGTGTTTGTAGCCACAAAACCTAGTCCCCTATTCAAAACTTTCTTTTCAATATCAGTTAGTGTACGAGTACTCAAGTTAATCACGAGGCTGTCCCCGCTGATGGCCCTGTCTTATCTTGAGGGATCTTCCTGCCGCTCCTCAGATCCATTGAGGGGGTTGGTAGGTTCCAATGTACCTGACCCTGTTGTTAGACTAACAATTAAAAATGATAATATGACCAGTGAACTGGACACTTAGATGTCTCTTATTCCGACATACCATTATGTTTAAGACTTACAAATGACGCTATCTCCTCAAGGAGTCTTGTTCTATGAGGTACACACTCGCTCTGGGCTTTATGTTTTCCTTGTGTACATTCTGTTGTACAATAGTCCTCATTGCCACTAAATAATTATTGAGCATTATAGAAGAATATCTTATGCCCGTACTGAACTTGCTCATTTTCAAAATATGATTTACGTAAAGAGACTACGCTTGAGAGCAGCGTAGATCACTTTCAAACTACAATTCCCACGATGCCCGGGGCTTAGCACGCGATTGACGCTCATGACTTCATTATCTGCCGCCAGCTTCGGGACTAAATACGCGCCTGCAAGCAGACCAGGTACCTTCCCGAGACGGCCCAGAGGGACGCCCGGCGTACCGACAGTCAGGTAAGCGAAGCTATAGGACGCGAGCACCATTTTGCAGCATGGATAGATCGGTATAGAAGGTGCAAGGGGCGAGGCATGTTAACTTAGATAAGATCCACGCCATGCGGAGAACAAAGCTAGGGCTCTCTGTAAATGTTTGATTGTGTGTATTTGCCCTTAACTAGCTAGCACCATTTTTCAGTCTGTATACAGCTTGGTACAGGGTGCGAGATGCGAGGCACGAGGCGTATTTCCTGTTACAAACCTAGGATATTTTGCTTACACTAACAACAACAACAACTTCGAAGCGTTAAAAGAGACAAGTGGTTGTAAGCATTGCCATAATATCGTGTTGGCATGCAGCATTGATTTTACGCTCTTGGCAAGACTGGGCACGCTGACTACGTGGTTCTGCAGTGTTGGGCAATCGGATCATGGTGGTTGCCACCGAGTGTATGGTACGGCCATAGTGATAACAAGAGTATCGTTGTCCATGTGCCATAAGGTTACAAGTTCTGTCGCCATAAAAGAGATCTCTGCTCCATTGTCAGAATGTATGTGACCATTTTGAGGGCAATAACTGTTTTGTTCAATAAGGCTAAAGATTATAAGGGTACTTAAGACATATATGTGCCCAATGCGGTGAAGTAACATTTACCCGGAGGGGTATTTACCCTGAATGAGTGGGTTTGTGAAGTCGGTCTCTAACCGACATGTCCGTGTAACTTTCTCTTTTTTGTATTTTACTTACTAGAGCGGTGCTCTATTTTACCTGCACCGCAGCCAGGTGAGGTGGAGCTTTTCTCTCCTGCCAATTAGGTAAGCGTGAGATATATACCCGAATGAGGTATTAGTGTACATGTAGTTGACACTGGGGATGCACAAAAGAGTTCTAAATCCCACATTTGGTTAAAATAAAGAGAAACTCTTATCCAAATGCTAATATATGTCTTGTTTGTACTCTGTTTGTTTTTCTATGTACCGGACATTGATCATTCTGCTATTCCTGATTTGTGGACTACCAGCAAGGAGAATGACTACACCTAGGATACCCAGGTGATATCTTTTATACACCATGTTTTTTCATTCACCACTGTTATATGAGGGGAGGAAAGAACAAACCCCCAGAGGAAGTAGGAAAACCAGAAGGGGTGGCCGGAAGGGGAAAAGCCAAACCAAACCAAACTACGAGAGTAACAAGAAGCAAGAGAGAGGCCAGATGGTAGATAACCATGACCATTTGACCATCGTGAATCTTTCACATAGAGCTCTAACATCTAGTGAAGAGTCTATATTAAAGTTGGGACTCACGTTTTGCCCAAAATGATTGCATGGAATACACACATGAAATTCCCTGGACCATGCTGTGATTATCTGTTAGATATCTTTAAACAAGATTAGTTCTAATATATGAAGCCACCTGATTCCAGACACACAGACTAGGTGTTATACCATCTATAACCGTCTTGTGCCAGCAGATCTCCCTGTACGACAAAGTAACTAGGGTTAGCTACTACCTTCGGCTATTACCATGCTGCTAAATAGTTAGACATTAATTTATTGTCTAGATGCTAGAACCCTGAGATAAGTTCTATTCTTTTAAATACTACCGCATAGAGCCCATAAAAGTAGTCATTTTGCATGTAATACATACATCTTTAATGTAAAAAGTTGAGTTCACTAACTCCTTAAATATGCTGTTTTCAACTCTCTAAATGGCGTAGAGAAGGATTGAACCTTTGTCTTCTCGAGCTAATAACTACAACTCCCATCTCTCTGACGATGTTTTGTAGTTCTTTATGCACTCAAGCGACTAGCTCCCCACAGCACTAATGAGATTACATAAAAACGGTAAGGATATTCTTTCGGGTCAGTGCCTCGAATTTGTGAAATGTTCATTCATAAAGAATGAAGCTAGATTTGACACAAAGGCAAGCGATGCGAATTCATTCATTTAAAAACTTGCGAATGACTCAACTAGCTACTAAACACGGGGAACTACAATTCCCATAGTTGCGCCATTGTTCTGTAGTTCGGACGCGGTCTCGCGATGAAATGTTCCAAAACAAACAGCAAGACTACGCGAAGCCGCGAAGAACCTCTTATGCGAGCAGCAATCTCAAGCGTCATCTTGTCCTAAAGAAATATTTACACAGGAAGGTAAATTTACAACAGTGATCCGATGTCCTGTGATTCGCCTAATCAGCATGATTACTGGCCAATGTTATCACACGTGATGCTACCCTAACAGCTTGATAGGTCAAAACGATGTGAATCAGAACCAATATAAGACGTTTCTACTCTTCGTCCGTTGCCTCCCCCAACTTAAGATACTGTTTGTAGCAACGACGGAGAGGTAAGTGCAAATAACATCTACAGCCATCACTATCGAGTTATCCAACACTTCTTGAACTCGAGATGGAAAGTTCTTTAAGTGAGGGAGGTTGGGACCCTCTTTTACACCTCCTAGTCAGAGAGCTAGTGGGTAAGGCTAGTTGCAGACTGTCTGAGAGAATGAGCTTTAGAGCTAAGACAGTTATAAGAGACTAACTTTAGATAGAAAGGAATAGTTATTTTTCTTTCCTCTTTATGTGAGTGTTCTTTCCTTTTTTCTTACCTCTTAAGAGCGTGGCCTCCCTTACCCTGAGCTTGGTCCAGGCGAGGTGAGGTTATATCCCCTGTCAGCATGGGTGAGTAAGGACCTTTGGCGGTCCTTTTCAGAATTATTTATCTATATTGTTTAATATCCAATGTACTCATACCACTTTTCATTCCTTTTGTAGGTGATTGATACACCAGCTGACATGGAGGAATAGAAATACATATCCTTTATGTTATCAGTTTATTTGTTTTTAATTGTGGTTTGCACTAGCAGTAGCAAAAGTTTTGCTAAGAACAGAGGCCCTGAAGAAAGCCTAGGGAGTTAACCCCCTGATTGGCAGAAACATGTCGGCCCCTAAGCAGTTATTTGTTTACACTGCGTTTTTGCGCTGTTCTGGTTTTTAAACAGAAAGAGGCTTACAGCCATTAAAGTTATCTTACTGTTCGTACTCTATTCTATTTTACATTTCACATTTCTTTTTATACATTCACTCTTTGCACTGCACTTAGTCCCAATTAGTGATCCCACGCATGGTCTACAAGTAAGTGTGGGCTTGACCCCAGTCCTATCAGGTGGTTCTGGAAGCAGTCTCAATGACCTAGAGACACTCCATACCAACCTTTTGGATGACCAGATGAGAAAATAAGATCATTAACAATGTTTTGATGGTAATCCATTTCTGGATCTTGGGTCTCACCTACTTTTGCTGGTGGTTGGATGCGTTGGTTTATTAAATCTATAGAAGACTTATTGGTTATTCTACTTAGTACTTAGGTGACTTTTGAATTCTATAGGTCATTGAGTACATAATTGTCTGCTTGTTTCTTAGACCCCCAGGTTTCTTTGTAGTTTCATTATGTGATTTAGGGGATGATTGCCTGGGCAGGTCTTAAAACTCCCTTAGACCCTCAACCCCCGTTTATGTATATATGGAATACACACAAACAAGAATAGATCTATTCAAATTCATCCGAAAAAATGCAATTACACAAATACTATAAGACCAAACACACTCCGAGGGAAACAAAATTCTTAAGAATAAACCAAAAAGAGACTGATCTTTTAAATGTGAATGATCTGACGGCATTGGAACTGCTAGAAAACCTACAACAGGAGGGCGCCATGGAAAACATCATAGAAACCACCACCTTAACCCAAAGATTGTCTAGGGTTGAGATTGAACAAGAGGCACAGAGTAGTGGGTGAAGCCGGTTTCCAAAATTCTTCCGCATATGCCCCCAGATGCAATAGACACTTTCTCAGATTTAATCATCAGGGAGCTGATGGCTTTTAGTGAAAGAAAAACAAGTGTGAAAAGAGTGGATAACTTAACCAAAGCACAAAGGGGAGCATTGATAAGCCTGACAGAGGACAATTCCATTATTTGTAAACCCTCAGATAAGGGGGCAATGTCGTGCTTCTCTCACAGGAACAATATGTGGAGGAGGCTATGCGACAGCTCGGAGATGAGAAATGTTATGAACTATCTACGAGAAATGTGTATCAAGAAAGCATTGAGAACTTACATAGCTTGTTGAAGAAATGCATGACAAACATATGCTTGATGTTGATGAATATCTATTTTTAAAGACAATCAATCCGATTCAACCCAGCTTTTATTACCTGCCCAAGGTACATAAGAACATGGACAAACCACCGGGGCGGCCCATTGTTTCATCAATGGGAGGCCTGACGGAAAATCTTTCAAGATTTTTAGACCATTTTTTGTTTGAGTCAGTCCTTGTTTTGAAATCCTACATCAGAGACACAACCGATTTCATCGAACATATTGAGAAGTTGAACTGGCAACCCACGTATTGTTTAATCACATTTGATATAACCAGCCTCTACACGTGTATAGATCACACACAGGGTCTTCATGCGGTTGAATATCTTTTGAAGAAACGACCATTGAAACTTGCCATGTACAATTTGATGTTATTAGAACTCATCGAATTTTGGCTTTGTAATAACATTTTTCACTTTCAGGGAGATGAGTTTAAATAAGTCTCTGGTACGGCGATGGGCTCCTGCTTCGCCCCCAGCTACGCAAATTTATTCGTGGGCTGGTGGGAGGAGCAGGTAGCCTGGGCCCCGGGGAATGATGAATGATCAGACGAAATTGTATCATGGTATAGGTACATTGACGACCTGTTTTTGGTCTAGGATGGACCTGTAGAAGAGGCAGACTGTTATATAAGATTACTTAATGATAACAATTGTATTCTAAAATTCACTGGCCAGGTGAGTTTGATGGCAGCAAGCTACCTGGACCTCAGTGTTGTGATATTCAATTGGAAAATGAAGACATCTCTCTATAGTAAACCAACTGCGGGGAACGCTACATGAGTCAAGTAGCCATCTCCGTAGTCTTATCAACAGCATCCCCTATGGGGAGTTTCTCAGACTCAGACGCAACTATTCGATGGAAAGTGATTTTGTGGAGGCAGCAAAAGGAAGTGTCAACAGATTTCTGGCAAGGGGTTATAAGGCCGAACTCCTCAAGAATGCGCTCCATAGGGTGGAACAACTACCTAGGGAGGCACTGTTTGAGAAGAAACAGGTATCCAATCGAGAGGATGGTAGATTCAGGCTGATAACCACATTTTCTCGTGATTCTAATTGGCTTAGGTCTATCATGAGGAAACATTGGCATATCTTGAGGACAGATAACATCACTGGTTCCGATGTACGAACTGCTCCCCTGATAACATTCAGAAAAGCAAGGTCTCTTCTAGACCAACTGGTGCATGGTCATTTGGATCCAGTTGTGAAGAAAACAGGGTCACTTCAGGAGGAAAGGGGATTCTTCCCTTGTGGAATATGTAAAGCCTGCGCGTTCAGCAAAAGAACATTAACATATGAGGTGAAGGGATGCAAGGGAGGGAGAAGAATTAACAAATTCATGTCCTGTCATAACACCTTTGCTGTATATTGTCTGAGGTGCCCCTGCGACTTAAAATACGTAGGAAGTGTAGGAGAGTAGGGTCTGCTATCCTATGGTCACCCCAAAGTTTTGCTTTTTGCTTCACTGGTTTATGACTTAATGTGGCTGTGGGCCTGCTAATCAGACACACAGCCTGCTGTTCTCTCTCTAAATTAATGCCAATGCACTCTAGGTGCATTACGAATTGGAACTGGTTCACCTTATAGGCCCCTGTAACAGTGTACCATAGGTACCCAGGGCATAGGTGTATCCAAGGCCTACCAGGGGCTGCAGCATGTATTGTTCCACCCCTGGCCTCCATATTTGACACAACTGGCTGAACACTCAGCTGGGGTAAGTTGGTGTAATCACCTCTTACTTAGATATAGTATACCTATATCTAACCTAACTGGACACATGGTAACCTATAAGCCACTCCTATGGAAGGCCTCAGCAATCCTGGAGGCAGAGTGCTTGGTTTCATGTGAGATGGTGCTCTAGCATGAGCTGAGCCTGTCTGCAGCTGTCGGGAACAACTCCCTTAGCTGTTCCGGGATATTGCAATACCATATACTCTTAAGTGCATTATAATCCTCGCGGTTATATGCTAACTTTGGTTTGGCTTTATCAAAACATGTCGAGTAAGGTGTCATAAGATTTGGAATACTATCCCCTCGACAGTTCTGTCGACGGGGATAGCATTCCACCCTTCTAGAGGGACACGACATGTACATAACCCGAACCCCGGTTAAAGTTAACCCGAGCCTCAGCATCACAAAATGGATGCTGCCACCACAGGCACAAGTCTGACCTCCTGCTGCTGGAAGTCCTTCCAGCAAGGGAGGCTTGGACAAAGGGTTTCCTGCCTTGGGAGGTGCGAGCACCACCCCAGACAGGATTTTGTGTATTGGGTAGGACAGGGCTGAATAGATTGAGACATGCCTGGGGCACACAAGGTGTCCCTGTGCATAAGCCAGTCCAAACCGGTGCTGGGGCTTTCCAGCCCCAGTCCTGGCGCGGAGCTGGACAAAGGAAAGGGGGTGTAACCGCCCCCCTTCCTGGTCCCACCCAGAGGAGGGACCTATCAGGTGATCCACCCCTCAGATTGGGAATAAGAGTGGGAGCAATGCCATAGCACCTCAGATCATCCTGAAATCAACTTGAAACTAAGAAGACGCCTGGACTTCGACATTCTGCTGCACAGAAGACTGAAGAGCATCTCCCTCGTGGCCAAGGAGTGGCCACCCTGTGAACACAGGCACCAACCAGCAACTCGATGTCTGCTTTGCCGCCGCCTCCTGCCGGAGCCGGAGCCCAGAGCCCAACGAGACCCAGACTCCCAGACTTCTCACAGCCTGATCCACAGTCCCTGCAAAGAAGGGACCCATGGAGGCACCGAGAGACGTGGGACCGGACATCTTGAAAGACCCCAGAGAAGCTGACTGCCCAGCACCTGAGGCACCCTCAATGCTGTGCTTTGGGGTTTGAGAAGTCCCACAACCGAGCAGCAGTTGCACCGAAGATCAGCCCCCCAGCATCTCCACGTTCTGCGTGGGGCCCTTTTGCACTTTGCCACTCAAAGCGCCATCCCGGCCACTTGCCACGTGGTCAGCAGTCATCTTGGCAACGAAACCTACAAACAACACTGCGGGTCTGGTTGCTCCAGACTTGCCCTCGCTCCCCTGAAAAGGAGCACCCGCTCTGACCTTGCTGGTCCGAGTGATAAGCTTTCTTCACTTCCTGCGTGGCTTGCATTAGCCAAGGCCTGTTTGCTCCAATAAAGTTGCCGACACCGCCATCAGCTAGAGCCTTTGTGGGACAGCTTGTGACCGACTCCTGGACATCCTCGACCTCTTCGTGTCCACGTGGCTGCGGAGACAAGCTACACCTCATCGCATGTTTGCACCCGACATCGCCTGGTTCCAATCTAGTTCCACCGTAGTCACTGGCTAGTGACTTTGAACATTGTCCCCTCTGCTTTCAGGTCTTCACCACTTCAGATCCACCCTTGGATCCACTGGAACTCTCCTCGACGACCCGCCTGAAGCATCTTCATCTTCAGGCACCATCGACCTGACACTACTTCGCACCTGTGCACCCGCTTCCTGTGGGTGAGGTAACTCAGCAACTCAGGCGTTCCTACACTGGTACACACCTCTAGTGTCTGGGTCTAAAGTTTTGTCCTTCTAGGTCACTCAGAAGGGTCCTTAAACAGTAACTTTATAACTTTTACGCACCATTGACATTGCATTGGTGCATGCGTGTGCTTTAAGCACTGCACCCGAGTCCCGCGAGCCTTTCCCGACTTCTTCACTGTTAGTCCCGAACAGCTCCAGCGATTCCCCAGGCCCTAGGCCTACTTCCTTTCAAATTAGTGACTCTTATACCACTAATTTAGTATATGGTTTAGGTGGCCCCTAAGGCTCATCCATATTGTGCAACCTTTGTATATTTAAACTGTGTTTTGTTTTAACGCATTTGCTTCTGTGCTCATAAAGAGTATAGGGGATAGTTGTAGTAAATAAATATATATATATTTTCAATATATATCTGTGTGGTGTCCTTTCATTTGGTATTCAAGAGGATTGTGTATGGTAAAACAGCTTGCTTCACATGCCTATACAGAGTTTAGCCTAAGACTGCTTTGTCCACGCTACTAGGATAGCTGGTCTATAAGGTTGACATACAACCAATCATCATAAGGGTTGCTTGGCATGGACAAGGTGATCACTAGAACTAGTGAGCATCATATACCAGGCCAACTTCTCACATTGGTGAGCAGCGGTTGGGATTTGAGCTTGCTTTTGTTTTACCATTACAATCTTTGAGAGTATCATTTGAAAGATCATATAGGTACCTGCTAGGTGCATATAAAACAAGACTAGTATACTTAAGTTCTACTGAACTTAGTTGTTGTAGAGGATAGGGAATAGCACACCCTGACTACAACTACTAGATAGGTTTAGTAGGTAAACACCAGTGTAGGTAGATTGCAACATATCCACCCACACTAGAGCAATGTCTGGAGCAGAGGGGTCCACTGGGACTACCCCTGTAGAGAGTGACCCTCCAAAGGCACCATCCAAATTTGCTATACTTAACTTTAAGGAATTAAGGCAGCTTTGTGCCTTAAGAGGTCTTAAGACGGGTCCAACCCCTACTACAGACCACCTTAGAGAGCTTTTAGACCAGTCTGCACCTCTAAAGACCTCTAAAGCAGACCCCACAGGGAATGCTGATGGAGGCTCTCCCACTGAAGATGACAATACTGACACCCCTGTCCCTGTAGTCCAGATAGATGAGGATGACCAAGTCACTGGAGATACTCAGCCTGATGAGGAGGAGGAATAAGAGGAGACAGAAGGGGAGAGTAGTGATTCTGATGATGGTAGACTTAGTCAGGTCCCAGCCAAAGGGCTTAGCATGGCTAACTTAAGCCTATTTGGGACTGAGTCAGGGGTAAACCCACTCAGACCCCCAAGTGGACTTAACCAGTAGCCCAGGAGGAGGAGGAATCACTCAGGTGAATCCAATACCTCCCAAGCTTCTAGAGGCTCTCATGGTCACTCCAGAAGGGGGACGACTAGCCCTCAGAGAAGGGAACATGAGGCCAACATGAGAGAGGCTTAGCTTAGGATCCAGAAGAGGGAACTAGAGGTTGCCCTGGCCCAAGAGAAACTTGCTAGAGCAAGACAGCCTAGAGAAAGTGGGTTAGTACCCACTGGTGGCAGCATTATCCCAAAGGATAAAGACAGGTCCTATGATAGTAGAAACCTGAGTAAGATTGTGCCCCCCTACAAAGCTGGGGATGATATTCACAAATGGATGACTGCACTTGAGTGAGCCTGCAGGGTACAGCTGATCCCTCAGGAGCAGTGGGCAGCAATCTTGTGGCTCTCCTTTGAAGGTAGAGGCCGAGACAGACTTCTCACAGTTAGTGATGGGGATTCCAGAAACTACCTGGTCCTGAAGAGTGCTCTGATTGATGGGTTAAGCTTAACCACTGTAGGAAGGTGGATACCCGACTATGGTTACCCCAGATTTTTTGCCTTGTGTTTAGCTGGTTTTCGACTTAGTTGGCCTGGTTCCCTGCTAATCAGGGCCCCAGGCTCTCTGCTCACTCCTTAAAATGGACTCCATGCACCCTAGGTGCATAACCAATTTGGTACTGGACACCTGGTCAGCCCCTATATAGTGCACTACACTATAGGTGCCAAGGGCATAGGTGCATCCAAGGCCTACCATGGGCTACAACATAGCTTTTGCCACCCCTGGCTTGTTCTTAAATTGACACAACTGGCTGATCACTCAGCTGGGGCAAGGTGGTGTTATCACCCCTTGCTTAGATATAGTATACCTATATCTAAACCTAAAACTGGACACATAAATACCTATAAGTCACTCCTATGGCAGGCCTTAACAATCCTGGAGGCAGAGTGCTTGATTTTATGTGAGATGGTGCTCTAGCATGAGCTGAGCCTGTCTGCAGCTGTCGGGACCATCTCCCTTAGCTGTTCAGGGATATTGCTATACCATATACTCTTATGTGCATTATAAACCATCGCGGTTATGTGCTAACTTTGGTTTGGCTTTATCAAAACATGTTGTGTAAGGTATCATACGATTTGGAATGCTATCCCCTCGACAGTCCTGTCGACGGGGATAGCATTTCACCCTTCTAGAGGGAGAAGACATGTTACTTTGCTAAAACGCGGTTGATTTCTAAAAGAGCCTCAGCATCACAAAATGGATGCTGCTGCCACCGACACAAGTCTGACCTCCTGCTGCTGACCGAAACTTGGCAGAGAAGGCCTGGACAAAGGGTATCCTGTCGCAGGGAGGTGCTACACCTCCCCAGACAGGAGATAGTGTATTGGGGCAGGGTGGGTTGAATGAAACCAGACAGTGCCTGTGGCGCACAAGGCTTCCCCTTGCATAATCCGGTCACACCGGTTCTGGGGCACACCAGCCCCAGTCCCAGCATCACCCTGGACAAAGGGAAAGGGGTGTAACCACCCCCTTCCTGGGTCCCACCCATAGGAGGGACCTAGCAGGACATCCAGCTTCTAGATTAGTATAAGAGTGGGAGCAGTGCCCAAGCACTCAGATTATCCTGACTGAAACTTATGAAATGAAACTCTGGACCCTTCGACATCCTACTCGACGTAGAAGACTGAAGAATCTCGCTTGTGGTCAAGGAGTGGCCACCCTGTGCAAACAGGCACCATCCAGCACCACAACGTTTGCTTTGTTGCAGTTCCCGCCGAAACTCGAGCGACAGAGTTCGACAAGACCAAGCGTGGCTGCCTTCTAACAGCCCAATCCACAGTCCCTGCAGAGCTGAGACCCGTGGAGGCGACCGGAAGCGTGGGGCCCGCCAACTTGGAAAGACCACAAGACGCTGACCGTGCAGCCCACGAGTGACCCTCAAAGTTGTGCATTGGGGTTTGAGAAGCCTCATCCCTGAGCCTCTCTTGCACCGAAGCTCAACCCTCTACACTCACCGAGTGCTGCGTGGGGCCCTTCTGCATCTTTTGGCTCAACGTGTTGGCCCGGTCACTTGCCCGTTGGCTTGTGGCCCCTGTGCCGACGAACTTTGAAATCTAACTTGTGAGTCTGGTTGCTCCAGACTTGCCCTCGCTCCCCTGAAAAGGAGCACCCGCTCTGACCCTCCTGGTCCGAGTATTAAGCGATCTTTGAATCCTGCGTGGGTTGCGCTTGCCAAGGGTTGTTTGCTCCAATCCGGAAGCCGACACCGCTGACAGTGAGAGCCTGCGTGGGGCAGCTCGTGATCCACTCCTGGACGCCCCCGGTGCCCCAGAGTCCACTTGGCAGTGGAGAGAAGCTACACGACAGCGACCTGAAAGCGCCCAACATTGCCTGGTTCCTTCCTGGTTTCACCCTGGTCACTGCTGAGTGACCCAGACTCTGTCCCCTCTGCTTTCAGATCATCTATATCTTCGATCCACCCTTGGATCACACCGGACACTTCTCTTCTCGACGCCTGCAGCATCTTCAGCTCCAAGCACCATCAACCTGCTTGACGAAACCCGACACTACTTCGCACCTGTGCACGCGCTTCCTGTGGGTGAGGTAACTCAGCAACGCCGGTGTTCCCACACTGGTACACACCTCTAATATATGTGTCTAAAGTTCCATCCTTCTAGGTTGAGCGGAAGTCTCCTTAAACAGTAACTTTATAACTTTTACTCACCATTGACTTTGCATTGGTACATGCCTGCGCTTTAAGCGCTGCACCCGAATCACGCGGGCTTTTCCCGACTTCAGCATTGCTAGTCCCGACTGCTCCCAGCGATTCCCTAGGCCCTAGGCCTAACCACTGTTCGATTGGTATATCTTATACCACTTTCTTAATATATGGTTTGAGTGGCCCCTGGGCCTCATCCATAATTGTGCAACTTTCATATGTTTAACTGTGCTTTTGTTTAAACGCTTGTGCCTCTGCACTCATAAAGAGTATAGGAGATTATTCTAGTAATAAATACATATATTTTTATAATATATAACTTGTGTGGTGTCCTTTCATTTGATATTACAGGATTGTGATTGGTAAAACAGCTTGCTTAACACGACCTCTTGAGTTAAGCCTTTAAGGCTGCTTAGTTCATGCTACCATTAGGATAGCTTGTCTATAAGGTTGACTTACAACCATCACCATAAGGGATTGTTTGGACTGATACAAGGTGCCCCCAGAATTGGAGACATCATATATCAGGCCAACTTCTCACATTGGTGAGCAGCGGTGCGGATTTGAGCTTGCTGTTGTTTTACCATTGCAATCTTTTTATCAAATTGAAAGATCACATCAAGTACCTTAGGTACATATAAACAAAGCTTAGCATATTTAAGTTCTACTGAACTTAGTAGTTGTAGATCAAAGGGCTTAGCACACCCTGCCTACAACTCACTAGCAATGTAGAGTAGGAAAACAGTTAGTGTAGGTAAGTGCACTACTTACACCTCACTAGCAGTCATGGCTGGCACAGAGGGAGCTTCCAGCTCTTCACCTGTGTTTGGTGACCCCACCAAGGCACCTTCCAGCTATGACAACCTCAGCCACAAAGACTTGAGTGCCTTGTGCACTTCAAGGGGGCTGAAAAAGGGTCACAACCCTACCATTCCCATCCTGATAGCCATCCTGGAGAAGGATGATTTAGATAAGGAGAATTAAGTTCCCTTAGATACAGGAGATGGAGTGAACCCCCCTGAGATTGAGAACTCCCCAGATTTACAGGAGGAACCCGAATCAGAAGAGGAGGAGGCTGATCAGGATCAGAGGGGTATCCAGGTACAAGTGGGGAGGCTTAACCAAGCCAACTTGGACCTACTTGGAAATGGAGAGGGCCAGCACCTCCCCAGAGTACAAAATAGAACTGTTCCAGGCAATAGAAGGGTAAGAACTCCCTCAGGGGATTCTCACATTTCTAGTGCCTCAAGAGAGTCTCAAAGGGGAATGACTTCCCCCCAGAGAAGAGAGCATAAGGCCAGGATGAGGGCTGTCCAACTCCAGATAGAGAGGGAAGAGATAGCCTTGGCCCAAGCTAAACTTGCTTTAGCAAGGGAACAGAAATTGAGTGGCTTAGATGCCACCGGTGGCAGCAATATAATTCCTAGAGGGAAAGACAGGCCCTATGATACTGGAACCCTGACAAAGATTGTGCCCCCTACAGAGATGGGGATGACATCCACAAGTGGATAACTGCTCTGGAGAGAGCCTGCATGGTACAGCAGGTTCTCCAAGAACAGTGGGCTGCAATTTTATGGTACTCCTTTCCGAGAAAGGGAGATAAGCTCCTCACAATTAGACCTGAGGATGCTAAAAATTACAATGTCCCGAAGAGTGCTCTAATAGATGGGTTTGGCCTAACCACTGAACAATACAGGTTAAAGTTCAGAGATACCCAGAAGACACAGGACTGGACTGATTTTGTAGATTGTGCTACTAAGGCTCTGGAAGGTTGGCTACATGGCAGCAAAGTACATGACTTTACAGGATTGTATAATTTGATTATGAGGGAGCAGATCCTAAGTAATTGTCAGAACCAGCTTTTACACCAGCACCTGGTGGACTCAGATTTGACCTCTTCCCAAGAATTGGGAAAGAGGGCAGATAAATGGGTCAGAACCAGGATTAGGCCTAAGAATCAGGGAAATGACCAGAAGAAGGAGTCTACCAAACCTCAAGATAAGGGTGGGGATAAATCTAAAGAGAAGACTTCCCCAGGGCCCCAAAACTCCAAGGATGGGGGTGGGTCCCAAGACACTTCATCTACCCAGAAAAAGCCATACTGCCATGTCTGTAAACAGACTGGCCATTGGAAATCAGAAAGCTGTTGTCCAAAGAATGGCAATAAAGAAAATATTCCTCCAAAAACAGCTCCAACACCTCCTGTCACTATTAGCAGTGGTCCCCCAGGTGGTGGGGCACCCCCAGGAATTTAGGTGGGTTTACTTTTGGAGTACAGGTGGAGTCTGGCCTATCCAGGTCCCCTACCACAGATACTCTTGTCTATGAGAATGGCATGGGGTTTGCCAATTTCACTGCTTGCCCAAATACTTTGAGCAAGTACAGACAGGAGCTCCTCATCAATGGTCTGAAAATTGAGGCCTTTAGAGACACAGGGGCTAGCATCACCATGGTGGCTGAATGTCTAGTCCCCTCAAGGCAACTCATACCTGGTGCCACATATCAGGTGACCAATATTGATGGAATACAAACCAATCATCCCATGGCAGTAGTAAGGCTCAGCGGGGGAGGTGTCACTGGCCCAAAGAGAGTGGCAGTGTCACCAAACTTGCCTGTAGACTGTCTACTAGGAAATGATTTGGAAATCTCAGCCTGGGCTGAGGTTGAACAGGAAATCCATTCTAAAATGGTAAATGTCACTGGAAAGGTTAGTGGGGCTGTGATGGCTACAGCCCCAATCCAAGATGTCCTTCCTGAAAAGGTTGGTAGGGCTGAGCAACTCTCAGCCCCATCTTTAGCTAACTCCCTTCCTGAAAAGATTATCAGGGCTGTCATGATAACAGCCCATACCCAAACTGAGTCACTTCCTGAAAAGGTTGGTGGGGCTGTGATGGCCACAGCCCAAACTCAAACTGATTCCTGTGTTGTGAAGCCAGAAATGATGGATCACTCCACACAAACAGAGAGCATGGAGAAGGAAGAGAAATCTCCCCCTCACCAGACATTAGGAAAGGATCAGCCTCCTCAGGGAACTGATCTTACCCCTGATGAAGGAGCTGTCCCAGAGGTTGTTAGGCCTGGCCTGACAGAGCCTCTGAGGGCAGTGGACCCTTCTCAGGTGGGACCCAGTCTGGAGCAGGTAACCTGCCCCTCTCTACCTTGCCTTAGTCAGCCCAGGGCTGCAGAGGACAAGAAGTACAGTGAGCCCCAACGGGCCCCCTGTCAAATAAAGCACCCCCATCAGCAGATTAAGGGCACCAAAACTAGTAGCCCTAGTAAGGTGAAAACTTTACAAACTCCTGAGGGATCCCCCTTAAAATTAGTTAAGGACCTCCCACAGATGGATTCTGTTGGGTACAGCCAAACCTGGGACCCAAAGGGCCCAAACCTGAACTGTCCCTCCAGTAAGCCAACAGAAGGGACCCAGCCTCCAGCTTTAGGTAGCCAGAGGTTGACCCTGAGAGCACAGTGCAACTCAGTTGATGAAAGAAAGGCATACATGGTGGAAGATATTTGGAGGAAGCTGAGCCCTAAATTAGTGGATCTTCACTTCAATACTCCATATCCACACCAGCCTTTTACTTTGCAAAAACACACCCAAGGTAGTGATTCCCTATGGTGGAGACCCTCTAATACCCCAAGGGTGAGGGATTGCTTAGTGGACCATGAGACAGGTGGTAACCATGCTAGTGCAGGTACTTCCTTATATGGCCTCTCAGGCAATATAGGCTTACCTGGTCAAGGATAGCCTTATCTCCTTTCGTTGGGGGGGGGGGGGGGGGGTTGTGTAGGAAGGTGGATACCTGACTATGGTTATCCCAGATTTTTTGCCTTGTGTTTAGCTGGTTTTCGACTTAGTTGGCGTGGTTCCCTGCTAATCAGGGCCCCAGGCTCTCTGCTCACTCCTTAAAATGGACTCCATGCACCCTAGGTGCATAACCAATTTGGTACTGGACACCTTGTCAGCCCCTATATAGTGCACTATAGGTGCCAAGGGCATAGGTGCATCCAAGGCCTACCAGGGGCTACAGCATAGCTTTTGCCACCCCTGGCTGGTTCTTAAATTGACACAACTGGCTGATCACTCAGCTGGGGCAAGGTGGTGTAATCACCCCTTGCTTAGATATAGTATACCTATATCTAAACCTAAAACTGGACACATATATACCTATAAGTCACTCCTATGGCAGGCCTTAACAATCCTGGAGGCAGAGTGCTTGGTTTTATGTATGATGGTGCTCTAGCATGAGCTGAGCCTGTCTGCAGCTGTCGGGACTAACTCCCTTAGCTGTTCCTGGATATTGCCATACCATATACTCTTAAGTGCATTATAATCCATCGCGGTTATGTGCTAACTTTGGTTTGGCTTTATCAAAACATGTCGTGTAAGGTGTCATACGATTTGGAATACTATCCCCTCGACAGTCCTGTCGACGGGGATAGCATTCCACCCTTCTAGAGGGAGAAGACATGTTACTTTGCTAAAACGCGGTTGATTTCTAAAAGAGCCTCAGCATCACAAAATGGATGCTGCTGCCACTGACACAAGTCTGACCTCCTGCTGCTGACCGGAACTTGGCAGAGGAGGCCTGGACAAAGGGTTTCCTGTAGCAGGGAAGTGCTACACCTCCCCAGACAGGAGATAGTGTATTGGGGCAGGGTGGGTTGAATGAAACCAGACAGTGCCTGGGGCGCACAAGGCTTCCCCTTGCATAATCCGGTCAAACCGGTTCTAGGGCACACCATCCCCAGTCCCAGCGCGACCCTGGACAAAGGGAAAGGGGTGTAACCACCCCCTTCCTGGGCTAGAGCCTTTGTGGGACAGCTTGTGACCGACTCCTGGATGTCCTCGACCTCATTGTGTCCACGTGGCTGCGGAGACAAGCTACACCTCATCGCCTGTTTGCACCCGACATCGCCTGGTTCCAATCTGGTTCCACAGTAGTCACTGGCTAGTGACTTTGAACATTGTCCCCTCTGCTTTTAGGTCTTCACCACTTCAGATCCACCCTTGGATCCACTGGAACTCTCCTCGACAACCCGCCTGCAGTATCTTCCTCTTCAGGCACCATCGACCTGCGTGACGAAACCCGACACTACTTCGCACCTGTGCACTCGTTTCCTGTGGGTGAGGTAACTCAGCAACGCCGGTGTTCCTACACTGGTACACACCTCTAGTGTCTAGGTCTAAAGTTTTGTCCTTCTAGGTCACTCGGAAGGTTCCTTAAACAGTAACTTTATAGCTTTTACGCACCATTGACATTGCATTGGTGCATGTGTGTGCTTTAAGCGCTGCACCCGAGTCCCGCGGGCCTTTCCCGACTTCTTCACTGTTAGTCCCGAACAGCTCCAGTTATTCTCCAGGCCCTAGGCCTACTTCCTTTCCAATTAGTGACTCTTATACCACTATTTTAGTATATGGTTTAGGTGGCCCCTAGAGCTCATCCATATTGTGCAACTTTTGTATATTTAAACTGTGTTTTGTTTTAACGCATTTGCTTCTGTGCTCAAAAAGAGTATAGGGGATATTTGTAATAAATAAATATATATATATTTTCAATATATATCTGTGTGGTGTCCTTTCATTTGGTATTCAAGGGGATTGTGTATGGTAAAACAGCTTGCTTCACATGCCTAGACAGAGTTTAGCCTAAGACTGCTTTGTCCACACTACTAGGATAGCTGGTCTATAAGGTTGACGCTTTTCCAAGCTTTGAGGCACTTTGGAGGCTCCTTTGATTGCGGACCCGGCAACTGCAGCAGTACTACCCGTCCCTTCCTGGACCTAGCAGGACGACTCGCCGCACCCGCTCCGCGGGTGCCGCTTCGCTTCTTGGGACACCGGCCACCGGGTGAGTGCGGTCAGCGGGGCTGCGAGCGTGCAGGGGACTCCATTGCCCAGGAGTCCCTGCTAGACCTTTGACTGACATCCGGTCCGCTCTCCCTGCTGCCGCCCCCCGCCCTCTGCTGTTAAAAACTCTTTCCTTCCTCTTTACCTGTGGGACGCTTTTCCAAGCTTTGAGGCACTTTGGAGGCTCCTTGATTGCGGACCCGGCAACTGCAGAAGTACTACCCGTCCCTTCCTGGACCTAGCAGGACGACTCGCCGCACCCGCTCCGCGGGTGCCGCTTCGCTTCTTGGGACACCGGCCACCGGGTGAGTGCGGTCAGCGGGGCTGCGAGCGTGCAGGGGACTCCATTGCCCAGGAGTCCCTGCTAGACCTTTGACTGACATCCGGTCCGCTCTCCCTGCTGCCGCCCCCCGCCCTCTGCTGTTAAAAACTCTTTCCTTCCTCTTTACCTGTGGGACGCTTTTCCAAGCTTTGAGGCACTTTGGAGGCTCCTTGATTGCGGACCCGGCAACTGCAGCAGTACTACCCGTCCCTTCCTGGACCTAGCAGGACGACTCGCCGCACCCGCTCCGCGGGTGCCGCTTCGCTTCTTGGGACACCGGCCACCGGGTGAGTGCGGTCAGCGGGGCTGCGAGCGTGCAGGGGACTCCATTGCCCAGGAGTCCCTGCTAGACCTTTGACTGACATCCGGTCCGCTCTCCCTGCTGCCGCCCCCCGCCCTCTGCTGTTAAAAACTCTTTCCTTCCTCTTTACCTGTGGGACGCTTTTCCAAGCTTTGAGGCACTTTGGAGGCTCCTTTGATTGCGGACCCGGCAACTGCAGCAGTACTACCCGTCCCTTCCTGGACCTAGCAGGACGACTCGCCGCACCCGCTCCGCGGGTGCCGCTTTGCTTCTTGGGACACCGGCCACCGGGTGAGTGCGGTCAGCGGGGCTGCGAGCGTGCAGGGGACTCCATTGCCCAGGAGTCCCTGCTAGACCTTTGACTGACATCCGGTCCGCTCTCCCTGCTGCCGCCCCCCGCCCTCTACTGTTAAAAACTCTTTCCTTCCTCTTTACCTGTGGGACGCTTTTCCAAGCTTTGAGGCACTTTGGAGGCTCCTTGATTGCGGACCCGGCAACTGCAGCAGTACTACCCGTCCCTTCCTGGACCTAGCAGGACGACTCGCCGCACCCGCTCCGCGGGTGCCGCTTCGCTTCTTGGGACACCGGCCACCGGGTGAGTGCGGTCAGCGGGGCTGCGAGCGTGCAGGGGACTCCATTGCCCAGGAGTCCCTGCTAGACCTTTGACTGACATCCGGTCCGCTCTCCCTGCTGCCGCCCCCCGCCCTCTGCTGTTAAAAACTCTTTCCTTCCTCTTTACCTGTGGGACGCTTTTCCAAGCTTTGAGGCACTTTGGAGGCTCCTTGATTGCGGACCCGGCAACTGCAGCAGTACTACCCGTCCCTTCCTGGACCTAGCAGGACGACTCGCCGCACCCGCTCCGCGGGTGCCGCTTCGCTTCTTGGGACACCGGCCACCGGGTGAGTGCGGTCAGCGGGGCTGCGAGCGTGCAGGGGACTCCATTGCCCAGGAGTCCCTGCTAGACCTTTGACTGACATCCGGTCCGCTCTCCCTGCTGCCGCCCCCCGCCCTCTGCTGTTAAAAACTCTTTCCTTCCTCTTTACCTGTGGGACGCTTTTCCAAGCTTTGAGGCACTTTGGAGGCTCCTTGATTGCGGACCCGGCAACTGCAGCAGTACTACCCGTCCCTTCCTGGACCTAGCAGGACGACTCGCCGCACCCGCTCCGCGGGTGCCGCTTCGCTTCTTGGGACACCGGCCACCGGGTGAGTGCGGTCAGCGGGGCTGCGAGCGTGCAGGGGACTCCATTGCCCAGGAGTCCCTGCTAGACCTTTGACTGACATCCGGTCCGCTCTCCCTGCTGCCGCCCCCCGCCCTCTGCTGTTAAAAACTCTTTCCTTCCTCTTTACCTGTGGGACGCTTTTCCAAGCTTTGAGGCACTTTGGAGGCTCCTTGATTGCGGACCCGGCAACTGCAGCAGTACTACCCGTCCCTTCCTGGACCTAGCAGGACGACTCGCCGCACCCGCTCCGCGGGTGCCGCTTCGCTTCTTGGGACACCGGACACCGGGTGAGTGCGGTCAGCGGGGCTGCGAGCGTGCAGGGGACTCCATTGCCCAGGAGTCCCTGCTAGACCTTTGACTGACATCCGGTCCGCTCTCCCTGCTGCCGCCCCCCGCCCTCTGCTGTTAAAAACTCTTTCCTTCCTCTTTACCTGTGGGACGCTTTTCCAAGCTTTGAGGCACTTTGGAGGCTCCTTGATTGCGGACCCGGCAACTGCAGCAGTACTACCTGTCCCTTCCTGGACCTAGCAGGACGACTCGCCGCACCCGCTCCGCGGGTGCCGCTTCGCTTCTTGGGACACCGGCCACCGGGTGAGTGCGGTCAGCGGGGCTGCGAGCGTGCAGGGGACTCCATTGCCCAGGAGTCCCTGCTAGACCTTTGACTGACATCCGGTCCGCTCTCCCTGCTGCCGCCCCCCGCCCTCTGCTGTTAAAAACTCTTTCCTTCCTCTTTACCTGTGGGACGCTTTTCCAAGCTTTGAGGCACTTTGGAGGCTCCTTGATTGCGGACCCGGCAACTGCAGCAGTACTACCCGTCCCTTCCTGGACCTAGCAGGACGACTCGCCGCACCCGCTCCGCGGGTGCCGCTTCGCTTCTTGGGACACCGGCCACCGGGTGAGTGCGGTCAGCGGGGCTGCGAGCGTGCAGGGGACTCCATTGCCCAGGAGTCCCTGCTAGACCTTTGACTGACATCCGGTCCGCTCTCCCTGCTGCCGCCCCCCGCCCTCTGCTGTTAAAAACTCTTTCCTTCCTCTTTACCTGTGGGACGCTTTTCCAAGCTTTGAGGCACTTTGGAGGCTCCTTGATTGCGGACCCGGCAACTGCAGCAGTACTACCCGTCCCTTCCTGGACCTAGCAGGACGACTCGCCGCACCCGCTCCGCGGGTGCCGCTTCGCTTCTTGGGACACCGGCCACCGGGTGAGTGCGGTCAGCGGGGCTGCGAGCGTGCAGGGGACTCCATTGCCCAGGAGTCCCTGCTAGACCTTTGACTGACATCCGGTCCGCTCTCCCTGCTGCCGCCCCCCGCCCTCTGCTGTTAAAAACTCTTTCCTTCCTCTTTACCTGTGGGACGCTTTTCCAAGCTTTGAGGCACTTTGGAGGCTCCTTGATTGCGGACCCGGCAACTGCAGCAGTACTACCCGTCCCTTCCTGGACCTAGCAGGACGACTCGCCGCACCCGCTCCGCGGGTGCCGCTTCGCTTCTTGGGACACCGGCCACCGGGTGAGTGCGGTCAGCGGGGCTGCGAGCGTGCAGGGGACTCCATTGCCCAGGAGTCCCTGCTAGACCTTTGACTGACATCCGGTCCGCTCTCCCTGCTGCCGCCCCCCGCCCTCTGCTGTTAAAAACTCTTTCCTTCCTCTTTACCTGTGGGACGCTTTTCCAAGCTTTGAGGCACTTTGGAGGCTCCTTGATTGCGGACCCGGCAACTGCAGCAGTACTACCCGTCCCTTCCTGGACCTAGCAGGACGACTCGCCGCACCCGCTCCGCGGGTGCCGCTTCGCTTCTTGGGACACCGGCCACCGGGTGAGTGCGGTCAGCGGGGCTGCGAGCGTGCAGGGGACTCCATTGCCCAGGAGTCCCTGCTAGACCTTTGACTGACATCCGGTCCGCTCTCCCTGCTGCCGCCCCCCGCCCTCTGCTGTTAAAAACTCTTTCCTTCCTCTTTACCTGTGGGACGCTTTTCCAAGCTTTGAGGCACTTTGGAGGCTCCTTTGATTGCGGACCCGGCAACTGCAGCAGTACTACCCGTCCCTTCCTGGACCTAGCAGGACGACTCGCCGCACCCGCTCCGCGGGTGCCGCTTCGCTTCTTGGGACACCGGCCACCGGGTGAGTGCGGTCAGCGGGGCTGCGAGCGTGCAGGGGACTCCATTGCCCAGGAGTCCCTGCTAGACCTTTGACTGACATCCGGTCCGCTCTCCCTGCTGCCGCCCCCCGCCCTCTGCTGTTAAAAACTCTTTCCTTCCTCTTTACCTGTGGGACGCTTTTCCAAGCTTTGAGGCACTTTGGAGGCTCCTTGATTGCGGACCCGGCAACTGCAGCAGTACTACCCGTCCCTTCCTGGACCTAGCAGGACGACTCGCCGCACCCGCTCCGCGGGTGCCGCTTCGCTTCTTGGGACACCGGCCACCGGGTGAGTGCGGTCAGCGGGGCTGCGAGCGTGCAGGGGACTCCATTGCCCAGGAGTCCCTGCTAGACCTTTGACTGACATCCGGTCCGCTCTCCCTGCTGCCGCCCCCCGCCCTCTGCTGTTAAAAACTCTTTCCTTCCTCTTTACCTGTGGGACGCTTTTCCAAGCTTTGAGGCACTTTGGAGGCTCCTTGATTGCGGACCCGGCAACTGCAGCAGTACTACCCGTCCCTTCCTGGACCTAGCAGGACGACTCGCCGCACCCGCTCCGCGGGTGCCGCTTCGCTTCTTGGGACACCGGCCACCGGGTGAGTGCGGTCAGCGGGGCTGCGAGCGTGCAGGGGACTCCATTGCCCAGGAGTCCCTGCTAGACCTTTGACTGACATCCGGTCCGCTCTCCCTGCTGCCGCCCCCCGCCCTCTGCTGTTAAAAACTCTTTCCTTCCTCTTTACCTGTGGGACGCTTTTCCAAGCTTTGAGGCACTTTGGAGGCTCCTTGATTGCGGACCCGGCAACTGCAGCAGTACTACCCGTCCCTTCCTGGACCTAGCAGGACGACTCGCCGCACCCGCTCCGCGGGTGCCGCTTCGCTTCTTGGGACACCGGCCACCGGGTGAGTGCGGTCAGCGGGGCTGCGAGCGTGCAGGGGACTCCATTGCCCAGGAGTCCCTGCTAGACCTTTGACTGACATCCGGTCCGCTCTCCCTGCTGCCGCCCCCCGCCCTCTGCTGTTAAAAACTCTTTCCTTCCTCTTTACCTGTGGGACGCTTTTCCAAGCTTTGAGGCACTTTGGAGGCTCCTTGATTGCGGACCCGGCAACTGCAGCAGTACTACCCGTCCCTTCCTGGACCTAGCAGGACGACTCGCCGCACCCGCTCCGCGGGTGCCGCTTCGCTTCTTGGGACACCGGCCACCGGGTGAGTGCGGTCAGCGGGGCTGCGAGCGTGCAGGGGACTCCATTGCCCAGGAGTCCCTGCTAGACCTTTGACTGACATCCGGTCCGCTCTCCCTGCTGCCGCCCCCCGCCCTCTGCTGTTAAAAACTCTTTCCTTCCTCTTTACCTGTGGGACGCTTTTCCAAGCTTTGAGGCACTTTGGAGGCTCCTTGATTGCGGACCCGGCAACTGCAGCAGTACTACCCGTCCCTTCCTGGACCTAGCAGGACGACTCGCCGCACCCGCTCCGCGGGTGCCGCTTCGCTTCTTGGGACACCGGCCACCGGGTGAGTGCGGTCAGCGGGGCTGCGAGCGTGCAGGGGACTCCATTGCCCAGGAGTCCCTGCTAGACCTTTGACTGACATCCGGTCCGCTCTCCCTGCTGCCGGCCCCCGCCCTCTGCTGTTAAAAACTCTTTCCTTCCTCTTTACCTGTGGGACGCTTTTCCAAGCTTTGAGGCACTTTGGAGGCTCCTTGATTGCGGACCCGGCAACTGCAGCAGTACTACCCGTCCCTTCCTGGACCTAGCAGGACGACTCGCCGCACCCGCTCCGCGGGTGCCGCTTCGCTTCTTGGGACACCGGCCACCGGGTGAGTGCGGTCAGCGGGGCTGCGAGCGTGCAGGGGACTCCATTGCCCAGGAGTCCCTGCTAGACCTTTGACTGACATCCGGTCCGCTCTCCCTGCTGCCGCCCCCCGCCCTCTGCTGTTAAAAACTCTTTCCTTCCTCTTTACCTGTGGGACGCTTTTCCAAGCTTTGAGGCACTTTGGAGGCTCCTTGATTGCGGACCCGGCAACTGCAGCAGTACTACCCGTCCCTTCCTGGACCTAGCAGGACGACTCGCCGCACCCGCTCCGCGGGTGCCGCTTCGCTTCTTGGGACACCGGCCACCGGGTGAGTGCGGTCAGCGGGGCTGCGAGCGTGCAGGGGACTCCATTGCCCAGGAGTCCCTGCTAGACCTTTGACTGACATCCGGTCCGCTCTCCCTGCTGCCGCCCCCCGCCCTCTGCTGTTAAAAACTCTTTCCTTCCTCTTTACCTGTGGGACGCTTTTCCAAGCTTTGAGGCACTTTGGAGGCTCCTTGATTGCGGACCCGGCAACTGCAGCAGTACTACCCGTCCCTTCCTGGACCTAGCAGGACGACTCGCCGCACCCGCTCCGCGGGTGCCGCTTCGCTTCTTGGGACACCGGCCACCGGGTGAGTGCGGTCAGCGGGGCTGCGAGCTTGCAGGGGACTCCATTGCCCAGGAGTCCCTGCTAGACCTTTGACTGACATCCGGTCCGCTCTCCCTGCTGCCGCCCCCCGCCCTCTGCTGTTAAAAACTCTTTCCTTCCTCTTTACCTGTGGGACGCTTTTCCAAGCTTTGAGGCACTTTGGAGGCTCCTTGATTGCGGACCCGGCAACTGCAGCAGTACTACCCGTCCCTTCCTGGACCTAGCAGGACGACTCGCCGCACCCGCTCCGCGGGTGCCGCTTCGCTTCTTGGGACACCGGCCACCGGGTGAGTGCGGTCAGCGGGGCTGCGAGCGTGCAGGGGACTCCATTGCCCAGGAGTCCCTGCTAGACCTTTGACTGACATCCGGTCCGCTCTCCCTGCTGCCGCCCCCCGCCCTCTGCTGTTAAAAACTCTTTCCTTCCTCTTTACCTGTGGGACGCTTTTCCAAGCTTTGAGGCACTTTGGAGGCTCCTTGATTGCGGACCCGGCAACTGCAGCAGTACTACCCGTCCCTTCCTGGACCTAGCAGGACGACTCGCCGCACCCGCTCCGCGGGTGCTGCTTCGCTTCTTGGGACACCGGCCACCGGGTGAGTGCGGTCAGCGGGGCTGCGAGCGTGCAGGGGACTCCATTGCCCAGGAGTCCCTGCTAGACCTTTGACTGACATCCGGTCCGCTCTCCCTGCTGCCGCCCCCCGCCCTCTGCTGTTAAAAACTCTTTCCTTCCTCTTTACCTGTGGGACGCTTTTCCAAGCTTTGAGGCACTTTGGAGGCTCCTTGATTGCGGACCCGGCAACTGCAGCAGTACTACCCGTCCCTTCCTGGACCTAGCAGGACGACTCGCCGCACCCGCTCCGCGGGTGCCGCTTCGCTTCTTGGGACACCGGCCACCGGGTGAGTGCGGTCAGCGGGGCTGCGAGCGTGCAGGGGACTCCATTGCCTAGGAGTCCCTGCTAGACCTTTGACTGACATCCGGTCCGCTCTCCCTGCTGCCGCCCCCCGCCCTCTGCTGTTAAAAACTCTTTCCTTCCTCTTTACCTGTGGGACGCTTTTCCAAGCTTTGAGGCACTTTGGAGGCTCCTTGATTGCGGACCCGGCAACTGCAGCAGTACTACCCGTCCCTTCCTGGACCTAGCAGGACGACTCGCCGCACCCGCTCCGCGGGTGCCGCTTCGCTTCTTGGGACACCGGCCACCGGGTGAGTGCGGTCAGCGGGGCTGCGAGCGTGCAGGGGACTCCATTGCCCAGGAGTCCCTGCTAGACCTTTGACTGACATCCGGTCCGCTCTCCCTGCTGCCGCCCCCCGCCCTCTGCTGTTAAAAACTCTTTCCTTCCTCTTTACCTGTGGGACGCTTTTCCAAGCTTTGAGGCACTTTGGAGGCTCCTTGATTGCGGACCCGGCAACTGCAGCAGTACTACCCGTCCCTTCCTGGACCTAGCAGGACGACTCGCCGCACCCGCTCCGCGGGTGCCGCTTCGCTTCTTGGGACACCGGCCACCGGGTGAGTGCGGTCAGCGGGGCTGCGAGCGTGCAGGGGACTCCATTGCCCAGGAGTCCCTGCTAGACCTTTGACTGACATCCGGTCCGCTCTCCCTGCTGCCGCCCCCCGCCCTCTGCTGTTAAAAACTCTTTCCTTCCTCTTTACCTGTGGGACGCTTTTCCAAGCTTTGAGGCACTTTGGAGGCTCCTTGATTGCGGACCCGGCAACTGCAGCAGTACTACCCGTCCCTTCCTGGACCTAGCAGGACGACTCGCCGCACCCGCTCCGCGGGTGCCGCTTCGCTTCTTGGGACACCGGCCACCGGGTGAGTGCGGTCAGCGGGGCTGCGAGCGTGCAGGGGACTCCATTGCCCAGGAGTCCCTGCTAGACCTTTGACTGACATCCGGTCCGCTCTCCCTGCGGCCACGCCCCCTAGTTTTACTTGGCCACTTATTTATTGATCCAGCACTCCCGCAGCGCGGGACGCAGCCCGGGCGAAGACTGGGCAAAGACAGGGCCGTTTTAGGCCGTTAGAGACCGATTGAGACCGGACCGGGCCACTCCCCTTGGTTTTATCCTCTTGAGTCTCAGTAGCGTACTTGCACTATTTTACGTATTTATTGTATCTTTCTTTCCTTCCTTCCCCATAATGTCCTCACGTGAAACTAGGAGTAAGGCCACAAAGATTCCTAAAAAAGCCACAGGCACCCTAGATGACTTCATCACCAGGACCAGCCTCTCCATTGACAATGAAATTACCAAACTTCAGCATAGAGTATCAACTGAACTTGAATGCGCCAGGAGGCTTTCAACTGAACTTGCGCTTAGGAAAAAATCTTCCCTAGGCAGCATTGCTACATCTAAAACTCCTGAGCGCATTTCTGGCCCAAAACCAATCATAGCCTTAGCCGAGGTGCACTCGGTAGTAGAGGAATTAATTCCTCCTACTAACCAGGAGCCTCATGGGCCTCTAGCTAGGGCTGAGTCAGGAAGCTTATCTCAGTTGACACCCTCAAAGGAGATTGTCGAGGTCCTCCAAGATGGGGTAGCCTGTAATTCATTAGCAGAGACGATTCCAACCGCATGTCCAATATCTACTAGCCAGTTACCAGTCGAAACAGAGTCTTCTAAAAATAATTCGCCAGCCAAAGCTCCATCAAAGCACAAAAGAAAGCGTAAGCATCTCACCGCTTTTGCTAGGAAAAAAGCAAAAATTACTCTTAGTCATAATATTAAGGGTGGGACTCCTAATACGCCTGCTGTCATATCTGAGAGCTCTGCACATGATCTAGCACTAGTTAACACTGACATTACTAGCATCAGCATAGATGAGCACATTTCCCTAGATAAGTCTGATCATTCAGGTAGTGAAGGACAGAGAGCCCCTTGTGTCATGGTAGAACCAGATGGTGGAAGAGAGGAATTCTTAAAAATAGTATGGGAAACGCTCAAGAGATTACTTAAACCATTAGAAACCAGGTTAACTGGAATTGAGAATCAGCTTCTTGAAGTTGAGAAAAGTGTTATCACTCTTTCCAGTATAAGTCTTAATTGTACTGAAGTGCCTAGAGTCACCCAGCAAGTTCCGGTCCTTGTCCCGACTACATCGAAAGAATCACATACTAAGCCATTAGATGTGCAGCAAAAAAAGGTAGGGATAGCTAATAACACAAACACTACTCAATCAAGTAATACTAAAAACCAACCAAATCCAACCCCTTCAACTTCCACGGCTACAGCTGCAAATACTACTAATAAATCGATTCAGAAAAACCAAGTACATACCAACTCTCCCTTACCACAAATACCCTCTTCTTCTCACTCTTTCAATCAGAGCACATCCATTTTACACAAACCTCAACCCAATATTCCTACCTATCCCTACATTAGTGCTGCAGGCATTCAATCCATGCAGGAAAATTTTTTTCCTAATGCCTCCCATAAACCAAACTACCAGTCCAACCACACTCGCAACAATTTTAGAGGAGGTTACATAGATTTGCCACCAGACGCTAGTACATTTGTAGCTGTTCTCACAGGGGTGCCAGAATTGGACAGCCAATACCAAGAAAATTTCCAATCGCTAAAAAACAAAGTGATTTTTTGGCTAAACAAATACAAACCTATTCCTAACCACCTGAAAAGTAAGATCCTCATGGTTAGGAGGGTACCATGGGTAGGGCCAACTGCAAAATCAATCACGGGCGATTGCATTGTCATATCCTTTGAGGAACCCCAGAGTGCTGAACAAATCTGCAATTGGAAATCGTACGGTATGAACCCCCCTATTGAAGCCAGACCACTATCATTCTTCTATCCCCCACCAAGACATATCCAGCACGGCCCCAACAGGAATCCTGTTAAGCAGTATTCAGATAGTGCCTCAAACTTGGTTAGGTATGGAGATTATAATACGTGGTCTGGTGCTCCAAACTTGGTTGGACATGGTGATCACAACATGTGGTCTGGCATTTCTACCTTTAACAGATTCAGCTGCTTAGATGCTGTGGATTGACTTGCCACTATGCCTGACTGCATCCACGAGTTATACGATGGCTTCTGTAACTTGGGCAAAGGCTACCCCAAACCTAAATATGCCGCACACTTCCACGATGATAAACAGCCACAAAGGATTATGATGCACAAGTTTAATCCAGCTCCACAGAAAACGGGATCACTCTATAGAGCTGGAAATATATGCTGTGGCACAGCTGAGGGTGGTCGGGATGAGAGTGCAACCCCTGTAGCTGGAGTAAAGATAAAGGTTCCAGAGACAGATATAACATCACTGCATGTAGGCACTAGGCGCAATCTGTGCGCAGTGATCCCTTCCCCGGCAACTCAGAATACTGACCCTTGCTTACTTATCTTATCATGGAATATTGCAGGTGTTTATAAGAACTTAAAAGACCCAGAGTGGGCAAATTACATTGACACCTGTGATATTTGCCTACTACAAGAAACTTGGGCCTTAGAAGTTCCTCACCGGGTAGGCTACAAAACCTTTGGTACTAAGGCAGTTCAGTCTAATCGAGGAAGACCATCAGGGGGGCTATTAATTTGGCTAAAAATCACCTTAGCCATGCAGGTTGAAACTGTGGATACAGGTTCCCCGGATATTCTAGCCCTAAGGGCAACTCCATCGTGTGGCAATGAATGGTTTATTGTTAACGTTTATAATAGACCAACCAGTCACTCGAAGATATCATCAACAATTGAGGCCCTGGACCTTCTGCTTAAAAACGTAATTGGAGACACCCCGGTCATTCTAGGAGGAGACCTAAATTGCAATTTTGAACCTGTTTTGGGCATTTCTGAAGTGTTCGAAGATGAGGACTCAGCCAATAACATCCCCCAGCTTGAGACCACCAAATTTGTTAAATATACGACATTGGCCAGCCAACTTTTAAGACTTTCTGCAGATCACGGCCTTAGAGCGGGCAATGGCCGACTCCCATCTGACCTGCAAAAACATCCAACCTTTTCCAAAGCTAACAGCAACTTAGACTTTGTACTTGTTTCGCTCAGTATATGGCATTTTATGATAGATCTGAAAGTAGCAAGTAGGGGGGAAAGTGATCACTACCCTTTGGAACTTTACATCAACAAGAGCATGGTTAGTGATATCACTTTATCCACAATTGATTCCACCGAAGTCACCTTATGTGAGGATGTCCACATAAGCAATAACAGGCGTGCAGTGAGATGGCCACGTGTTCTGGCAGATGGAAAAGCCTTAGCACTGGTTTACTCCCTTTTTGAACAAACATTTGCACATGTAGCTGACTATGCCTTCCTACCGGAACACTTTGAACATTTTATTGATCTACACAAAATCTTCTTTTCAGAATTAAAAATGCTCTTATCAAAAATGCCGAAAAAGAAGCAGCAAAATCAAAGAGTGGCAAACCACGGAAAGTTATGGTATGGCCACGCGTGTAGAATTGCCAAATCAAACCTACTGTCTGCTATTAAAAACAAGTCCAAAGAAGAAGTAAAAGCTGCAAGGGTGGAATATAAAAGCACGTTGGAAACATCTAAAAAACTTTGGGAGGAATCAATCTGGGCCGACATGTTAGCCGTCGCAAAAACTAACGACAATGTTGGCTTCTGGAGACTAGTGGCCAATGGCGGTCATGCTGGGAGAGTCGTGAAGGATGTATTCCTGGATGAGATGACCTGGGTATCTCATTTTACAAACCTTTACAAACAATACGACAGCGATAGCCAATGGAGCCTAAGGTCCCCGCCGCCTATTGAACCGCTCAACTTTACTCTGGAGGAGACAGTAAGGGCGATTAATGATCTTAAAAACTCTAAAGCCCCTGGTCCGGATAGAATACCGGGGGATCTTTATAAACATGAACCTGAAGTTTGGGCCCCCTATCTGAATCGTTTGTTTAACGCCCTATCTTCAAATTGCAACTTTCCTGAGAGCTGGCGGGCAGCAGAGGTTGTGCTAATACTTAAAAAGGGGGATAGAATGACACCCTCTAACTACAGGCCAATCAGCTTGATGGACACACTTCAAAAACTATATGCCAAACATCTTCTATTTAGAATTAATGATTGGCTTGAAGCTACGAACATAATTTCCAAATTCCAGGCTGGTTTTCGGAGTAAGACAAGCACAACAGACCAAATCTTTCGTTTTTGTTGCTTGATTTGGAAATATGTCCAGCTGAAAAGAGGTCATTTGTATGTAGCCTTCGTTGACTTGAGGGCTGCATTTGATTTAGTCCCACGTAGCCTACTCTGGAAAACACTGCAAGACCTTGGGTTGCCGGGATGCCTCCTCGCTCAAATAGTTGAGCTACATGCAGATAATTTTGCAAACATCAGGTGGGGCCCAAATGGTGAGCTAACTCGCAATATTCCCATTGAACGTGGGGTTCGCCAGGGGTGTGTCCTGGCCCCTACTTTATTTTCCTTGTTTATAAACGATGTCCCCGACTACTTAAATGCTTGTGTCAATGATTCACCGCAGCTCAATGGTGTAAGGGTGCCTGCGCTGCTCTTTGCAGATGATACTATACTTATATCCCAAACAAAAAAGGGTCTCCAGGCACTCCTTAACTCATTCAGCTGCTATTGCCAGACAAAGGGCTTGGAAATCAATGCAAATAAAACGAAATGCATGTTACTAAATCCCAGTATGCCAAATAGAGGGTTTTTGAACCTAAACAGCCAAAAACTAGATACTGTGGATAACTTTTCTTATCTGGGGGTTGTACTCGATTCCAAACAAAGCTGGAAACCCCAAATTGAGAAAAGTAAAATAACTTATGCCCAAAATGTCAAACCAATCATAAGCAAAATGAATTCCAGTACAAGCAAGAGTGTTACCCCGGTTTTAGAACTTTTTAAATTTAAAATACAATCTGCTGTACTATATGGAGCAGAAATATGGGGCCCTTGGGCAAAGAATAGTTTCCACGTTTTGGACAACAAATTCATGCGTGCCTCGGTTAGAGTACCTAGTAGTACACCACTTTTACCACTCCAACTCGACTTAAACTTTAGGAGAACAGATCATCTAACTATGCTAAGGCCATTACTATTTTGGGTTAGGCTTTGGACTACACCCGAACTGATAGATTATAGATATGGCCTGCAAGAACTGATGATGCTTGATTCCTTCAACTCCCTGCACTGGCTAGTGCATATCAAAAAATGGCTTATACTTTTGGACCTACATTCTATGTGGGAGACTCCAGATAAAATGCCTACCTTTTCCAAAATGGTAGTTAAGCGAGCATTCTGGAATCATATAAATAGGAAGCTAGTGGATGGAGTTAGTGTTGGTTCCGCAGTCCAGGCTTTTTTATTATTTAAAGATGAACTTTACTTCGAACCATTCCTGGACGAGATAGAGCCACCTATTGCAAAAACTCTTTTTCTAAAGTTTAGATATGGGACACTTATGTTGAATTACAATACAGAAAGATGGGCACAAAAGAAACTGGGGGCTTTGTCTGTTAAAACCAATAGCTGCCCTATGTGCCAAACTGACTGTTCCGAGAATGAGGTTCACATGCTCTTTGTTTGTAGCGCATATGCGAAACCGAGAAAGAAATGGTTGAAACCAATGTGCAACCTCCTGGGGACTAGGTCCTGTTCAATAGCTTTTAGGATCATGAAAAGTAACACAACCCAGTTCATTGTATTTAGCATAAGTAAATTTCTACATTCTGTTTTCATAATCCGAAAAAAACAAGGATATTGTCTCTGAGTTGGGAAAGTGTAGATGTCTATCCAACCAATGCATTTGTGATATTTCTTAACTAATTTTCTTTTACATCCTTGAAATGAAATATAATGTATGATTGTCCTTGTAAAAAATGAATGAACTGTGCAAACTATTCTATGTCCGTATAACACTTTTTCCCCTTTTTAAAAGAAAATATTGTTGTATTTATGATGATTTTTTATGTATGTACATGACTTTTATGGCCAAAACGGCCGAAATAAAGTTTATAATAATAATAATAATATAAGGTTGACTTACAACCAATCATCATAAGGGTTGCTTGGCATGGTACAAGGTGATCACTAGAACTAGTGAGCATCATATACCAGGCCAACTTCTCACAGGAAGCACTATTAATCCAGTCAAACTAAGAATCCTTGAGCATATGCGGGCCATCGTGAAGAAGGATTTTTCCTACCCGGTAGCTCGACACTTTGCAATAAAACACAAGAGCGACAGAAATCTCCTTCAGTACTTTTGTTTAGATCAGGTACCAGAAAATCAGAGAGGAGGAGATAGAGTACAGAGACTTAGAAGACTGGAGTCCAGGTACATAGTAGACTTGCAAACAAAGGTCCCTGGGGGATTGAACAGTGGGGAGGAATTAGCAGTACATCTGGGAATATAAATTAATCTTTTTGATCCGGAATCGGAACCTAGATGGGTTGAATCGTTTTTTGAGATAATACTGTGAACTGTGTATTTAATATGGGTTTTGTTTTTCTTAATCATATGCTTTGTAATCTGTTTTTTGTAATTTGCCTTCTACTTCTGAAGATGATGGGGGGTTATTGAAAGTGTCTAATGTTGATTTGAGATACTGGATTGGATAGGCATCCCGCCTTTTTGAAACATACATACTAGACGAAGTCTGAATAGATTTCTTTGGGATGGTTTATGTTATAGATATATGGATTAACTGATGTTGTCAGGGAATCCAGGTTGAGGGAAGAGACAACCTAGTTGGGTTGCCATAGCCGTTCCACTGCAAGATTACACCAAACAGGACAATATCGTCAATGTTTTAATAATGTATTGGGGCATAATATGACCACACAGTTAATATACATGTGAGGCTGTTTAGGATGCCCGGTTTAATTTGAAAAGTGTATTTACAACTTGGCGCCCATGAATCTTCTAAGTGCGTAATGTCCCTCGTCCTTTTAACCATCCATGTCTGGTTTTAAAATGGCGCCGCGCAGCGCGTTACTTTTAGACACAGAGGAAGGGAGCTTTCCCAAAACGTGTCTGTCTTGGCTAATAAACTCGCATTGCTGAAAACTTCCTGTGAGTGCTGCTTTGTCTTTTCTGAGGATTCGGAGAGGATTATTAGTGTCTATTGATTTCGCGGTACGCCACCGCGTTGCAGCACCCGCCTGCAGAGTGACTCGCTACTTGGTGTGTCTTGGAGCTGTGATATATATATATATATATATATATATATATATATATATACGCACACACACAAATACATACGTATATATGGAGCGGGAGAGAGTTGTATGTTTTTTCATACAGAACGTTAACAGAACCCTCTATTTTCCTAGGATTTTGACCTTAGTTCTATTGCTCCTTTATGCTACTTGGAGAGGATTTCACCTTGAAGCAGCTGCCGATGATGGTGTTTCATCCTGCTTGGAGGCATGAGAGGAAGCGTCTGAATGAATCCTGATGTGTGTCCATACCTCACTGGGTTGCGGACCCATCTGAGCCCTTTCTAGTCATTTGAGGGTGTTGTGTAGCCAGTGCCTGCACAGAAATTGTCTTTTCTGTTTTGGTCTTCTTATCAAGTGTGCATCAAGGAGGCAGTTCCATGTAGGTTAAGGCAGGTGTTGCTACTGAGATGGACTGTTGTAACAGGTATGGCTCGTAACAATAGATTTGAAAACTCTGGAACAAAGACTGTTGTAGTATCCTGTTCTTGTGAATGTCCTGCCATTATCTCTCTACTTGTTCAGCCAGTGTAAATAGGCTGTGTGCTGCATGGAATTTTGGAGTGATGATGCAAGTCAAGTCAAGTCAATTAGTCTTTATTTCGAATAAAAAATTCATAAAAGACACAGATAAAAACATTTCCAGTAAACAACATTGTACAAAAAGACCCCCATTACATTTAAATTGGTGTATGACATTAAAATTGATAAAACAGTTTACAGATTCTTTACACGGATAAGCCACATCCAACCCAAACATTTTGCTACACAAATCACAGATTTAGCAGTGCGTAGATCTCTTAATTTGAGAAGGGCTGTGTGGCTACCCCCACAATTTAAAGTTTTACAAATTGGTCTCAACCATTTTAGTCTGGGCTGTCGATATGCAGGACATGCAAAAAATACATGGCCCAGACTTTCTGCGTGATCAGGGCAAAAGGGGCATTTATCGCTAGAATTCAATGCCCACTTAGCAGTAAAGGACTTGATCGGTAAGGTTCCCACTCGGAACTGATGGTAAAGCTTACGATCAAGCGTCCTACAGATCAAGTCCCAGTATGGTTCCAGAAAAGGGGTTAATTTGTGCATCAGAAACTGACCTGTTAGGTTGTTAGCAGCTGAGAGGGAGACCAGAGCGGATTTTTTAGCAGCCCAGAAGAGCTCTTTGAATTCAGCTTTTGATGGGAAGTTTGAGCATTCAGGGTGTAGCCATAGCTCTGGGAGGCCCATCAGGTACAGTATACGCTTTACCTCCCTGAGCCAAGGGATTTTCTGGGCACCCCACAATGCTCTGACTTCACCAAGTTCTTGGGCAAATAAGCTAAGTTCTTCGGTCGTCCAGAGGCGACGCCAAAGGGCGACAAGACGGTACTGGGCCATCTCACCCAGCGGTTTACATCCTAAGTCTAAAAGCAGGGGAGTAATGGGGGAAGATTGGGGGAGACCCACTAACATCCTGAGGAACTTGTTCTGAGCATTGGTAAGGGCAGACAAACCTATATACCCCCAAATATCCGCACCATACAGTGTAGCTGCATTCACTTTGGCATCGTATATTTTTAAAGCAGGTGTAATACGCTTCGTTAGTGATTTTTTCTGTTCCTTTAGCAGGCATCCAGAAAGGCGAATAAACTTAAGGGCTGTCACTTCCAGCTGGGGTTTCCAAGTGAGTTGATGGTCCAAGGTTACGCCCAAATAGGACATCACTTTAACTTGTTCTATCGGAACACCCTCTAAAGAGAATGAGCTGGTGATGGGCTTGTTTTTGTTAAAAATCATGTGATGATGCATATTGGAATGTTGGGTGCCTGTGAGGTGAAGTGTGACAGATGTAGAATGGGCTGAGCAGCAGGCAGGCTGCTCCTGGTGGGGCTGCTACATTGGAACTCTTCTACATGTAATTTACTTCAATAAATCTACTCAATCTACATCCTACCTGTGTGGACTTCATTGCTACATTATTTTGGCGACGAGTTGGTGACTACCTACGTGCTACAACCAGTTCACAGGGACCTGGCGAACAAAAGAGGACCTGAAGATTAAACAATCTACTGAGCCTCCAAATGCTGGCAACGCAACATACATTACCAAGAAGAGGTAAAAGAAAAAAAGGCTCACAAGAAACAAAGTTTTACACAGAACAGTGAAGACGTCCATGAGAAAGCAAGGAGTTCTTTGAATCTGAGGCAAGATGGCCGACAGGTGAGTAGCTCTGGCCCGGAGCTCCCAGCTAGGGATTTCCTTTTCGGCTCAAATCCCCTGAAATCTACCACCCCCTTGGACCCTTTTACACACCTGGGGTCTTGTTTGACTGCGGTCCTCGTCTTTCCAATCTCCCGCATTTGGGTTGGAAACAAGCATCCTAGGACCGGAGTCAAGCTATCCTGGCAGATGAGGGCTGAAAGCCCAAAACCGGTCCTAGGATGCTTGTTTCCAGTCCAGGGAGGACCTGGCCTGGCAGTTTGGGCTGGACTGATCCCATTGGGCGCAGGGTCAAGACTGATTTGCATTTGGCTGGGTCCAAACAGGAATGGCAAGGTGACCAAGAAAACAATGGATTTAGGCCCATATCTCTGTACAGGGGGTGAATGTATGACATTATTCTGCATTCTGACCATCAATTGTTCTTTTTGCATTTACTACTTTACACCACTTCCACATAGTACATTAGTCTTAATTCTATTTTAATCCTTACACTTGGGTTTTATGTTCCATAACCCTCACACAGGATATCTGCTTAAGTCCCATTTACTTCAGCTAATCACCCTTATGTTATGGGGTAGGTATTGGGTGTCAGTCCTATTTACTTTAGCTTTTCACCCCTATGCCTGGGGGTAGGTTATGGGTGTTAGTCCCATTAACATTTTCTTCCCTCCCCCATGTCACGGGGTGGGTCATGGGTGTCAGTCCCATTTACATTAGCTAACCACCCTTACGTCAGGGGTAGGTCATGGGTGTTAGTCCCATCTACATGTACTAGTTGCACATTATTACCCTTACACAGGATGTCTCTTATGGGGTGTTAGTCCCATGTCTGCTAGTGGTTATCCTCATGTGAGGGTTGTCCTTATGGGTGTCATTCCCATCTTACACTATTCTGGTCAATAACCTTTACATTAGTAATCCCTTGTTTGGGTACTGTTCATTTTGAGTCTACACCTTGACTTTGCTGTTCTTTTACTCGCAACATTATGCTAATATTGTATCACTTTACTAATATGAAAATGGTAGAGGATGAGTGACACTTCTTGTGCTTTCTACTCATCATCCCTGTTTTCCTTCTTGTTCAGTTCTCCTCATGATGACTTATCTTCTTTTCATCCTTGGAATCTGGACCATATTTGGTTCTTAATCATCCCTTGTCCATAGTCTTTCCCTCACTGTACTGTGATTCTCTTTCTTCTATTTATAGGAGGAGATTGTTCCTATATTTCTTTGTGTGTCTCTGTGTAAGGCTAGGGTTTTGTTTCGGTCGTGCTATGTCTTTCCTCCTTGCATGCCTGTCTGGCCAGTGGGCGTGTTTGGGGGTAGTCATTGGTGCACTTTCGTCAATCTGCTAATATTTTGTTTCTCATGCCACATAATTTTATTATATTCAGTTGAAATTGAAAAAAGAGGAGGATATGTAATACCTATCTGTGTATATTTATCTATTGCTTCCTCTTCTTTTACTTCCACCTATCTTTCTGCTCTTTCCTTTTTGTTCACTTCAGTGCATCTATTCAGCTGCATTTGTGTTCCTCTCATTTATACTTTGGTGATATGAGAAAGGGGATATGTAGTATCCTGTTCTTGTGAATGTGCTCTGTGGTGCATGGAATGTTAGAGTGATGATGCATATTGGAATGTTGGGTGCCTGTGAGGTGAAGTGTGACGGTTGGAGAATGGGCTGAGCAGGAGGCAGACTGCTCCTGGTTGGGCTGCTACACTGGAACTCTTCTACATGTAACTTACTTCAATATATCTACATCCTATCTGCGTGTACTTCATTACTACAACAGTCCCTTCCTCTTAACCCCAGAAAGGACTGCTGAAGTCTTTGGTGCAATACTCCCACCTTAAATTTGCTGTCTGTGTCAGCTATTATGTTTTGTAATGCCTCATCCTCATGCTTGACAAATAACAGTTCAGAGTTGACAGCTATGTCTAGAATCCTGCTTTGGTCTCTGTAGTAATAAACTCTGTAGACAGCCAGTATGTTGAGTGGAGTTTATTATTAAATAGCTATACAGCAGAGATAGGAAAAACAGTTGGTTCCAACTGCTCTCTGCCTCATTCAAAACATAGAACCCAGTGACAAAACAACCAGGCAACCATTGACATTCTACATGACATAGGCTAGAATGCAGTGCATATTAAATGAACACAGTGTTAATCATTTAAGCTAAATGAACTATGAGAGAGTACAACACATCCTCTCCTCAATAAAAAAACAAAGAGAAGAAAAACAAAGAGAAAAAAAACAAAAGCAAAAATAGAAATTTAGTAACAGTACCCTAAAATGTACAAAAAATAATAATAATTCACAATTGATATATTTTAGGAATCACCCTTGATCTTGTACTTCTTCTAAGAGGAACTTGGTAGGAACCTACAGTCTTGTGAGAAGCAGGCAAACCTGAAGTACATGGAACAACATTTGTAACTTTCACAATTTTTCCTACATTCCACCAATTACCTCCCTCAACTTGTACAGCATTCTTTCTTACCTGGGTGACCATAATGGGTGGACCAAACTTGCTCTCACCCTTCTTCACATGAGTAGAAGACTTAACATGGACAAGATCCCCAACAAACACAGGTACAATTTTTGCAGACTATTTCTTATCAAACCAAGATTTTTGTTTGAGTTGTGATAAAGAAACATTCTCTTTTACCACCTTCATAAAACTATCCACATCAGGAACAGACCTAACCCCCTTATTCATCCACGCTGGTTTAAAACGTGTTTGCCTTTCTTCCTCTCAATAATTCGAAAGGAGACATTTTGGTTGTAGAGTGTGGGTTGATTCTATAGAACGAAAGCATACTATTTATAGAGTTGATAATATCACAATTAGAGGATTTCGCCCATCTGATGCAGTCTCCCACAACCCTATTGATACGTTCTACAAGTCCATTGGACTTGGGATGGTAAAGAAAACTTTTAACATGCTTGATATTGCATGACAGTAAGAAAGATTCAAACACAGTACTGGTAAACTGTGTACCGTTATCTGTCACCAATGTTTCAGGAAAACCTTCCCTCATAAAGACATCCCTCAAAAAAACAGTAACACTTGTAGAAGAAATATCTTTCACAAACTTTAACTCGGGCCATTTGGACGTGAAATCGATTAACACCATAATAAAACAAATTCCTCCAGGTAAAATTTCCAGAGAACCTATGATGTCCAACCCCAACTTAGACCAAGGTACAGAAGGACACTCAATGGGATGAAGAGGTGGAGTTGCTACCTTCAACCCCTTGTCAGCAGACCTGAAAATAGAGCACACAACTATGTCACACACATCATTGTCCATGGAGGGCCACCAAAACCAGTCACAAACTCTTCGCTTAGTAAGTGTTGATCCCAAATGAGCCCTAACAATAATACCTCTTCTAAGGCTCTGTGGATGAATAAGTTTGTCCACGTACCAAGACACCACCCTCCATTGAAAATTCTGATTCGACTTTCCAGAAAGGTTGCAAGTATTGAGGAAGAACACGTTCTCTAGGCCAACCAGTCTTGACATACTCACACACTTGTTTAAGAACTTCATCATTTGAAGGTGCTTTCATCCAACTCTTTTCAGTGTTAAGACCATGTTCAGTTAGATCAATTGAAGCAATTAGACAATCATCTGAGTCTTCTTCACCACAATCCGTGAAATCAGACTCTTTTCGACTATCACTCATGGGGAACATGGATAGAAAGTCTGCTCTGACATTTGTGCCCCCAGACACATGAACAACCTCAAACTGGTATTGCATCAGACGAGACACCATCTTAAGAATTCTTGGAGAACAGTATTTACTGGTGCCCACACCTAGTATATTTACAAGTGGTTTATGATCCGTCCTCAACAAAAAATGCCTTCCCCAGACATAGGAACAGAACTTTTCAATGGCCCAAAGACAATAGTTCATTTTCTATAACAGAGTATTGAAGGTCGCCATTCCTCAGAACTCTAAATGCAAAAGCAATAGTATTTCACCACTGGGTGAACCTTGGGTCAACACCCCCCCCCCCCCCCCAGACCTACTTGACTGGCATCAACTGTGATACAGGAGGGTAATGCAGGATCATATGGCTAAAGAGCACCACTGTTGGTAAGACACTCCTTGACAAGACTCAGAGCTGAAGCACATTCATTTGACCAAGAAAAAATCACACCTTTCCTGAGCAGAGAACTAATGTGACGCACTATAGATGCATATTTCGGAATGAACTTTGAATAATTTTCTAGAAGACCAAGCAAAGACTTGACTCCTGTTTTATCTACGGGAGAAGGAGCACAAGTTATCACATCTAACAATCCTTATCTAGGTCTAATGCCCTCTCTAGAAATGTAGCGGCCTAAATATTCAATTTCATCGCAAAGGAACTTGCACTTTTCTGACTTGACTACCACCCCACGATCCTTGAAAATCTCCAAAACCTTCCTTCACAGAAAATTATGCGATGAAATGTCTTTAGTGTGTATGAGGACATCGTCTTGAAATACAAGAACACCATCTATCCCACCTAACATGTTTTGCATGACCCGTTGAAAAACGGAACCTGCCGAAGCAAGCCCGAAAGGCATCCATTTATATTGAAATGTGCCTAAAGGAGATATAAATACGGTAAGATGACATGACTCTGGATCTAGCTCTATCTGACGATATGCACTGGCTAGATCCAGTTTTGAAAAATATGGAGACCCTCTAACACTGGAAAATAGATCACAAATATTGGGTAATGGGTGAGAATCTATCCAAATTTCTTTATTGAGAGACCTCAAATCCACACAAATACGCAACTTACCACATTTCTTACGTGCGACGACCAAAGGCGAAAGCCACAGAGAAGATTCTGTTGGCTAAATTATCCATTGATTGCACAGAGAATTTAGTTCTATTTCTGGATCGTCTCGCACACTGAAAGGTACACCCCTTAATTTATGTTTGACGGGAGAAGCCCCATCTTTGACAACAATTCTATGCCTGAAACCACAAATGGTTCCAAGCCCACCAGAAAATTCTGATGGAAAACGTTCCTCCCACTTTCCAAAGTCTTGCTCATCAGAGATCCCAAGAACATGTTCAGAACATCCAGGTTTGAGAATAATCCCAAATAAGCCTTGGTGGTACCAGCCCAAAATGTTCAAACCTTTGACAGCAACATAAATCTTGCCAGAAATGTTCCTATTTTTGAAAATTAACTCATCTTCAAAGTACCCCAGAAGGTCAATTTTGCGAACTTCGTACGAAACTGGAGAACGATCAGGAGGCTGAAGTGATCTGTCTCCCCATGTTTTCAAAGAACAACCCTTTAAGTCAACATAGTGATTTTTGATCCTGAATCTACCAGCACATTTAGTGGTTTACTTCCTATACAAATTTCTACAGTAGGATCAACACATTCAATGAGGTCATTAACATTAGAAATTTGATCATTGAAGTCAGTAACTACTGAAACAATTTCAGAATCAGATTCACAGTCTGACAACAAAACACATGCAACAGACCTTTTCTGATCATTTAATTTTTTTTTTAAAACATACGTACGCAAAATGCCCTATTCTTTACAGTAACTACATACTACATTGGCACCAGGACACTTATCACTCTTTTGGTGGATGAAGAGAATTACCACACCGGTTACACATTTGTTTGCTATTTTGAACACCTGATGTACTTTTCCCTAAGCCAGAATTTCTGATAGTCAAGTTTTTATTTCAAAACCTTCGAAATTCGCTATGTTTTGACTTAGCGGTAGTTGAAACAACATTGGCAGGATCGACGTGTTTATCTTCTAACTCTTTCAAAGACACTTGAGAAGTCTCAATGCTTTTAGCTATTTTAATGGTTTCTTCCAAAGTATGATTGGCAAGAGACAAGAGCTTCTTACAGATTTGTTTGTCTCTACAATGACAAATAAATTGATCCCTGATCAATTGATCTGTGAACGTTTCAAACTGACAGATACTAAATTGCGTAATGTAGAAATATAAGCATTGACATCTTCACTTTAATTTTGCTGCCTCTTAAATAATTTGTGTTGCAAAACCATCAAGCTCGATTGTTTGTCAAACCATGTTTTAAGTTTCGTAATGGTGTCTTGGTAGTCATCAACATCATCCTCAGGAAGATAATCAATTGCAAAAAGGTACTTGAAGATAGACCTGCCTTCAAAACCAAGAGAGTGAAGCAAAAGATTTTTTTTTCGTTCATTACTGAACCTAGAAGCACCAATAGCTCTCAGGTAAGCTTGAAAAGCGTCAAACCAAACCTCCCATCTAACAAGAGGGTCTCCTGGAGATTCCAGAGGAGGAGGAGCTACAGATTGTATGTCAGTTATCCCGCCTAAGTAAACGATATCAAAACCTAAAGCAAATAATGTATTACATTTTTTTTAATAAGAATAATAAAATATTTTTCAATTGTAGACCAGGTGTGCGAATCACCGTGAAAGGATCCGTCACAAAAAAAAATTAAGATCGAGGTGCGCATATCATTGTTACATAATCTGCTTGTTTTTGTTGAAAAAAAAACAATAGATTTTAATTTTAATGAAAAGAAGTTATTGATCCCAGAAATGGTGTGCAGATCACCGTCATGTAATCCGCTATTTAAAACTAAGATTTCTCAAAGTAGATTTAAAAAAAATATATATATATAACTCTTGACAATAAATAAGTGTGTGAATCACTTGTTACATGATCCGCTTTAGAGTCCGGACCACTGTCGTGTAACCGCTACAGTATCGTGAACACACTGCTTTAGTGTGCAAATCACTGTCCTGCAATCCGCTGCAGTATCGAAAACAACTAGCCTCTCCTTTCATTGCGGCTTTACACGCAAATTGTTGTTAGCGGAGATCGCTATGTAAAGCTGTGAACGCGTTAGGTTGCTATGGGGATGTAAGACTGTGACGTATGACACAACGTCGCTAGGCAACACTGTTGACACACGGAAGGAGAATAAGCTGTGACGTGCTTCGACTGCGTAACAATGCGTAGTGACAAGGCCATACATCTAAGCTTGCGCGATTGTTTAAAGCTGCCAGATCCCTGAAATAGATAGTCTATGACAGTTTGAAGACAACGCAATGTTCAGGTTAGTTCGGAGACTAGAGGTTATCTCTTATTGAATGCGTGTGAAAGAAAGAGTAAACTTCATTTTGAATTGTGGTACATTTCGTAAATAAAGCTGTGGAGCGTTGCGGAGAGTAGATGCCAGAGTCTTTAGAAATATTTAAAAGGACCAGTCTTAACGCTAGAGTCCACTTTCAGTCTTGACTTATAACGCAAGTAGAATTATAAAGATGCATGCTGAGTCCGAGGTGTAGCTGTGTAGCATGAATCGTCGCCACATAAATTGTAGTAATAAACTCTGTAGACAGCCAGTATGTTGAGTAGAGTTACCTCATCTTAGGTACCTCCCCCTCCGCCTGGGACGACTCTTGGTGGCCAGAGGCCCTTGGAAAAGCACCCATCCCGATGGACCACGCACGGAACCTGGGCGTCATCCTGGATTCCTCACTCCGAGGACTACATCCTTTTGGGAGACCTCAACTTTCACCTTGAAAAGAACAACGACCGCAACACCACCACCCTTTTGGACAACCTCGCAAACCTCGGACTTAAACAACTTGTCACTACCCCCACCCACATCGCAGGTCACACACTCGACCCTATCTTCACCTCCAGCAAGCATGTCTCCTTCAGCCACACCACAGCTCTCCTTTGGACTGACCACAGCTGCGTTCACTTCACCTACAACAAGCCCACACCCAACAACCACCCCCAACCCACTCTGCAAAGAAACTGGAACAAAATCACCATCGACCAGATCTCCTCATCGCTTATTCAAAAGCCCCCCGCCCACTCCTCAAACCCAGACCAAGCAGCCACCAACCTCACCCAATGGTTATCCAACAGCGCCGACACCCTAGCACCACTGAAAAAACGACAAATCAAACTAGGCAGCAAGAAGGCCTCCTGGTTCAACGATGATCTTAAGAAATCCAAGAAACTCTGTCGCTCCCTCGAGAAGGCCTGGAAAAAAGACCCAACCACCAGCACCAAGGACACCTTCAAAAACGCCACCCGCATACACCACCAACTAATCCGAAATGCCAAGAAAGCAGCCTTCAAGGACCGTCTAGATAACAACGCCCACAACAGCAAGGAATTATTCAACATCGTCAAGGAATTTACCAACCCCTCAGCCAACTATAACGACATCACCCCCTCTCAAGCCCTCTGCGACTCCCTAGCCTCATTCTTCCACAACAAAATTGCAGACATCCACAACAGCTTCGACAACCAACCCGAAGACCAACCCACCCAATCCCCTGCAGGACCCCCACCCCCCCTGAACATCCTCAATGACTGGAAGCCAATCTCCACTGAGGACACCATCCGTCTTATGAACTCTATCCACTCAGGATCCCCCACAGACCCTTGCCCTCACCACATCTTTAACAAAGCAGACTCCATTATTGCACCGCACCTCCGAGACGTCATCAACTGCTCCCTCAACTCCGCAACCTTCCCGGAAAGCTGGAAACATGCCGAACTCAGCGCCCTCCTGAAGAAACCCACAGCTGACCCCACCGAACTCAAAAACGATCGCCCTTTCCCACTCCTTCCATTCCCGGCCAAAGTCATCGAGAAAGCTGTCAACAACCAGCTCGCCGCATTCCTCGAAACCAACAAATCCCTCGATTCCTCACAGTCCGGCTTCCGAGCCAAGCACAGCACCGAAACCGCCCTCATCGCAGCAACAGACGACATTCGAACTCTACTGGACAATGGAGACACAGTCGCCCTCATCCTCCTCGACCTCTCCGCAGCCTTCGACACAGTCTGCCATAGCACCCTTCTACAGCGCCTCAAAAACATCGGAATCCAAGGAAAAGCACTGGAATGGATCACCTCGTTCCTCTCCGGAAGAACCCAGAGAGTCCGCCTTCCACCATTCAAGTCAGAGGCCACTGAAGTCATCTGCGGCGTACCTCAAGGGTCCTCACTCAGTCCCACCCTCTTCAACGTTTACATGAGCCCCCTCGCGGCCATCGCACGCCAACATAACCTCAACATCATCTCCTACGCCGACGACACTCAACTGATCCTATCACTCACCAGAGACCCTAACACGGCCAAAACCAACCTACACGAAGGAATGAAAGAAGTAGCCGAATGGATGAAGCACAGCCGTCTGAAACTGAACTCAGACAAAACAGAAGTCCTCATCTTAGGTACCTCCCCCTCCGCCTGGGACGACTCTTGGTGGCCAGAGGCCCTTGGAAAAGCACCCATCCCGACGGACCACGCACGGAACCTGGGCGTCATCCTGGATTCCTCACTCTCGATGAACAGACAAGTCAACGCCGTTTCTTCATCTTGCTTCAACATTCTTCGCATGCTCAAAAAAACATTTAGCTGGATCCCTACCGAAACTAGAAAAACAGTCACCCACGCTCTGGTCACGAGCCGACTGGACTACGGAAACACCCTCTACGCCGGCACCACCGCAAAACTCCAGAAAAAACTACAACGCATCCAGAACGCCTCAGCCAGGCTCATATTACACATCCCGCGTAAAGAACACATCTCTGATCACCTGAAAAACCTCCACTGGCTCCCCGTCAATAAGAGGATCACTTTCCGGCTCCTAACCCACGCACACAAAGCACTTTACGAAATCGGACCCGAATGCCTCAACACACGACTATCCTTCTACACCCCCTCCCGCCAGCTACGATCCTCCAACCAAGCCCTTGCCACTGTACCTCGCATCAACAAAACCACCATGGGAGGTAGATCCTTCTCCTACCTAGCAGCTAAAACTTGGAACTCACTTCCCACTCACCTTCGCCTTACTCAGAACCACCTAGCATTCAGAAAGCAACTCAAAACGTGGATATTCGACAAGTAACTCCCCACCCTTCTACAAGCGCCTTGAGACCCTCTGGGTATGTAGCGCGCTATATAAATCTTTTGACTTGACTTGACTACACAGCAGAGATAGGAAAATCGGTGGCAAACAGCTGTCTCCAACTGCTCTCTGCCTCATTCAAAACATAGAACCCAGTGACAAAGCAACCAGGCAACCATTGAAATTCTACATGACATTGACTAGAATGCAGTACATATTAAATGCACACAGTGTTAATCATTTAAGCTAAATGAACTATGAGAGAGTACAACAGTCTCCCACCCTCAAAGATGTGCATCAGAGGCAGCCCAGCCTGTGCAGGGGCCATGAATATTACAGCTGAAACCAGTTGTGGCGGCACTCATGGCTGAATTCCTGATGAGTCAGAGTCCTAGAGCACAGAGACATTCCAACCCATTTACTTACCAATCATCAAGAGTAAAACATATGTCCCAAACCAGAATTATTGTAAATCAATGGCACAAACTATATGATGTCTGTACCGTATCTTTGCTGTCATCAATAAAAAGATGTATTGAATAAATATTCCAGAAGAAGCAATCATGCAGAATCGCTTTTGCCTCTGTAGGTCAGGGATTCGTTTTGCATTTCATTGCTGCTTCCCAATAACCCGATAATGTCTAATCTCTAGAGCCAAAAAAAAAACAAGGGCATGCTCAACAATTTCACTATCATTATAAGCAGGCCATTTATCATGCTCTGATTTTGGAACTGACCAGTTTTTCGTAAAGGATGCTAGGGTAAGAGTGCATGTACAGCTTCCTAGGGAATGAGGTTTGCAAATAATCTAAACATTCCTCAAATTTGTAAGTAAACTGTAGGTTTAAAAAGAATGCAGTTAAGCTCCCCACAAAGGGAATTTTTACTCTTTTGGTCTGAGCTTGGCACCAGAAGTTATTCTTCACTAAAATAGGCGCATTGGAAGGAATACAAGTTGCATTCAACCAAAATTCTCCCAACTCTAGATTGTCAGAGATTCTTTGATGTACCCCAACCATGGATTTTTTAAGCACTTGTGGTCTGGTAGTAACATCTTGAAGGCCTGCTCTAAAATGTGCTGGGTCTTCAATGAGGCAAACTCTGACCCAGTATAAAACAGGTTTCAAAGCTGCGCGCTCGCTTATTGGCTTGAAGCCTAAGTCTAGCAGCAAAGGTGGCAAATGAGTGCTCTGTGGGAGCTTCATCGGTGTTCTTATAAAAGGATTCTCTGGGAGTGTAAGATCTTCAACATTGCTGTGGCCTCACAGTTCATCTCCATAAATGGCCACACCTGTGCTCTATAGACCTCCAATGTGGAAGAAATTGGATACGTTGTAACGCTTTAAAAAAAAAATGTAGCTATGCCCTGTGTTTGAACAAAAGCTTGCTCTTTTCAATTCGTCCCTCCCAGGAATCCGACTCAGCCATCCTAATAATCAAATAGTGAAAGTCCCCAACTCTATCTAAAACGTTTGAACCTAGGCTTATTTTATACCTTTTTGGCCTGCTGGAGATGAATACCATTAGTTTGTTCTTTAGAATTTATTTCAAAACCATTTTTCTGCAAAACAGACCAAACTTCTCAATCAGTGTCTGGTGGCCTTTCTGTGTTTTGGATAACAATAGAGTGTCGACGGCAAAGAAGGAGCGCCAGGATCTTTTGTCCTGCCAGAGTAGATGAATCATTCTTGCAGTTAGAGAAGAATTCAAGGCAGCAATGAACAGAAGAAATAGTGTAGGGGCTAACTTGCATCCCTGACAAACCCCTCTGTCAATTTCTATTTTCCACGGATGTTCACCATAGGGGCCACTGCAGACACAAGCGTAAATTGCTGAGTGTAGTCCTTTGATAATGGCTAGTGTGTCAGATGGCTAAGCTAAATCTGTGAGGGCTAGCCATAGTTTGTCCCAGGAACCATATCAAATGCAGCCTGTAGGTCCACGAAAGCTACATACAAACTACCCCCTTCCCATGGTCACTATATTCCACCTAATCAATTTAAATAAAAGGCCTTATTTTGTATCTGAAGCCAGCTTGAAATTGGCTTAGTATGCGATTTTCCGAAATCCACTCGAAAAAAAAAGTTTATTTAGGATCTGTTTCCAAAATCTATTTTTCAAATTGTCAATTAGACTAATGGTGCGATAGTTACCTGGTTTGTTTCGGGACCCTTTTTTAAAAATAGGGACAATCTCCACTCCTATCCATGATTCTGGGATTAGATCTCCGTTCAAAACTGCGTTACATAGAGTTTTGATGTATGGTACCCATAAGTGAGGTTTGGAGTGGTAGAGATCAAATGAAATCATATCCAAGCCAGGAACCTTCCCTGGTTTCTGGGCCTTAAGGGCTGCTGCGGTATCAGCCAAAGAAAAGCAAGGTTTTTTCCCAGTGTTTAGAATATCTGAAAGAAACAGGTTAGTATTAGATTCCTTACCTTAGAATATCCCCAAGCGTCAGGCTGGATCCGGAAACTTTTGCGTAGCAGTACCCTTACACGTCGGTCGGCATCGTCTGCGGCACCGCGTCTGTTGTCGGCGTCGTTGACGCCGGGATGACGTCGCCGGAGTACTTAGACGCCGCCCTCGCGCGGAAAAAGTTGTACCCATAGTCAATTTTTTACTAACTTTTTCGATCCTTTTTGATCGCCTTTCGAAGTCTCTCGACTCCGGCGGTGCCGGTAGGTATGCCCGGGTTCAAACCCTGCACTGATTGTTGCCGAATGATGTCGGTAACCGACCCCCATCGCCGGCCCTTCACTGTCTGGGCCCTGATCACGACGACAAGTCCTGATCCGACTGCCGGGCCTTGACTTCCAAAGCTAGACGGGAGCGGTCCCGCAAGCAACTCGAGCTCCGACAGTCAGCCCCGCGCCGCTCGACGTCCCGGGCCGGAAGGAGGTCGAGGGACCGGTCGCGGGGCCGGAATCACCACAGTTCTAGAGTCGTCATCAGCCTTCGGGCTCGAAGTCCTCAGGTAAGAGGCACAAGAAGTCGAAGAGGCGACATCGCTCTTCTGACTCCCCCCGACGCTCGCGTGATACGGCTGGGGGTTCGGGCGACACCGGCTCCGCCGCAGGCGTCGCGGCCTGCTCCATACCCGCCGGTCCCTGGGCAGAACGCGACACCGGAGGAGATCGACACCTTCCTCATGGCCATGAGGTCGCTCACTCCTCCGGTGGTGTCCGCGGCGCCTTCGGACCAAGCGGCCCCGACTGGGTCCCCAAGCCGGCCGGGTGCTTTGGCCCCGGTGCCGTCAGCGACTTTGGTCCCGATGCCGCAGGGCCCCGCCGGATCCGGCTCCAGGTCGTCGCCGGTCGACCTCATGACCTCGCGTCGTAATCGACGCTGCTTGGAGATTTCTATTTCTATGACCCGGCCCCATCCTTTGAACCGGAGTACCAGGTGATGGGTGGCGAGGAGGATTGGGAGGGGTCTGAGGACCCTCTGGCACGTGAGTGCCAGTCTTCTCAGGACTGGACAGGTGAGCTTGAGGAGGCCAGTGGTCTGGACACTTCGCCCGACACTGGTTTTGTCTCCCCTCCTTCCGTGGCTACAGAGGAGGGGGCTGCCTATAGTGTAGTGCTGACGCAGGCTGCCAAGTTCTTGGGCCTTGAGCTCCCCGTCGCGTCCGTGAGGACTAACCTCCTCACCGAGGTCCTTAAACCGCAGGCAAGCTTGGCCGAGCCTCTGCTGCCTTTTAATGAGGCCTTGTCAGACGTACTTCTGGGCACTTGGTCCAAGCCCCCTAGAGGTCCGCCTGTAGATAGGAACGTGGCCAAGCACCACCGCCCGGCTCCGGGCGACCCTTGCTTCCCGTCCACCCACCCCACCCCCGAGAGCCTGGTCATCCAGGCCTCTAACTCCCAGACCACATTCCTGATGGTTCCCCCGATCGGGAATCCAAGAGGTATGAGCAATACGGCAAAAAGGTATTCTCCTCCCTGAGTTTGGGGTTGCGGTCAGTCAACATCGCGTGCCTCTTGGGCCGTTACACCCACTCTCTGTGGGACACAGTCGCAGACGTGCTGCAACAATGTCAGGAGGGGGCCCGGACTAAACTCGCCCAAGCCCTTGCGGAGGGTCGAGATGAGACACGGTATTCCATCCGGTGTGGGTCCCACGGACTCACTGGGCAGAGCGATGGCAACAACGGTGGTGATTCGTCGCCCTGCCTGGTTGAGGTCCGCCAACTTTTCAGCTGATGTCCAAATCACCCTTATGGACATGCCGTTTGATGGCCGTCGCCTCTTTGGCGACAAGGCAGACCATGCGCTAGAGCGCTTTAAGGACTCCAGGGCTATGGCCAAGTCCTTGGGCCTCTCCGCACCGCGCCAGCAAACGGCTGCCTTTCGCTCCGTTCGTGGCCAAGGAAGGGGCGCCCCCACACGTCCTGCCAGCCACGGGCCGCAGACTACCATCCAGTGTGGTGGCTGACGTGGATACCGCCGTGGCGGCGGTCGGGGACAACGGCAAACCAGTCCACACCTACACCTGCAGCATCCGCCTCAAAACCCTCCTAGTCCGAGCTTTCAGGCCCATGTGACGCCAGTGGGGGGCAGGGTTCACCATCGGCCCCTCCACTGGCGCACTGTCACATCGGACAGGTGGGTGCTGCAAATCGTCCAAAGGGGCTACTCCCTCCCCTTCAAGGCGTCCCCTCCAGCCATGCCACCGCAGTACCACCACGTGTCGCGGGATCACTTGAAACTTCTACAAGAGGAAGTTACGGCCCTCTTGGCCAAGGGGGCCATCGAGCGCGTTCCTGGGCCAGAAGTAGGGTGTGGTTGTTACTCCCACTACTTTCTGGTACCCAAGAAGGGCAAAGGGGGCCTACGCCCTATCTTGGAACTGCGGAACGTCAACGGCTTCCTCCGTAAGGAGAGGTTCAAGATGCTGACACTGGCTCAGGTCTTAGCTGCCCTGGACCCGGGAGACTGGATGGTAGCGTTGGACTTGCAGGACGCTTATTTTCATTTCCCCGTCCTGCCGGCCCACCGGCGTTACCTGCGGTTCACGGTAGGCCACGAGCACTTTCAGTTTACCGTGCTCACCTTCGGCCTTACCAGCGTCCCACGGGTGTTCACCAAAGTAATGGCAGTAGTTGCAGCTCATCTGCGCAGGTTAGGGGTTTCAGTTTTCCCCTACCTCGACGACTGGTTGTTAAAGGCGGGCTCGCCACAGACAGTCGTCAGTCACCTCCAGACTACGTCCGACCTCCTGCACCTGCTGGGGTACTCCATCAATATGCCGAAGTCACAGCTGTGTCCCTCTAAGAAGCTCCTCTTCATCGGAGCTGTTCTAGACTCGGCGCAGTTTCGGGTTTATCCTTCCGAACAGCGGGTTCGGAATATTCAGGCTCTGATTCCGATCTTTCAGTCGTTATCCCGAGTCTCAGTCAGGTTGACACTGCGGCTTCTGGGGCTGATGGCCTCCTGCATCCTTCTGGTGCATCACGCCAGGTGGCGGATGCGGGCTCTGCAGTGGGACCTGAAGTTTCAGTGGGCCCAGCATCAGGGCAACTTGTCCGACCATGTCTTGATCTCGAAGGGCACTGCAAGACAGTAGCAGTGGTGGCTCACGGACCGCGATTGGGTCAGCGAAAGATCCCTCTCCCTATCCCAACCGGAGCATGTAGTTGTGACAGACGCGTCCCTCCAGGGCTGGGGGTGCCACATGGGAGAGGCGGAAATCAGAGGCCTCTGGTCTCCGGCGGAGTCCCGGCTCCACATCAACCTTCTGGAGCTGCGGGCGATCCGGCTTGCACTGAAGGCATTCCTCCCCTCTGTCCGGGGGAGTGTAGTGCAGGTGTTCACGGACAACACCACTGCCATGTGGTACTCCAACAAACAGGGCGGGTGGGGTCGTGGACCCTATGCCTGGAGGCTCTGCGCCTCTGGCAGTGGCTGGAACATCAGGGCATGACCCTGGTGGTTCAACACCTGGCAGGTTCCCTGAACGCCAGGGCAGACGAACTCAGCCGTCGGTGCATGATGGATCACGAATGGCGTCTGAACTCGGACGTGGCGCAAGGCCTCTTTCGGCAGTGGGGAGAGCCTTGGTTAGATCTATTCGCCACAGAAGAGAACGTGCAATGTCATCAGTTCTGCGCGTTGGAATTTCCAAGGCGGCACTCGCTCGGGGACGCTTTTCGTCACGAATGGAGCTGCGGTCTGTTGTACGCCTTTCCGCCTATACCACTTCTGTCCAGAGTGCTGAAGAAGATCAGACGCGACCGGGCCCAAGTTATCCTTGTGGCTCCGGACTGGGCACGAAGATACTGGTATCCCGAGCTAATCAGCATGTCTGTCGATCCCCCGATTTGTCTGCCTCTTCAGGAGGACCTTCTGTCGCAGCAGCAGGGGATGGTCCTCCACCCGAACCTGTCCAGTCTCCACCTCCATGCTTGGAGATTGAGCGGCAACAGTTGAGGCCATTTGACTTGCCTCCTGAAGTTTGTAATGTAATTCTGGCAGCCAGGTGTCCCTCCACAAAGTCGGTATACGCCTTTAGGTGGATCAGATTTGTGGCATGGTGCACAGCAAAGGCTGTGGATCCACTCTCTGCCCCCCTTTCTGAGGTTCTCCTCTTCCTTTCTCTTGCCCAGCAGGGCTCTGCTCTCGGCACTATCAAGGGCTACCTTTCTGCCCTTTACGCCTTCTTAAGGCTACCTGATCAGCCTTCTTTGTTCAAGTCTCCGATTGTAAATAGGTTCTTGAAGGGCATCACTCATATGTTCCCCCCTGTTCCTTTCGTGATGCCCCAGTGGGACTTGAACCTGGTTCTGACTTACCTGATGTGCGCTTCTTTTGAGCCACTTCATAACTGTCCTCTTTGTCTCCTTACTTTCAAGACTGCATTCCTGGTTGCCATCACCTCTGCCAGGAGGGTGAGTGAGCTCCAGGCTCTTTCCTCTAAACCTCCTTTCCTTTCTGTCCATCCTGACAAAGTTGTGTTGCGGATGCGACCCTCTTTCCTGCCCAAGGTAGTCACAGCCTTCCACATCGGGCAGTCCATCACCTTACCCACCTTCTTTCGGCCTCCGCATCCCTCTAAAGTGGAAGAGCGGCTCCACCGCCTGGACCCAAAACGTGCGCTCTCATACTATCTGGACCGCACACGCCAGTTCCGGGTGGATGACCAACTCTTTGTTGGTTACGTGGGCGCTAAGAAGGGACGGGCGGTGCACAAACGGACCATCTTCCGGTGGGCCGTGTTGTGTATCAAGGCATGCTACTCTTTGGCTAAGAAGGAGCCTCCTGTTGGGCTGAGGGCCCATTCCACTCGGGCCACGGCGGCTACTACTGCCCTGGGCCGGGGAGTCCCCTTGCAGGACATCTGTCAGGCAGCTACGTGGGCCTCGCTGCACACATTCGCAAGACACTACTGCCTGGACAGCCAAGTCCGGAGGGATGGCTTCTTTGGCCGTTCCGTCCTCCAGGACTTTCTGGTGTGGATATTGGTTCGCAGACCCACCACCGTGGTTGGTATTGCTGGGGTATCTATTCTAAGGTAAGGATTCTAATACTAACCTGTTTCGTTCAGATGCACAAGTTACTTACCTTCGGTAATGATATATCTGTAAGAAACAGTAGTAAGTATTAGATTCCTTACTGCCCCACCCATCCTCCCCGTTCTGCGAACCGATATTTGGGTTAAGGTCATCCCCTTTCAGGGCACTAGTTCTACGGCACCAGTGTTGGTTTTTATCATGGCTCTGCGTGCTTGGCACGAAAAAGCTGTGTATAAGAACTGACATCAGCGAGAGAGGGCGGCGTCTAAGTACTCCGGCGACGTCATCCCGGCGCCAACGACGCCGACAACAGGCGCAGAGCCGCAGATGACGCCTACCGACGCGCAAGGGTACTGCTATGCAAAAGTTTCTGGATCCAGTCTGACGCCTGGGGATATTCTAAGGTAAGAAATCTAATACTGAATACTGTTTCATACAGATATATCGTTACCGAAGGTAAGTAACTTGTGTGTTTCGCGGCGCAAGCAAATCAGAATTGGGAAAGAGGGATAAATCGGGAGGGCTCTGCAGAATAAAGATCTCCAAAATGAGTCACCCACTCACTGGCTAGAATATGTGTCACTGGCTTACTGTGTCCCATCCTGCCTCTATGTTAAACAAAATTCCAAAAGAGTTTATAGTCATTATTTGAGGCTGCATCAAGTAACTTGTCCATGGTTACTCCCTCCATGTCAGATTTGATAGCATTTAGGAGGCTAGCTTTTTGGAAAAGCTTTTCGAATTAAACCACTCTTGTGATTTCTGGGGCAATACTCTCTCTGTCCTGGATTTTGAAGAAAAAAAACACCCTAATCACTTTGAGTAGTACATCATGAATCTCAAGAATATCCTTAGAGAATTTATGTGTGGTTTAAGGACGTCAAGTTCCAAAAAAGAACCTGCCAAGATGTATTTTTGTGCATTTTAATTAGGCCCTATAACACCCCATTTAATATTCTTCAAGGCAGAATTACTAATGTATCACCCAAACCAGCACAGCAGCCAAAAATGTTGTGCTGTGTTGCGTGACAAGGAGGGAGCAGGAGAGATCCATTTCTACAGAGATATGGCTCTCTCCTTCCCTCTCCCTAGCGCCAGCACAGAATGTTGTTGCTGTGTGCCACGCACATAACTTTGCACCATAGTGCAAGGTTGTGTGTGTGAGTCTAGCATAGGATTCCCTTCCAGTAACACATATTATGGCTAGACAACGTTTAAAATGTATACTGCTTTGCATGTGTGCTGCACTGTACAGCCCACATACAAAGTCAGAAAAGAAAGGAGAAATGACAAATCTTCTCCTTTTAATGCCTGGTTTCACAAGGCGTTATTTTTTTACGCTAAACCCGGTCTTGCATTTTTGGTAAATATGATTTTGCGTCAAAATATATGGGTAGTTGCACAGGAAAGCTGGTGTAACGCCCCCTTGATGCTAAGTTACTCAAAACAGCAATTTGCATTACTTTCAGTTAATGTCCTGAAAAGTAAATAATTAATAAAAAATTCTAGTTTATATTTCTTTTATGATGCAAAGCCAGTGCAAAATGTTAGTAAATCAATCCCTTCCTGGTGTTTGTCATGACTAGATCGTCACTTCCCTGTAATAGTCCCACAACCAAATTGTTAATTAGTGGGCCTTCCATTAGGTGAATTAAGGGGTTGTGGGCGCTCGGATCCTGAGGTGCCACATAAACGTCAAATAGCTCATTCCCCAACCCCAGGATAACAATAGGTATTCCAAAAGATTTCTATTGGTTCCCCTTTTGAAAGTTGTCAGAGTGAACAACCATTGCATGCTCAAAGGCCTTGCAACAGGCTGATGTTAAGGATTTGCATGGCGGATTTTGAAAGCCGCTTGACCGGGCTAACATGGACTTCCAGTATGCCCCAGTGATCATCCTCATCTCTAGCTAGGTTGGTAGCCAGGGGAAAAGATTGAAACCAAACATTAACATCTCCCCCATTATATTTACACAGCCTTTAGAATGGGACTTTAGCAAGTGATCTCTATATCTAAAGGTGGGGGATTCTGTAGAATTGTTCAATGAACTATTATAAATGTTAAGCAGCGATCTATTTTTACCATTGTGTGAGACAAGTTTAAGAATAAGTATGTGTTTTGGCTTGGGGTAGGGATCTCCTTTACCAAGCACTGGAGAGATGTTTTTATCCAGGTGCATAAGCCTACTGCTGCTCGACCGTCCGGGGAATTTCTAGTCATAATTTGAAAGCTTCTGAAGCCGGGTTTGAAAACACAAGAAATCACCCATGTCTCCTGAAGGAAAGAAACAAATGCGACAGTGAACAAACTCCAGTTAGTGTTCAGTACTTTTGTTTGTAGTCCTGCGATGTTCCACAAAACAATCTTAACGCTCATTGGGTAAAGTGACTTAACAGCTTCTAGGGTGCGTGACATAGGTGTCTGGGGCTTTGGCTGCTATTCGAGGCTAGCAGCCAGAGAGAGGACTTTAAGACTGAAGATTCATTGTTGGCCATGAAGCGTGGGTTCTCCCTCTCTAGGTTCCCAATATTCCCAAAGCCTGTTCAACGTCAAGGACTGGCTTGGACTGGGGCCTAGACACTGGAAACTGATTTTGGGAATGTGTTTCAGTTAAAGAAGACTCACTGGGAGCTGGGTGGCCGAGCAATGGAATTAAAAGTGTGAGTTGTTTTTCCCAATTGAACAGGCTCTTCAACCGTTTGAACTTTGGCAAAGGCTCTGGTCAGGGAGGATTTAAATTGAATCTCCGATGCCAAATCTGAGGCCTAAGGAGAGGAGTCCCCTTACTAGATCAGCTTTGGTCAAAGTGATTTTGATACAGTCACAGTTGCTGCTTGGGTGGGGGTAGCGTTTCTAACTCACTATATCATTACAGATTACACAATAGCAATGCTCCTTTACTTCTGAGAGAACCTTGGGCAATGTAGTTTTTTGGGCCACTGCCAGGCAGTAGATATGTCACACCATTCAGTCAAAAAATGTAAACCTGCTGTGTCGTCAGGTGGCACGTAAGTAGGGGATCTAGTGGGTGGTTTGGTAACTGGTCAAACAATCACACAAAGAGTGGCCCAGCTTAAACTCCTCCAGGCGATGACAGGTAAAGATGGACCTGCTCTAGGCCCGGACACGCTCACGAGCACGTCCGACACTGCGCCGGCCCACCGCTGAGGACAATCAGATGTGGCATCAGGAAATCGTGGGCAATGTAGTTTTCTGGGACACCGCCAGGCAGTAGTTGTGTCACCCCATTTAGTAAAAAGATGGAAACCTGCCTTGTCGTCAGTTGGCGAGCTAGCAGGGGACCAAATAGGTGGTTTGGTAATTGGTCAATCACCCATTCTGTACTCACTGGTTTTGCGACCCATCTACAATCAATCCATCCTCTTGATCACCCTTTGTTTTTTTTCCTCATCTCACATTTAAGCACTGTGCAGAGTGTTACAGCCGTATTTTGAAACTGGGCTCCCTCCGGCCAACTGCGGTGGCTTAGGTCCCCAGACCAACTCCTTGTACCGGGGTTTTAAGGTGTAATCATTGGACTGGGGGTTATTGCTTTTCAGTTCCTATACAGTCTCAGATCTTTACCCATGGTGATAAAAGGGTGCCAAAGGCTATTAGAGAGGCTACCAACACTAGTGAGATCTAATCGGGCCATCGCAAAGGCGGAGTTCAGCCAATCCTCCAGCCTTGGGGGGTTGGGGTCCTTCCATTTCATGCAGATTTCTCTACGGGCCAGAAGAATCAAGCACACTAAGAGGCCTCTATCCCTTACTGCTAGATCTTGTGATGAAAGGCGGTCATCCGCAAAGAAAACTAGGGTCTCATTGACTGTGATGTTAGTGCCAAAGGTCCTGCAAAGATAGCCTCCGACCCCTTCCCAGAATGTTTCCAGCTTCGCACAACCAAAAAAAACATGAATATCATTGGCTTTAGGGGCCATGCATCTAAAACATTTTGGCTCTGGAATTGGACCAAATTTAGCTATTTTCGATGGGGTGTAATAGATACGATTAGTTACCAAAATATTTTTTTTCTTTAAGCTGGCGGATTTGGTATGTAAGAGTATTAAGGAGGGTTCTAATAACTCCTCTATTATTGCTTCAAAGGAGGATTGTCTCCACACCAAAGACTGAGGTGGAACATCTTGATCGTCTGCTTCAACCAATTTCTTGTACCAGATCGATACCTCTCTTATAATGCGATTTTTTGACAAAAAGAGGAGCTCAGTTTCCCAGTCTCCCATTATACCCCGACTTTCTGCCTTGAACCAAGATTTTAACTGTAAAAACTTAAATTTAGAGAGCCCAGAGCCTATCCTAGCTTCCAGAACTTCCCACCAATGTACCCCGTTGATGTCCCCCAGATCCAACCAACTGGAAATTCCTGCCTCCCTGATGGGGGCAGCCAGTCCATCTTTAAGACAAAGTGAAGTCCCTGGGGAATCCCAAATGGGGGCGTGATCTGAATAGTAGCCTATCCTGCACTTTGTCCTTACTTTACACCAAATTTGTAATGCGTTCTTCAAGATCTTCAAGCGCACTTTTTTGAAGAATTTTGGTGCCCCAAATTTATAGAGAAACCCTTCTGTTTTGCCCCCTTCGGTATTACACATCTGTTGACTGAGAAGGGTCCCCCAGGAAGAAGTTGTGGGTTTCGATAAAAGCATCCTAATTGCTTTAAATTGGAAACCCACCAGGTACCAACTTATATCTGGGAGGGTCAACCCGCCTTTAAACAGCCTGCGCCTCTATTTTTTCCAGGACAATCTCACTCCCTTGTCTCCCCAGATAAAACTTCCAATCTTACCCTGTATTTTAGAGATGTCATGCTGAGGGAACTTCAAAGGGACAGCGTTAAAGATGTAAGTCAATTTGGGTAGGACCGTCATTTTGACCAAATTCACTTTGCCAAAAATGGTCAGTGGGAGATTTTCCACCGTGCAAATAGACGATCCAATTCGTTAATTACTCTTTTCAGATTTAGGCGAGCGATTCAGTCCAAATCGCTTACTATTGTGACACCTAGGTATTTAAACTCTTTGCTGGTTTGCCCCGTCCAGTGTGTTATATTCCAGCACTTACCTCTGTTTTGGAGGAGTTAGCTAGGTATCCAGAAATTGACCCAAATTCCCCCAAAAGAACCTTCACCCTTGGCATTGTAGCCTCTGGATCACTGGTGTAAAGAATAATATCATCCGCATATAATGCTATCTTAGAGTCATACTGTTGAGATCTAAAGGCTAGAATCTGATCATCTAGCTTTATAGCTTGGACTAACGGCTCTATATATAAATCAAACCGGAGGGGGGAGATGGGACAACCCTGCCTGGTCCCCCTTTGGATCTCAAAACCAGAAGTGAGCGTCCCATTTACCAAAATGTTTGCGGTCGCTCCCTGATAGCATTGTCTGAGTGTGTTAACAAATACAGGTTGAAAACCCATGATCTCCTAAACTTCCCAAAGGTAAGACCAACAGACCCTGTCAAACGCCTTGGCGGCATCAAGAGCAACTATCGCCAAGGGTCAGATCTCGCTAAGGCCAAATCAATATTACCAATAAGGAGCTGCGTCTGTTCCTCAATAAAACGCCCACTGATGAAACCTTTTTGATCAGGGCTAACCAGCCCCGGAGCGAGTTTTGCCAATCTCCCTGCCAAAATACCCATAAAGATTTTATAATCGGAATTTAGCAGGGAGATAGGTCGATAGGAATCGGCCCTCAGGGGATCCTTTCCAGGCTTAAGTATTAGAACGATAGTGGCTTCTCGCCAGGAGCTTGGTATGACTCCAGAAGGGCTATAGATCGATTGAAACAGGGAGCCTAATGTTGGTGCTATCTCATTCTCCAAAAGTTTATATATTTCATTTGGTTGGACATCCAAACATGACGCTTTCTTGTTTTTTGACGATTTTATTTGCGTCTTAATATCCTCCAACGAGATCGGGGAGTCCAGAAGGTCTCTACCCTCCTGCGTTAGAGATGGCAACAATTTGGAACACAGCCAAGCGCGAATTTGATTCTTTGAGGGATTCAGATCCTCTTTGTAAAGATCTTTAAAGAGAGAGAGAAGACAATTCTTTATATCTTCTATAGCTTTCGATTTATCTCCCCTTTCATTTATAACTAACTTGCTTATGTCGTTTTTGGAGCACTCAGTTCTGGCCTTCCAGGCTAGCAAAGCACCAGCCTTTTCCCCGTATTCAAAATTGTCCATGTTTTTAACTAACCATTGGGCCCTACATTTTTCGTCCAGTTTACCTCTATATTCTGACCTGGCTTTTGTAAGATCATCCTGTATTTTTCAACTCTTTGAGCTGGACCGCTCCCTGACTGGAGAAGATCTGCTTCTAACATCTTAATTCTGTCTTCCCTTAATTTTAACTCACGGAATTCGATTTTATTTTTGGAGGATATAAGACCGTGCAACCTACCTCTAAGGCTGGCCTTTTAAAGTGTCCCATACAACCCCTATTGCTGCTGAACCAATGTTAAACTAAAAAAACTCCAAAGTGGAGACCTTAATAGCTGAGATTATTTCGGGATCTAATAACCTTCTCCTGTTCAGAGTCCATCTCGACTCAACTGCCTTCATTGATGTTTTATATGAAAATAAGATAGGGGTGTGATCTGAAAAGTGACTAGCTAGAAAAGAGATAGCCATGTTTCCGGGCAGGAATTCTCTACTCATGAGTATATAATCGATCCTGGAGAAGTGATGATGTCTTTTGCTATAAAATGTAAAGCCCGCTGCCTCTCCCTTCAAATCTCTCCAGACATCTACCAACCCCATATCGTGGATCAGATTTTTCATTACGCGCCGTACATGGGGAGCTCCTATGTAATGGCACTGATTTGACCTATCCTTATTTGGGTCAAGGAGGACATTAAAATCCCCCCCTATGATTATGAGTAAAGTTTTGCAATATGTGTTGAGTCATCGACGTTAGGTCCATAGAAGGACACACAAATCACCTCCATTCCTTCCAGAGCCAAATGTGCGATGACCCACCTCCCGGTTTTGTCTGTCTGAAAAGATTTTATTGAATAAGCTGATCCCCGTTTTATTAAGATTGCAACACCACGGGTATTTGTTATTTGGCCAGACACACAAAAGCTCTCAACCCCAAAAAAGTTTTTAAACAGTTTCCCAGCTTCACCTGTGGTCAAGTGTGTCTCTTGGAGAATACATATATGTGCCTCAGAAAGTTCTAAATATTTCATAACCATTCATAACCATTCGTTGTCTTCTGGGGCACCTCATTCCGTTAATGTTCCAGGAGACAAAGCTTCTCTTCCTACCCTGAGTCACTACTCCCGCCATGTCTTTTGAGAACTTTGCCAAAATGCCAACGGCCCATTAGCGAGAATTGTAACGTGAGATTAGTGTTTTTTTTGTTTTTTTCCCTCTGCTACCCCCCATGTGCCCCCCGCCCGACCCCTCTCATCCACCTGCGCCCCCATACTCCCTTGAGAAACCCTCCCTTCCAAATAGGCTAGCCTATTTAAGTCGCGCTCACCTCCACCTCTAGATAAACAGAAAGAAAAAAAAAAGAAATGGATAGGCGATGTTAGCTTCCACTATACGGGCGGAATCCTGATTACTAAACTAACTTCTTTAGTATTCTTATGGACTTGTTATGGGACACTACTACTATCGGTTCTCAGACTTGCCCGCACTACTTTCTTTTATATCTGTTATGAAGTTGTCGACCTCTTCAGTGGTACGAAACTGCTGCATTTTATTGTTAAACATTGCTCGAATTTGGGCTGGGAACTTCAATTGGGCCTTAACCCCAAGACGTCTGCTCCCCAGCTCCCATTGCCTCGTGGCTGTAGCATGAGATATGTCTGATCTTATCTGGAAGGTGATCGGTTCTTGCCCAGTTAAAGAAAAAGAAATAGAACCCGCCTTGAGACGCTCAGACAATATTTGTTCTTTAACTGCGTATGAGAGAAAATTAACCAGAATCTTCCAGGGTTTAAGTTGGCCTTGTCTCCTCTTAAATGGGTCCCTGTGGACCCTTTGGATCTCATGGGAGAGATTTACTTCGGAGGAGTCTTTTAATACAGTTCCTTGTAACAGTGATATTATAAACCCCCTCAAATCTGTCCCTTCAATTGTCTCTGGAACATGTAAGAATCTCAGGTTGTTCTTCCTAGAGTGATTTTCCAATCTTTCCAATTCCTCCTGAAGTGTTTTATTCTGAGCTGCCAACTTTGCCAATCCCGATGTGGCGGAGCTTAGTGCTTTCTCAATAACAGGGATTTCTGTCTCAATCTTGTCTGTTCTTGCTACAACCTCCTCCAACCTCTGAGCCAGCACATCGCAAGTTGACTTGATTGCGGTTTGGTTGGTCTCTGAGACAGAGAATCCGCTTACAAGCTCAGCTTGATTTGTCTCTGAGATCTTAAAACCCGATATAATTTCCTTCTTCATGGCCATTAGAATATCGGATAAAGAGTGAGGTATCCTTATGTTGTCCCCTGAGGCTCCAAGGTTTTCCAGTCCAATTTCTGCTTCCTCACGCTCGCTGGGGGGTATGTACACTGATCCTGGACCTCCAGCGCCTTGAATCTGTTAGACAGAAGCACCTCTGGGTGTGACTGAGCTTCAGGGCCCGCTGAGGGTGAATCTATCTGGCTCAAAGTATTGATTTGCTTAGCCCCCCTCTGTTTGCACTTCTGAAAAGGGATCAGGAGGGGGGTTGAGTCCTTATCAAGATCTGAGATTTTAGGTTTGACCTTATTATTAATTTTATCAGCTCCCTTTTCCTGCTCCTTTTGGGCGTTTATATCGGGTACTTTGCTTGTGCTTGCCGTGGAGGACATTATTTTTTGGTATGTTTTCAGTGAAGGTGTTATTCTAGTTTTTACAGCAGCTACCTTCTTCCCTTTACTCTTCCCTCTGTTTTTCGGGACTTCCCTTGACCTTTTCCCCCTATTTTAAAGCATTTGTCTCTTCCGTTGATCCTTTCTATTCATTTCAACAATGGGGGGAGATTTCCTTGGGGTCACTATGGGAAGGGTAATGTCTAGATTGGGGGCTAATAACGCTGCTCGTGTTCTTGGTGTATACCTCCGTGCTTTTGGGGGGAATATACATCTGCCTTCCACTACAGACGCTGGTTCCTCACTGCTCCCCTTTATTTCCTCCATAAACTGCAAAATACTGCCAAGAAATCGCCCCGCTACGCAATACCCATGCAGTGAAAAGATTGTCCCCTCTAGGTCTCCTCTTGAAAAGAAGCCCTTTGTTTTAACTGACTGTGAGATTGGTCTAGGCACTCTGGGTACAGGTGGCAGTTGTTGTGGTGATTCAGAGGGTGGAATCCTTGGCAAAAAAAGTGGTGGCATCTAGTGTTATAGAGGTGGATGCTGTATAATGGTTTGCTAGGTCACAGAAACTAGAGCAATTTTATTATATCTCATCACAACATATAAACATGATTTTACTGAAAGTATGTGTAAATGTTATATTATTTCAGTACACCTATTACTTAAAACTGTATCCAAAATAAATAAATCCTAAATAAATAATAAAAACAAACAAAAATATTGCACTACTCCAGTCCAGCAGCTCGCTCTCATCTTGCAGGTTACCTCGTCCTCCTCGTCAACCATCCATTACCCCAACACACTTATAGCAAGGTGCTCCGCATTTCACCTACTGAATTTGAATTCCAGCAACTACACGTAGGTATTGCCCTTTCAATCCCCCTTCAACTGATCCCGCTGGTCTTGCATACCTTCGTTTTACACTATCCTGTCTATTTCTTTCATGCAGCACTCTCTAAATCGCGACCTAGTCCTGAAGATGACCTGAAATGTATACAGGTCGAAACGCCGTCGACTTTACAGCGCAATTTTGGGCACAACTTTTGTGGTTCACCATAATCATTTACCCTCTGTAAATTCCCTGGTAATTAATTAAAACCACAAACAAGTTTCTTGCATATATTGACAATCATGTCCTTTCAGCACCATTTTCTGCTGTTTTGCACTTGTGCCGTTCACCTTGATTTAAACAGGCATTACTATCCACAAGATTGTACAGGTTACATATACATTTAATGTAATAGAGTGTTATCATTGCCTCCGTCCTACCTTGTTGAAATACAGACCACTTCTTACATTAGGTGTTACCATCATTAATGCCTCCCCGTCTCATTCCTTTTGCAATTTATGTGCATTTCTCCTGTAATTTTCTTTAAATATTGTATGTTGAGACGTTGTTTGCTATATATTCACCTGCATATAGGTCACTGCATAGATAATATATAAGTATTTGTCTATATGCTTCTTGTTTAATATAGCACATTATAACATATGCACATGATTATACTGAAAATATGTGTACAAATTATTTCACTACACCTATTACTTAGAAATGTATCCTAAATAAATAAATACTAAAAAATAATAAAAACAAATATAACAAAATAATGATTAGTATATGTGTGTATGTTTATGTGCATGCTTATGAATATATGTATGTGTATTTATAGTTCTGTATGTATACATATATATCCCTGTAATTGTATCTTATTCCTATTATATTATAATTGCATTATCATATGTATATAAGTAAAAGTAGATGAGCTTATGCTTACAGGTTGTTTTTACAAACGGCAATTCATTCTATAGTGAACATATGTAAGCACTTAACTATTTACCTACATATTACATATATAATGATAAAAAAAACTAAAATATGAATGCTTCACCTTGTAAATAACAATCCATGCAAGTACATATGGGAATTTATAATATACAACTATCTTCAGTGTGACAAAGTTAAATAAGTATGTGTGTGTTAAGGTCTCCAACTATGTATACATTTTGCCTATGTATTAGAATGTGGGTATTTATCTATTAAAGTATTTTTTAAATACCTAAATTAAATACAAATAAATACAATTATATTACATACTGGTGGCTTCCAGTAAGTTGTTACAATTAGGACCATATTTCTATTGGAAAAGCATTTTCGACGTGCTTATATCATTGACACCGTTTGCAGAATCCACATTTCCAGAAATAGTGACATAGTGAGCCTGTTTGTGCATGGAAAGTTTCAGGGTGATCCGTCAAGCGGAGGTCAAGAAAAAGCGGGCTAAATAAAGGTGCGTTTTCCCATGTTAATTCCTGTAGGACCTTTAGTCAAACCTGCAACCCAAACCGATAGACGGAATTATACCAAATTTGACAGAAAGGTAGATTTGGTTACACAGATCACGCTTTCAGTTATCTGGTATAGATTGGTTCAGTAGCTTTAGAAAAATTAAAGGAAATGCAAAATTGTATATCTCTGGCAGCAGCTAATTCGAGAATAATAACAACTTTGCGCAGGAAAATGCAGAGCTCTGATTGCCTGCCAACCAGGAAGTGTTGGCAGCCATCTTGGGACTCTGCTCCAGCTAAGACCCCCAAAAGAGTCAAAAAAATTAAAATAAACAAAACACGGGCAGGGAAGAAATACCCTGAACGCTTAAACTTGGTCATGGGGTCCACCAGGCTAACAAAGCATTTTTGGGGAAAAAAACATTTGCCACGAAATTTACTGGGAAAAAAATGCAAGCCTGTAACCTACTCTTGTTTTGAGAGGAGCCCCCTGGATGGGCCAGGTACCGGGGGCATTTTATAATTTTTTTTTTAAAAAGGAGGGGGCGCACGGGGCCCCCTTTCTGAGGCTCTTTAAACCCCTGGGACCACATCTTCTCAGGACTTTATTTACATTTTGGAGGAGGACCGGGCGGACTCCCCACTATAGGCTCAAATGACAAGCTCTCTTTAGTTCCGCTGTGGGGGCTTAATGGTGGCAACAGTAAGAGTTCTTGGCCCCCAAGGATCCTCAGCAGCCAAGGGGACTTCAGCCCCCAACCAGTAGTGTGTGTTTGCAGAGTGGTTGAGAAAGGGTGCAGGCCTCCAGCAAGGTCTCAGCAATCTTGTTGGACTTAAAGGTGGCAACAACAGGGGTTCTTGCTTCCAAGGACCTTCAGCAGCAAAGGGGACTTTATCGCCCAACCAGTAGTGTGCCAGGAGGTGCGTTTGCAGAGTGGTAGAGAAAGGGGGCTGGTCCTCCAACAAAGTCTCAGCAAACCAGCTGCGGGTAAGTTACTGGTGGCAACAATAGGGGGTTCTTGGCCCCCAAGGACCCTCAGCAGCCGAGGAGACGTTATCCCCCAATCAGTAGTGCGCCAGGAGGCACGTTTATAGCGTGATTGGGAAACGGGGCGGGCTTTTAACAAGGTCTCAGCAATCCCACTGTGGGGGACATTTACGGTGGCAATGATAAGGGTTCTTGCCTCCAAGGATCCTCAGCAGCCAAAGGGACTTCATCCCGATGAGTAGTGCGCCAGGAAGCGCATTTGCGGAGTGGTTCAGAAGTGGGCTGGGACTCGGACGATGTCTCAACAATCCTGGTGGTAACAGGAAGGGTTCTTGGCTCCTACTACTCTCAGAGTCCAAGGGGACTTAATTAGGGGTGGCAGAGCAATACTCCACTAGCTCACGGACCTCCGTGGAATTTGGCAGAGTTTTAACTCAGTGGAATTCTGTGGAGTGAAACTCCTCAAGCTCCAATCAGGCATAACAAAAAGAGGAAAAATAAAGGTCAGAAATGAGCTGAAAGTGGCAAGATAAAGGTGCTAAGTGAGCAGAAAAAAGGCAGAAAACAAGCAGGAATAACTCAGCGACTTACTTACAGAGCAAATCACTCAGACACCCACGCACCCACTCACAGACACAGTGAGACACTCACGCACTCACTCTCACACCCACTGAGAAACTCATGCACTTACTCACAAAGGCTACATGTTCCAGTTAGGAAATAACATTAATACCATAGAAATTCACTGAAAAAACCCAAAGGTTGCAGGGATCCTAATAGTTAGGAAAATTAATTTTTTTAAACCTAGAAATTCACTGAAAAAATCCAAAGGATACAGGGACGTTATAGTTAGGAAATAGAATTTTTAAAAGCTTCACTGAAAAATACAAAGGTTACAGGAACATTATAGCTAGGCTCAGAATACACTTGCATAAAACCATAGACATTCAGCAGTTATTAGTTAGGGCTATAAGGCTGTTAAAATATTTCACCCACTAAGGGTAGAATGTTCGAAATTAAAAAGGGAGAAACATGAAGACAAATATTGGAATGTTAGAGCTCCGGGTTTACACAAGGCATTATAGGCCCTGAGCCACTCCATCTTATTCAATACAGTTCTCAACATTCTAATGTTCTAATAAGATATAAAGAGATGTGTATGCTTATGTATTTATTTTTCTATACTAATATCTGTCACACTAATATCTGTCACACAATGTAAATATTAAGTATGGGCGTAAAATCCGTTCCGCTCGCGGAATTTGCGGATTTTTGGCGAATTCGCAATCCGCAAATTCTCGCGAATTTGCGAAAAATTAGTACGCAGCGGATTTTTTTGCTTGGTCGCACTTGACAAAGACAATATTGCGGCACGCGGCGTTCACTTACCGTCATTCAGCATTTGAAGAGTTGTTTTTCTCCATGTTTGCGTGTGCTGCGCCATTTTGGAACTTGCTGCGGGATCCCGCGGGAGTTTGTCGACCGCAATTACGCATCGCGGCTTGCCACCTTGCACAGCGAGAGTTTGTCAACGCGAGTACGTCATAAAGGCCAGTGATCATGCATCGCGGGAGTAAATAATTGCGATCACGTAGATGCGGTGGGCAGCAACAATCTCGCGTTTGCAAAATTTGAAATTCTGCACAAGAAATCCACCAGCGGGGGGAGGAGCCAAGCTCGACAGCGTGATGGCCGCACGGTAGCTCGGCTCCGCCGACCTCCCTGCCCAAACTCATTTATCCTGCCGTCCATCCTGCCCAAAAATGACAACATTTTATAGATGAAGGTCTGCTGATACTTACCACCCGTCCTGGTGGCTCCAGCGTCCAGTGGGTCCGCAGCGGCGTCCTCCCAGGAAGTGCGGCCTCCGCGGGGTGGAGACCGGGGCCTTGCCTTCAGCGAGTAGCCGGCGAGACGGTGTCGGCGGCGGCCTCAGGTGGAGGACGGAGGCCGGCCGGAAGAGGCCGTTGTGCGAATAAGCCGGAGGCAACTGAGCGCGCCTGGGACTGCCGTCCGGTGGTCCAGAGGTGAGGTGCGGCGGGTTGTGTGTGGGGAACGCCGTGTTGGTGGCTCCCCCCCTTGTTGCCTTGCCCGGCCATTCTGAACTTCTTCGCTCGGTGGCGGAGAGTGGCTCCGGCGGAGCGGTGGCGCTGGCGGGTCCCCATCTTTTGGTGGCCCTCATTTCTGCATCGAGGCTGGAGTTTGGATGCTTGAGTGGGATCCCGCGGAGGCCCTAACTGTGAGCCCGCCCCAGGAGTTGGTTCCGGAAAGACGGCGCTGCACTCGCAAAATGGCGGCTGATGCCGTATGCTGTGGAACGCCCCGGGATGTCGATGCTGTGCCTCTGCACTGTGATGGGGCCTGCACTGGGGCGCATGAACCCACGATTGGCGACGTCCTACGAGCGCTGAAGATTTGGCAAGTGACCCTGGCCCGGGATTCTTGTGGGCAAGATAATGTGGTGACCGCCATTGCTCCCGGGCCGTTCCTCAGAGATGCGATTGGACCCGAGATGGTTGCTGCCTGTTTCCCGCATTTTGGTTGGGGTAACGATGTCCTGGTTCGCGAGCGGGAAGATTTGCTGGTGACCATTGACTCTGATGTACATGACTGCCGTAAACAGCTTTTGCATTACCATCGGCGGAGAAGATCACACGGATTGCTTCCATTGGCCATTCAGCGGCCGCTTCACGGCCTTTTCTCTCCACTTTGTTCTATGCCCGCTACTTCGACATACATCGTAGCGATAGCTAAGAAAGGACTGGGATGAGCCCTGTTCTTAATCCGGAGGACTGCTGTTCGATGTGTGGAGTTATGGACTGCCTACAATTGTGATAATTTTGTCGAATCCTTAATATGGATGGCTAACTGAAAACGTGCCAGCTTCGTTTTGGGCTGCGTTAATTGTTTGTATGGGCGGGGGGTGGGGGCCGTGCGCCTTGGTACACGGTATCCTCCCTCCTGGCTTTCCTTTTTCCATTTTTATCTGTTTTCTTTCTTCTTCCCTACATTATCTCTTTCTATATTTCGGGTTCATGTTTAGGGCAACAGGCACGCTGCTGGTAGGGGTAGGCCATAGCCTTCTGCAGGGGTGCAGGGGTGCAGGGTGGGGTGGGTGGGTTGGGGTCTATTAGATAGCTACTTGTTTCTATGGCTCTTTTGTGTCCTTTTCTTGGGTCTCCATGACTGTGCATGATTCCCACGGGGTGAGTGCCTGGGGTGGGAGGATTGGGTATTCCTGTGTAATACGGTACTTTTAGGTTCTTCTTATTTTGACTTGGCTGCCCCGCCCCTAAGAATGTTTACTGTCTGGATTGTTGATCGCCATTATTGCCGTGGGGCGGGCACAGTAACGGGGCGGGCACAGTAACGTGGAGTCCCCTCCTTCTTTTTTCTGTTTTTTTCGTTTTCTTTTACTCTCCGGGTTGGGCTGTATAGTGATTGCAATTTTATCCGTCTCATTGATGATTTGATTATCATGAGAGTGATGTTCTGCTTGTCATTGGGCACATGAGGTTGCGGGTGGACATTGGCCGAAGAAGAATTGCAAGGGCATCTGTGGCTTGAACTCTTTGGACTAATCTGATGACAGATCTATAGGTATCCTATTATAATGTTGTTGGTTCTGCTCCCCGCCATGTGTACCAGGACGCTTATTATACAACCGATCCTTTATTCTTTAATATAAAATTAACCTTATGTGATCCTGTGCCGGGGGGTTACACTAAGTTAGCATTATGGACTCGCAGCACTGTGTAGGATTTTGTAACCACTCCGTACTTTCTATTGATATTGGTGCTTTCCAGTTTGTTTTGTGGCCGGCCTCTGGGTTGTAGGCCCGTATTTGTCTGCAACCATCTACACAAATAAAGGTTTTCAAAAATAAAAAAATTAAAAAAAGAAATCCACCAGCAGGCAGCATAAACCTGCTGAAAATTATGATTTTTATCAGAGTAACTCCTCAGGTTGACATTTGCCTGCACTTTTTTTTTGCAAGGAGTCCATTGGGGGGGGGGGGGGGTGGGAGGAAGGAAGTGCCCCACAGTCTCTAACTTCCTGTTCCTGTCCAGCAGGCTCTTCCCAGTGCTTTGTTCATGTCCCGGTCACTTTGATTTGGATCTTGACCTGGAAGGATTACTTTTTGTGGATGCTGCTGGATATTTGGATTTGAGGCCTTTTTGACTTTCTTTGGATCACTTTTGAATTAGAAATTTCACAAGTAAGTTTGTTTGGGGCATTACAGTTGCTGCAACTACAATTTTGGAACTTTTTCAGAACATTAAATACATTATATTGTGGGTAGCCACAGTATCCAGTAGGACCAGGGTTAGTTATGGGTGCATGATACAACTGTTTTGTTGAATTTCAACATGATTTAGGGCATGGATGGCATTGGATTGTGGTGATTTTTGTGTGTTTTTCAATTTTTTAGCTGTTGTTGGGGCCTTTTGCCCAGGGGTACTCAGTGGTGCATGGACTGAGTCTTTCTGTGGGGTCTCTTTAATGTAAACATCATGGAGGACATGGATGGCATTGGATTGTGGTGATTTTTGTGTTTTTCGAATTTTGGGGTGTTGTTGGGCCTGGCCATGTGGGTGGGGGCCATCTTGAGGCCTGGTACAGCCAGGGCCTGGCCATGTGGTGGGGGTCAAGGGGCCATTTTGAAGGCAGGCAGTGTGCTCAGGCCTGCACCCATTTTGCCTTGCTTTCAACCATTATGCCCAGGGCTACTCAGTGGTGCATGGGCCTAGTCTTTCTCTGGGGTGTCTTGAATTTAAACATCATTTAAGGAATGGATGGCATGGGATTGTGGTGATTTTTGTGTGTTTTTCAATTTTTTGGCTGTTGTTGGGGCCTTTTGCCCAGGGGTACTCAGTGGTGCATGGACTGAGTCTTTCTGTGGGGTCTCTTTAATGTAAACATCATGGAGGGCATGGATGGCATTGGATTGTGATCTTGCTGCCTGCCGCGATGGTCCTGGGGAGGCAGCGCTGTACATAGTACACTAGTGCGGCCACCTCCTCCGCGCTAAAGATCTCCAGTGGCATCACTAGCTCCCCCCTCAAACGCCCGCACGGGAGCAGGGCACGGGGTGCGGGACCCTTCCCCTTCTCTGGCTGCTTCCCGGCTCCCTTTACCATGGTCTGGGCAGAAAGGAAGGTAAATAAGAAATAAGAAATAGAATAGGGAAGAAGAAAAGAGTTCAAAAAAGTAGTATAAAAATTTACCAAAAGTAGCAGAAAACACAAAAATATAGAGCTAGAAAAATAGAGGGATAGATAATAAGTAAAATAGATCAAAAAAACCTTCAAACAAGCAAAGGATGGCAGAGATTGAGAGAGGATACAGAAATGATGCCCAGAACCACAAACAAGATGGCCGCGCCCGTTCACGACCGCGTGGGTAAGTTTGCGCGAGATTTCCCCCGCGATCACACGCGAACTTGTACTAGCGAGCTGCACACTTCGCGAGATTACACATAGCGCCCGGAAACGGAAATACGTCACGCAAACAAGATGGCCGCGCCCATGTACGACCGCTAGGGTAACTTTGCGTCGTTGCGCTACAAGCGGCTCGCGAAAACGCAAAAAACAACGCGAACTAACACGCCGCAAAAAAACAAAGCGCATATTCGGAGCTTCCGAATTCGATCTTGAGCAAATTCGAGCCCCGCAAATCGCACGAAATTGCAGAAAAACGATTTTTGCAAAACTGAAAGCACTCAGCAGGTGCAAAAGTTCAAGCTCATCATTAGTAACCATTCCCTGTAGTGCTTCCTGAGGGGCCCCTCCAGAGTTCAGTTGCCTACTTGCAACTATTCTATGACCCTGCTCTGACCCTCACAGCAGGCTCAGAGAATAGCTACAAGTATGCCACAAAGGTCCTGTTAAAAAAAATTACGCTGCAACAGAAAGCAATTACCGATAAGGAAGCAGGTGCCAGACTGGAAGTTCAAATTCAGTGACACATTAATCAGCCCCTAATTCATTTATGTCAGTGGAGGCAGGGCAGGTGTGCTAACGAATTTTGCAAAACTGAAAGCACTTAGCAGGTGCAAAAGTTCAAGCTCATCATTAACCAGGAAGCAATTACAGCTAAGGAAGCAGGTGCCAGCTCGAATTCAGTGACACATTAATCAGCCCCAAATCAATTCATGTCAGTTGAGGCAGGGCAGGTGTGCTTTTCCCCTCATAATCTACAGTGATGAACCAGAGGGTGGCATTGATGATCCAGAGGGTGGCATGGGTGAACCAGAGGGTGGCATGGGTGAACCAGAGGGTGGCAGTGGTGAAACCGAGGGTGCTGTGATGAACCAGACGTAGAAACAACATGGTCGCAACCGTGGCGATCCGAGAAGTAAGTTCGCGTTTGCGAACTGGTAAAAAAACCTGTGCGCACTGGCAGAAACCCTTGCGAACACACAAAAAAAATCCGCAAATTCGCAAAAGTTTGCGAATTTTGCGGATTGCGAATTCGTAAATACGCAAATTCGCGAATTCGCAAAATTCACCCATACTTAGTAAATATGAGTATTGGAAATGAATCTATAGAGGGGCAAAGAGTGGAGAAGAGTAGTAGAGTGGAGCATGGTAGAGTGGAGAAGAGCAGTAGAGTGGAGAAGATTAATGTAGGTTAGAGTAGAGTTATGTGGGTTAGAGTACAGTGGCGTAGAGTAGGAGTAAAGTAGAGAATAGGAGTGGAGAAGAGTTGAGTAATGTGGGTTACAGTAGAGTAATGTGGGTTATAGTAGAGTGTCAGAGTGGCGTAGAGTGGCGTGGCGTAGAGTGGGAGTAAAGTAGAGTGGTGAAGATTATGAGTGGGGTGGTGAAGATTATGAGTGGGGTAGGGAAGATTAGAGTGGGGTAGGGTAGAGTACAGTGGGGTAGGGTAGCATGGATAGAATGGAGTAGAGTTGAGTAGGGTAGAGTGGATAGAGTAGAGCAGCGTGGAGTGGTATTTAGTAGAGCAGCATAGAGTGGAGCGGCATTGAGTAAGAGTAGGATTTGAGTAGGTGTAGAGTAGAAGTAGGAAAGAGTAGGAATGAGAGGAGTGGGAGTGGAGTAGAGTGGAGAAGAATGGCGTGGAGTGGAGAAGAGTGGCATAGAGTAGTGAAGCGTGGAGTAGTGTGGCGTAAAGCTGCATAGAGTGGGGTAGTGTACAGTGGCGAAGAGTGAAGTGATGTGGAGTAGAGAAGACTGGAGAAGAGTAGTAGAGTGAAGTAGAGTGGATGGGATAGAGTGGAGACGAGTAGGTGGGAGAGGAGTGAAGTGGCATATAGTGAGGAAGAGTGGAGTAGAGTTGAGTGAGGTAGTGTGGAGTAGAGTGGTGCAGAGTAGAGTGGCAGAGTAGGATTAGGCTTAGAATAGAAGTAGTTTGGTGGACAATGGTGTATACTGGAGAGGAATGGCAGAGTGGAGAAGAATGGTGAATACTGGAGAAGAATGGCATAGAGTGAATAAGAGTGGAGAAGAATGGTGTATACTGGAGAAGAATAGCATAGAGTGAAAAAGATTGGTTTTTAACGGTGTAGAGACAGGGTAGAGTGGAGAAGGGTAGGGTAGAGTGAGATAGGGTAGAGAAGGATAGGGTAGAGTGGGATAAGGTAGGCTGGGATAGGGTAGAGTGGACAAGAGTTTTGTAGCGTGGAGAACAGTGACATGGTAAAGAGGGGTATAGAGTGGAGAGGAGGGGTGAAGAGCTTGGTACAATGGGGTAGAGTGGGGTGGGATAGGTTAGAATGGAGAGGAGTGTTGTGGCATGGAGCACAGTGGTGTGCAGAAGAGGGGCATAGAGAGGAGAAAAGTAGAGTTGAGTGGGTTGGAGAAGAGAGGAGTAGAGTGGAGAAGAGGGGCGAGGAGTGGAGGAGAGGGGCGTTGAGGGGACAATAGGGGCGTTGAGTGGTGAAGAGGCGTGTTGAGTGGAAAGAGTGGGGTATGGTGTAGCAGAGTGGTGTGATGTAGAGCACAGTGGCATGGAGCAGAGTAGAGTGGCAGTGTTGAGTAGGAATAGTGGTGTAGTTGAGAAACATAGTGCGGTAGAGCAGGTTAGTGGAGAAGAGTGCAGTGGGGCATAGTGGGGTAGGGTAGAGTGGGGTAGGGTAGAGTGGGATAGGGTAGAATGGGGTAGGGTACAGTGAAGGGGAGTACAATGGAGTGGAGAAGAGGACATAGAGTGAAGTAGAGTGGATAGGGTGGGGTAGAGGAGCATACAGTGAAGAATAGTGGCACGAGTGAACAAGAGTGGAGTAGAGTGACATGGAGAGGAGTGCTGTGGAGTGGAGTGAAGAAGGGGGCATAGTGTGGAGAAGAGTGGCGTGGAGTTAGAGTGGAATAGGGTAGAGTGGAGTAGGGTAGAGTTGAGTGGACTAGAGTGGCATAGGGTGAATAGAGTGGAGTGGGGTAGAGTGGAGTATGGTGGAGTGGAGTAGAGGGGCGTGGATGAGAATGGAGTGTCAGAGTGGAGAAGAGAGGGGTAGAGTGGAAGTGGAGTAGGGTAGAGTGGAAGTGGAGTTGGGTAGAGTGGGAGAAGAGTGGCATACAGTTGAGTATGGTCGCTAGAGTAGAGTGGAGTGGCGTAGAATAGGGTAGAGGGGTATAGAATTGGGTAGAGGGGTGTAGAGTAGGGTAGAGGGGAGTGGAGAAGAGGAGGGTGGAGTGGAGTGGCAGTGTCGTGGAGTTGTGTAGAGTGGAGCAGAGTGCGTAGGGGGGAGTGGCATAGGTTGAAGTGGCATGCAGTAGAGTAGAGGGGCGTATAGTTGAGTAAAGTGTCATAGAGTGGAATAGAGTGGAGTATGCAGGGTGTGGTAGTGCACTGCCATTATAGACAACAAAGGTTTAAGAAGAGTGGAGTGGGGTAGAGTGGAGTCAGATAGAGGGGCTAGAGTGGAGAAGTATGGCGCTGAGCAGAGATGAGCACCTCGCGGAGAAGTGCTGAATAGCCTAAAGTGGAGAAGAGTGGCATAAAGTGGAGAAGAGTGGCGTAAAATGGAGAAGAGAGACATAAAGTGGAGAAGAGAGGCATAAAGTGGAGAAGAGAGGCGTAAAATGGAGAAGGTGGAGTGGTAAAGTGTAGTGGCAGACTGTTGTAGAGCGGAGTGCAAGTTTTGTAGAGTGGAGCAGAGTGTACAGGGTGGAGTGGCGTAGATTGAAGTGGCATGGGGGGGGGGAGTATAGTGGAGTAAAGTGTGGAGCATGCAGGGAGTGGTAGTTCACTGCCATTATACACAACAATTATACACAACATAATTTCAAATGAATTTACCATTACATGTGCCCAGACATACTGTTTTAGAGATAAATCTATACAGTGCACAAACAATTGTGCATGGAAATCTGCCTCAATTAGTATATTGATTTGTTATGATTGTAATAAAATATCTGTTTGCACTACACTTAAGAATTCCCCCAAAAATATGCTTCGTTTGTGATTTCCGAATTCTGGTACATTCTGTAATATTGCTATAGTTCATTTACTGGCATTTAAATTTTGTGCTAGAAAAAAACATCCTACAGCCTTTACTTTCATAATTCCAATACCCAGCAAGAATGTTACATAAAACATCTCACTTTGCATTCAGAAAAAGAAAAGTAAACACCAACCTCCCTCTGGAAGTGTGGAAAAGTGTAAATTCTATGTTAGCGTAAGCGGCAGCTATTTTGACTTTTGCGTCCATTTCACTTCTGTCGTATTCATTTTGTTCTCTGTTGTTTGCCTTTTCACCCAGCCTGTGTCCTCAACCTTAGCTGACCTCTCTGACATGATCAAATCAAATCAAAATTAACTTTATTCGGATTTCAATATGAAAACCACAAAAGTACAAATTTATACTGTAAAAACACTGATAAAAATAGATACATTTAAAAAGTACATGATATGAATTAAAAATTAGTTCACTGTATTCTGTGCAAAATGCATTTACTAGAGGCCATTTTTTGAATGGGTTCACGGAATGGTTATAAGTTCGTACGGTGTTTAAGGCACACTTTAAGATAATGCGCCACGGATCTTGAGACTAGTAGATTGTCCAAATGCTGTAGTGCCAAAAATGCTGGGCGACATCTTCTGATCCTCATTACTTTTAGGATAGGTAGAATCCATCTCTTCCGGAATGGTGTGTAGAAGGTACAGAAGAAGAGGACATGGATTGTGGACTGTGGAGAAGTGGAGTCACAGGGGCATGGTGTTCTAGTGTATGTCCAGTTGTTTTGGATGGGGAATGAAACCATGATGTGAAAAAGATTAAACCTAAAATGGGTTAACAGTAGCTTTTCAAAGTGTGTCAGGTCTTCCTGTAGATATGGTTGCATGGACGGGACTGATTGTATCATGAGGCTATGTTGAACTGCTGGTTTACCTATTTCTGACATCAGTCTTAGTTGGTTTAAGTGGGACAGACATATCTTTTTTAGTTCCTTTTTTGCTATGTCTGTGACTGACTGTGGGTCGTTGAAGAACCTCTGTAATCCAATATCTGTGAGGAAGGTTTTTACGTACTGAAGCCACCTGATCTTTTCCATGTGTTCTAAGTCCATACAGTCCTCAATAATTGCCCTTGTGAGTGTACATTCTTCCGTTGCCCAGATTCTTCGCCATAGCATTATGGGTTGGATCTTGATCAGATCTGAGATATATTCTAGTCCTAGTTCCAAATGGCATCCGAGGGTGGTCGTGCTCTTGGGGACTGCTAGTAAGAATTTGAGGAAGGTGTTTTCAACCTTTTGGATTTGCTCAGCGTTTACCATTCCCCAAACTCCTGCACCGAAGATAGCCGTGGTGATGCACTTTGCATTATAGATCTTTAGCATCTCCGCCAGGGGTTTTTTCCCTAGGCGGAGTGAGAAGGCTTTTAGGGCGCCGACTGTTCGTATGAGCGATAACTTGCGGGAATTAATTGCATCTTTCCATTTGAACTCCTCATCGATGGTAATTCCGAGATATGGGTAGGTTTTTGTTGTTTCGAGTGGTGTGTTGTCTACTAAAATTGTTTTCATCTTTTTCCTTTTACTGCCGACATGCATCACGAAAGTTTTCTTTATGTTTACTTTCAGATTGAGATTGGTCATGAAGGTACAGTAGTAATTTACGGCTTTTTGCAGCTGAATTGGAGTTCGGGCAAGGATCACCGCGTCGTCGGCATATAGCAGTGCTGCAATTGGTCGCCGTCCTGCTGTTGGAAAATCTTTTGTGCCCTGTAGCATTGCTGCCTCTAGACCATTGGTATACAGCGTAAATAAGAAAGGGGCCAGTACACACCCCTGCCTGACCCCCTTCCGTATAGGGAAGCTGTCTGTGAGTTGTCCTTCCAGCCCGTATCTTACCTTGCCTGTGGCGTCAGAGTATAACTCACGTAAAAAATCTATGATTGAGGGGTCGATCCCCATGTCCTGCATTATTAGCCATAGTTTTGTATGTACCACACAGTCAAACGCTGCCGTAAGGTCAACGTAGACTAGGTGGAGGCTGTTTTTTTTGACACTTGTGTACTTTGCGGCCAGTAGAGTTAGGTTCAGAACTTGGTCCACAGTGCTCAGGCCGGCCCTGAACCCGTACTGAAGATCTGAGAGGACCCCGTGTTCCTGAGACCATTCCTGTAGACGATTGAGGAGAATCCTTCCTGCCATCTTACCCACAGAATCCAGTAGTGAGATGGGTCGGTAACAGGAAGGACTGTCTCTGTTACCTTTCTTGAAGATGGGAATTAGGATTGATGTTGACCAAGATTTAGGGAGGGTGATTTCTTTGGCTGCGTTCAGTACTTTTGTTAAAAGTGGGGACCAAAGATCAGGAAGAGATTTGTAGAGGTCCATTGGAACGGAGTCTGGGCCTGGCGCTTTACCATTTTTTGCTGAATTAATGGCTTTCTGTGTCTCGTTGATGGTAAAGTGTATATCTAATGGATATTTCACCGGTGGGAGCGCTGGTCCTGTGGGTGGAACTTCAGTTCTTGCCTCTCCGAAGACTTCTGAAAAGTACACCACCCAATCTTTCGCATTGATTGCTACGTCTAGAGATGGACCCTCCTTATTCCCCACCAAAAAAAGGAGTCTTGAGTATTCTCCAGAATGCTATGTTGTCTTTTTGCAAGCTACTTTTTATAAGCTGAGTCCAGAGATTGTGTTGAATCTCTTTTTTTCGTTCTTTAAGTGCTTGCGCGTAGCTTTTCCGTAGTTTGGCTATCTCTTCCCTATTTCGTTCTTTCGTTGCTAAGGCTTTCTTTAGGGTAGAGTAGGCTTTTGTGCACTTGGTGTTAAACCATCCTTTTCTTTGGGTGTTGTTTTGTTTTCTGGGCTTGGTTAATTCATTTCCTATAATTTTCACTATTCTGTCATAGTCAGTCAGGATTTCGTCTGCACCTGCTAAAGGATTTAAGCAGCTTTCGATGTATGGCCTGCATTTATCCACTATTCTTTTGGTAATAAGTTCCTGGTCTAGGGTGTCCCATTTTAAGGTAAAGCCATTTAATCTGTTTAACATGAGATTGTCTTGTAATAATAGAGGTTGGTTGTCCTTTACTCGAATCTTGTGGCGATCAGGTTCGAGGTATGTTAATTTGAGGGGATAGTGGTCGCTGAGTGCGTTGTTAACCACTTCAAACTGCTTTATAGAGTCTGCGTTGGTGGTAGAAACCAGGATATAGTCAATTAGTGTTTGCGCCCCTCTTCCATGAAAAGTTGGCTTGAATGGGGTTGTTGGTGACATTATCATATTTGCAAACCCTAGGTCTAGCTCGAAGATGGTGGCTTGTGTGTTGTTTCCTTCTTCTGTATGTTCCAAGTGTATTAAGGGATTATCATACTCGTCGATGATCCCACAGGTAGGTGCATTACTTTGGCTGCAGATATGTAAGTTAAAGTCTCCTCCCCAGATTATTGTGTGTGTAGTTTTTGCAAATTTGGTTCTTTGCATGTTTATTTTTTCAGTTATTTCACTTAGTGTTTTGGATAGGTCTTCTGAGCTCATATTGTTGTAGAAATTTACTATTGTATAAGAAATGTTGATGGTAACTTTGATATTGATTATTTGATAGTTTTGATGAAGAATTACAGGTGTTATATCTTGACAGGGCCAAAGATTCGAGATGTATGTTATTAGGCCTCCTTTGTTTCTCCCTGATTGCGATTTGGTAGCTTTTGAAAAGAATGTTCTGTAACCTTGTAGATGGACTGGATCGGTCAGCCATGTCTCCTGTAGCCCGATTAAATCTTGTGCGTGCACCAGTTCCAAGAATGGTTTTTCTTGATGCTTTGTTGCAAGACCCGCCACATTCCAGAACAACAGGTTCCGCTCAACTTTATCTGTCAGGTGATTGTTAAGTGGGACAGATTTTTCTTGGGTGCTTGATTTTGGATGATCAATTATTTGATTTGTTTTGGGCAGACATTTATTTAAAGGTGATGATGACAATTTTTGCACAGCCGGGACCAAGTTACCATGTTGTCGTGTGGGTTCGGTCTGACGGGCTCCATTTGGTTTTCCCTGTTTTGGTGTATCATCATTTATTCTTAGCCTTGTTACGGACTGAGTTTGTCGTATGTTGTCTATTTTGGATGCAGTAGGTGGGAGAAGTGGTGACGTGATGGTTGTATGCGGGAGATTTGAGGAATGGGGCTGTGATGGTGGTCAGTCTACCATGTCTAGACAGCTAAAATGATTAAATGTCGGTATTCCCGACCATGGTTCGTTATGCAGTTGTTGATGTGGTCTCCTACCGAAGTTCCAGTCACCTCGATCGCTGGGTTCGTATCCCCAGTCGTTCTGTGGATGGAACCTCTGGTTATATCCTTGTCCCCTGTTTCCCTGATGCCAATTTCTTGGACCTTGGTCGGGTTGGCTCCAGGACCAATTTGATGGCCAGGTAGGGTCCTCAGAGCGATGGGATTGTCGGGGGTAAAAGAAGGATAGACGTTTTACACTTATTCCTTCGTTGTATTCTGGGGTATCCCAAGAGCAAGTGTAATCGACTGCCCGTGGATTTTCAAAATTTACGATTATGCAGTCTCCTGGGATTGTTTTGGGCTGGTGGCCAATCCACGAGACTCTTCTTACCGTGGTTATTCTGGAGATGTTATTAGGGTGGTTGGGTCTATTGATGTTTAACCAATAGCGTACTTTATTTAGTAGGGACCATGTAGGTTCTTCTGAGTCTCTGCCTAATTCAGGGACGCCCGTTAGGATGGCTACGAACGGAGTTGCTTCGGGCGGGAGATTAACTACCTTTCTCCATCTCTTATTTGCTTGTCCTGTTTTGGTGTTGTGAGTCTGTGTTTGTTCGAGTCTTGAGGGGGTCTCGGTTGGTGGTTTAGAAGGTTTATTTGTCTGTGCGGCATTTGCTAAGTTGGAATCTGTATTTGGTTGGTTTTGGGTACTTAAATTGGGTACTGGTTTATTTTGATCGGGCTTTGCTTTTACGGTGTTATTTTGATTGCTAGATTTGTTTTCTGGTTCTGTGACTGTTTTCGTTGTAGGTTTTGTGGTGGTAGTATGGACTGGTTTCTTGACTGTTTGTTTTGGTGGGTTGGTTATATTTCCTTTTCCTGGGTTGATGGCAGCGCCTAGAGGAACAGGAAGATCATTTTTCTTTGAGATGGTGGTTGTTTTTGCAGAGGCTATTAATATGGCCACTTGTTTTTCTATTACCTCGAGGCTTTTTTGTAGAGGTTGTAGTTGATGTCTTATCATTTCTGCGATTTTGTTTAACAGTAATATATCTGCTGTAGAATGATTTGTGCCTTTTTCTGGTCGGGCAAGTGGTTCAACTATGAGGACATCGGATATGATATTCTTAGAGGAGTCTGTGATGACGATGTTCTCCTGAATTTGTTGACTAGCTGTATCTGGGTTAGTGACACTTATGTGAACTGGGCTATTAGATCGTAATTGTATGGGGTTTTGTTTTGGAATTGCTCCTTCTCTTATGCCTCTTAGTTCTTGTTGTATTGGATCATTGGTTGTTGGTTGGAGGCTTGCGAAGATATCAGGGGTTAGTTCAAGGTCCTGTGACGATTGCGAGTTTGACAGTTGTGACAATTGAGTGGTTACCGATAAGTCAACAGTGTTAGGTAGGGCGTGTATTTCAACATTTGTATCTATAGTAGATTTATTTAGGGGTATCGTGTTTGGTGTTTGGGCCTGTGCCAAGGTGCCATAGATGAGCGCCGTGCTTGGTCTAGCTCGTATGATACACGACGATCAAGCAGCATAACTGTTTGATCTATGGTTTCATTTACTTTGTGTAGGAATTGTTCAATTGGACCGACGGTAGTTGTTACGTTTTTTTTCATAGTTTTGCTTCTGGAGCCTCTCGTGGTCATTGTATGTTTTTTGAGCAGGTATTGCGCAGAGGTAATGACCTTGTGTGAATTTGGTTCAGAAGGGAGGAGTGCTTGTACTTTTTATTGAGGAGCCTTTCCTCAGTGGTTTACCTTTCCTTAGTTGTTAGGGGGGTGCGCCCGGCCCGGTCTCCTCCGGTCTGTGACAGGCTTGGACGGGCCCACCCTTGGCCCAGGCTTCGCCCAGCGTCCCGCTCGCGTCCCGCGAGGGGGGCGGTGACGCCCTTTATGCGCCTCCTAGCGCGTCGTGAAGGGGGTGTGGCTGGAGACCTCGAGGGCTGCCGGGAGTTGTAGGCAGCCCCTCGCCTCGCTCCACTCGGCGGCCCCGCTGTCAGTTGGCAGGAAACAGCAGGACGGCGGCGGAGAGGCGGTGGGGGGTCTCAACAGCGCGGGAGTCTAAGATGATGGCAGAGCCTTCCTCGCTCGCTCGGCAGAATGCAGGTCAGGCCGGTAGAACAGCTGGGGTGCTTTGTTCTGAAACAGCGTGTGTCAGTTTCCCTGTGGCAGTAACGCCCTTTATGCGCCTCCTAGCGCGTCGTGAAGGGGGTGTGGCTGGAGACCTCGAGGGCTGCCGGGAGTTGTAGGCAGCCCCTCGCCTCGCTCCACTCGGCGGCCCCGCTGTCAGTTGGCAGGAAACAGCAGGACGGCGGCGGAGAGGCGGTGGGGGGTCTCAACAGCGCGGGAGTCTAAGATGATGGCAGAGCCTTCCTCGCTCGCTCGGCAGAATGCAGGTCAGGCCGGTAGAACAGCTGGGGTGCTTTGTTCTGAAACAGCGTGTGTCAGTTTCCCTGTGGCAGTAACGCCCTTTATGCGCCTCCTAGCGCGTCGTGAAGGGGGTGTGGCTGGAGACCTCGAGGGCTGCCGGGAGTTGTAGGCAGCCCCTCGCCTCGCTCCACTCGGCGTCCCCGCTGTCAGTTGGCAGGAAACAGCAGGACGGCGGCGGAGAGGCGGTGGGGGGTTTCAACAGCCCGGGAGTCTAAGATGATGGCAGAGCCTTCCTCGCTCGCTCGGCAGAATGCAGGTCAGGCCGGTAGAACAGCTGGGGTGCTTTGTTCTGAAACAGCGTGTGTCAGTTTCCCTGTGGCAGTAACGCCCTTTATGCGCCTCCTAGCGCGTCGTCAAGGGGGTGTGGCTGGAGACCTCGAGGGCTGCCGGGAGTTGTAGGCAGCCCATCGCCTCGCTCCACTCGGCGGCCCCGCTGTCAGTTGGCAGGAAACAGCAGGACGGCGGCGGAGAGGCGGTGGGGGGTCTCAACAGCGCGGGAGTCTAAGATGATGGCAGAGCCTTCCTCGCTCGCTCGGCAGAATGCAGGTCAGGCCGGTAGAACAGCTGGGGTGCTTTGTTCAGAAACAGTGTGTGTCAGTTTCCCTGTGGCAGTAACGCCCTTTATGCGCCTCCTAGCGCGTCGTCAAGGGGGTGTGGCTGGAGACCTCGAGGGCTGCCGGGAGTTGTAGGCAGCCCCTCGCCTCGCTCCACTCGGCGGCCCCGCTGTCAGTTGGCAGGAAACAGCAGGACGGCGGCGGAGAGGTGGTGGGGGGTCTCAACAGCGCGGGAGTCTAAGATGATGGCAGAGCCTTCCTCGCTCGCTCGGCAGAATGCAGGTCAGGCCGGTAGAACAGCTGGGGTGCTTTGTTCAGAAACAGCATGTGTCAGTTTCCCTGTGGCAGTAACGCCCTTTATGCGCCTCCTAGCGCGTCGTCAAGGGGGTGTGGCTGGAGACCTCGAGGGCTGCCGGGAGTTGTAGGCAGCCCCTCGCCTCGCTCCACTCGGCGGCCCCGCTGTCAGTTGGCAGGAAACAGCAGGACGGCGGCGGAGAGGCGGTGGGGGGTCTCAACAGCGCGGGAGTCTAAGATGATGGCAGAGCCTTCCTCGCTCGCTCGGCAGAATGCAGGTCAGGCCGGTAGAACAGCTGGGGTGCTTTGTTCAGAAACAGCGTGTGTCAGTTTCCCTGTGGCAGTAACGCCCTTTATGCGCCTCCTAGCGCGTCGTCAAGGGGGTGTGGCTGGAGACCTCGAGGGCTGCCGGGAGTTGTAGGCAGCCCCTCGCCTCGCTCCACTCGGCGGCCCCGCTGTCAGTTGGCAGGAAACAGCAGGACGGCGGCGGAGAGGCGGTGGGGGGTTTCAACAGCCCGGGAGTCTAAGATGATGGCAGAGCCTTCCTCGCTCGCTCGGCAGAATGCAGGTCAGGCCGGTAGAACAGCTGGGGTGCTTTGTTCTGAAACAGCGTGTGTCAGTTTCCCTGTGGCAGTAACGCCCTTTATGCGCCTCCTAGCGCGTCGTCAAGGGGGTGTGGCTGGAGACCTCGAGGGCTGCCGGGAGTTGTAGGCAGCCCATCGCCTCGCTCCACTCGGCGGCCCCGCTGTCAGTTGGCAGGAAACAGCAGGACGGCGGCGGAGAGGCGGTGGGGGGTCTCAACAGCGCGGGAGTCTAAGATGATGGCAGAGCCTTCCTCGCTCGCTCGGCAGAATGCAGGTCAGGCCGGTAGAACAGCTGGGGTGCTTTGTTCAGAAACAGTGTGTGTCAGTTTCCCTGTGGCAGTAACGCCCTTTATGCGCCTCCTAGCGCGTCGTCAAGGGGGTGTGGCTGGAGACCTCGAGGGCTGCCGGGAGTTGTAGGCAGCCCCTCGCCTCGCTCCACTCGGCGGCCCCGCTGTCAGTTGGCAGGAAACAGCAGGACGGCGGCGGAGAGGCGGTGGGGGGTCTCAACAGCGCGGGAGTCTAAGATGATGGCAGAGCCTTCCTCGCTCGCTCGGCAGAATGCAGGTCAGGCCGGTAGAACAGCTGGGGTGCTTTGTTCAGAAACAGCATGTGTCAGTTTCCCTGTGGCAGTAACGCCCTTTATGCGCCTCCTAGCGCGTCGTCAAGGGGGTGTGGCTGGAGACCTCGAGGGCTGCCGGGAGTTGTAGGCAGCCCCTCGCCTCGCTCCACTCGGCGGCCCCGCTGTCAGTTGGCAGGAAACAGCAGGACGGCGGCGGAGAGGCGGTGGGGGGTCTCAACAGCGCGGGAGTCTAAGATGATGGCAGAGCCTTCCTCGCTCGCTCGGCAGAATGCAGGTCAGGCCGGTAGAACAGCTGGGGTGCTTTGTTCAGAAACAGCGTGTGTCAGTTTCCCTGTGGCAGTAACGCCCTTTATGCGCCTCCTAGCGCGTCGTCAAGGGGGTGTGGCTGGAGACCTCGAGGGCTGCCGGGAGTTGTAGGCAGCCCCTCGCCTCGCTCCACTCGGCGGCCCCGCTGTCAGTTGGCAGGAAACAGCAGGACGGCGGCGGAGAGGCGGTGGGGGGTCTCAACAGCGCGGGAGTCTAAGATGATGGCAGAGCCTTCCTCGCTCGCTCGGCAGAATGCAGGTCAGGCCGGTAGAACAGCTGGGGTGCTTTGTTCAGAAACAGCGTGTGTCCTGACATGATCAATCTGGTGTACGTGCTGGAGGGATGCAGCTGCCAGTGCACCTGGTCTCAGATGTTATCAAATGATTGCTTATTGCCACCATAAACATTCTTATTCCCCCACCTCAACTGCTGACCACCTGGTCACCCATCTGCCCTTGTTTGCCTACAGCTACTTCCGTGCTTAAACTTGTTTCTTCCAGTTTTCCTTCCCATGCGATTACACTGCAACAAACAGTATATAAGGGTGATGGTTTTTGTATTCAATGTACTTCCTTCCACAACACTCTAGGGCAGTGGTTCCCAAACTTTTGACTCCTGAGGTCCCCCACTGAATTACTACTGGACCCCAAGCAAGGGGGAAGTACTCAGTGTATGATGTGACATTGTGATGACAATCGCGCTGCACCTGCTTTGGGTAAATACAGTTTTCAGAATGAGGATTACATCATTACATGCATTGATTGCATAATGTGCCATGAATAAACCATTTTAAAACCATTTCAAAATGAACCATTTTAAAATCCATGCAATAATTTGGACTACACTTGCAGCCACACTTTTCACGAAACCAACCCTGACGGCGGGAATAAACCATAATGTCACTGCCACTAGCACACAAGCTCATCACTCGTCATACACAAGAAAAATCATAAAAAGACTGCTAATTCATAGCTGCCAAGGTTTTAGATTGCTATGTGTGACATTGTCATAAATACAGTGTCATTATGAGTGACATTTCAGAGACTATGAGTGGCACTAGCAATGAAGAGGAGGGAAACAAATATCAGAAATTACACCAATTTGAGCAACAAGACAGACTAAGTTAACTGCTTCGAAGCATAAGAAACAATTGTGAAACAACTCATTTATCAGACTATACTCAAAATTGCGGAAAATAGATCAAGCAGTCTGGAAGACGTTCATAAATTATTATAATTAGATGAGTGACTCGCAGACTCACTCGATTGATGCTGACCACTTGAGCTGTAAGCAGCGCTGCATTAGAAAGTGGAGTGTGGGAGGCCCTCTTTCACAGCTAGGCTGATAGCATAGTCTCACTGACCTGACACTTTCAGAACACTTTCTTTTGAGGAATGCGATGAGCCAGCACTGCGGTAAAGATTATGCTCCACCCTGATGGCACACACGCTGTGATGCATTTTTGGATTAGGATTTGCACATTTACTATTATTTCAAAAAAAGCTATTGGAACAGGCCTTTACTTCCACCCACCTCTAGACCACATTAATTGCCAAGTTTTTTCCGTCACGTTTTACTTTTCCAGACAGAATAGCATTTTAACCAAATGCATATCAAATTTTTGTGCTAGTCATTTCACTTGTAACATTGAAACACTAATCTGCCCTGCGCATGCAGATCTACTGTGCTTCAAATGATCAGATCTTGATAATACCTCTTTTCTAAGCTGGTGTGGGATCCTTTTTTCACTGTATCACTCTTAACATTCTACAAAAGGAGTGCACGAATATGCCAACAACATTAAAGTAATCAGACTTTGAGAGCTGCAGCACAATAGCAGTCTGTACACATTGCACAGATACTGACTGAGGAACAAGTAGACAAGTCATAAAGAGCAAATAGGTACACCTTAAGTATAGGCATCATTTTGGTCAAATTATCAGATCTGTAGTGCGTGCGTTGTGCGCCGTGCTGAGACTAGTAACATGAGAGCGGACTGAGAGGGGCATCTGAGGAAAGCGAGTAACGCTGGTCCCACGGCGTCCTCATTCCCCTGGCCCACGCTTGTATAGCTGTAAATTAAATAAACACTCACGTGCTCATTGGGTGAAGTGCCCTCCTGCTGGCCCGAGGTGCCGGAATGCTGTTTAGCCTTGAAACGAGAGGCACAGCAGTACTCAAATGCAGGGCAGAAAGTGGAGACAAGACATTGGGAGGCAAAATGCTATGGGGCTGGCTGCAAATGTGAGGGAACGTGCACTGCTGTGCGAGCGAGCGCAACTATAAAATAAGGCAATCACCCTTCGGGTTGCACCTAAAGCTGAAATGGTGATTGGCCCGAATTTGTTTTGGTCCCGCTGTCATTCTCAGGGCTTGTAGAGCATGGGTGCTTCAGTATTTATGATGGAAGGCACTCCAGTCCGGTGAACCCTCTGGGAATGCGTCACTGACCCTGAGAGTCCGCAGACCACAGTATGAAAAACCGCTGCTCTAGGGTGTTGCTCGGGCACGGTCGCACTAATGAGTGATTAATAAACTTGGTTTGTTTTACTTCACTCCAGTGCCAATCTCTCTTTCATTAGTCTTCAGACCTGTGGAGGAGAGGGTGACCCTGCACCAGTGTTCCCTCACGGGGGTACATTTCCACAATTGGCGCCCAGCACGTGGGGCCCCATCAGAGACTCGGCCGTCTGAAGGAGTGGTCTTGATGGAAGACCAAAATTATTACTGAGGACGCGCACTGCATGAGAAGACCTTTGTCTTTGCAGCCAACATGAACTTTCCAGTATTCCTGACTTGACCCTCCAGGTTGTGGCCGGTCTCGACCGGGGCTTATTTGGCGAATTTGCAGTGACCATTAGATCAACCAGAGATCGCAGGTGGGATTTGAAGACTTCTGTTTGGTAAGGTCGCTGATGCGGCATTCTTGATTCTTTGGTTTGGTTTTGGTATTCATTCTTTGCAAAGACTGAAGGCAGGTAATGTGGGGATTTTTCTCCTTCTGAAACCTGGTTGGATAGTAATATTTTCCATATACTTTTAAAAACATGCCTGTTTTTAGCACGCTTTGTAAGTGGTGCTGCTGTTGCAGTACCAGAAATGTCTTGGAACAAAGTAAGCTGACTGCTCCTGAAGGGACGCCGAATAGAGATATGTAAATAAAATATGGTATTTGTCCTATAATGTATGGCTCATTGTGGAACAAATACACAAAGAAAGAACCCGACCTACAGTGGACAGTGAATGGGTCATTTGATTTTAAGAAGGTTCAGTAAGTGGAACAGTGTTTGTTCAAAAGAAAGAGTAGACAGGATATGTTTGATTGTTTGCGTATGTGGGATGAGGAAGTGCGAGAGAGAGCGAAGAAAGCGGAAGATATAGTGAAGAAAGAACAGCGGAAGACAATATAACAGTAATGTGTTGAATTAAGAGATAGGAAATGCAGGAAGGAATAGAAAAGAAAGATAGAGAACATCGATTGCAAGTAAATGGCCAGTACCCTAATAGATGTCCTATCTATCCAATACTTGAAACGCTTCATGATGATAGCATCATATTAGAGTGACCTCCGCCCTGCTTCTGATGATGAGATCTTCCCCATAAAAGATATGGATAAAGATCAGCGATCCATGCGACAGACTCGCTCTACTCTGTCTAGCAAAGATAAATTGAAGAGCAGTGCTAGAGAGGAATCTCGCAGGACTACTAAAGCAACGATCCTCACAAATATGGTCCAGGCTTGGGAAGACGCGAAACAGTTATATTTTTTTTGAAAAATTCTGTTGGGATGTATTATATAATTGGCAACATATCTCTGATGAACCAGGCCCAAAAGACTTGAATGCAGATTATAAGCAGTTAGGAGATAGGACTTACCCTTTCAAAAACATACCTGATAACATTAGACGAGCAGTTAAACTACGAGATGACACATTGGACGACACATAAAAAATGCAAAAGGAACAAGAATGAGCTCAAAAGCAGCGAAAAGGTGTAGAAACAGAAAACTCTCAGACAGAGAAAACAGATGTTCCGATGGACGCGGATAATCCTAGTAGAAGTGAGCCTGCTATAAGACCAATGCTTGAAGCCGCACCTCTGTATGGTGCTGAAACAAGAGATGATAAGAGTTCCGATGACGCAAAGGGATACTTTTTATATAATTGGGTCTATACTCCTTGGACTAGAGCAGATGTTATGGCTCTTAAGGCTGCTGACCCTCGGAAAAAGCCTGCCACCTTCTATGAGGAAGTGGCAGGAGCCATCAGTTCTTGTACTATAACCATAGCGGATATAGATATGTTCTTTTGGCTTATTTTGCCCTCTGATATGTGGAGAACAATACATAAAATTAATGACGTTGTGGCATTTGGTGAAACTTGGGAAAGATTAGAAGAAATAGATGCCAACAGGACACCTGCCCAGAAGCCCCTACAGGAGATATTAGATCTTCCTAAAGCTATTTTGACTACATTGAAAACTCTCATACCCCCTAAGAAAATAGATTGGACTACGTTAGCGTCCTGTAAGCATAAAAAGGTTTTCGATTTCTTTTCCAGATTTGAGGAGACATTCCATGACTTTATTGGCCAGTCCCTGGCCGATTAAACAGGTAAACATCTGTTTGTTGATAAATTTGTTGCTAATAAGTTACCAGAAATATCTAGTCACCTTAAAGCTAGTGAAAGTTCTTGGACTACGTCATCCCCAGTTTCCCTTTTGACAATGGCACAATATTATGAGCGACAGGAACTAGAAGGGAAGGGAGAATAAAAAGATTAACTCCTTAACCGCGGTGCAAATTCTGCCGCGATGCGGGAGTTCTGAAGAATGGGAGGGGCCGAGTAGGCCAACGAACGTGTGCAGCACTAGCCAGGTAGTGCTCGCGACGGCCGGTGTCCGACATGTGCAGGGAAGGGGTTAGGGATCTGAAAACGAAAGTCATGATGGCTCAAGCGTATGGTCCTCCATTTAGGAGTGGTGGAGGAGGTGGACGTACAATGCATGCCCCTGGAGCGCTCCCTCTCCTTCGGGCAGATTTGTCTCCTGACCAGTGTGCCTATTGTAAGGAGACTGGGCACTGGCGTTCTGAGTGCCCTGTTTTGCAAGGCCAACAATATCAGCGAGGAAGGGGAAGTAGGAGAGGAAGCCCAGGGAATGTAGGGAGCAGGGTTGGTGCAGGTGCTCACCCCCGGTTTGAGGCAGTTAAACAGGACCAAATTACCCTAATGCTTTGGACAAAAGACATAAGTACCAAATTACTGATTATTCTGCTGATACACCCACAGATTCCAATTATGCATAGGGATGCCTGGGACAGGATGTGGGACCGGTTGAGGTGCCAGTAGATCAGATGGATCCCTATGTTGAAGCAAATGTCTTAGGATCTACTGGTCGATTTCTGGTGGATACAGGGGCTACCCGTAGTGCCCTGTCTAAAAGACTGGTTCCTAGGGCTCCCCTATCAGGCACATTAATATCAAAAAGGGTTCGACGGAAAACCTACACATAGCCACTATCACAGCCACTTGAATTCCGACTAGATTGATTCACTGCAACATGTCCGTTCTTGCTCTCCCCTAACACTCCAGATAAACTTGTAGGTATCGATATGCTAAAATATTTTTGTGCTACGATACGCTGTTCCTCAGAAGGTGTACGTGTTATCCTTAATGACAACTATCCAATAGTTGATAGATATTGCCTTATCAATGAGGGTGTCCCTCTGGCGTCCCTACCTTGCACTTTGTGGGCTAGATCAGACACTGATGTGGGTCAAATGGTTAATCCACCTGTACAAACTCAAGTGAGGAGGGTGCCTCGTTTGCCCCAATATAAGATATCTCGAGAGGGCGAGGAAGCATTAGCAGGTATTGTTCAGGATTTGATTAAAGTAGGTGTAGTGGAAGAGGTTCCCTATAATTCCTGCAATAGCCCTATCCTTCCTATTTTGAAAACGGACACTGATAATATTTACAGGTTCATTATTGATTTGCGTGAGGTCAATAAAATAGTGGTGACCAGATATCCAGTATTTCTGACTTAACAACCCTCCTCACTATGGTCCCTCCCACTGCAACCACATTCTCCGTGATTGATTTGAAAAATGTGTTTTTCTCAATACCCATTCGCCCGGACAGCTGCTATCTATTTGGATTCACACTGAAAAACAGATCATTCAGGTTCTGTAGAGCTCCACAGGGCTATACAGAAAGTCCTAGTATTTCTAGCCAAGCATTAAACTTGAATCCTTTCCTGTACCAAAAGGGGTGGCTCTAATTCAGTATGTGGATGACATTTTGCTTGCTGCAGATACTCCTGAACTATGTGAAGAAGGTACATTGTTACTATTATCATTTCTTGTACCACATAATCACAAAGTCTCTAGAAAGAAATTGCAATACTGTAGACAGCAGGTTACCTATTTAGATCACCTCCTGTCTAAGGAGGGACGTGCACTCACACCAGATCGCATTCGGACAATTCTAGACACTCCTGTACCCCGTACTCAAAAAGATGTCCGTGCATTGATAGGCCTTACTTCCTTTTGTAGGCAGTGGATCCCGTTTTTCGCATATTATCAAACCTTTCTTTAGCCCTTTTGACCAAAGACACCCCGATGCCCATCCCATGGACTGCTGAGTGCCAGAGCGCCTTCTAACAGTTACGTCAAGCCCTCTGCTCTGCACCAGTATTAGGTACCCCCAGATTACACTAAATCTGTCACACTCTACGTACATGAAAGGGAGGATTGTGCCTTCTCGGTCTTAGCACAGATGCACAGTGATAAACAACGCCTGTGTGCATATTTTTCAGCTGTCCTTGACACAGTCGCTTGCGCGCTGCCGGGATCTTTCCGAGCAGTGGCAGCAACTGCTGCATCCATATGCCGGAGTGAAGGAATAGTTCTATCACACAAATTGCTTGTGTTAGTGCCCCATTCAGTTGATGGGTTGCTAAACCAAACAAAGACGCAGCATTTGACTAGTGCTCGCTTGACAGGCTATGAATGGACACTTTTGGCCCCCCATATCACGCTAAAAAGATGTTTGACACTAAATCCCGCCACATTACTGCCATTTCCATCCATTCAGCCTCAGTCACAAGAGTCACATGATTGCATATTTATCACTGAAGAACAAACAAAAGGTCGAGTGACCTGCAAGACACTCCCTCCTCAATTACAGACAGGGAGTTATGGGTTGACGGGTCATATTTGAAATTGCCCAATAGCACTATATCAGCTGCCTATGCTATTACGACACTCCAGACAATAATTGAGACAGCGCGTATCCCACAGAAATTAGCTCAAGCAGCTGAACCGATCGCTCTAACCAGAGCATGTGAGCTTAGTACAGACCTGATTGTCAATGTCTGCGCTAATAGTCAGTAAGCGTTTGGGGTAGCGCATAACTTTGGCCACCTGTGGAAAGAAGGCTGTTTCCTCACTTTACATGGAACACAAATAGTGCATGGAGAACTAGTGCACAATCTTCTTACTGCCTTAATTTATCCTAAGAAAATACCTATTGTCAAGTGTAGTGCACACAAGAAGGTGACAGACAAAAAAAAGAGCAGGTAATGCCTTTGCAGATTGTACAGCCGTGAGACTGCAATGCAGCGAAGCACCACGTCTGTGTACGTGGTTAAGTCGCAAGCTGAACGGTGGCATGATGCTAGGCAAGAAGTATTGGATATGCAACAATCTGCCTCCTTTGATGAATGATATCAATGGTTTAAGGAGGGGGCATTGAATTATGAGGGTTGTTGGGGATACAAAGATATGACTAAATGGAATTTGCCCACTGCATACCTACACCCTCTGATTCATATGGCATACGGTCCAGCCCATGTTGGTGCATCTTCAGTAGCAAAGCAGGTTATGCAAGTCTGGGACCATCCTGAGATTGCTGTTACTGCTAAAAAGATAGTCCAGTCTTGCCGGGTCTGCCTCCAGTACAATCTTGGGAAGGGAATGCAAACTCCATCAGGGCGGTTTGCGACTCCATCTGCACCCTTTGAAGTCCTCCAGGTGGACTATATCCAGTTTGAGCACTTCAATAACCTTAAATATGTCTTAGTAATAGTTTGCGCCTTCAGCAAATGGGTGGAGGCCAATGCTGCAAAAGACAATACAGCCGTCATAACTGCGAAAATACTCCTAAAGGAATTCTCCCCTCGATTTGGTGCTTGTCGAGTTTTATGGAGTGATAATGTGCCTCATTTCATTGGACAGGTTGTAGAGTATGTTATGAAAGGGCTAGGGGTTAAGCAGAAGTTCCATGCTGCTTTTCACCCAGTCAGCAGGCTTGGTGGAACGTTATAACTCTACATTGAAACTGAAATTGGCAAAAATACAGGTTTCCACTTCTTTAAAGTGGCCTGATGCATTGCCCTTAGCACTGCTTTCCATCAGACCAATACCTCATACACGCTCTGGGCTTACCCCATATGAGGTTGTGTTTGGCAGGCCCATGAATATTTGGGTAGTTCCTAGGCCTCGCCCCATATACGATGTGCCTCACACATTAATGAGTGATTAGCTGTCTCAGTTGACTGACAGTTTACTTTCTATTGATCAGCAGGTTCGAGAAACTCGGACATGACTTGCGTCCATTAGACTACGTTATGGTAAAAGTATTCCAACTTACAAATTCTCTGGAACCTTGCTGGAAGGGCCCCTACCAGGTCCTCCTCACCACTCGAACTGCAGTCGAGTGGCCAACAGGAAAAATTGGACGCTTGCCACCCACTGCTAGAAGGTTCCACTCTCCTCAGTGGATGCTCCTGTGTTGAAAGATCACCGCGACATCTTGGTCACAGAGACGGGACGAGCTGCATCACCTGAAAGAACTGAGGAAGTTTTTCCGGATCACACTATCCCTGGTACATCCAGGTACCTACTCCGACCCAGGAAGAAAGGTTCTCCAGTGCAAAATGAGACAAGTGAAGCCATTGTCCTGAGTGGTTAAGTGTGTCTACAAAGGGGGGATCTGCCTATTAGTGGCTCCTCGTCTCAATGTCAGTGAAGAAACCAACGTCCAATCAGGAGTCTGACTCTTAGGGCGCTACCTTTCTTGTCGTTCGCCGAAAGATGATCCCTCCTAAGGAGAAAAAGGGGATTTCTGCGACAATGTGTAATGGCTGTACAGTTTGCATCCTTGGTTTGACTTTGATTGCTGCCCTCATTGCTACTGTAATGTGGGTAGTGAAAGAAGTAATGCCTGGGGCTTCCTTGCTCAACATTACTCCTACATCGCCTACTACAAAGGAACACCACCATTTTGATGTGCCGCAACATGAACAGGGGTACCGGTAACATCTGAAAAAACAATTCATTTCTTCAAATGTTGCATCAGCGACACCAGCTAAGCAATGCTACTAACTGTTGGGTTCGTGGCAAGATTCCTCCTCACCAGAACATAAGAGGAATCCCATTGCCACCACTGCCATTTTCTAAAAATGGCTCATGCCAAGCTTGGTTTAAGCTACTATATGCTTCCTATGAATTCAACCTCTCAAACACATAGGATTTGGGTGACCTCAATGCCAAACTGAATAAAGTATGCTATCCCAACGAAGATGGGGACCCACAAGCAAAGGGGACAGTCTTGGAGATGGAAGAATATAGTAGAGGAAATGCAGCCACAAAATATGTGTATCCAAACTCTAGATCGGCTCAAGGAAAGGGGCCACCTGTTATCTCGGTTGTTCTGACTACTGGCCCCCTCTGTGTACAGAATACAGGCAATGTGCTAATGGGTCACAGTAACTGTACTACAGTGTTGAAAGTGTCCACAAGGCGCCGAAGCAGCTTCCTCGCATCACGTCATACTTATTTTGTTTGTGGAGCCAAGGCATATTACTTCCTACATTTTGGCTGGTGTGGTACCTGTTTCATAGCTTTTCTTCTACCACCCGCCTTTCTAGCTCCCCCAACATACCACCAAGATTTGCAATTGTTCAATCACCACGTTGGTAGTAGGGGAAAATGTGCCATTGACGTCTCTGTAGTCGATCAGACAGAGACCACATGGGACCAAAATACAGACTTTAATAAAGGATTTTTCTTCTTTGTTGGCTCAGTACAAAACAGCAAGCTGGTTCGTCACCTCACTCGTACAATGGAGGCAGTGATTAATCAGAGAACTGCGGCCTTAGGAAACTTGATGGAAGAACAAGCATCAATCTGCATGGTCGCTTTACAGAATAGACTAGTTTTAGATGTTGTTCTAGCTGACCGAGGTGGAGCGTGGTGTGTCTTTGATCCAGTTGTTGTGCTTTCATACCAGACAAGTCACCATCTGTCTATGCGGCCATCTCCAAACTACATAAGATAGCCACCGAAATACATCAAGACCCAGGAACATGGACTTGGACTGGGTGGTTTTGGGACTTATTTTCAGCTTAGGGTTTAAAAGTATTATCAGTTCTTTTGTATTAGTAGCTATTATCTTCTCTTGCTGTTTGTGTATTCATTGTGGACCAATGCTCCATTCTCTTTGTACTTCGGCCGGTACTGCCTGCATACCGCATAAAGTAAACATCCATGATGTAAATGCCCGTTTAGCAGTAAAACAAGAAATACATAAACTAATGGTAATAGATGTTGAGGATGTACGCTATGCCCCTTAGGAGTGACAAAAAACTGTCTTAGCTTATTCTAAAAGGGTCTGTGGAAAAGTGTAAATTCTATATTAGCATAAGCAGCAGCCATTTTGACTGTCGAGTCCATTTCAGTTCTGACGTAATTCATCCAGCCTGTGTCGTCAGCCTTAGCTGATCTCACTGACATGGTCAATCTGGTGTATGTGATGGAGGGCTGCAGCTGCCGGTGCACTTGGTCTCAGATGTTATCAAATGATTGCTTATTGCCGCCATAAACATTCTTACTCCCCGTCCTCATCTGCTGACCACCTGGTCACCCATATGCCCTTGTTTGCCTATAGCTATTTCCGTGCTTTAACTCGTTTCTTCCCGTTTTCCTTCCTATGCGATTACACTGCAACAAACAGTATATAAGGGTGATGGTTTTTGTATTCAATGTACTTCCTTCCACAACACTCTAGGGTGTTGCTTGGACGCGGTTCCACTCATGAGTGATTAATAAACCTGGTTTCTTATTTCACTCCAGTGCCAATCTCTCTTTTGTTAGTCTTCGGACCCGTGGACGAGAGAATGACCCTGCACCAGTGTTCCCTCAGTGGGGTAAATTTCCACAGAAGATAGATCCCAACATTTGACTTCTGTTTCGAATGCACAGAAAATGTGCCAACATAAAAATAAAATGTTAAGGCCTGTTTTTTCGCTTCTGAACTCCAGCATGGTTAATATTGGGTTGCCCCCCTCACTCTCCTTTTTCCAGTGCCAATAGCATGGGTATGAAATAGAGGTTGAGGATTGGTTAAATTATGTAATTAATAAAGAGCACTGACCAAAAAACAATAACTCATAGACGGAACATTGTTCCTCGTAGGCATGCACCATTGATGAACTGCTAATGGCAGACATATGTAGAATCAGTCAAACAGAAATATAAGAGGCAGGAATGAAATACAACATGTTTACTGCTTCCTGAACTAACATACAAAGGAAACAACTGAAAACATATGTACTGCTTGGCGTGCCTCATGAAAAAGAAAATAAAGTCACCAGAGGCAGGCCCTACAAGAAGAATACAAAGAGCCAGTCAGAGAGGTGGTAACCAGGCTATGCTCCACAGAGGAAACAAAGACATGATGGACAGCCTTAAACAAAGCCAGCAAAAAGAAACCAGGCAAATTTGAGATACAAAACACAAAGTCAATGGTAAGCAATGGGTGGAATGCATTCCTAGGGACGCTTTCAGTATGTCCCCAATATGTCTTTACAACCAGAGAGCTGTGCTATTTGGTATGCTTTGACCTAAAAAGGACTGGTCAATAGTACTAATTCACAAAACATGGTGGGCTGCCACTACCGCTCTACATGCTATTCCCATGACAGGGGTGGTAGTACACTGTCAAACAAATGAGGGCATGCTTTGAGTGCCCTCCAGATCCAGGTCCAGGTCCTTTACTCCTGTTTAGGGAGAGGCCTGACCTTTGTGCACACACGGGATGAGCATAAGGCTGCGGCCAGAATTAAAAGCAGGATATATGAGTCATGGATGGGCACTGAGAGCAGGGAAACACAACAGTACAGCATGCAGGGGAGATTCCCATCCTCACATACAGCATTCTGGATCAGCTGTGCTCAATCCTTTCACACCTTCTGAGGTACCTTGAATAGTTGTAGAGTCTATGAAATTAGTATAGCATTCCCTCAGCCCTAAAGACATGCATTCAGAGGTAAACGTATGCCCTTAACTGAGGCTTCTTACAGTTCATATGTGGAGTTCTTCACCACTGTGAGGACACCCCAATCTGGAGATCACATCAGTCATGTGAGATGTAGTTCCCACTCGCAGAGATTCAGTGAGAGGCAGCTTTAAACATCTGCTTGTACATTGAGGGAACCTGTAAGCTGTGCTTCTACTAGCCAAATTCCCCATTGTTGCCCCACTGCTATAGTTGAATTGTCTCCCAACACAGTTTATGGCTTTAAGCTGCACCATCTTTTGTAATAGATCATTGTAAATCTGTCTCTGACAGACGTTCGCTCAATGATGAAAGAGAGGAATGACTTCAAGGCTAGGTGGACAGCTCCAGCAGGTTTAGGTAAAGGCACTTCTGCAACATGGACCAAAGGACTCGTCATGTCGCTCAGATGTGCACCCAAACCCAGAGTGGTGTCTGTTACCACACAATGCTGGTCCTGTAGAAGGCTAAAGGGGCAACCCACCAAAAGATAGGAAGGGCCCATCTACCAGTGCAGATCTGGGTGTACCGCCTCTTAAATCTGCACCTGAGCCAAAAGCCTCCATTTGATGTTGGAGCCACTGTTTTCTCAGGCACCACTGAAAGGCCCTCATCCTCCATGGGGCAACCAATATCATACACATGGTCATGAGGCCATACAGACAGAAGAGGAGCAGAACTGGGATCAGAGTCAAAATCAGGTCCCAAATATATGCAATCCTCTGAGAAAGAGGTCTGCACTGAAGGTCAACTTCTGCCTTGCAGCAAGATGAGATTTCCGGGCAATGATTGTAAAGCCCAGTTGGAGGAGGAGTGTCATTGTGCAGTAAAATCTTCCTCAACCAGCACTGGAGACGCCCCTTTCAGCTGCTAATCATTCATGCATGGGACTACATCGACTCCTGCCTGCTGCACTGTTGAAGCCACAACTGCCATCACTTCCGCAAAGAGATAAAGGTGCATTCACCCGTCCAAATAGTAGGACAATTAACTAGTTCTGGTATCCTTCGCCGTTTCTTCATCTTGCTTCAACATTCTTCGCATGCTCAAAAAAACATTTCGCTGGATCCCCACCGAAACTAGAAAAACAGTCACCCACGCTCTGGTCACGAGCCGACTGGACTACGGAAACACCCTTTACGCCGGTACCACCGCAAAACTCCAGAAAAAACTCCAACGCATCCAGAACGCTTCAGCTAGGCTCATATTAGACATCCCGCGTAAAGAACACATCTCTGGTCACCTAAAAAGCCTCCACTGGCTCCCCGTCAATAAGAGGATTACTTTCCGACTCCTAACCCACGCACACAAAGCACTCTACGAAATCGGACCCGAATGCCTCAACACACGACTGTCCTTCTACACCCCCCCCCCCGCCAGCTACGATCCTCCAACCAGGCCCTTGCCACTGTACCTCGCATCAACAAAACCACCATGGGAGGTAGATCCTTCTCCTACCTGGCAGCTAAAACCTGGAACTCACTTCCCACTCACCTTCGCCTTACTCAGAACCACCTAGCATTCAGAAAGCAACTTAAAACGTGGATATTTGACAAGTAAGTCCCCACCCTTCCTCAAGCGCCTTGAGACCCTCTGGGTATGTAGCACGCTATATAAATTTATTGACTTGACTTGACTTGACTTCTAGATCTCAGATAAAGCTTTTGACTGGGGAGGATTGTAGATAAAAATGGGCATCCTCGAGATCCAGGGATGCCAGCCCATTTCCCTTATTGAGGGACAGCAGAACATGGCTCAAGGACTTGTCTGGTCAAATAAACAGGTTCAAAAGGCAAGGATGGATCCCAGACCACCAAGAATTCTTTGAGATTAGGAAGTAAAGGGAGTACCAGCCTATGTTCCATTCTTCCAGAGGCACCATCACCATGGCCGCTTCATTCTATAGGACAAGGACTTAAGCCTCCAGAATCTATGTGTGTGCCACAAATGTCATCCTTGTGGTAGAAGGGCCTAAGAGGGGAGGACAGGAAGGGTAGGATGTCGCTCTTGAGGATAAACTGCATGACCGAGGGATCTGTTGTCAAGGTCTCCTAATTGGTTTAAAAGTGGGACAACCCCTCTCCACTAGAAGAAGTCGAACAGGGTTTGAGATTGCTGCAGACTAGAGTCACCCCTGCCCACAAGAAGTATGTTGAGGTGTTTGGAGTTGCTGTGAGCATTGTCACTTCCCAGAGAGTTGTGTCCTGAAGGAGATTTAAAAATGTCTACATCGAGAGTGTGATTCGATTGCTGGGGAGTACAGACCTAGTGAGCGAGCTGCACTTTTCTGTTTTTCTTTTGTTTTGCTTTATATAGCGCAAACTAGACCCGAGACATCAATCAATCAACAAGATTTGTAAAGCGCGCTACTCACCCACAAGGGTCTCAAGGGGGGGGAGGGGTCGCTACTGCTCAAACAGCCAGGTCTTGAGTTGTTTCCTGAAGGAGAGATGGTCCTGGGTCAGCCGAAGGTGAGTGGGGAGGGAGTTCCATGTCTTGGCCACCAAGTAGGAGAAGGATCTTCCTCCGACGGTGGATTTGAGAGTACGTGGGACGGAGGCGAGGCTGGCGGTTTGGAGCTGGCGGGTGGGTGTGTAGAATGTGAGGCGGCTGTTGAGGTACTTCGGGCCCGTGTTGTGGAGAGCCTTGTTTGCGTGGGTGAGGAGTCTGAACGTGATCCTCTTGCTGACGGGGAGCCAGTGCAGGTCTTTAAGGTGGGCAGAGATGTGGCTGTGGCGAGGGATGTCCAGGATGAGTCGTGCTGAGGCGTTCTGTATGCGCTCGAGTCTTTCCTGGATTTTGGCAGTGGTGCCAGCGTAAAGGGTGTTCCCGTAGTCCAGACGTCTGGTGACGAGGGCGTGGATGACCGTTTTCCTGGTTTCGGTGGGGATCCATCGGAAGATCTTTCCGAGCATGGGCAGGGTGTTGAAGCAGGAGGACGAGACGGCGTGGACTTGCTTGGTCATCGTGAGGGAGGAGTCCAGGATGAAGGCCAGGCTGCGTGTATGGTCCGTTGGCTTGGGTGCGGTGCCCAGGGCAGGGGGCCACCAGGAGTCGTCCCAGGCAGAAGGGAATGGTCCGAGGATGAGGACTTCTGTCTTGTCTGAGTTCAGTTTCAGACGGCTGATCTTCATCCATTCCGCGACGTCTTTAATTCCTTTCAGGAAGCTGGCTTTGGCGGTGGTGGGGTCGTTGGTGAGGGAGAGGATCAACTGGGTGTCGTCGGCGTAGGAGATGATGTTGAGGTTGTGTTTGCGAACGATGGCTGCGAGAGGGCTCATGTAGATGTTGAAGAGGGTGGGGCTGAGTGAGGATCCTTGCGGAACGCCGCAGATGACTTTGGTGGCCGCGGATCGGAACGGGGGGAGGCGGACTCTCTGGATTCTTCCGGCAAGGAACGAGATGATCCACTCCAGTGCCGCTCCTTGGATTCCGGTGTTGCTGAGGCGCTGTATCAGGGTGCGGTGGCATACGGTGTCGAAGGCTGCTGAGAGGTCCAGGAGGATGAGGGCAGCAGTTTCCCCGTTGTCGAGCAGGGACCTGATGTCGTCGGTGGCTGCGATGAGGGCAGTCTAGGTGCTGTGGTTTGCTCTGAAGCCGGTCTGTGCGGGGTCGAGGGATCTGTTGGTCTTGAGGAAGGCGGAGAGTTGTCTGTTGACGGTCTTCTCGATGACTTTGGCTGGAAAGGGGAGGAGCGAGATGGGGCTGAAGTTCTTGAGGTCCGTGGGGTCCGCAGTGGGTTTCTTCAGGAGGGCGCTCAGCTTGGCATGTTTCCAGCACTCCGGGAAGGTGGCGGATGCAAAGGAGCTGTTGATGATGTTCCGGAGTTGGGGTGCGATGATGGAGTCGGCTATGTTGAAGATGTGGTGTGGGCAGGGGTCGGTAGGGGAGCCGGAGTGGATGGTGTTCATCAGGCTAGTGGTGTCTTCGGTGCTGACAGGGGTCCAGGTGCAGAGGGTGGTAGTGGGGGGGCGCTGGTTCAGTGGTTGGGTGCATGGTCAGCGCGCCAAAGCTGTTGTGTATGTCGGCGATCTTGCGGTGAAAGAACGAGGCGAGTGAGTCGCAGAGGTCTTGCGAGGGTGTGATATCGTTGTTGCAGGCGCTGGGGTTGGAGAGCTCTTTAACGATGCTGAAGAGTTCCTTGCTGTTGTGGGTGTTGTTGTCCAGTCGTTCTTTGAATGTTGTCTTCTTGGTGTTGCGGATCAGCTGGTGGTGTTTGCGGGTGGCGTTTTTGAGGGCTGTCATGTTTTCTGCTGTCTGGTCGTGGCGCCAGGCTTTCTAGAGGGTGCGCCAGGTTTTCTTGGAGTTTTTGAGGTCGTTGGTAAACCACGAGGCTTTCCTACTGCCGGGTCTGCTGGGAGGATTCTTCAGTGGTGCGAGTTCGTCGGCACAGTGGGTGAGCCACTGTGTGAGGTTGCGGGCTGCTTCGTTGGGTCCGTCGTGTTGGTGGGCGGGTTCTGGCTGAGGGTGGTGGTGAGCTGGTCGGCGGTGATCTTGCTCCAGCTTCTGCGGGGAACCTGTTGCGTGCAGTGGTGGGTTGTGGTTCTCCTGAAGTTGAAGTGGATGCAGCTGTGGTCTGTCCAGTGTAGTCTGGTGGAGTGGCTGAAGGAGATATGCTTGCTGGAGGAGAAGACGGGGTCAAGCGTGTGGCCGGCGTAGTGGGTGGGGGTGTTCACCAGTTGCTTGAGTCCGAGGTTGGCGAGGTTGTCCAGCAGGGCGGTGGTGTTGCAGTCCTTGTTGATCTCTAGGTGGAAGTTGAGATCTCCTAGGAGGATGTAGCCAGAGGAGGTGAGGGCGTGTGGACTGACGAAGTCTGCGATGGTTTCGCTGAATTGTGTGTGTGGTCCGTCCCGGGGGTCTGTAGATGAGGGTGCCTCTGAGGGTGGTCTTGGGGTCGGTGTGAATCTGGAAGTGAAGGTGCTCGGCGGCGTGAGGGTGTCGTCAGAGTTGGTTGTGATGCGGACGGTGTTTCTGTGGACGATGGCGATGCCTCCTCCGGTTTGGTTGACACGGTCCCTCCGGGTGATCTTGTAGCCCTCCGGGATGGCTATGGCGATGTTGGGGGCTGAGGAGGCGTTCATCCATGTTTCTGTGAAGAAGGCGATGCCTGGTGATGTTGTGTCGAGGAGGTTCCAGAGTTCGACGTCATGCCTGTGGACTGAGCGGGTGTTGAGCAGGATGCACTTGAGGTGGTTGTTGCTGGTGCTCGGCTTGGTGGGTGCGGTGCAGGTTCGGAGGCAGGTGAATTTGCAGGCTTGGCAGGTGAAGGGTCTGTGGGTGCGTTTCGGGGTGGCTTGGTAGCAGGCGGGGTTTCAGCCGGCGTTGAGTGCATGGAGGGTGGCGGCATCGTAGGTCCGTCTTGTGGGCTGGCATTGTTGAGGACCAGGGGTCCTGGCGCTGGGCGCGATCCAGGCGCGGACGGGCATAGACGGGCGTAGACGGGCTTGCCTTTGGTGCGCCTTCGGCGCATAATCGGCGCACCCGCTGCGCACGTCCGCTGCACTTCCGTGCGGCGACCTCCATAAATGGCCAAGTGGGAGGGAGGAGCAGCTGGGAGGCGGGAGCAGGGTGGCCAATGGGTGGACAAGGGCGGGGTACAGAAGAGAAAAGGGGGCGGGCCGCAGGGGAGCAGCGGCGGGGAGCGAGGAGGGGGAGAAGTGGCGAGAAACAGTCACGGGCACATGGAATGGCAAAAAATACAGGGACAAAAGCAAGGACAAAGAAAACAAAGAAACTGGCACCAAGTAATCCACAGGTCACACGCAAACAATCCTGGCAGACAGGCACTCAGCTGGAGCGAGGCAGCAGCTGAGGGCTCTCGGTAGTAGCGGAGGGGTCAGGGGTCCTGGGCACTCACAGGGGGGGAGCCGCACGGTGTGTGGAGCGACCGGCCCTGCAAGAAGACATCGGTTATCAGAGCGCTTTACATGAGCACCAGTTTCTTTACAGTTAAACGCAAGAGGAAACATACCCTATGCACACACTTGACAGGTACAATATTGGATACAATGTCCAAGCGCAAACGTGCAATATAATGCAGAGAAACAACACTCATATACAAATTATTACGAATAAATAAACAGGTGTCAATAAAGAAATCTTGGTCTCCTTGTTTTAATCAAACACAGCTTGTGAACAACCAGCCAAATGCATTCATTTTTGTTAGGCACGAAAAGATTACGTGATTTGCCCAGAATGACAGGATGTTGAGCGTCGTTGCCGAGACTCGAACCCGGTTCCCCATAGCCGAGGTCAACCACTCGAGCCGTAAGGCTACATCCTCTCCCAACATTCCTCTTGAAGCACTTCGGAGAGGAATCTAATTTCTCTCCGAATACCTCACAGACATGTCCATTGGAGGACATGTCTGTGAGGGTTGTCTGGGCATGTTCAGAGAAGCCAGTGAAACGCTTCCAAGTGAGCCAGCACAGCATGACAGTCAAGTCCATGAACAGAGCCATGGTGTCTCCAAATTATTGTTGACAAAGTATTTCAGTGGTTGTACAAGTTGAAAAACAAGAGTTTTAGCAGTTTCCAGAAGGCATGGACACAGAGGGCCAGGAGGTTTGTGCTATTTCCTGTATGGAAAATAAAGCGGATGTAGGCAAAGATTTTTTTAGACAGAGTCCTGATCTTTCGATTATTTGGAGGTGTAATGGGAAAGGCATATGGGTTCAATTTTGAAGAAACTTGGACCGCTAGACTTTGGCGTACAGTGGCTCCACACTAGTGGATATTCGTGCCTGTGCACTGTAGTATGTAGAATTTGAGTATGTTAAAACAATGTCTTTTTATGAACAACAAGCACTGGGTTGGAAATCAATGATTGGACTGCTGGTTGATTTTTGAGTTCGGAGCCGGAGAGTCAAGTGCTGAAAGGGTTGCAGTTGGCCATTTTTGAAAAGTCATAGGAGGACAGACTCTGGGTCATCAGAGGCAAATGACCCCAGCCCCAAAGACGGGTGTGTAGTAGACGTCTAAAACACCTGTTCCCTCAAGGAATAAGGGAATTTATCCTTCCGATTGCACCTTTTGTTTTTGATGGGAGTTGGTTCCCTATCAGAAGACTTAACTGAAGCAAAGGGAAATGTTTCAGTGTATACTTTTGGACTTAGGGAAAAAATAGCTTGGTTTCCCACTCACTGAGCATCTTCCGGTGTATCAATGAAAAGGCATCACTAAATGAGGAGTCCGGGTTCAGTCCCAGACACCACATGCCGATGTAATGTAGATCGGAGACAAGATTTTTCTTTAGGCATCTTCAACTGAGTTTAAAGTCTGAAATCTTTGTGGGAGACACTTAACCTAGTTGCTGCCGAGAAGCTAAGGAAGTTCACAGTTGAAGCAATTGAATCCAGTCAATTACGTGCCAAAATCCGAAAATGACAGTTGACATCTAATATACTTCGATCTCATTATGCCCAGTGATGGAGTTGTAGCTGAAGCCACATGGGGCAACCTGGCAAGAGACCTGTTACTAGGGAAAGCTTCTGGATTAGTCTCTCACCTGTAGGGATATTCCAGAGTTAAGGAATCTCTGGAAAGATGCATCCATCAGAACGTGATCAATAACTAGTCAATTTTCCTGATGTTTTGCTCCATTGGTGTAAAATTTGAAGCACCTGCAAATGTCCACTGATTACAGCACCCTCTAAGTAGCATTTGTCATCATATTAATCTTTATTTCGGCAATACATGCCGTAAAAGACAAGCATACAATCATAAAAAGGACGTTTGTCATTACATTAAAAACGGTGTTCAATTACAGCTTTACAGGATCTATACAACAGAAGACACAACAGTCAGTAGCCTTTACAAAAATCAATTAAATAAATTTCCTTATAAAGTGCATGTGCATTAGCAATTTTGGATAGTGTTTAGCACGCCCCTGCGTTTGAGCCACACCGCCGCCAGATATTTTGCAACAGCAAAAACAACTACAGATGAAAAATCCGTATTAAGTATGCGGAGGGCTTGCATACAATGTGTGATTCGCATATTTTTACACAAGGGCACCAACCAGTACCTTCTCATTCTCCGATATGCAGGGCAAAAGAACATGATATGTACTTCACTCTCAATATCACAACTGCAATTAGGGCAATTTTTCAAAGCAGATGGAGACCAATTGCATGTGAAACTCTGGTTGGTAATGTACCGTACCTCCACTGCAAATACAACTTCCTTGTAAAGACCGGGAAGATAACATCTAGGACAGCTTCAAAATGGTAGAAATCATTTACTTTTAAAAAAGAATCTGTTAAAGTGCCGCTATGAGTACTAGATATCGAAACAGTTACTTTACTTTCATAAAAATGTAAAGACAGACTTTTTCGTGAGGTTCTAGGGGCAGCAATTTCAGGATTATGCCACATTTGCCGAAGGCCCAGCTTAATAAATTCATCTTTGATATAAGCTAGCCAAGGAATTTTCCCCGCATCAGTTGTATTTAAAATTTCTAATAATTCCTGTCTATAAACAGAAAGCTCTGGGGTACTCCATAATCTCCTCCAGAACATTAAAGGCTTCAAGCCCACCACCTTATCAATCGGTCTAAGACCCATGTCCAATCTAATAGGTAGCACTGGGGAGCTAGTGGGGAGCATCAGCAGTTGCCTAAGGAATTTGTTTTCTGTGACAACAATCGCCGAACTGCAGGCATGCCCCTAGAGCTCACCCCCGTAGGTGACAGCCCCTCTCACTTTTGTTGTGTAAATCTCCACAACAGGTCGAATAGGTTTTAATGTGGAGCTGTTAGAGAGTTTTAGGATGCCTCCTATGAGCTGAGATTGCCTAAGTTGAGACTTTATTTGGTGAGGGGCCCACGTCATATTTTCATTAAGAGTTATCCCTAAATATTCAAAAATATGGACTCTTTCCAGCCTGATCGTTCCAATGCGCGGGTTAGGTCTTGTCCGTGCAGGGGGATTGAAAATCACAAATTTAATTTTCATGGCGTGGATTTCCAAACCCCTTTCCTCAAAAAAATCCCACAAAGCCATCCAAAATCCTCTGAATCCCCATTGGGGATTTTGAAAGCAGCAGGGTGTCATCTGCAAACATAATCGCCGGCACCCTGCTACCAGAGAGTTTGGGCGCATCAGTATGATTTATCCCATTTAGGTGGGAAATTACCCCGTTGACAAAGGCACAACAGGGTAGGTGCTAAGAGACCAGCCTGTCTCACCCCCCTGTCAACGGGTAATTTTGCTGAAAGGTGGCCATTTCTTCCGCACCTAACCCGTGCGAAATTGTCCTGGTGTAGGCGTATTAGAATGTGCAGCAAGTAGTGGGGAATACCCAATTCGACTAGAACGGCCCAAAGCTTGTGTCTTGGGACCAAATCAAAAGCTGTTTGCAAATCTACAAACACAGTATAGAGGCTACCCCCCTCCAACTTAACCGACTTCCAGAATAGCATGTTCAACTGAAGAATCTGGTCCATGGTGGATAATTTGTTTCTGAATCCTGCCTGATATGGGCTTAGTATGGAATTTTCCTCCATCCAGTCCTACAGACTGTCCAGCATTAGTCTTCCAAAGATTTTTTGTGGGACATCGATCAAACTGATCGGCCTGTAGTTGGCTGGGAGCAGAGGTGAACCCTTCTTGAAGAAAGGGACAATCTCTGCGCCCAGCCAAGTTCCAGGCACTGGCATCCCTCTCAGGACTGCATTATATATTACTAGGAGATATGGGGCCCAAAATGCGGGTTGATGTTTAAAAAGATCACCCGGTAGCTTATCCAGCCCCGGGGCTTTCCCAGTTGCAAATTTGTATTTGGCATTACCGACCTCCTTCACCGTGAGATCTATAATGTCCGATTGCCGTATCTGATCTACCAGCATCCCCCCAAGGACTCCCTGCAGGTTCGTTGGTCCTGCTGCGTAGAGTGCACAAAAGTGTTCTTCCCAAACACCTTCAGCTATATTGGCCTCCACAGCTGCAGCTGGCTCAGTTGAGCCATTATTTAAAATGGACCAGAATCTTCATAAATCTCTGGTTGCAAGGGCATTAGATAGACCAGTCCAATTATCATGGTCCCATTCCTCTCTTGCACACTTCATTACGCGCTTGTAATTAGCTCTCAGGTTCTGAACTAATAACTTGTTAGCCTTGTTTTTAATAGAACTAACGAGTGCAGCCTTGGCTCTTCTACAAGCAGAGTTGTACCAATTAGGACTAATACCCTTCTGCGGCCGCTTAGCCGTGGAAGGGTAGAATACATCTGACAAAATATTTATTACCTGTTCATGTAGGGTTCCTACCTTACAAGAACAGTCATAGATGGATCCATCATTTAGTGCAACACTAATTTCCTCTAGAATAGGGAGGATAGGAGCATAAAGCTCCGAGACTCGCTCTGGCCTTTCCACTATTTTCGCCCACTTTATTCTTCTCCTATTATTGGTTAAAATCATTCTCGAGACTGGGGCACCGCTTGCATCAAGAGTCTCCCTTACAACGCCAGGCATAATTATTTTTAAGCTTAGGGCGTTATGATCGCTGTCATCCCGTGGAATTACAAAAAAGTCCCTTATTGTGGCCCATGATCTAGTTTCCACAAATATGTAGTCCAATCGGGACTCGTGGCCCTTCTTATTAAAAGTGCATTTTGGGGGTAGGTCTGAATTAACCCGGCCATTACACGCCCTGATGGAGTGCTTGAATGTTAAAGACGTGATTTTTACCGCCAATGGTGTCCAAGGCCTATGAGGCGAGGACTCCAGAGTGGGTATAGCCCAACAAACATCCTCCTCAAGGAGACCTCCATCTGTGAAAACCTGCCAGCGGCTCGAAGTTGCAGTTCAAGTCGCCTTCAATCACAAACTGGGTGCCACTAGGTATAGAACTTATGAATGAGGACAGTTCCTCCACTGTGTTAGACTCCGCGGTGACACTCACTGGTCTAGAGTATACATTAAGCAGTGCGAGCTTAGAACCATTAGGCAATTCCAGGATCACACATTGCACATCATCGGATGTTGTGTCCAGGTGCTTGGCTGTGCAGCCTAGGTGGGAAGCCGCATTTGTAGGGTTCTGAAAGAACGCTTTTAGGATCACTGGGCCATTAAGATGAAAGTCTGTTGGCACCTTAAGATAAATCGGGAACGCAGGATGACTGCCTTTGTGGAATCATAAAAACGATTCTTTAACTTTGGATATTTGCATCTCTTCGACCCTTCTGATGGAGGTGAGCTCCAAACAAGTAACTTTCTATGGAGGATACTTAGCATTTGTATTTTTGTTGTATTCCTAAGCATGTAGTGTTGCAGTGTGCGTGAGGTTAGACACAAGAAATACGTATTCATTAATTGATTTGCATAGGTCCTGCTGTGGATGAACAAGTTACTTACCTTCGGTAACTCTTTTTCTGGTGGATACAGTATCTGCCTGTGGACTCCTCACCTCTCAAATTACCCTTGTGCCAGCATTCCACAGAAACTTTTTTCATAGCTCTCCCACGTCGACGAGGACGTCGCAATAACACAGCTCCGCTCAGAACTCTGTATGACATCATCAGGGCCACAAGAAGACCTAATTGGCGTGCTGACGTCAGTTCCGCCTATTTTTTCCGTGCCTTCAAGGCGAACGGGTGAAACAACAACATTTCACAAATGTATACAATATATGCACCAATATACACAATATATTATTCAAAGGAGAAAAGACACTGGAAATACTAGACATTTCCTAGCAACAAGCTACATATTTCAAAAGTCAATGAAATATCAGTAATATATTAAAAATTGTTTTCGGTATAGGAAGGCAGACAAAGGGGAGGCAGGTGGGTCAGTGAGGAATCCACAGGCAGATACTGTATCCACCAAAAAAAGCGGTACCAAAGGTAAGTAACTTGTTCTTCTGATGGATACATCTGCCTGTGGATTCCTCACCTTTCGAATTGAATCCCTAAGCAGTCCTGCGTTCCCGGAGGAGGGTGTTCGCCTACCTATACCAAGAGATCCTGCAGCACAGAATGTGCTAAATGGTCATCCCTCCTCACCTCAGAATCCAAGCTGTAATGCTTCGGAAAGGTGTGGAGGGAGGCCCAAGTTGCCACCTTGCAGATGTCTACCACAGGGGCACCTCTAGCTAAAGCAGAAGAAGATGATTTAGGTCTAATAGAATGAGCTCTAATACCTTCAGGCAGCTCCTTCTTGCCCAAGGCGTAGCAGATCTTAATGCACAAGATGATCCACCTGGAAAGCGTTTGCTTGTGGACCACTTTGCCCTTCAGTTTTCCCACATAACCAAATAAGAGCTGGTCTTCGAGCCTGAAGTCCCTGGTTCTGTCTAAGTAGAAGCGGACCGCCCTCTTAGGGTCCAGTCGGTGAAGTCTCTCCTCCTCCTTGGAACGGTGGGGGGAGGATAGAAAGTAGGTAAAGTGATTGACTGCCCTAGATGAAAAGGAGTAACCACCTTAGGAAGGAAAGCAGCCCTGGTCCTGAGAACCAACTTATCTGCATAAATGGATGTAAAAGGAGGTGTAGATCTAAGAGACTGAAGCTCACTTACCCTCCTGGCAGAGTTAATAGCAAGCAGAAAAACTGCGTTGAAAGTAAGAAGCCTCAACTGACAACTATGCAGAGGCTCAAAAAATGACCCCATCAGGAAAGTAAGAACCAAATTTAAATCCCACTGAGGCCTAATAATAGATGTGGGAGGAAATCTATTAATGAGGCCCTTAATGAACTTTATGACTTCGGGAGACTTAAACAACAATGGTTGGTCTGGCAAACAACGGAAGGCTGAAAAGTATCCCTTAACTGTCGTCACATCACAATCCTTCGGGGCCAAGGAAAGGGAAAAACTAAGAACATCAGACAAATGAGCCTTCAAAAAATCAATAGAACTCTCTCCACACCACTTAAACCTGCCCATCTACATGAATAGACAGATTTGGTGGAGTGTCTTCTGACTGGTAAAATAGCATTCACCACATCTGATGGGAGAGAGAAAGATCTCAGGTTGCCCAGTTCAATCTCCAGACATGAAGGTGCAGGCTCTGGCAGTGGGGGTGTAGAACTTGCTCCTGCCACTGCGAGAGGAGGTCTGCCTTGAGAGGGAGATGGAGCGGAGGGTGTGATGAGAGGTGAAGGAGGTCTGATTACCACACCCTTCTTGGCCAATCCGGAGCGATCAATAGGACTTGGGTCCGGTCTTGGCAAATCCTCCTCAGAACTCGAGGAATCAAGGGTATGGGAGGAAACATGTAGGAATTGCAAACCCCAGTCCAACTGAAACACTTCCGCCAACTCTCCCCGCTTTGAATACTGAAGACTGCAGAACGATGGGCAATGCACGTTCTCATGAGTTGCAAAAAGGTCCAAACGAGGAAAATCCCACATCCTGAAGATGTGATGGACCACCTCCGGATGAAGCCGCCACTCATGATCGGCCGCAAATTGCCGACAGACTGTCCACACGTACATTCAGCACTCCAGACAGATGATTTGCAATCACACTAATCTGATGGTCCTGCGCCCAGGACCAGAGCCGCAGAGCCTCTCCACAGAGATGAAACGACTCTACTCCTCCCTATTTATGTACCACATTGCGGTATTGTTGTCCATCGGGACCGGAACCGACTGACCACGAAGGGAGGAAAGAAAAGCTGTGAAAGCCAAGCTTACCGCCCGCAATTTCAGAAGATTGGAGGAGAGATTGCGGATCTCCAGATGAGCACCCCACCCTAGAGTGGAGACATCCGTTATCACTTTGACCACTGGAGAAGGAGGTTGAAAGGGCTTCCCTTGAGACAGGTTGCCTGAAACACTCCACCTTAACAGGTCCACTACAGTGTCTCTGGAGATTCTGACCACCTCCCTGAGATCACCATTGTCTTGAAACCACTGCCTGCGGTGGCACCACTGGAGCGCCCTCATATGCTAGCGTGCATGGTTGGCCGACAGAATACAGGAAGCAAACAGACCGAGTAGGCGCAAGACCTTCAGGACTGGAACAGCCGCTCCATCTTGAAAAATTGGGATCATATTCTGGATGTCTAAACTCCTCTGAAGAGGCAGGAAAGCATGACTCACAGTAGTATCCAAGACCATCACTTTGAACCGGTTATGCCGAGAGGCCACCAGGTGAGATTCGGGTACATTTATTGAAAAACCCAAGTCGAGCAACAGCCGAGCTGTTATTTGCAAATGATGCAGCACCATCTCTGGCGACTTTGCTTTGAGTAGCCAGTCGTCCAGATACAGGAATACAGGAATCCCTGAACTTCGGAGAGGAGCTGCAACCACCGCCATCACCTTTGTGAAGACCCGAGGTGCAGAAGTAAGGCCGAATGGGAGGACCGGAAACTGGTAATGCTGAGACCCTACCGTAAAACTGACATCCTTCTGATGCAATTTCAGGATGGGAATGTGAAAGTACGCAACCTGTAAATCGATTGACACCATCCAGTCTTACTGCTGCAGTGCCAGAAGAACCTGAGTTAGGGTCAACAATCCAAATTTCTCCTCTTTGAGGTAAAAATTCAAGATACTGAGGTCTAGGATCCAACCGACCGTTCTTTTTGGAAATCAGGAAATACCGCATCCCTGACTCCTTTCCTGCTCTGGAACTACCTCTATCGCACCTTTCTGTAACAAGAACAAGACCTCTTGCTGCAGAAGCAACAGATGATCCTCCGAACACAAGCCCTGGTTAGGAGGGTAAGGAGGGGGAAACTCCTGAAAAGGAAGGGCGTACCCATTTTCCACAAGACTTAAAACCCAAAGATCTGATGTAACAGATTTCCAATATTGTAAAACATGGTACATCAACCTCCTACGGGTCCAACATGTTCCAAGATGGGGGATCCAGAGCTGCTACCCTGCATATCCACGGGGGGAGTAGGAGGAAGAGAGCAAGCAGTTGGTGAGCAGCCCCTCGCAGGTTTCTTCCCTTTCCTCTGTACGACTTATACTTATATAGGAGGTTCTGCTGCTGTGGCTGTTGCGGACTGCCTCGAAATGGAGCAGTCTTCCCAAATCCTCGAAATCTCCAGTAACCAAAAACCCCTAGGCTGAGACTGTACGCATTATGGATCTAGCAGTTGCTTTGCTATCCTTAAAATGTTGCAGAGCTGATCCTGCCTTTGCCCCCAGAGAGCCTGGAGCCATCAAAGGGAAAATCCAGAAGTGTCATTTGAACGTCCGGTGAAAATCCAGAACCACTTAACCAGGCGTGTCTCCTAGTCACCACTGAAAAGCCCATCAACTTGGCGACTGAGTCCGCTGTATCTAGACTTGACTGGATCACCTGATGAGCCGCTGCTTGTATTATCAGTCAACACCTCCATAAAGTGACCTTGACCATCCTAAGGTAGCTTAGGAACCACCTCCTTGGCTGTGTCCATCAAGGCATGGATATATTTTCCTAACAGGCATGTGGCGTTAGTAGATTTTAATGCCATGCTAGCTGATGAGAACACCTTAGCCGACAGTTCCAGCTTTTTAAAATCCCTATACACCGGGGTAGAGGGGAAGGAACCTGCTGACGGTTTGGAAAAACATGAAGCTTCAACCACCAAGCTTTCTGGGGAAGGATGAGAGGTTAAAAAAATGGATCTCCAGGTGCAGCCTTATAATGTCTTGCTAATGCCCTGGAGACCTCCAAAATCAGCTCCGTCAGAGCTTCATTAAATGGGAGCAAAGGCTCTACCACTGAAGGAGAGTGCAAAAGCTCAGTCAGAATGGTAGACCTGACCTCAGCAGTGTGTCACTGCAGATCCAGAAGGTCAGCAGACTTCCTAATAACCATGTGATATGGAGCCATGTCTTGAGGAGGTAGAGGTTTGGGAGAAGAGAGCTCCCACTCTGGAGAAGTGTCCAATCCACTGGCCTTCTGAAGACCATCAAAGTCACCCACAGACTCAAGAATTTCTCTTTCCTCAGCCTGCTCCTGCAAGTCCTCCTCTTCCAGAAGGCTTTTTGCCTGCCTCCTTGACCGCATCTTTGAAATCGGCGTCCGCCGCGCCAGGGACATTAGAGCCGGCGTTGAAGGAGGTCCCTCAGTAGCTGTCAGCGATGCTGCACGAACTCGGGAAGGCGACGGCCCAGAGCCCGACATCACAGGAGAAACCTGCAGGATCAGCGACGAGAACCTCGGCGTCGGGAGAGGCCATGACGGAGGAATTGGCATGAAAGGTGCATGGGCATAACGCTGGGGAATGCCCAAATTAAAGGAAAGCTTTCCCACTGGTTTATCCCGCGTGCTGGATTGGTTAGCCGCATTGGCAAACATTGCATTTAGAAAATGCGAACGATCCGCACTTGGACCTGGGTAAGGTGGGTATGGATTCGGAGCAGCCTGGTCTCGTTCAGTCCGAGCCCATGAAGCAGGTTCTGGCTGTGCCGCCGGAGACTCCAGAGTTGGAATAGGTGAAGCCGCAGATACAAGAGACGCCACCCACGGTGCCGGCAAATCCCTCTGCACCGGAGAATGTACTGGAGTCGCCTGCTGAGAGGGAGAAGATGAGATGTCATCTTTTTTTTACGCCGCTGGACTGGGGAAGCTGACCTCAAAAGGCTTGCCTTTAGAAGAACGACGCCTGGACCCATGGCGCCACTTCTTTTTTGTACGACCTTAAGGTGTGTGAGAGGTCAGCAACTTAGGCTTTGTCCTCTTGCGGCCTCTTTCTTCCTTCTTCGCCCGGGCCATAAATAGCTTTGCCTCCCTTTCCTTAAAGGCATTCGGATTCATTCTTCAAAAAGACGAACATCCTTCAGCGTCATGATCCGACGACAGACACCAAACACAATCTTCGTGGGGGTCCGTGATGGACATATGTGTTGGACTTGGCCCTTCTGGCAGGTTCACCCCTGAACTTTTTGCTTTTGGTATATGGCCTGGTGATAGTGATTTTTAGATTCTGTGCACTTTCCCTGTGTCCCAGTGGAAAGTGCGTGCGCCCTCTGCGTGCATGTGGTGAGATTGGCCTGCCCTCCCACAGGAATGCATGGGGAATATCTGTGTCCCTGGTAGTTCCTGATGCGTGAGGTGTGCAGGCTCGAGTTTGGTATGTGCGGACTCGTGTGATTAAATGCTGCGCAATGATGTATGGGGCATGATTGTGTCTAGTGTGGAAGTGTCACTTCTAGACATTGCTGTGCGTTTGCAGTAAGGGTGCTGGTGTGTGATTGGCTGGAGCTGGCTGGTGAGCCTGGCTCCATTAGTCTGGATGGGTCTGCCCCGGTGGTGAGTGGAGAGATTAGCATGCTGATGTGAGGGAGTGGTGCACCTGGGACCTGAATAGGGCTGGGCTTTCCCCCACACAACGCTGGCTCTGCCCCCTGTGGTGCGACTGATGTCCCTAGCCAGTGAATAGTGAGAAGGGCTGAGGACATAAAGAGTGCTCCAAAACCAGCTGCGACTGGTTTTCCCCCCACCCTGCACCTAAAGACAAAGGTTTTTTCTAGTATAAGAAGGGGCTGTGTCCCCTTACAAAATGTTCTCTTCCTGGATCCTTTTCCTGAGGGGGGGCTGCTGCTGCTGGGCGCCAGGAGGACCGCCACTGGGGATTGCCTCCCTGCCTAGGAGGACCCTGTGAGCTGGCTCTGGGCCCGGCCCAGCCTTGCCCCTCCCCCACCACCTGAAGGACTTTGTTGCTGACTTTTGGGCCACTAGCGCCTTGGAGCGCTTTATTTGGCCCCTAGCGCTTGAGAGCGCTTTATTTTTCCACTAGCGCTTGGGAGCGCTTCCTGTTTGCCGCCGGTTCCCACCCGGCATTTCCCTCGCTTAATTGCCAAGTTAAGCCCCCTGGCAGGTGCCCACCCCGCCAGGGACCTTGCCGCTATTTTTATCTACACCGGGAGCCTACCCCGGATTGCCCCGAGTAAATCACCGCCGCCGCCCGGCATCTCCAGGAAGTCAGGCAGGCCGGGGGCGGGACAAGCGGGACGACCGGAAGCAGTGCAAAACCAGAAGCGGACGGGAGCCCACCCCGCGCTCCAGTGAGGGAAGGAAAGAGAAGAAGCCCGTAGCCGGCGCCTTCCACGGGGCTCCCAGGAGTGAGGGCGAGCCCTGTGGTGACCGGCATAAAGGAGCCTGAGGCCTGGTTACCCGGAGAAAGGGGCGCGAGGCACATTGCCGTGCCTGCCCCCGCCTCCACACAGAGGAGCGCCGCAGAGACAGAGCCCCGAAGCCGAAGACCGGAGCAGAGCCAGAGGAACCCTGCAAGCCGGTGAGTGGGGCCCGGTGTTGTTTAGGGTAGAGGCAGCGTCCGGCACATAGCCGGTATACCGGTCCCCTCCCACCCTCCAGTCCGAGTTCACAAGAAAGGGGGCAGGGTATTTGTGAATAGAGCGGCCCCGGTTGACAGTGGGCCGCTCCCACGGACTTTGGGGGCATTTATTGTTTTCAGAGCACACGAGGCTCTTCCAGCATCACAGGGGCATTTTTCTTCGAGCCCATGAGGCTCCAACAATCCCCGGTATTCCTGGTGGTAGAGCGGCCCCAGCTGGCAGCGGGCCGCTCCCCCAGTGGTGGCAGCATTGATCAGCGCCCACGAGGCTCCCAGGGGCATAGTTGTTGTGGCCACCAAGCCTGCCAGGCTCACAGGTAGTTCTTGGCCCCATTGATTGTTTGCCCCGCAGAGAGCCAGGAGGCACGCTGGTGCCAGGCTCCCTACTACAGCAGCCAGGCACTTAGTGGGCAGGTGCCACGTTTAGGCTTGTTCTTTGGCTGCCTGTGCAGCCTCACCCTGACATTGGGACCCAGGGCGTCCTAGCCCTAGAGAGGCCAGTTGGCCTGGGGACAGTCACAGGTTGTGGCTTATGTGATTTCTGCGCAATTGTTCTTCCTGCACCTCTGAATGTTTATGCATCACGTGTTTTCCTTCCCTGCACCTCTGAATGTGTTTTGATGCGTCATGTGCCTTGTTCTTACACCGCTGAATGTATATTTATGCATCATGTGTTTTCCTTCCCTACACCTCTGAATGTTGTGATGCATCATGTGTAATGTGTTCTTGCCTATACCCCTAAATGTATGGTGATACTTAGGTGGTTGTTCTTTCTAGTACAGGTGTGCTAGTGAAGCCCAGGTTCCCTGCGTAATATTCTCCTAAGGTGGTTAGGGTTGCGCAGGCGGTACTTACCTGTTCCCAGTGATTACTGGTTGTGTGCTAAAGTGATTATTATTGTATGATCTACAACATGCTATTTCTAAAAGTATTTCTAGTTTTAAAAGTGCTTATTTCTGACAGTGGTCCAGGTGGCCCTGTCTTGTACATATCCCCTGTAAATTCTGCCCGTGCCTGTTGGCACATTGTAAAGTGTGTGTTTTTATCTAATGTGTTTTGGTATAATACAAAGGCTATTTTTATATATAACCTTGTGTGGAGTTTCCTTTGTGGTGGGCCTTGGGTGTTGTTGCTGGGTGCGCGCGCAAACGCTTAACTTACATAGCCTCCACGTTTAGCCTTCCTGCTTGTGTCACGTTACCAAGGGGGTGAGCAGGGGTTATCTTGGCGTGTAACTCCCTTGCCCTGACTTAGAGTGGTGGTCTCTGACTGACTTTGGCGCGAGCCTTGGCCAGCTAGAGATCCCATTTCTAACAATATGACCCCGACATTCCCTACATGATTTGAACCCTGACTTTTTCTGTGTAGCCATCACACTGCTACAACCACAGATAGACTGTAACAATCTTAATCCTACAAAGAAATGGAGAGTCTTAGAAAAACAGCTACGTGTCAACAGTGCGGATCAAAGGGAACTGACGTCAGCACCCCGATGAGGTCTTCTTATGGCTCTGATGACATCCTCGTTGACGTGGGAAAGCTATGAAAAAAGTTTCAGTGGAATGCTGGCGCAAGGGTAATTTGAAAGGTGAGGAATCCACAGGCAGATGTATCCATCAGAAGATCTGGTTATATAGTCTTGGAAAGATCGTTTTTTTTGTTTAATGGTTTCTGGAACCGGAGATGGTAGTCAGTTCTTCATATTGAGCAAACATGGCGTGCAAAAGTTTGTCAGACTATACAGAGAGTGATTTAATCTGCTCATGTCTTTTGGAATGAAGACACAAGGGAGCTTGGAGCTCAACCTAAACGGATGATGGCTATGAAGCTTTTGTGGAAAGAAAAGTGATTCAGTTCTATGCATCGCTCGTGAGATACGACTTTTGCTTTATATGTGATTCATCTGAACAGTGGGACTCAGTGTGAAAGGACTGAAATGGTGTGACCTATCCTCATTAGAAAGTTGAGTAGCTGTCCGTTTTGAATTGTCTGTAGATTTGGCAGTAGAAGTAATTCAGGATATAATCCAGTGCTGGTCAAGCTAGAGTATAATGCGGATAGGGGCTTGGATCTTCCTTGGAAAACATCAAGTGGGACAATTTGATGACAGCCTCTCAACATGTGGAATTGTTTTGCAACTTGATTTACTTGTAGTCCATTATGACAACTTGGTAGTGAACTTGATATAGCAATATGGTGGTGGTCTAATGTCATGCGGTTGAGGGGTGAGGATTTGTCACAGGTCAGAATCTCCATTTCTGAAGAGTTGAGCTCGAGGTGTTTGGCAGACATCCAGCGATGATCTGTTTGTGTGCATTTTCTAATGTCACAGGAGTCAAAATCAGATGAACCTTCAAACTTTACAATTATTTCCTTATCATTAGATTTGTTATATCAGCTGGGATTATAAGATTAAACAATGGCTGATTCATATGGAGCAAAGTAATTCATTTCCATCTGGGACCTCTTTGTCAAAGTTGGGAAGTCTTTGTAGTAATGGTATTACAGGGATTCTGCTCTGGAACAGAACTATGCTTGGGACCATAGAACATCGGCATGTGGGGACTGAGTCACCATACTACCTTAGTATCTATGAGCCAGAGTCAGACTAGCTAGGTTTCCTCACTTGCCGTCCTAACCATTCTAGAGAAACAAGTGAATTGGCACCCCGGTACACAACACCCCATATCCTCTAAGGGATAAAAGATCTTTGAGATTAGTATTGGACCCCATACCTTAGCATACACAGATGGACACTCTAAATCTCAGTAGACACAGTAATACGGTCTCAGAACTCTTGTTCATTTGTTTGTTTGGCTCCTGTGCTCATCCATATGATAAGAAGTGTGTGCACATAAACAGCTGCATTTTGGTGCTATGTCTAGGTGCTAACGTCTGACCAAAAAGAATAACAAGAGACATTGTTGGTTGACATGGTCTATGATGTTCATACCAAATTCCAGGAAAAGAACAGTACACAAAAACATCTGCAGATTCCGTGTGAAAGTACAATTTAGCACAAAAGCCAGCGTGTTTATATAGTAACATGTGTTGGACGTGGCCTTTTTTGGCTAAAGTTCCCTAAACTTTTTGCGTTCCCCATAGACCTTTTTCTGACATGGTGTTGCCAACTTAGATGCTTTGTGCACTTTGCCACTGCTGATCATTGTCAAAGTGCAAGTGCTCCCTGTATAAAGTATAATGGTAATTGGTTGTCCATGATTGGTATATTTGCCTTACTAGTAAAGTCCCTAATAAAATGCACTGTGTGTGCCAGGGCTCGTAATGCAAATGCTACTAGTGGGCCTGCAGCACTACTTGTGCCACCCACACCAGTAGCCTTAAAGAGGGAACTCAGGCCTGCCATTGCAGTGCCTGCAAGCAGTTTGTTAAACTGCCATGTTGTTCTGACAAGTGCACCACCTTGCCAGACCTTACCCTTCCCTTTCTATGCACATCGGACACCCCTATGGTAGGTCCAAGGTACCCCCTGGGTAGGGTGCAGTGCATGTGAAAGGTAGGACATGTACTACGGTGGGCACCATGTCCTGACAGTGAAATAATCTCTATTTCATTTTTCACTGGAATGGGGAGGCTGTGTAATATGTTTCCAGCCTATCTTCCCGAATGCTTAAGATGGAGAGGAAGTTTAATATGCCTGAACTTACAATGTAATACCACATCTTTATATGAAGGTGGTTTTTGCATTATGTGTTTATAAGCCACTCTTTTAGAAGTGGCTGGGTTTTTGTGCTCTAACATTTCTGTGCGTCTCTGCCTGGTTGTGGTTTGACTGTCTGGAGTTGAAAGCGATAGGATTTGGGGAATGTCTTGAGTGTAGGGGGAGGAGTAGCCCCTTGAGGTAAAGAGGCCTGGGTTGCTGCCATAAAACAATTGTCCCATCTCCTACTGAGTGATTGAGAATCCAGACCCCCACCAATCAAAGGAAGATGGTGTCATTGGAAGGGAGGCACCAAGAACTGGTTTGAACAGGGGTCAGTGCCCCCCTGAACATGAAGACTTCAAAGCCATTGAGGGATATAACTATGGGAGCTGAAGCCTCTGAACTTTGGAGAAAGGCTTGATAAAGATTTAACAAGACTGAAGCTACTTTGTGGTCAAGAGGAACCTTTGCCAAGGCAGAAACAACTGAAGAGACTGAAGGAAAGGATTGACCCTTGCTGTCTGTTCTGGTGCTGGCCTGCAGTTTGCTGTTTTAACCAAGGAAAGGCTAAAGGGACTTTGCTGTGTGCTGTGTCCTCCTGCTTGAAAGGACTTTGCTGTGCCCTGAAGTAACTTATCCCCAAGGGCCCGAGGTGAGCTGTCTCCCTGTTGCGGAAACTCAGGAACACAAAAGATTCCAGGAGAGTCTCAGCGACGCTGTGTGCGTGTGCTTTTTCCAGCCTGAGACCCTGTAGCTCCGCTAGTCCGGATCTTGCTTAATTCACATTGCGAATTTTGCACCGACCAGATATTTTGCACATTAAATTTTTTTTTTAAACTTTTAACTTTTTTAATGTTGCTTACTTCGCTTTGAATATTGTGCACAGTTTACTCACTTCCTGCTCCCCCGTGCTGCCACCGAGACCCGCCATCATTAGGCAGTGCGCTCTCTAGCTCTGTGGATGCTGGGGCTATTTCAATGCGCACTGGGCGGACGCGGGCTCCTTAAGGAGTTTTCTGCCTGTTGCTCCACTAGTCCTGATCTTGCTTATTTCACATTGCCAATTTTGCACAGACCTGTGATTTTGAACATTAAATTAAAAAAATAAATTTTTAACTTTTTAAATGTTGCTCACTTCGCTTTGAATATTGTGTACTGTTTGTTGAATCTGATTGCTGCAGTTGAATCACTTCCTGCTCCCCCGTCTGCCACAGAGAGCCGCAATCTTTAGGCAGTGCGCTCTAGCTCAGTGTCTGCCGGGGCTATTTAAATGCACGCTGCGCTGATGCAGGTGCCTTAAGGGGGTTTCTGCCTGTTGCTCCGCTAGTCCTGATCTCGCTTATTACACATTGCCAATTTTGCACAGACCTGTGAATTTGCACATTATACAAAAAAAAAATCTTTTAACTTTTTAAATGTTGCTCACTTCGCTTTGAATATTGTGTACTGTTTGTTGAATCTGATTGCTGCAGTTGACTCACTTCCTGCTCCCCTGTGCTGCCACAAGAGGCGCAATATGTAGGAAGTGCGCTCTCTAGCTCTGTGGCTGCCTGGGCTATTTTAAATGCACGCTGCGTGGACGCGCCAATGGCGCGCCGAGGATGCGCCTAAGGCTAGCCTGTCTGCAGGCGAGCGTGAGCCATGCTACCCGCCGGGTTCCTGGACCAGAGGGCAGATTGTGCTATACCAGGGATGTTCCACGGGCCCTTGATCCCCACACTTGCCTCCACCAAGGTAACTGGGATGTACTTTTTGGCAGTAACAATGTATGCTCGACCTGTGGCTTCAAGCTGGGATTGGGTCTAGCCACTTCCGCCCAAGCCAGCTCCTCTTCTTGCCGGCCAATGAGGGCCCCTCCCATTGTGGCCACCATGATTAATGTTCGCCCCCTTAGGAAACACCACTTGGATGTTTTCGATCTCCTCGATGACAAATCTCTTGATCTTATGTTCATTACTGAGACTTGGCTCGATACTACGTCCGATCCCGTTGTTACCCTTGCCGCACCTGAGGGCTATAAGATCTCTAGAGCTGACCGCCAGGAGGGTGGGTGACTGTGTGGCCATCATCTATAAGAACAAGTGGAACCTTTTCAGGGGGGATGTTACCTCATGGGGAGGCTGTGAGGCCCTTGATTTTAGTAACCGCTTCTCGGCCCACTTCACTCTGGGAGGCTCCCTACTTCACAGGCCTCCTGGCCCGGTGGGTCCTTTTCTTCAGGCCTTCGGTGATGCTGTAATTCCCAGGGCTGTAAGATTCTCCCACTTAATTGTCCTAGGTGATCTTAATATCCATTTCGATCAGGCGGATATCAAGGACTCGTGCAATTTCCTGGATATCTTACATCAGGCCCAACTTGATAAGTGGGTTAGCCGTCCCACACATCAGGCTGGTCATATACTGGACCCAATCTGCACCAACTTTCCCATCTTGTTTAGAAATCTGTACCTAGTTTCATGGTCCGACCACTTTTGAACATATTTCTTGTGGGAAGTGTCTAACGCTGAGCCTTTAACGCAATCATGCTGCAAACCAGCTTTTGGTAAAATTGCCCCACTTGGGTTCAATCAGCCCTGGAAGCTTCTAAGACCTATCCTCTCGGGTGATCTTGAGGACCGACTTGTTGGATTTACCAGCTGGATCACTAATGCAGTAGACACACTAGTCCCATGCCGCTCACCTAGGCTGTCTAGGGAATCTCCCTCTAAACCTTGGTTCAGTCCTGACCTAAAAGCACTCAAACCTGAATGCAAGATTTTTTTTTTTGTTTTAATATTTTATTGAAAAGGAAACAAGAGAAACAGCAGAGTCATCATCTAGTAAGCAGGAAATGCAATACAGAATCAAATACAATGGGCATATACAGAAATAAATCAATTTAAAGATTGTCTCGATCCAGCCTTATCTAATGCCATTTCCACATCGGGGGAGGTACATATCTCGCCTCTATACACATTCCAGTGACCCCACTTTTTATCCCACTTCTTGGGGCATCCTCTGACCTTGAATACAGATTTTTCAGCCAGCATGCATCTGTCCATTTCTGCCACCCAACCCACCAGGAGAGGCCTCTGGGGGGCACCCCATCGCATTGCCACTGCACGCTTCACTAACAGGAAACCCAGGGCCACCCACTGAAGCTCTAGCTCTGTGAGGTCTGTAGCACCCCATTTCTTAAGAATTCCTTCTTTGGGGGAAAGAGGGATGGGCTTTCCCACCGCGTCCGTCATTTTATGAACTGCCCTGTCCCAGAACTGTTGGATAACTGGACATTCCCACAGGACATGGTAAAAGGTGCCAGGGAGGCCACAGCCGCGGAGACACATCTCATCTGGGCGTCTTCCCAATTTGGCCAGGAGGGGGGCAGACATGTATGTTCTATGTAGTATTTTTAATTGGATCAGTCTGAAGCGGTGATTTATCGCCGTTTCCCTAGGGAACATCAGCGCCGCTCTCTAGTCCTCGTCATCTATGTCTCCCACATCCCCCTGCCACTTATCTTGCAGGGCCTGGAAGGAGTCGGGCATATTGTTGCATAATTTACGATAGGTGCACGAGAGGAGCCTATCTTCTAGGGGAGAGGCCTCCGGAAGGGAGGAGAGGTCTGGCACATTGGTGGTGATAGCATGTGTAATTTGAAGGTACCGGAATGCTTCGGATTGGGCAAGATTGTGCTTCTGTTGAAGTTCGGCAAAGGTCAAGAGTTTCCCCCTGTGGAGCAGGACACCTATAGTGGAGATGCCGATCATGTCCCATCTGTCAAATCCCTTAAGGTGACAAAGGGAGCCTAGCTTTTGCGACGCCCAGAGCGGGGTAGCTTGAGTAAAACCCCAGCCCAACCCAGCCTCTTAGTAGCCCGGTGCCAAATGGCAATAGTTTGTGTCATGGGTCCTACATATCGATTTCGGGGGAAATTGCCATATGAGGCGCCCAGGTATCTCTCCCGTCCTGTCTGATAGCGTTCTAAATGAAAGGCCGGGTTAGTAGGTGACCCGTGGATCCAGGAGTTGGTGGCCACCAATTGGGAAGCCCAATAATAGAGGCGCATGTTTGGCAAGGTGATACCCCCATCATACCAACCCTGGGTCAGTTTACTCAAAGCAATTCGAGGCGCTTTACCGTCCCAAAGGAGGAGCCGCAAATCACTGTCCAATGTACAGAAGAAGGAGTCAGCAATTGGGTATGGACAGTTTTGAAGGACATACAAAAAGCGCGGGAGTGGCAACATTTTGAATAGATCTGCTCTGCCAAGGAGGGAGAGGGGCAGGGTACGCCAGTGGGAAATGTCACTGTGGAGCCTCTGAAGTGGGCCCATTAGATTGTGCTCGTAGAAGAGTTTGGGATCTGGAGTAGCAAAAATTCCCAGCTACTTGAAGCCGTCTGTGGCCACCGTAATGGAAAAACCTCTTGAAAGAATGAGAGGAGGGCCATGGAGACAGAACAGGGCGGACTTGGACCAGTTAATTGAAAAGCCAGAATAGTTCCCGAAATTCCGAATGACATGAAAGAGACTGTTAATGGAGGATCTAGGAGAGGAGACATACACAAGAATGTAATCCGCGTATAGGGATATTTTATCAATCGTGTCTTCGTTCCACCGCAACCCCTTAATGGAGGCATCTGTACGGATCCAGTGGGCTAGGGGTTCCAATGTGAGAGCAAATAAGAGGGGGGAGAGGGGGCATCCCTGCCTGGTTCCTCTATGCAATTGGAATTGTCTGGAAGTAGGGGCGTTGACTCGTACCTGGCCTAACAGGTGGGTGTAAAGCAATCGGACCCACTGGATGAAAACCGGGCCGAATCCAAAACGTTTCAAGACCTCAAAGAGGTAGGACCATTCTATGGAATCAAATGCCAGGGTGGCATCGAGGGACAGAATTGCGGCATCCTCCTGTATGAATGGTTGCCTGCCCAGTACGTTATGGAGTCTGCGGAGGTTTAAAGCTGTGTTTCGGCCCGGAAGGAATCCCGACTGATCGTCATGTACTAGGGAGGGGAGGACTGTAAGGAGTCTGGTGGCCAGGAGTTTGGCAGGATCTTGACCTCAGCATTAATGAGAGAAATCGTCATTGTGCCAAAGCCCGCGGTGTACTGCGCGTGAGTCTACCTGCACGCTGCCTGAGGTCCCGACCTGCTTCAGCCTTGCCTGGGGTCCCGACCTGCTTCAGCCTTGCCTGGGGTCCCGAGTGACTTCAGCCGTGCCGACCGGAGTTGCTGCCTGTTTCCAACTGCACCTTCTGTCTCCTCCCCCCGCCGTAGCCCTCGAACACCGGGACTGCCGCAGAGCGGGGGAGTAGAGACTACAGCCCCCAGAAGCCTCCGCGACTGGGCCGGAAGTCGCGTTGAGGCTTAGCGCCCGGAGGCACCGTTAAAGGGGCTGGCCTTGCGGCGGAGCGGGTGTCATTGTGCCAAAGCCCGCGGTGTACTGCGCTTGAGTCTACCTGCACGCTGCCTGGGGTCCCGACCTGCTTCAGCCTTGCCTGGGGTCCCGACCTGCTTCAGCCTTGCCTGGGGTGAAAGTCGCGTTGAGGCTTAGCGCCCGGAGGCACCGTTAAAGGGGCTGGCCTTCCCGCGTCGCGGGACCGTGCTCGGGGCTAAGCCCAGGCAAAGGGCGGGCCCTCTGTGGCCCTCAGAGGCCTGAGGAGTCTGGGCTGGGCCACAAATCCTGGTCGATTCAACTGCGTGCCAAAAGGTAATTACACAACCAACCGAATACAGCTCTCTGTCAATAGCGGATATGGAGCCCAAGCCCCACGCTAAGACTATGGTTAAAAAAACGCCGATTCATACACGTTCGGTTACAAGGAACATTGTTACAGCAAAAACTCCACTACCATCTCTAACTGCAATCGACCGCATGCTACAACAGACAATCGTGGTAGTAGCTAACGCCATTGAAAACACCGAGAGACGTTTATCTTTACCACCCAGTGCTTGCTTAATCTTACAGTCATCACAAACTGAAGAACTCATAGTAAATAACACAAATAACATAAATGTGACATCCTTCTCAAATGATTCCATACTAATGCAATCTTATACAGGTCTCCCTGGGGCTGAGTTAATTCAAGTGGAAGACCATCCCACAGACCCTGCTGTGTTTAAAGATAGGGAAAGTCGACTGTCCTTAACTCCCAACTTGTTAACTAATGATACACCGGTTGGGGCTTTGGGGTCGAGTAATGTGCTTAATGCCAGCGCGGTCTTGATTACCTGCGACATCGAAGATCCCATCCCTATAGCCGACCCACCCAATAACAGATGTGCAGACAGCACGACCGACCATGGCTCTGCCCACCGTAGACCTAGACACACACGCAACAGGAAATTATTGGCCCCAAGTAGGGTGTATGTGAAACAAAGGGGCAGGAGAAAGAAGGCAACATCACCGTTATTAGACCAGGCGAACGGTGGAGAGCCGTCACCACCGCAGCCCAGCTTAATTGCAGGACTAAGGGATAACTCTAACCCTATTATACTTAATGGGGAGTCTCTAATGTGTCACCTTATGGATATCATGAAGCTTCTTATTGCCCCTCTAACTGATAAACTGGAGTTGATCTGCAAAAAAGTGGAAAACTTGGAGAAATTGGGCCTCGCCAAGTTAGAAATCCTCGAACACCTGGGTACACAAGTTATACCAAGTTCTTTGCACGCACCCCACAGGAATGAGGATAATTCGACCGTTAGCAACACAATAAAAATACCGGGTATACCCGCCAGAAATGCGGCCCCTGTGGCAGCCACTCGCAAGCTCGGTAACTTAAATACCAATAGCCCAGATATTGCTACAAGCGGGCCTAACGGGGTCAGAGGAAGTGAGGCAACGGGTCATGCGTCAGTAAACGGGAACCCCCCAGTACGCAGCTATTATAACAATACTATACCCGCTGTGATCAATCTCCCGCCAGAAAGCAGACCATATGTGGCAATTCTTGCCAATGTCCCGAAACTGAAACCCTCTCAATTTGAAAATAACGAGACACTAAAAAACAAAATTCTGTACTGGCTTGCCCACAACTGCGGATTCCCCCTAAGAGGGGCAAGTCAAATCCTCTCAACCCAAAGGGTAGGGTGGGTGGGACCTAGTAAAAAGGAAATAAGTGGGGACTGTGTAATCATAAATTATAAAACCACTGAATGGGCAAGGGACTCTATCTTGAATGCACCGATCCCATCAGATAATGATTATAATACCACCTTGTTCCCCCTGGACTACTTTTACAGGAACCAGGTGGGATTTAAAATTCCTGTGCAGAACTTTAAACACCCCAGAGCAATATATATGTCTCACCCGCCTGTACAGCAGGCACCAGTACAACTAACTGAGCACCCAAGGATTGCTTATGACTATGGCACCCATTATGTACCACAGCAACTACCGAACCTAATTAGAACACCAAACCCCAATTATTTTAATAACCCCAATGTACCTGGGTTAGGAATTAGCGTCTACGACCAATATGCAGTTCCAACAGCTAATAGGTTCGAGATATTTAACTCCCTAGATGAGAATGATTGACTAGGGGGTACTCACGCTGCTAAGTCACCCGATATTGAGGCCCCAGAGTTGATGGACATTGCCTTAGCAAACTCAAACGGCTCAACCCTGACAGATGTAATTATATGCACTGGCGATAACCAATTGGAAACCCCGTTAACACCTTTAACCACAACTATCACTGACCCACCACATGTAACTTTAGAAGAGAACCTAAGGGCCATTACTTGGAACATAGCAGGGATAGCTTCTAAGTTAACTACCCCCATCTGGGATGATTTCATTAAACAGGGCTTCGACATAATCTGTCTGCAAGAAACCTGGCACAGGGATGAAATACATGTTGAAGGATAAACTTCTTTTAGTGTGAAGGCGGTGGCATCCCAGGCTGGCAGAGCCAAGGGAGGACTAGTGACCTTGGTATCCACCGCACTGACAGAGTTTAGTGTTAGCCATCATGTAGTACTTGGAGAGCATGCTTCCGTTTTGGGCATGGCCCATAGTAGATGTAGAGATTTAATAGTAGTAAACTTCTACAATAACATTGTGGGGCCCAAACGGGGAATGATTATTTCTGACATAGAGAGGGCCATTGATGTGACTTTATCAAGAACATCTAAATCAGCCGCAATCCTATGGGTAGGAGATTTTAATATTAAAACATGTAACTATGCTCTTAAGGGGGCCTGTGGCCATAGGGAGGAGTACTCAGGAAGGGACACTAGTGTATATAACCATTTCCCACACAATAACTATGACAGCGCATTAAATAACCTATTAGCCAAATATGACCTGGATCTTTTAGAATGTAATAAGAACAAAAACAATGTTAGGTGTCCAACATTCCATGGGAGAAACAGCCAATCATTTATTGATCACATTATGATATTCTGTTGCGTAGTTTACTCCAATGTGTGGGTAATTGAACAATCAGTAAGCGATCATAATAGTGTAACCATTGAACTATTGGGATGGGGAGCCAAAAGGAATGTTTATAGTCAACCAATCCATGACATCGCGGCTGAAAGACCAAACGGGATGAGGGTGAAATGGATAAAAGTTGACCCAACTCATTTTGTAGCCAATGTGATCTTAAAATGTAGCAGTGAGGTTGAGTATTGTCTGTCTTCTAATACATGCCCGCGAACCTTGTTATCCAACTTTCTAAACATTACAAAAATGATTGAGAAATCCTTGACATACAGAAATCGGAAATCAAGGAAGGTCAAGGCTGTGTGGTTCGATGAACATTGTGCCCAGTCACTAAAAAAGCTAAAAACATCACTAGATGCTATACCAAGAGATGCCAGTAAAATCAGGGAAGAGTGGCACAACTACAAAACTGCACTTTTAACCAGGAAGAAGGAATTGCAGGATGAAGCATGGGTAAAAATAGACTTGGCTGCAGATACAAAAGATCACAAACTTTTTTGGGAGACTGTAAACAGCCCGTTTCTGAAGAACGATAACATTCCAGAACTAACTTCGCACGTCAGTTGCCGGGCCTGGATAGCACATTTTACTGGGATTTTTAACTCTGATTTTACTCCTGATTTTAACTCCGATGTTTTAACCATAAATACTGACGTTGCCACCTGTTTTAAATGGGAGAAAATATTGTTTACTGTGACACTAAGCGAGGTGATTGAGGCAATTGAGAACAGCAAGGGGGGAAAAGCCCCTGGGCCCGATGGGGTCCCCGTGGATCTTTATAAATTTGAGATCACCCTATGGGCCCCCATTTTGAACTGTTATTTTAATGCTGCAATTGAAGACAAGTTACCGACCTCATGGGGACAATCAATCATAGTGCCACTATTTAAAAAGGGTTCCAGGGCAGAAGCACAAAACTATTGCCCAATTTCACTCTTGGACTCGTTGTTAAAGATTTTGAGTCGCGTTCTCCTGGTGAGACTAGAAACCTGGGTAGAAGACAACAACATCCTCTCACCTATCCAGTATGGGTTTCAAAGGGACTTGGCACTATGGAGCAGTGTGTGAACCTGGAACTTATTATCGGCAAGTACACGAAAGCCAAGGAAGGGAATTTGTTTATGTGCTTTGCCGATTTAAGTTCCGCATTTGATCTGGTGGAACACGCGCTGCTCTGGCCAACACTTCTTGCCATGGGTGCACCACCAGAAATCTTTCACCTCCTGGCCAGAATGTATAGTAAACAAAACAAGTGATGGACAGAATGTGGATCAATGTCACACATTCACCCCAGTCCAAAGATCTGGGCCCAAATCCATCGTTTTTTTGCACTCCACACCACCCTGGGTTAGACAATGGCGATATGCAAATCAGCTCTGACCCTGTTGCCCCATGGGAACAGTCCAGTCCGAACTACAAAAGCCATGTCCTTCCCAGAACGGAATCAAGCATCCGAGGACCGGATTCGAGGTAACACCTCTCATCAGCCCGGCTAGCTTGACTCCAGTTGTTTGGAATGCCTGGGACCCACGTCTGAGCATCCCCAGCGCACTTAAAAAAAAAAAAAACGATGGATTTGGGCCCAGATCTTTGGACTGGGTTGAATGTGTGACATTGATCCACATTCTGTCCATCACCTGTTTTGTTTGCAATTGCCGCCATAAGTGCGCTGGGGATGCTCAGACGTGGGTCCCAGGCACTCCACACCACTGGAGTCAAGCTAGCCGGCAAGCAGCTGATGAGGTGTTATCCATCTACAATTCAAGGTGTATGGCCTCTGCCCTGTACGGAGCTGGGATATGGGGTTATAATCCCCAAATTGCCCTGTCCATCCAGCGGGAGGAAAATAAGTACTTAAAACGATTATTATGCCTCCCTGCTGCGGCCTCTAGCGAGATTACACAAAGAGACTTTGGCCTAAACTACGTTACAGATTTGATTGCATTGCGTCCCTTGTCCCTATGGCGATCTATATGGGCCAAGGAAGAAACCAGGTTCACACAGGAAGTAATTGTGGATTGTATTAAACTTGATCGTCACTCTAATATCCCCTGGCTTAAACATATACAATTTTGGTACAAGACCCTCTTTGGTCAGGATATTTTTAAAGATACCTTAACAGAGTCAATTTTAACAAAGCGGGACCTCAAATCCACTTACCTGGACCATGCAAAAGGGATTAGAATGAACAAGTATGCAATGCAAAGTACCTTTAACTTATATATGGAATACAACCTTAGCACAGGTCTATCTTCTTATCTTACATTTGTTAGTATTAATTCCCATCGCTTTGTCCTTGCGCGTCTGAGGCTGGGAATAGTTCACCACCTAGTGGCTTTCCCCACTGCAAAAAAACCTGGGATATGTCCGTGTCCATGTGATGGAAAATCCAAACACAGCGTCTGCCACTTTTTACTATTTTGCAATTTTTATACTGGTTTTAGAAAGTTTTATCTGAAGCAATTGTTTCTAAACTATAATATGTGCAATACAAGAGCCGCGATGCAACTGATGTTTAATTTAGCTTCCCCAGACGTGTGTTATGTGGCCACCTACATTTTAAAATGTATGTCACTAAGGAAATCAATCATAATATGATTTTTATAATATGAATGTACTATTTTGTGTGTAATTTACCGCTTGAGTCAAACTGTTTACATATGTATTTATTTGCTATGCACTTTATATTGCATATTTGCACCTGTCGAAAGTACCATATGTATACGATAGGATTGGTATTTTGCGCTTTACACTAGCGTTTTGCTCAAACTTTTCTTACTATAATAGTTGCTGCTACAATGTTTATAGTGACTGAATAGCCTTTTTGCACTCAAATGAGACATGCTTTGTATAATAATATAACGAAAAATGGGTTTGGTGTATAGATATTGATTTAATTTAAACTGTTTTATCATTTAAAACCTACATAAATGTGAATTTGAAATTGTATTTATGTATGTTGCTATATGGTTGTACTTGTACAAACCGAATAAAGCATTTTGAATTGAAATTGAAATTGAGAGAAATCGGCCTATAAGAGCCACAGTCAGTGGAAGACTTGTTAGGCTTATGGATGACTGCTATCGAGGCCAGGCGCTGGTCTAGTGGGAGACTGCCACGTTCAAGACTTTCCTCAAACATAGCCTTCAGGTGAGGAACCACCTCTCGGGCCATCCCCTTGAGAAACTCAATGGGGACACCATTAGGCCCCATAGCCTTGCCCGAGTTAATAGCAAAGAGGGCGCTCGTAAGCTCCTCAGTTGTAAGGGCAGCGTCCAATTCTTCCCTGTCCGAGTCAGAGATAATGGGTAACCGCATTTCCTCCAGAAGGAGTCGGGATTCGTCAGCTGAGTAGTATGCTCTAGAGGAGTAGACTTCCTCTAGGTGGTCTGCAAATGCTTCCGCTATGTCCAGAGGGTCCGTGATGCGAGAGGCATCAGGGCGAATCAGCAGCAGAACCCATCCAGAGCCTTGTTCGCGGCGTTCGAGCCAGGCCAGCATTCTACCTTCCCTGTCCCCCAGCTCATAGACCCGGTGGCGGGTTTGTAACAATTTCGCTTGAGCCTTTTCAAGGGCCAACATTCTATATTCAGATTGCTTTAGCTGAAGACAGGCAGAGGTCTCCTCGGATGGGGTGGTGTTAAGGCCAGTTTCTAGGCGGAGCAACTCTTACTCAGTCTGGAGCAGTAGCTCGGCCTGTTTGAGTTGATTACCAGATTTAAGGGCTAGCGCCTTCCCTTTAATGACGGCTTTGTACGCTTCCCAGATCGTAACGGCCGACTGGACCGAACCAAGGTTCTCAGCAAAGTAATATTCAGTGTGTTCGAGCAGGCTGTCTCTAATGTCAGGAATTTTCATGAGCCATGGGTTGATAACTATGAGCCCCCTGGTCACCTGTCGATGGTAGGTGAGTTCGGCAGTAAGAGGAGAGTGGTCTGAGATACCTCTGGGAAGACCCTTCGGATTGCGAAAGAGGCCAATGTCCCCCGTGTGGCAAAAAATATAGTCAATGCGGGACATACAATGGTGGGCGTTGGAGTAGTGCGTGAAATATGAGGTGTCGGGTGCAATGTCCGCCAGAGGTCCTCCAAACCCATCGCCTGTGCAAAGTCCAGAAGGTCTGAGCTCTGTTTATGGGAGCCACGTTGGGGGTGTCTATCTATAGTGTCGTCCATAGTCAAGTTGAAGTCTCCACCAATAACCAGCGTACCCTGGGGAAGGTCTAACAACAGCCGCTCTAGAGTCGTCAGGGCGTCTTTACTCCGTGCCGGAGGGATGTAGGCCGAAACAATGTTTAGGTGTCGCCCCTCCCATGTGGTCTCGGCCACCGCGAAGCAGCCCAGAGGATCAGCCCACGTCTTAGTACATGTGAGTGGAAGGGTATTTTTGACAAGGATACCGGTGCCTCGGGAACCAGAGGTGAAACCGGCGTGAACCAACAGTTTGTACCCTCCACGATGGAGCGCTCGACATGTGTTGCCCATCAGGTGTGTCTCTTGGAGGAGCACCAGATCCGGAGCGTGACGTTTGAGGTATTGCAGCGTCACCCCCCCTCTTTATCTTGCTACCAAGGCCATTGATATTCCACGTCATGAGGGTAAGCGCCCTAGTATGGGATTGCGTCATGGTGGATTATATAGTAAAGGACGTGGGGGTAGGATTGTAGCCGGAGGCTGAGCCAGTTGGGAACAAGAAAAAACATCCATAGAGGATAGGGTGGCACTCAAGGCCGGAAAGCAGTGTCGATCCTGCGCATATTCAAGGAGGATTCTGAAAAGTCTATAAACCACAAAAGAAAGCAAAAAAGACCATCGGAGATGGAAAGAAACCAAACCAGAACACCCTAGAACCCCCCTCCCTTCCAAACCAACCTCCCTGCCCCACTGCCCGCGGACTTGAAACTATCCACTCCCCAACTAGGCAGAGTGCCTGTCGCCCTCCCAAACATTAATGGGGTGTGTGGAGAGCCATGGGTACCCTTGCTTAAGGTTAATAGGAGTGTATAGCCTAGTACACCTAGAAACATAATACATCAGCAATAACTTTCACATGGTACAAGAGAGAATGAAACAATCTGGACGAAGCATAGTGATCAGATCAGAAAAAGGATACGTTGAGCCCATGGGCGGGCAATCACCAGTGAACCTCAGGCCGGCCGGGACTAGAGGGTCTCATCACCAGACTGGGCCCGGGATAGTGCCCTGGATTAACAGCAGAAAAAAGGGGAACAGGCAGTTGCAAAAGTCACGTCTATAGTCTACAAGAGGAAGGAGTCTTATGCAACTTAAGTCAATGAGAGTAACAGTGACACTTACATAGCACAACAATACAAAAGGGGTTGAACGGATTCCCGTATTAGAATCACAAAAGAAGTTGCACGGGGAACAGGAATAGGTACAAACCAGTCACAACACGGCTGGATCAGGGTAAATGAGGCCGAGGTAGGCAGCATATAGTAGAGTAATCAGAACCCCCCCGAACCAGGACCAGGCTCCACCACGTTCAGGTTCTTCGCAGGCAGTCGGTCCCCACAAAGTACCAAAATACCTCTTGCGGCACCAGGAGCAAGTCAGTAGGGCAAGGAGGAATTTACTCAGGCAGCATTGCTAGCTGCGACTAGTGCAGGCAGGTACGGGCACCCCTAGGTAAGTTAGAAACGGTCCCCGGCAGCAGGCCCAAAGCCGGGGACTCGCGCAGAGATAGCCTCGAGGGCCAAGGAGGGCTCCGCGATGGGCGCTGCGGTCGTAGATCATGGGGCCCAGTAGAACCGGGCCAGCAGGTAATGGTGAGCGTCCGCCCCTTTAAGCTCCGCTGGGGCCGGGTAGGAGTGTCCACTGGAGCCTGGCTTCACAGCGGCCTCGGAGTGCAACAACGTTAGCAAGCCACAGAAGTTGGGGTGAGCCCAGGCACCCTGCGTCAGTCCGTGGATGTGGAGGGGTGAGCGCCGCCCCTCGTGTCGCAGAACCGGCTCCAGTTCGCTCTGGTTCTGTACAAGCAAGGCGGCCTTACAAAGGGTCCAATTGACAGCTGTAGCACCAGTAGCGGGTCTGGGTGGCAAGATGCAGTCCTCCCGGTCGGCACAATAGGCCACAGTTAGAGCAGGTAGGTCTGGGCGTCTCGGTCATTCCAGAGGCGGTTCCCGAGAGCAGGCCCCAAGCCGGGGGCTCGCGTAGATAGAGCCCCGTGCGCCAGGGGGGGGCTCACTGTCGGTCTCTGCAGCCGTTGTTCGGGGGGCCCAGCAGGACGGGAACAGCCGGAGCCAGCGGGCGCCCGCCCCTTTAAACTACGTTTTGGCCGGAGATGTTTATCCGAGGCAGCTAGGTGGCCACAGCGATCCCGGAGTAAGCCGCGCATCGGCCGATGGTCGCGGCCGCCATGTTGAGGCCGAAGGTGAGTGGGGCCTCAGGAACGAGCAGCGGTGAATGGGGGTCCGGCAGCCAGTGGGGAGCGGACGAGGCCGTCCAGGAGGTCAGTAGAGCATCACCCCCAAACCCAGGGGGAAAAGAGGGCACAGGCACAGGATCATTAGCGGAATTAGCAGCGAGGGCAGAGGAGCCGCCATTCCACTCGGCTGCAAACCACGCCCCCGAATGCAAGATTCTTGAACATGCATGGTGGCGTAGCGAATATTGCCCTGCAGCTAAGTGGAAGCTCAGACTTTAGCAAAAACTCTGGCCAAAAGGCAATTTTATGCAGCCCGTATTGACTCTGCTAAAACAATGTTAAAGAAATTTACACAATTGTTCAGAGCTTTAAGTCTCCATAGGCGCAAGCTACCATGTCTCCATCCTCAGTCTCCTGGTGCGATTCTCTTTCGAACTTCTTAATGGATAAGATCCACACTATTCAGGTGGCTTTTACTTTCTGTGACAATCGGACTGGGGCAATCTGTGTTTCCACCTTCTGCCCCGACCATTCCTTGCATGCGTTTAGGCCTGTGGACCTGCCAAATTCCCTTAAAATTCTTAAGGGTGTAAAGTCTGGCTCGCCCTCGGACCCTTGCCCTGCTAGACTGCTGAATGCAGCAGCAGCAGAGAGTATTAACGCAGAAGTGAACGGCATTATCAACATGTCCCTTCAGGATGCCGGTGTCCCTGAGGCCTGGAAGCAGGCCAACATTTTGGCTCTTTAAAAAAAAGCCATCGCTAGAGCTCCTCAGTCCAAGGAACTACCGTCCCATTTCCCTCTTACCTGGTCAGGCCAAGGTGTGTGAGAAGGTGGTGAATATACAACTCACTGAGTTTGTTGGGAGTGAGGGCCTTCTGCATCCGGCCCAGTCAGGGTTTCGGGATTCCCATAGTACTGAATTAGCCCTGGTTGAGGTCTCGGAGGCCATCCGGGAGTGTTTGGATGCCAGCAGGGGGGCAGCATTCATTTTGCTTGACCTTTCGGCAGCGTTCGACACTGTCCCGCACTCACTGCTCCTTGCGCGACTTGCCAGGATTGGTGTGTCGGGCACAGCCTGTGGCTGGCTCAGGTCCTTCTTGGAAGGACGGGTCCAGCAGATATGGCTTCCACTGTCCTCTCCCTCTCCCCAGTCAGTGACAACAGGAGTCCCCCAGGGGTCCTCCTTAGTCCCCTCTCTAACATTTATGTCACACCTTTGGTATACCTGCCCGAGGGCCTGGGGGCCGAGTTGATGGCTTACGCCGATGACATCCAGCTGCCCTTCACCTGGGACAAAAGAACAAGTTACTTACCTTTGGTAACAATATATCTGTAAGAAACATTAGTTAGCGATAGATTCCTTACCTTAGAATTATCCTCAGGTGTCATACTGGATCCGGAAAGTTTTTTTTTGTCAGCAGTACCCCTGCGCGTCGGTAGGCGTCGTAGTGCGGCTCCGCGTACGCCGTTGGTGTCGTAGTTGCCAAGATGACGTCGCTGGAGCTACTTAGACGCGACCACGCGCACTGTCGTCAGTTCTGTACACGACGTTCCAGGCCAAGTAACACAGAGGCATGAACGATACTGACCACTAGTGCATTGAAACCAGGGCCCTGAAAGGGATGACCTTAACCCTAGAAATCAGTTCGCAGAACGGGGAGGATGGGTGGGGCGGTAAGGAATCTATCACTAACTAATGTCTCGTACAGATATATCGTTATACAAGTAAGTAACTTATGCATCTGAAAGACACGTTAGTGATAGATTCTTTACCTTAGAATAGATACCCCAGCAATACCAACCCCAGTTGTAGATCTGCAAACAAAGATCACACCAGAAAGTCCCGGGTAGCAGAATAACCAAAGAAGCCGTCTCTGCGGAATTGACTGTCAAGGCAATAATGCTTGGTGAAAGTATGCAGCGATGCCCACGTAGCTGCCTGACAGATGTCTTGCAGAGGGACACCACGTTCCAATGCAGTAGTAGCTGCTGTAGCCCTGGTAGAACGGGCGTGAAACCCTACCGGAGGTTCCTTTTTAGCCAGAGAATAACAGGCTTTGATACACAAGACTACCAGAGCTGGTCATCCATCTGGAACGGTTGTGTGCAATTCAGATAGAAAAAGCGCACGTTTTAGGTCCAGACGGTGGAGCCTCTCCCTCTCCTAAAGGGTGCGGAGGCAGAAAGAAAGGTGGCATGGTGATAGTTTGCCCAATGTGGAAGGTAATGACAACCTTTGGCAAGAAGTAAGGACGAGTGCGAAGCACAACCTTGTCCGGATGAACTGACAGAAAAGGAGGCTTACAGGAAAGAGCCAGGAGCTCACTCACGTGCCTAGCAGAGGTGATGGCAACCAGGAAAGCAGCCTTCAAAGTTAACCAACAAAGAGGACAGTTGTGAAGCGGCTCAAAGGGAGCGCACATCAGAAAAATAAGAACCAGATTCAAGTACCACTGCGGCATCACAAACATAATAGGAGGGAAAAGGAGAGTAACACCTTTAAGAAATCTATTCACAGGGGACTTGAAAAGAGAGGACTGATCAGGGAGCCTGAGAAAAGCAGAGATTGCAGAAAGGTAGCCCTTGATAGTGAAAGTCAAAGGGAATTTCCCTGGACTAACTATATGGAGAATAGTTATATATTCTAAATGACACTTTATTATGACACAAACATATTATGCAAAAATAATTTTTTGCCAACAACTAAAATGTAACGTTTATACGTTCTTTATTAAAAAATCTTTCTCCTCATTTGAGAGGGTATTATCCTTAACATAAGGAACCCAAAGACAGATTAAAGAATTTTCAGAAAAAACAGTCTTTTTCTGAAAAACACAGAATATACACCTTTCTCAATACAATAAAAGTTCATTAAACATTTCATCAATATAAAAAATGTATTACAATGTACATAAACAACAGATGTCACAAAATAAAAACACATTACTTGATTAAACAACAGACAAAAAAACCCTCTTTTCAGTGGAACAATAGATATTAGTCCCAAATGATCAGATCCAATAGCCTTATTCTGATATGTATGAGTATTCCAATGTCCAAGATTGGCGTATTTATGGAAACCACTCGGCTTTACTTGGATTCTATGTGCAAAGTTTGTCGACACGTTTCGGTGTTTTAGCCTTGGATGTGGTTACACCTTCCTCAGGACAATAATGTTTGGGGTCATCATCACCACATTTGGTGGAGTCCTTCTCTATAATAGAGCTTGGTTTGGCAGAATCCTTAATCAGGAGAAATATCCTATTGGATCCCAGTTGGGGCTCATCAATCGGTCCTCTCCCCAGTTTTAAAAGTATTTCCTTTATATCCTCCTAGACACTTTTGTAATCTATTTGATCGTTTTATTTAAAATTCTCATAAGGTCACGCTGCTTCCCTCAACGGTTCGTTGTATTGGTGTATATTTTAACACCGGATTCCGTGATCACTGTGTCCGGTGTTTTCACCACGGTGTTACCGTGGGTATACGATTTCAGATTAGTCAACAAGGTTCCTTTGAGCTGGATGTGTTCTTTGAATGTTGCGCCTCAGACAGTCAGATCGGGGGATCCACGCTCATACGGAGTAGCTCGGGATACCAAACTCTTTGAGCTCAGTCTGGAGCCACAAGAATTACTTTGGCCCGGTCGTGCCTGATCTTCTACAGTCTTTGGGTAGAAGTGGTATAGGCGGAAAGTGGTACGATAGACTGCAGCTCAACTTGCGATATAAAGCGTAGCCGAGCAAGTGCCGCCTTGGAAATTTCAATGCGCAGAACAGCTGACATTGCGCGCTCCTTTCAGTGGCGAATAGATCTAACCAAGGCTCTCCCCATTGTCGAATGAGACCTTGCACCACTTCCGAGTGAAGACGCCATTCGTGATTCATCATGTACCGGTGGCTGAGCTAGTCTGCCCTGGCGTTCAAAGAACCTGCCAGGTGTTGAACCATCAAAGAAATGCCTTGACGTTCCAGCCATGTTCAGAGGTGCAGAGCCTCCTGACACAGGGTCCACGACCCCACCCCGTCCTGTTTGTTGCAATACCACATGGCGGTGGTGTTGTCTGTGAACACCTGCACCACCTTCCCCTTGACAGAGGGAAGGAATGCCTTCAGTGCAAAAAGGATCACCCGATGCTCCAGAAGGTTGATATGGAGCCGGGACTCGGCCGGAGTGGATGGTCTCTTGGCTTCTTTGAGAATGTTCATGCAGTCTACTGGGAGGTCTAGGTGTCCATGCTGTATGACCTCAGGAGCCATGCCATTAAGCGAAGTGAAGGAAGGTTGGAATGAAACACCTTCCCCTGGTCCTTGGTCAACAAGTCTGGACGGCAAGGAAGTCGCCGGTGCGGGACTTCCGACAGCTGGAGGAGATCCGGGTACCACCACTGGCGTGGCCACTCCGGCGCTATCAGGATCATCCTGGTGTTGGTCCTGTAGAATTTCTGAATCACTGCCGGTATCAGAGGCAGGGGAGGAAAGGCGTACAGCAATGTCTGCGACCAGCTGATCAAAAGTGCGTTCCCCTGGGGGGCCCTGGATGCGAAGATGGGGCATTTTGTATTTGCGGCGTCTGCGAACAAGTCTATGTCCGGTACGCCCCATAGATGAAAGACCTCCTGTGCGACTTCTTAGTTGAGCACCCAATCGTGAGCTTCTACGAAGTCTCTGCTTAGGCAGTCTGCTTGGACATTTTGGAAACCTGGTAGATGAACTGCCAAGATGGATAGACCTCTTGCCAAGAGCCAGTGCCAGATGGCTTGCGATTTCAGGGATAGTACTCTTGATCTGGTGCCTCCCTGCTTGTTCAGATAGAACATAGTTGTCGTGTTGTCCGTCTGAACTTGGATGTAGTTGGTGCGCAGAGACGGGTAAAGACATTTGAGCGCCAGATGAACGGCTCGAAGCTCGAGGAAGTTGATGTGGTAGCCTCGCTCTACTTCGGACCAGAGGCCTTGAAAATTAAGCTGGTCCATATGAGCACCCCAGCCTTGAAGAGGGGCATTAGTGATCACTGACTGCGATGGAGGAGGGCAATGGAATGGAACTCCCCGGAGAAGGTTGGAGCGTTTCATCCACCGTCTGATTGAGTCTCTGGCACCTTGTGGAAGAGAGACACGGTCCTCCCAGTGACCTGACCTCCGAGACCATTGGTCCTCGAGAGCCTGCTGCAGGGCCTCATGTGAAGGCGTGCATTGGGCACGATGTAGATGCACAAAGCCATCGATCACAGGAGAGAGGACACTTGCCTGGCTGTATGACTGATCGTCCAGTAGAAGATGACACCTCAGGAGCATGGATGACAATCTCTCCTCCGAAGGACACACGCTTGCTTGCACGGAGTCCAGGGAAGCGCCCAGATAATGAATCCGTTGGGAAGGATGGAGTACTGATTTCTTGAATTTGACCTGCAACCCCAATGAGTTCATCAGGTTGAGACAGAACAAACGATGGTCTTGAAGCAGAGCGAGAGTGGAGCTTTTCAGCAGCCAATCGTCTAGATAAGGATAGACTAAGATCTTCCGCCTGCGGAGAAAAGCAGCCACCACCGCCATGCACTTTGAGAATGTCTGTGGCGCGGATTTGAGGCCAAACGGAAGCACTCGATACTGGTAGTGCTGGCGTCCGATCTGAAACCTGAGAAACTTTCGGTGCCTCACTGAGACAGGTATGTGAAAGTAAGCGTCCTGCAGGTCAATGGCACACATCCAGTCCCCCTGATGGAGATGGGGTAAAATCTGATGCAGGGCTACAATGCAGAATTTTTCTTTCCGGATGAATCGGTTTAGTAGTCGTAGGTCTAGAATGGGCCTGTATTCTTTGACTACTACTCTTTTACGGACAAGAAAGTAGCGGGAGTTCACTCCTTGATTCCTCTGCACGGAAGGAACCTCCTCTATAGCCTTCTTCTTGAGGAGGACAGAGGCTTCTTCCAGCAGCAGCTGACTGTGGAAACGGGGAAGGAGGTTTACTTGAGGAGAGATTTGCGGAGGGGGGGGGACTTGAACCTCAGCAAGTAACCGTGCTGGCCAATATTCAGCACCCATATGTCCTTTGTTATGGATCTCCACTCTTCCAGATGATGAGAAACACTCCCTCCCACCGGAGTGGCGAACAGTTGCGGAGGAAGCAACAGCTCAGGGCTTCGGAGGCTGTTTGGAGGCAGACTGCTGCTTGTTATTGTTGCCTCTGCTTCTGCCAGGACACATCTGCTGAAATTGGGGTTTCTGCTGAGTTTGGGAAGACCATTGAGGGGTTTGAACCCTCTGCTGGTAAGGTCGCTTATCCCTCTGACGAAAGCGCTTTTTAAATTCCTTACGCTTCTCCAAACCCACAGCCTTCACAGTGTCCATTTCGCATTTTATTTTGGTCATCTCATCGTCAGCGTGTGAACCAAAGAGAGAAGAACCATTAAAGGGGAGGTTCAAGATTTTCTTTTGAGCATCCGGTTTGAGGCCCGTGAGGCGGAGCCACGCCGAAAGTCGAGAACAGATTCCATGGGAGTAGCCACTGGGCGCGAGGTCAGAGGCGTCTGCTGCTGCACTAATGACCTGGTTGGCTACGAGTCCTCCATCCTGTAGGATCTCAACAGAATCCTGTCGGTCTTCTTTCGGAAGCTTCTCTGTGAAGCGAGTAAGGGAGTCCTAGAGGAACCTATCGTACCTCCCAGGAAGAGTAGAAGCACTGGCCACCTTCATATATGAAGCAGAAGTGCTGCATGCCTTCCTGCCAAAAGAATCCATGAGTTTGCTTTCCTTCTCTGGGGGTACCGAAGATGAGGTAGAGGCCGAATGAGACTTCATGGCAGCCGCCTCGATAACTGAGTCAGCCGGTGGATCCGAGCTGAAGAACAAGGGGTCCTATGCGGGAGCCTTGTACTTCTTGGCAAGTCTTGATGGAACAGAACCTACCACTGCAGGCGTGGGGAAGGTAGCCATCGCCGGTTCAATGAAGCCAGGCACCAGAGGCAGCAGAGGTCTAGGCGCTGTCCGGTGATGAAGAGTATCAAAAATTATAGAGGTAGGGACCACAGGAGTATGCAGAGAGAGGTTCAGCTTCTTTGCTCCCCTGCCCTGCACATCTGTGAAGGTTGCAATGTCATCATTAGGTGAGACTCTTGAAGGCGGAGTAGAGGAGACGGTCGGAGAATAGTCCCGGACTGGAGACCTCGTGGAAGAGGACCAAGTTGGAGATCTAGTGCATCTACTGTGATGCGACCTGTCGCATTTATGGCTTTGCCGACCCCTGGATCTAGACCGATGTCTAGGCGGAGATCTTGGTCTGGGGGAAGGTCTTGGCTTGGCAGGTGTTCTTGGCCATGCAGGAGAGCGTGATCTGGCAGGAGATCTTGGTCTGGGTGAGGGTCGTGGCCTCCGAGGAGGAGACTTAGCTAGTCTGACTGGAGTGCTTGCCCTCGGAGCAGACGGAGAGAAGGTGCGGGAGTAATCCGAGCCCAGACTACTGCGACCGCCCAAAACAGCTCCCTGAGGGCGGTGAGATGACACTGCCTGATCTGTCCGCAGATCTGGGGGACGCTTCTGGAGAGATCTCCGCGATGTTCAACTCAGGAGATGAAGATCTGTCCCCTGATGACCTGGACCCAGGGGACTCCACAATCACCGTGACCTGTTCCCTCGACGGCGAAAGCTTCGACGTCGAAGACGTTTGTGTGACCAATGGCCTCGAACAAGGCCTTGATGTTCTCAACGTCGATCGTCCATGCCTTGGTGATCTCGACTGCGATCTTCGGCGTCAAGTCGGTGACCTCAACGTCTATCTTCCTCGACGTCGAGTAGAAGGCGAACCTCCATGGCGTCCTGTCGACAACGACCTTTTTTGGCATAGTGTCGACAGCACTCCTATTGACGTTGCCTAGGTGTCTACCTCCTCGACGTTGAATGATGTGATCTCGACGACCCTCTCGACGGCGGCACGCCAGCTGGTGGCAATCTGGAAGCCGTCATAACTCTCGACGCTGACCCCCTCGATGGCGTCGGAGAGAATCTCGACGTCGAAGGAAGCCTCGATGCCGACGGAGACTTCGACACGTCAGCAGCCACAGTCGTCGAGCCCGAAGTGTGGCGTCTCGACGTCGACCGGCTTGGCTGCGTGTCCTCTTTGACGTTGGCTTCGACGGAGATCTTCTTCCTTCCTTCCTCTGTCTGGAGGCAGGAGATGCGGAACGACGGCGTTTATGAGCATGCTTGCTTGAAGAAGACTTATTTCAAGGAACAAGGGTCCTAAGGATTTCAATATAGCAATAGAATAATAATATAGACTTCAATCAGTACTATATGTTTTCAGCGCCCAGCCGGGCGTGAGTTTATTTTAAGGAATGATATAAAATCTTGTTGATCCAAGAAGGACCAAAATCAGCAGTGAGATAGGGTACAGTCCTGTACCTATCCCAAAAGGTTAGAAAGAACAGAACAAGGTATAGGATAGAAGAAGGAAGGAGGTTTTTCAGGCAGGAAACAATTTTTGAGCCAGGGGGTGACTTGCAAATACAATAGAAAGTTTTCTCAACAAATTCACCCTACAGTGTAAACAATTACAAGTATACATATTATATCATATGTTACACTGCATAGCGCGTCGACGTTTCGACCCCTAAAGGCTCATGATAAACTGGGACCATCATCAGGACAGTTTTACAATTAATACCTGCATTAAAAATGCAGAAGCCTGTAAAAAAGAGAGGGGGGAAAAAATAGAAACAGGTTTTGAGGCATATGCCTAGAACATGGAATCAAACACACGAGTGAGTATTTCGCCAAGGCAACAGTGAAGGTTATAAAACAGGCCACTCTCACATTTTGACTCGCTGATCTATTGCTAGTGCGGTGGTGATATTTATAAGAATTTTAACAATAGGTAGAAGTGAGACTAACGGCGCAGTGGAATCCAAAAAATTGTGACATTCATGACCGTGTTGCTCAAGTCTAAGTGAAAATAACGGCGCTGTGACTTGAACAAAAATTGCAGACAATAGTGATTTAAGGTGGCGCTGTGTTCGAAAGGATCTGGAAAATTGATTTCACGGTGCGTGTTTTGTGGTGATTGTGCAGTGAGATGGTGAAAATTGTGAGGGGGTTCCGGGGCAAGAAGGTCAGGTATTACCTTTCTAGAATATTTTCGAACCCAGAGTATTCGGGAATTGGCTTGCGACTTTTTAACAGCTATACGTGCCTTGATGCTGTTTGGTAAGGAAGGAGTTGGCGTTAATAAACCAGCCATCAGTGGGAATTGGGGCTTTGTGGGGTGTGGTTAAGTGAGCTTACCTTGCGTTGCTGCATGGGGTCGGGGGTGTTTCTACCGGTCGAGAGAATTCACAGCCGGTGCCAGACACAGGGTGCTACAGGATGAGTAATTCATACTGTAAGCATAACACTCGGTGGTGGGTGTCTAGCAAGTATTAGGGGTGGGGGTGAAGGCTTACCTAGCGTTACTGGAATGTAGACGCATTCATTTCGAGGAGTGTTGATTTCACAAGATGGGAAAAGGTTTCTGCCGGTTCAGTAATCCGGTTGCTGTATGGTAAAAACAATAATTACCATTAGCGCGTCTTATGGGGCGGGGGGGCTGTCGCAATTGGCGGGAATGGCGAGGCTTACCTGGCTACGTGCGAAGTAGCCGTGCAGGAGGGGATTTTTGGTACAGAATACGCCGTGTGGAGGGAGAGGGTGGCTCCCACGAGGGTCCTGGGGAATCATAAATTAAACGGGGGTTAGGGGGAGGCTCCCTTTTAGTCGGGATCCTCTATGGGGCTATCTGACCACAATTTGCTTACCTGGTAGCTGAACCGGACCAACGGCGGGGTGGGGTGAAGCGCAATGGACTTCTACCCCTTTCCTTGCAGCGCGAGTCCGCTGTAATGCAATGACTCGTGGGCTGTGCTTAAGTGCCAGTGGGGGTGGAAATGGAAGATGGACCAATTCCCAGTGGGGCGTATTTCGGCAGACTTCTTGGAGGGGTAAAAGTGCTGAGGTAGACATAGGTGGAAGACGGAATAGTTACAAGTGGCGCGTGTTATGGCAGATGTCTCAGAAGGGTAAAATGGCCGAGGTACTCATTGGTGGTGTAGACTTAGAAGTTGGACAGCGGACACCATCTTTGGTTGTTGCTGGTAGCAGGGTTTGATCATTGCTTAATTTGAGGGCTTATTAAGCGAAAGCGTCGCAATTATTATAAACGAGCCCTATTGATTTAGGTAATTATTGCCAACATTGTGGGTCATCAAATGTTGTGGGTCATCAAATTTAAACAAGATTCATATTGCCAAATTAATAACCGTGAAGGGTTAGTGGTGCCTGGGGTGAGTTATCGTTGTGCGCATGCAGCGAGTGGGAAGTGGCCAGACATGCCCTCCATTCAAACACATTTGGCCTAACAGTATTATAAAAACATTGGTTGGTTCACTGCTTCACATTATTATGGTACGGACATTGTGATGATTGAAAAGCAAACATTCTCGAGTACTGGGATGGTTGGAGCCACATCCGTACAGTCAGAGTAGTGAGGTCCAATCCTCCGTGCGGTTCAATCCATTACGGATAGAGTCTAGCAGTATTATGCATTTGAGCTCCTCCCTATTCAATAGATTGGACATACTTCCTCCTCTTGGTGGGAGTTTCAGTGACTTCAGTACAGTCCAAAGCATATCATCCTCACTGTGATTCAGTGCCTGGAAGTGTTCCACCAGTGGAGCGTTCGGCGTCCGGCATCTGATGCGGCTCCTATGTTGGCATATCCTGGTCTTGATCTTCTGCGATGTCTGTCCAACATAGTTTTTCTTGCAGGGGCATTGAATCAAGTAAATTACGTTGGTTGTATTGCAGTTCGTGAGCGAGTTGCATTTAAAGGTGACATTATTAAATACAAAGCTTTTTCCATCAATTGTCAAATTACACACTGTACATCCACCGCATTTCACGTGTCCGACTACGGGGGACAGACCCCAGGCTGATTCAAGAGTGGAAGAGTTGGTGGGGCTTGGGAGAGCTGCCCGAACCAAATGGTCCTTCAGATTTTTAGTCTTTTTGAATGCAAATAATGGGCGTTCTAGGTTCAGTATCCCTGCATTAATTATTGGCCAGTGTTTTAGAATCATTTTTCTCACGCTGTTAGAGATAGGAGAGAATGTAGTCACGCAGGCTATTTTGTACATTTTTTTCTTTTGGTTAGGGACGAGTAGAGTCTCATGAGGGCGGTACCACGCCCTTTTAAGTGCATTTTTGACAATTTTACGGGGGTAACCCCTATTTTTAAGCTTGTTTGACAGAATGGTACTCTCACGAAAGTAGTCTACCTTTCAAGGCCTTTACTATCAACAAATCAAGGGGACATCCATGGGGGCTATTTTTGCCGCAAATCTGGCCATACTGTTCATGGACGAAATTGAAAGACAGACAATTCTCTTGCCCTCCAACCCCTTCTTCTCCAGTGTTATCATGTGGCGGCGGTACATCGATGACATCTTCATGATATGGAGATTAGGCACCGATGTACTGTCCCACTTCTTACATTGGATGAACAATAACTGTATGGGACTCCAGTTCACCCTCACCTTTGACAAAAATTCCATAAATTTCCTGGATCTGACAATACTTCACCAGGAGGGTGAGTTGTTTACAAAACTTTACAGAAAACCCACAGAGAGAAATACCCTGCTAGAATACTCAAGCAATCACCCAAGGGCCTTGAGGGACTCCCTACCTTTCTCCCAATTCTTGCGAATTAGGCGAAACTGCTCACATAAGGAAGACTACTTTCGTGAGAGTACCATTCTGTCAAACAAGCTTAAAAATAGGGGTTACCCCCGTAAAATTGTCAAAAATGCACTTAAAAGGGCGTGGTAACGCCCTCGTGAGACTCTACTCGTCCCTAACCAAAAGAAAAAAATTGACAAAATAGCCTGCGTGACTACATTCTCTCCTATCTCTACAAGCGTGAGAAAAATGATTCTAAAACACTGGCCAATAATTAATGCAGGGATACTGAACCTAGAACGCCCATTATTTGCATTCAAAAAGACTAAAAATCTGAAGGACCATTTGGTTCGGGCAGCTCTCCCAAGCCCCACCAACTCTTCCACTCTTGAATCAGCTTGGGGTCTGTCCCCCGTAGTCGGACACGTGAAATGCGGTGGATGTACAGTGTGTAATTTGACAATTGATGGAAAAAGCTTTGTATTTAATAATGTCACCTTTAAATGCAACTCGCTCACGAACTGCAATACAACCAACGTAATTTACTTGATTCAATGCCCCTGCAAGAAAAATTATGTTGGACAGACATCGCAGAAGATCAAGACCAGGATATGCCAACATAGGAGCCGCATCAGATGCCGGACGCCGAACGCTCCACTGGTGGAACACTTCCAGGCACTGAATCACAGTGAGGATGATATGCTTTGGACTGTACTGAAGTCACTGAAACTCCCACCAAGAGGAGGAAGTATGTCCAATCTATTGAATAGGGAGGAGCTCAAATGCATAATACTGCTAGACTCTATCCGTAATGGATTGAACCGCACGGAGGATTGGACCTCACTACTCTGACTGTACGGATGTGGCTCCAACCATCCCAGTACTCGAGAATGTTTGCTTTTCAATCATCACAATGTCCGTACCATAATAATGTGAAGCAGTGAACCAACCAATGTTTTTATAACACTGTCAATCCAATGAATGTTTTAATAATACTGTTAGGCCAAATGTGTTTGAATGGAGGGCATGTCTGGCCACTTCCCACTCGCTGCATGCGCACAACGATAACTCACCCCAGGCACCACTAACCCTTCACGGTTATTAATTTGGCAATATGAATCTTGTTTAAATTTGATGACCCACAACATTTGATGACCCACAATGTTGGCAATAATTACCTAAATCAATAGGGCTCGTTTATAATAATTGCGACGCTTTCGCTTAATAAGCCCTCAAATTAAGCAATGATCAAACCCTGCTACCAGCAACAACCAAAGATGGTGTCCGCTGTCCAACTTCTAAGTCTACACCACCAATGAGTACCTCGGCCATTTTACCCTTCTGAGACATCTGCCATAACACGCGCCACTTGTAACTATTCCGTCTTCCACCTATGTCTACCTCGGCACTTTTACCCCTCCAAGATGTCTGCCGAAATACGCCCCACTGGGAATTGGTCCATCTTCCATTTCCACCCCCACTGGCACTTAAGCACAGCCCACGAGTCATTGCATTACAGCGGACTCGCGCTGCAAGGAAAGGGGTAGAAGTCCATTGCGCTTCACCCCACCCCGCCGTTGGTCCGGTTCAGCTACCAGGTAAGCAAATTGTGGTCAGATAGCCCCATGGAGGATCCCGACTAAAAGGGAGCCTCCCCCTAAACCCCGTTTAATTTATGATTCCCCAGGACCCTCGTGGGAGCCACCCTCTCCCTCCACACGGCGTATTCTGTACCAAAAATCCCCTCCTGCACGGCTACTTCGCACGTAGCCAGGTAAGCCTCGCCATTCCCGCCAATTGCGACAGCCCCCCCGCCCCATAAGACGCGCTAATGGTAATTATTGTTTTTACCATACAGCAACCGGATTACTGAACCGGCAGAAACCTTTTCCCATCTTGTGAAATCAACACTCCTCGAAATGAATGCGTCTACATTCCAGTAACGCTAGGTAAGCCTTCACCCCCACCCCTAATACTTGCTAGACACCCACCACCGAGTGTTATGCTTACAGTATGAATTACTCATCCTGTAGCACCCTGTGTCTGGCACCGGCTGTGAATTCTCTCGACCGGTAGAAACACCCCCGACCCCATGCAGCAACGCAAGGTAAGCTCACTTAACCACACCCCACAAAGCCCCAATTCCCACTGATGGCTGGTTTATTAACGCCAACTCCTTCCTTACCAAACAGCATCAAGGCACGCATAGCTGTTAAAAAGTCGCAAGCCAATTCCCGAATACTCTGGGTTCGAAAATATTCTAGAAAGGTAATACCTGACCTTCTTGCCCCGGAACCCCCTCACAATTTTCACCATCTCACTGCACAATCACCACAAAACACGCACCGTGAAATCAATTTTCCAGATCCTTTCGAACACAGCGCCACCTTAAATCACTATTGTCTGCAATTTTTGTTCAAGTCACAGCGCCGTTATTTTCACTTAGACTTGAGCAACACGGTCATGAATGTCACAATTTTTTGGATTCCACTGCGCTGTTAGTCTCACTTCTACCTATTGTTAAAATTCTTATAAATATCACCACCGCACTAGCAATAGATCAGCGAGTCAAAATGTGAGAGTGGCCTGTTTTATAACCTGCACTGTTGCCTTGGCGAAATACTCACTCGTGTGTTTGATTCCATGTTCTAGGCATATGCCTCAAAACCTGTTTCTATTTTTTCCCCCCTCTCTTTTTTACAGGCTTCCGCATTTGTAATGCAGGTATTAATTGTAAAACTGTCCTGATGATGGTCCCAGTTTATCATGAGCCTTTAGGGATCGAAACGTCGACGCGCTATGCAGTGTAACATATGATATAATATGTATACTTGTAATTGTTTACACTGTAGGGTGAATTTGTTGAGAAAACTTTCTATTGTATTTGCAAGTCACCCCCGGCTCAAAAATTGTTTCCTGCCTGAAAAACCTCCTTCCTTCTTCTATCGAACAAGTTACTTACCTTCGGTAACGATATATCTGTAAGAAACATTAGTTAGTGTTAGATTCCTTACCTTAGAATATCCCCAGGCGTCAGTCTGGATCCGGAAACTTTTGCGTAGCAGTACCCCTGCGCGTCGGTAGGCGTCGTCTGCAGGCGTCCCCTGCGGCTCCGCGTCCGTCGTCGGCGTCGTGCGCCGTGATGACGTCGCTGGAGCATATAGACGCCGCCTCCGCGCGCTGACGTCAGTTCTTTGTACACAGCTTTTCCGCGCCAGGAGACGCAGAGCCATGAGAGAACCAACACTGGTGCCATGTAAAAACTAGGGCCCTGAAAGGGATGTCCTTAACCCTAGGTAGCAGTTCGCAGACCGGGGAGGATGGGTGGGTTCGGTAAGGAATCTAACACTAACTAATGTTTCTTACAGATATATCGTTACCGAAGGTAAGTAACTTGTTCATCTGAAAGAAACACGTTAGTGTTAGATTCCTTACCTTAGAATACATACCCCAGCAATACCAACCCCGGTGGTGGGTCTGCGAACCAATACAATACTACACCAGAAAGTCCTGGAGGACAGAACGGCCAAAGAAGCCATCCCTCCGGACTTGACCGTCCAGGCAGTAGTGCCTCGCAAATGTGTGCAGCGAGGCCCACGTAGCCGCTTGGCAAATGTCCTGCAAGGGGACTCCCCGGCCCAGGGCAGTGGTAGCCGCCGTGGCCCAAGTGGAGTGGGCCCTCAGCCCAACAGGAGGCTCCTTCCGAGCCAAAGAGTAGCACGCTTTGATGCAGAGAACGACCCATCGAGAGATGGTCCGTTTACAGACCGCCCGTCCCTTCTTCGCACCCACGTAGCCAACAAACAGTTGGTCATCCACCCGGAACTGGCGTGTGCGATCCATGTAAAATGAAAGCGCACGTTTTGGGTCCAGACGATGGAGCCGCTCTTCATCCTTTGAAGGATGCGGAGGCGGGAAGAAGGAAGGGAGGGTGATGGACTGCCCGATGTGAAAGGCCGAAACAACCTTGGGCAGGAAAGAAGGTCTAGTCCTCAGAACCACCTTGTCAGGATGAATGGACAGGAAAGGAGGTTGGACAGAAAGAGCCTGGAGCTCACTCACTCTCCTGGCAGAGGTGATGGCAACCAGGAAAGCCGTCTTTAAAGTCAGGAGACGGAGAGGGCAAGAATGAAGGGGCTCAAAGGGAGCACACATCAGAAAAGTTAGAACCAGGTTCAAATCCCACTGAGGCATCACAAACGGAACAGGAGGAAACATGTGAGTGATGCCTTTCAAGAATCGAGTTACAATCGGGGATTTGAACAAAGAAGGCTGATCAGGAAGCCTCAAAAAGGCTGAAAGGGCAGAAAGGTAGCCCTTGATAGTGCCCAGAGCAGAGCCCTGCTGGGCAAGAGAAAGAAGAAACAGAAGAACCTCCGAAAGAGGGGCAGAAAGAGGATCCACAGCCTTTGCTGTGCACCATGCCACAAATCTGTTCCACCGACAGGCGTATACCGACTTAGTGGAGGGACGCCTGGCTGCCAGAATAACATCACAGACTTCAGGAGGCAAGTCAAATGGCCTCAACTGCCGCCGCTCAATCTCCAAGCATGGAGGTGGAGACTGGACAGGTTCGGGTGGAGGACCTGCTGCTGCGACAGAAGGTCCTCCTGAAGGGGCAGGCGGATCGGGGGACCGACTGACATGCTGAGTAGCTCGGGATACCAGTATCTTCGAGCCCAGTCCGGAGCCACAAGGATAACTTGGGCCCGGTCGCGCCTGATCTTCTTCAGCACTCTGGGCAGAAGTGGTATAGGCGGAAAGGCATATAACAGACCGCAACTCCACTCGCGCCGAAAGGCGTCGCCGTGCGAGTGCCGTCTTGGAAACTCCAACGCGCAGAACTGATGACATTGCGCGTTCTCTTCGGTGGCGAATAGATCTAACCAAGGCTCTCCCCATTGCAGAAAGATGCCTTGCGCCACGTCCGAGTTCAGACGCCATTCGTGATCCATCGAGCACCGACGGCTGAGTTCGTCCGCCCTGGCGTTCAGAGAACCTGCCAGGTGTTGAACCGTCAGAGTCACGCCCTGACGTTCCAGCCATTGCCAGAGGCGCAGATCCTCCTGGCAAAGGGTCCACGACCCCACACCGCCCTGTTTGTTGCAGTACCACATGGCGGTGGTGTTGTCGGTGAACACCTGCACTACACTCCCGTTGACAAAGGGGAGGAATGCCTTCAGTGCCAGACGAATCGCCCGCAGCTCCAACAGGTTGATATGGAGCCGGGACTCCGCCGGAGACCAGATGCCTCTGATCTCTGCCTCTCCCAAGTGGCCACCCCAGCCCTGGAGGGACGCGTCCGTCACGACAACGTGCTCCGGTTGGGGAAGGGAGAGGGACTTGCCCTTGACCCAATCGCGGTCCGTAAGCCACCACTGCAGTTGTCTCGCAGTGCCCTCCGAGATCAAGACGTGGTCGGACAAGTTGCCCTGATGCTGGGCCCACTGAAACTTCAGGTCCCACTGCAGAGCCCGCATCCGCCACCGGGCGTGATGCACCAGAAGGATGCAGGAAGCCATCAGTCCCAGCAGCCGCAACGTCAACCTGACCGAAACCCGGGATAGCGGCTGAAAGATGGGAATCAAAGCCTGAATATCCCGAACCCGCCGTTCCGGAGGATAAACCCGGAACTGCGCCGAGTCCAGAACCGCTCCGATGAAAAGGAGCTTTTGAGAGGGACACAGGTGTGATTTCGGCACATTGATGGAGAACCCCAGGTCGTGCAAGAGGTCTGCCGTCATCTGAAGGTGGTGGACGACTGTCTGGGGCGAGCCCGCCTTCAACAACCAGTCGTCTAGGTAGGGGAAGACTGAAACCCCCAACCTGCGCAGATGGGCTGCGACCACCGCCATCACCTTTGTGAACACCCGTGGGGCGCTGGTAAGGCCGAAGGGAAGCACGATAAACTGAAAATGCTCCTGGCCTACCGTGAACCGCAGGTAACGCAGGTGGGCCGGCAGGACGGGGATGTGAAAATAGGCGTCCTGCAAGTCCAACGCTACCATCCAGTCTTGAGGGTCTAGAGCAGCCAAGACCTGAGCTAACGTCAACATCTTGAACTTCTCCTTCCGGAGGAAGCCGTTGACGTTCCTTAGATCCAAGATAGGACATAGGCCCCCCTTGTCCTTCTTGGGCACCAGAAAGTAGTGGGAACAACAACCACGCCCTACTTCTGGCCCAGGAACGCGCTCGATGGCCCCCTTGGCCAAGAGGGCCGTAACTTCCTCCTGCAGAAGTGTCAAGTGGTCCCCCGACACACGGTGGTTCTGCGGTGGCATGGCTGGAGGAGAGGTCTCGAAGGGGAGGGAGTAGCCCCTTCGGACGATTTGCAGCACCCACCTGTCCGAAGTGATCGTGCGCCAGTGAGCGTGGTGATGGCGAACCCTGCCACCCACTGGCGTCACATGGGGCCGAAAGCACGGACTAGGAGAATTTTGGGGTAGATGCTGCGGGGGAAGGTGTGGTCTGACCCCGCCGTTGTCCCCGACCGCCACCACAGCGGTTTCCACGGCCGCCACCGCGTTGAAAGGATTGTTGCGGCGCGTGGCTGGCAGCACGTGTGGGGGCGCCCCTTCCTTGGCCACGAAAGGGACGAAACGAACCCGTTTGCTGACGCTGGGTCGAGAGACCCAAGGACTTGGCCGTGACCCTGGAGTCCTTGAAGCGTTCCAGCGCGTGGTCCGCCTTGTCACCGAAGAGGTGACAGCCATCGAACGGCATGTCCATCAAGGTATTCTGGACATCTGCCGAAAAATTGGCGGATCTCAGCCAGGCGTGGCGACGAATCGCCACCGTCGTTGACATAGCTCTGCCCAGCGAGTCGGTCGTATCAAGACCACACCGTATCGAATATTTCGCTGCATCTCGGCCCTCAGCCACAGCCTGACCGAGTTTTGCCCGCACCTCCATGGGGCATTCTGGCAGCAGTTCCGCGACCGTATCCCACACAGAGTGGGTGTAGCGGCCCAAGAGGCAAGCGGTGTTGCAAGACCGCAGGCCCAAACTAATGGACGAGAAGACCTTCTTGCCAAATTGGTCATACCTCTTGGATTCCCGGTCGGGCGGGGCCGACGGGAATGCGGACTGGGAGGTCGAGGCCTGGATCACCAGACTCTCAGGAGTGGGGTGGGTAGACAGGAACTTGGGGTCGTCCGGACAAGGACGGTGGCGCTTGGCCACGTTCCGATCAACAGGCGGACCTGAAGCAGGCCTGGACCAAGTGCCCAACAGAACGTCTGACAAGGCTTCATTAAACGGCAGCAGTGGCTCCTGTGGGCATGACTGCGGTTTGAAGACCTCGGTGAGGATGTTAGGCCTCACGGCCGCGACGGGGAGCTCAAGGTGTAAGGCCTTGGCAGCCCTCAACAGCACCACAGAATATGCAGCTCCCTCCACCGATGCCACGGAAGGAGGAGAGATCAAACCAGGGTTAGGAGAGTCGTCCAGACCACTGGCATCCCCCAAGTCACCTGTCCAGTCCGGGTCATACTGGCACTCGCGTGACAGAGGGTCCTCGGACCCCTCCCAACCTTCACCGAACTCTTCATCTTCTCCGTACTCGGAGTCAACGATGTAGACCGGCTCCTCGGGGTTCAAGGGCCCCATCGGCGCCAGAACCGGCGTCGAGCGACGCCCGTCCGGCTCCGCGTCGGTGAAGGTAAGGGGGCGGCGCCGCCCGGAGCCGGAACCCCGCTGCCGGCCGGAGCCGGCACCGGAGAACCGGCGCCGCGCGGGGACGGCGCCGAGGGTAACCCCGAAGGTAACGGCGCCGGAGAGGCCGGAAGGCCAGCCGGCGTCGAACCCGAAGGCCCTAGCGGCGCCGGGGTCGGAGCCGTCGGTGGCGCCGGGGCCGGAGCCGTCGGCGGCGCCGAGGCAGGGACACCCGAACCGCCAGGGCCCCCAGACGGTAGCACTGGGCCCGAAGGCACCGTAGGCCCCGTCTGAGAACCGAGCACCCTCATGGCCATGAGGAACGCCTCGATCTCCTCAGGCGTCGCGCCGTGCCCAGGGACCGGAGGGTATGAGGCAGGCCGCGCCGGCGACTCTCGCGGAGCCGCGGGGTTGGGGTCACCCGAGCCCCCAGCCGCATCGCGCAAGCGTCGGGGGGAGTCGGGGGTACGATGACGACGCCCCGACTTCTTGTGCTTCCTACCTGACGAGCCTGACGAGTGGTGTCGACTTCCGGAACGCTCGGCACGGCTCCGCGACCGCTCCCTCGAACGCTCTCTCGACCTCCGGCCGGACCGGGACCGCTCCCGACGTGGGGCCGACACCCGGAGCTCCAGTAGCTTGCGGGACCGCTCCCGCCTAGCCCTGTTGGTGAGGGCCCGGCAGTCGACGCAGGAGTCCACGTCGTGGTCGGGGCCCAGACACCGGAGACAGAGGCGGTGATGGTCTGTGACCGACATCGTGCGCTCACAGTCATCACAGTGCTTGAACCCAGGCATCCTATCAGGCACAAAAAGAGAAATAACTATCGAAAAACTTGGTCAAAAGACCGGAGTACTGCTCTTCAGATCTGCGTCCACTGGCGCGGAAAAAAGAAGAACTGACGTCAGCGCGCGGAGGCGGCGTCTATATGCTCCAGCGACGTCATCACGGCGCACGACGCCGACGACGGACGCGGAGCCGCAGGGGACGCCTGCAGACGACGCCTACCGACGCGCAGGGGTACTGCTACGCAAAAGATTCCGGATCCAGACTGACGCCTGGGGATATTCTAAGGTAAGGAATCTAACACTAACGTGTTTCTTTCAGATCTATACCTTGTTCTGTTCATTCTAACCTTTTGGGATAGGTACAGGACTGTACCCTATCTCACTGCTGATTTTGGTCCTTCTTGGATCAACAAGATTTTATATCATTCCTTAAAATAAACTCACGCCCGGCTGGGCGCTGAAAACATATAGTACTGATTGAAGTCTATATTATTATTCTATTGCTATATTGAAATCCTTAGGACCCTTGTTCCTTGAAATAAGTTACGTAACCCACGGTCCGAAGGCCTTTATTGGGTTCCCTTGTCTTCAAAAATGCTTGAAGAAGACGTCCTGGGGCCTCCATGGCCACCCACCTGATGACTTTAGTCTTTCTCCAACATGGCATGAAGTCTAATGCGTTCTCTGTCGCGAAGAGTCTGCCTAGAGAACTTCTGACAGTGATGGCACTGGTCAGGGTCGTGTGCAGATGGAAGGCACACGATGCACACCGTGTGGGTCAGCCAGAGCCATCTTCTTGTCACAAGAAGGACACTTCCAGAATAAAGCAGGCATTGACGGAACATTTTTTGTGGAACACAACAAAAAACAAAGCAGAAGCCTTAAAATCCCAGAAGATGTCGAATTTTCTGAGAAAATTCACTCAAAAGAACAATTTCAGTCAAAAACTGAAAAGCTCAAGCTCCAGGATCCTCACAGAAGGTGCCGGAAAAAAGAACTGACCCAACTGCCACCTGTGGTGCATCATGGGAGCAGGGGGTCGCCTCCAGGTCTTAAAGGCACGGTACCCCATCTCTAATGCCTTAAAGGCAAGGTGTCTGTTTTCTTTGTTTCTTTATACTCTACTGCAGCCTACTGGCAAATGCCTGCAATTACAGGTTTTTCCTATGGCAATAAAGCAATGTTGTATGCAAATGTTTACTGTTCTTTCTCTCTTCCTCAGGGGTTGGGAGAGTGCTATTGTGTGTATGCTAATTCATGTAATTTTGCGGCAGATTTGCCAGTTGGGAAATGTGTTGGGATGCAAATATATGTTTTCACATATATATAACATATTTATATGTATTTTCTATATGCTCCGGGATCCTGCACACGGGCGGGGATTATTCATAGATTAGGACTATTGATGAGTATCCCCGGGATGAAAAACTGGCTAGCCAGAATGGCAGCTCTAACCATAATCCGCCAGCAGCATGAATGACATTGAAGCGTCCGAGCTCAGCACAACAGCAGGAAGGAGAGGAATGGCCGGATCTACCATTACAAGGGCTGCGCACACAACCCCCAGAAGCAATAGCAACATACAAAAACGCCATGGAAAACAAGCACTCCCCAGCAGAGCATATCTATATAACAGCTACCACTACCCCACATAGGATACGGTAAGTCCCAAACACGGGAATCCCCTTTGGAAGAACCTCTGAGGAGAAAGCAAAAGCACCACGGGAAAAAAACAACCCAGTGGAAGGCTTGACATCAGCCCAAGAAAACAGAAGGCCTAATCCCAGGGCCAAGTCTGTGTAACAAGTCCAGCAAACACACACACACAGGCAACATGGGCCATCCAGCAGCCAACAATGCCAAAGTCCCAGCAAGGAGGACTCAATGGCCAGCAAGTACCACCTACAGCAAGGGCATCCAAAAGGCCCAAACCCAGCTCAGTTCAGCAGTCACTGAGGAGGGGAAGGAGGATGAGAATAAGGCAGAGGAGGAGAATAAGGCAGAGGAGGAGAATAAGGCGGAGGAGGAGAATAAGGTGCAGGAGGAGGAGGAGGCAGAGGCAGAGGCGGAGGAGGAGGAGGAGGAGGAGAATAAGGAGGAGGAGGAGGAGGAGGAGGAGAATAAGGAGGAGGAGGAGGAGGAGAAGAAGGTGGAGGAGGAGAAGAAGGTGGAGGAGGAGGACAGAGTCCCCCCAAGAACCTCTGGATGGCAGAGTCAGCCTAGGCATGGAACAACAGGCTGCCATCAAACGGAAGATCAATGAGTCGCTCTCGAATATTCTCAGGGAACACGCCGTCCCGAAGCCAAGCATTGCGACGGAGGGCGACTGAGGAAGCCATAGTCCGGCCCAACACCTCCGAAATGTCTGGAGCGGAGAATAAACGCCGCTAGTTCCCAGACATCCAAAGCATGATGCCGTAAACCCGCCTGAACCCAGAGACTCAGCCAAGTCCCACAGACAAGAGGAGGCCCACGCCAAAACACAAGGTGTTAAGGGCCTGGTCGAGGCGAACATGTTGCGCCCCCAAGAGTCCAGCCAGTGGGCCTCCCGGGTCAGTTGAGTCAACCGTGGAGGCAGGGAGGGAAAACCAGTCCTCAAGAGTGGACTGGCAGCAGAGGGATGGAAGGAGAGGCACGCCGGGTTACGTGGCGCCGGAAGGTGACAGTGCAGAAGGTGTTGAGGCACCGGATCTTCCGAGGCAGGACGCTTCGAAGCTCCCTCCAGAGAAGAAAGGAGTGAGCCCTCAAAGGGGAGTAAGATCTCCCTCCCACCAGAGCCCTGGTGGAGAACCTCCAAGAGATGGTCTGCCAGAAAATGAGTGATCGGGTCTCCCATGTACAAAATGCCCACAGCTGTGGACACCGCGTGCGCGAAGGCCGCACACGCCTCTGTAGGGCCCTGCGGAGAAGAAATCAGCTCCTTCGTGGGTGACGGCTGTGGTATAAGACGGCCGCCCCCGAAGCCAAGCGGGACGGTCAAGAGCCAGACCTGAAAGCCAGAAGGTACCGAAGAATGGGGTACCTGCCGCTACTCCGACGAGCACCTCAGAAAGGGCAGGGAGCCACCCTTCGACGCAGGTGAAAAAGACACCACGGGCGGCCAGTCTCCGGGGACAAGGACACCAAAATGCAGCCAGCCTCTGGAGAAGAGAGAGTGTCCGAAGACGAATCCGCTGCACAACCTCTGTGTGGAGCCCGCACCCTGAGATAGGACGCCAGCACCATCTGGCGCCGAAGGAGAGACCGGATAGGGCTTCTCCAAGTCACACCGCATCAGGGACCGGAGTGGGGCTGGAGGCGAAGTGGCCAAAGGGCAGCCGCCTGCGTGGAGGGTCGAAAGGGGTCAGTGGAGTGACCCGAAGTCCTCTGCCAGACTCGGCCCAGAATGTAGCAGAGGCGGTCCGGCAACCCATGTGGAGGTGCCAAAGACGACTCAACCTCCCACTCGCCCTTCGACGATGCAGCCGCCTGTAGGGAAGAACAAGAAAGTTCCAGAGGGAACGAGGAGTCCCCACCCCACCTTGGCGCAGGACGAGGAGAGGCCACCGGCCCTTGTGGCGCTGCCCGAAGCAGACACCGGTGCCTGGACGGCGTCAGCTCAGCCTTGGACGAGGCCTTCGCCTTCCCAGAGGGCCGAGCAGGGCTTGGGGATGCGACCGATCCCCGGCGACCTCCCGTGACACCACAGGGACTCCCGCTGGAGTTTGCGGCGAGGCAGAGGTGCGAAGGAGGAACCCCCAGAGGGGCCGCATCCCAACAGCACCACATCCTCCAAACCTGGATCCGAACCAGTCGGCGGCGCCGCAGAGGGCCCGTGCGAATTGAGGGATCCGGTGCCCCATGAAGGGGAAGGAGGAGGAGACACCAGCGAGGCCCGCAAAGCCGTCGCGTATGTCTCCATCTGGACTCTCAATGCCCCCTCACTGGGAAACGGTGGATAGGAGGAAGACGCGCAGAGCCACATCACCCATGGAGCGCCCACGCCCCCGGAAGGCCGAAGACCAGCCCCTGGGGATAAACTGCAACACTTATCCACCAGGGAGCAACGCTCTTGCAACATAGGATAAGGACAAGGACGACGACCACAGCCGTATCTGAAGCAGTCTGCCGAAGCTGATCAAGGGGAAGAGGTCAACCTGGAGAGACGTGCCGATAGAAATTTCATGCGGCGCTCCCGCCACGACTTCAACTGTTAACACGTCTCACAATCAGTGGTGCCGGGATCCTCCCCCAAACACCACATACAAATGAGAGGAGGGTCCGTCGCCAACATAAGACGCCCACACGACGTGCAAGTTTTGAAGACCAAGGCATTCGCACACTGTTCCACCAGGGGGCCCCAAACAGCCCCGCAGTAAGACCCGATCCGCTTTGCACGTGGAAAAGGCAAAAACTGACGTGGGCACGACGGGGCAGAGCTTATGTGACGTCACATGCGTGGCCGATGCCTGGGCGAAGTCACGTGATGTCGCCCCGGTGCGCAGGGATGCTGTGGCAAAAAGTTTCCGGATCCAGTCTCACGCCTGGGGATAATTGTACATGAAGGAATCTGCGGCTAGTAATCTCTATCAGATCCACCTCTATCGCACCTTTTTGCAACAGGGTAACAACCTCCTTCTGAAGGCGAAGCAAATGATCCTTCGTGCAAAACCCCTGACAAGTGGGTAAGGAGGACGGAATTCCCTGAAGGGAAGGGCATTCCCATTTTCTACAAGATCGAGAACCCAAAGGTCTGAGGACATGTGACCTGAAACAAAGTAGCAGTAGACAGATAAAGTCCCAGAAAATCTGTTAGCTTTGCAGTGTGGAAAAAAATGTACTGACGCCATCACGCCGACTTGGTCTTCTTATGGCCCCGGTGACGTCAATCGGAGTTGCGTGCGGAGGCATGACGCTGTGGCGACCTAGTCAGCGCAGAGAGCTACGAAAAATTTCCGGAATGCTGGCGCGGGGGGATGTTCATAAAGGTGAGGAATCCACAACCAGATGTATCCATCAGAAATGCTCCTGCCCTACCATGAATCGCAGATAAAGCCGGTGGGCCGGCGATATGAAAATAGGCGATCTGCAGGTCCAACGTTACCAACCAGTCTTGGGTCGAGAGTAGACAAGACATGACCAAGTGCAAGCATCTTGAACTTCTTACGGAGGAAGCCATTGACATTCCGAAGGTCCAAGATAGGACGCAGGCCTCTGTTCTTCTTTTGAACCAAGAAGTAGTGGGAGTTACAACCACGACCTACTTCTGGTGTCGGAATACGCTTGATGGCCCCTTTGGCCAAGAGGGCCGTAACTTCTTGCTGGAGAAGTGTCAAGAGATTCCCCTGCCATGCAGTGGTACTGTGGTGGCATGGCTGGAAGGGTAGATTCTAAGGCAAGGGGGTAGCCACTGCGGACCAGTTGCAGACCCACCTGTCCTATGTGATAAGGGCCAGTGGTGGAGGTGATGGTGAATTCTGCCACCAACTGGCGTCTGGTGGGCCTGAAACAGGACTAGGAAGGTTTGGAGGCACCGGCTGCAGGGGGGGTGGTGTACTGACCCGCACACTGGCCCCATGACCCCCCTCTGCAGGTCCCACATCCACGCTGAGACTGGTGCTGCACAGGCCTGTGGCTTTGAAACGAACGTGCTTGGGCACCCCTTACTTAGCCACGAAAGGAGCAAAAATCAGAAGCGGAAGGAGTGCATGTGACCGAAAGGCCCAAGGACCTGGACCTAGCCCGCGAGTCCTTAAAACATTCCAACACGCAGTCTGCCGAACAGGCGAGTGCCATCAAAGGGCATGTCCATCAATGTGTTCTGGACATCTCCAGAAAAGCCAGTCCTCAGCCAGGCGTGACAGCATAACGCCATGGTCGTTGAAATCGCCCTGCCCAGCGGGTCAGCAGTGTCAAGACCACAACGAATGGTGAACTTGGCTGCGTCTCTACCCTCAGCAATAGCTTGGGAAAGAATTGTCCGAGCCTCCACCGGACACTGAGGCAGCACTTGCGCAACTGTATCCCACACAGAATGGGAGTAACAGCCCAAGAGACATGCAGTGTTCACAGACCGCAGGCCTGAACTGGCGGAAGAGAAAATCTTCCCAAATTGCTCCAGTTTCTTGGATTCCCTGTCCGGAGGTGCGGAAGGGAATGGGCTTGGGGACGCAGAGGCTTGGACAACCAAGCTCTTGGGGGTGGAGTGTTGGGAGATGAAAGCGGGGTCACCCGGGCGATGGCATCGGGCCACGTTCTTGTCTACAGGAGCCACCGGTGTTGGGCCTGGACCAGGTGTCCAAAAGAACATCAAAGTGCGTCGCTAAAGAGCAGCAGCCGCTCCATAGTAGCAGAAGCTGGCCGAAGCACCTCTGTCAGGAGATTAGTCCTGACGGCCACAGTAGGGCGTTTGAGGTGGAGAGCCTCGGCTGCCCTACGCAACACCATAGAATATGATCCGCCCTCCTCCGTAGCCACGGTAGAAGGAGATAGTGCGCCAGGTTCTGGAGCATAGTCCTCGTCACCCGCATCCTCATCCCAGTCCTGGTCTAACTCGCATTGGACTGCTCCCAGTCCTCCCCGTCCTCCATAGCCTGTGGAACATACGGAGGTGGGTGGACCAAGGGAAAGAAATTCCCAAACTGCGTTGGTCGACACTCTTCCGGCACCTGTCCCGCATCAGGGAGGGAGCCAGGGACGGTGTAGGCCGGGTTTGCGGTCGACGTCGGCGACGTCTATACCGGTGGAGGTCGCACAGGGCCAACCAGCATGGACGGGGATCCAGGCCTGGATCCACAGGGTCCCTCGGTGTCGACGCCGGAGTAATCTACGACGACTGGGTCGGCGATGTTGAAGAACGAGGACCCCCAGACGGGCCCGAAGTCGCACCGACAGGCCAGAGAATCCAAAGACAGTGCCATGGCTGACATGAACACCTGCAGCTGGGCCGGAGTCGCCGTTGGACCCGGAAAGGGCGGGTAGGCTATCAGCAACTACGTAGGCTCCACCGGAGCCGCAGGGGCGGCGCCACCTGCCCCCTTAGCCGCGACGCTTCAACTTTTTACCCTTCGCCTTAGCCGACTCAGAGTGCGAAGATTTCGAGTGATGGGGATGCCTCCGCGCCCGGTCGCCCGACCTCCCTCTGGATAGAGACCGTGAACGGCACGGAACCGACTTTCGGGCCTCCAGCCACTTTCTTGACCACTCCCGCAAAGTTTTCAGAGCCATGGCACGGCAGTGGGGGCACGACTCGAGTCGTGGTCACGCCCCAGGCAGTAGAGACACTCATGGTGCAGGTCAGTCACCGACATTGTGTGGGGGCAGGCCGCGCAACACTGAAAACCGGTCATCCCATTGCACCTGTAGATTGATATATTACTTGAAAACAGACAAAAGTCCCAAAAAAAACCCCGCAAAAAATGACTGGGGGTCCCACTCTCTCTGGATCTGTGCTTGCTGGCTTGGAAAAAGAAAGAACGGACATCAGCGCGCGTGGGCGTGTCTAAGTAGCTCCAGCGATGTCATCTCAGTGACTACTACGCCAGTGACGTACGCGGATCCGTACGACAATGCCTACCGACGCGCAGGGGTACTGCGGACGAAAAACCTTTCCGGAACCAGTCTGACTAGGGAAAGTCTAAGATAAGGACTCTATAACGAACGTGTAACTTTCAGATGCGTCCATCACAACTGTGTGCTCCGGATGGGGAAGGGCGAGGGATCTGCCATTGACCCAATCGCAATTCGTGAGCCACCACTGCAATGGTCGTGCAGTGCCCTCTGAGATCTGGGCGTGATCAGACAGGATGCCCTGATGCTGTGCCCACCAGAAATTCAGATCCCACTGCAGAGCCCGCTTATGCAATCTGGCATGATCCACTAGAAGGATGCAGGAGGCCATCAGCCCTAGGAGCCTGAGGGTCATCCTGACCAAAACCCGGGATTGAGGCTGAAAGATCAGAATCATAGCCTGAATATCACGGACCCGCTGCTCGGGAGGATAAACCCGAAACCGCGCCGAGTCCAGAACTGCTCCGATGAAGAGAAGATTGCGGCTTCGGCACATTGATGGAGAACCCCAGCAAATGCAGGAGGTCGGCCATAATCTGGAGGTGAGAGCCCACCTTCAACAACCAGTCGAGATAGGGAGAAGACTGGAACCCCTAATCTGCGCAGATGAACTGCGACCACCGCCATCACCTTCGTGAACATCAGAGGGGCGCTGGTAAGGCCGAAGGGGAGCACAGTAAACTGTAAGTGCTCATGGCCTACCGTGAACTGCAGTTAACGCCGGTGGGCCGGCACGGCGGGGATGTGGAAATATGCATCCTGCAAGTCCAATGCTACCATTCAGTCTCCAGGGTCGAGGGCAGACAAGACCTGAGCTATCGTCAACATCTTGAACTTCTCCTTCCGGAGGAAGCCGTTGACGTTCCGCAGGTCCAAGATAGGGCCTAGGCCCCCTTTGCCCTTCTTGCGTACCAGTAAGTAGTGGGAGTAGCAACCACGTCCTACTTCTGGCCCAGGAACGCGCTCGATGGCCCCCTTTACCAAGAGGGCTGTAACTTCCTCCTACAGAAGCCGCAAATGATCCCCCGATACGCGGTGGTGTTGCGGTGGCATGGCTTGAGGAGTCGTCTCGAAGGGGAGGGAGTAGCCCCTTCGGACAATATGCAGCACCCACCCGTCCGAAGTGACAGTGCACCAGTGAGAGTGGTGATGGCGAACCCGGCCCCCCCACTGGCATCACATGGGCCGAAAAGCACAGACTAGGAGGGTTTAGAGGCGGATGCTGCGGGGGAGGGTGTGGACTGGCCTCACCGTTGTCCCCGACCGCCTCCACAGCGATTTCCATGGCCGCCACCGCCCTGGATGTTAGTCTGCGGCGTGTGGCTGGCGGCACGTGTGGGGGCGCCCCTTCCTTGGCCACGAAAGGAGCGAAAGGCACATTGCTGGCTCAGGGCCGAGAGGCCCAAGGACTTGGCCGTAGCCCCGGAGTCCTTAAAGCGCTCAAGCGTGTGGTCTGCCTTGCCGCCAAAAATGCGACGGCCATCAAACGGCATGTCCATCAGTGTGTTTTGGAAAACGGCCGAAATGTTGGCGGACCTCAACCAGGCGTGGCGTCTAATTGCCACCATTGTTGCCATTGCTCTACCTAGTGAGTCGGTGGTATCCAGCCCACACCGGATAGAATATTTGGCTGCATCCCGGCCCTCCACAAGGGCTTGGCCGAGTTTGGCCCCTACCTCCAACGGACACTCTGGCAGCACTTCCGTGACCGTATCCCACAGAGAGTGGGTGTAGCGGCCCAAGAGGCATGCGGTGTTGGAAGACGGCAGTCCCAGACTAAGGGAGGAGAAGACCTTTTTACCGTACTGCTCGTATCTCTTGGATTCCCTGTCCGGCGGAGCCGACGGGAATGCGGTCTGGGAAGTGGATGCCTGGATGACCAGGCTCTCGGGGGTGGGGTGGGTGGACAGGAAAACTGGGTCGCCCGGGGTCGGGCGGTGGCGTCTGGCCATGTTCCTATCTACGGGCGAACCCGTAGCGGGCCTGGACCAAGTGCCCAAAAGAACGTCGGTCAAGGCCTCATTAAACGGCAGCAGTGGCTCTGTGGGGCATGACTGCGGTTTAAGGACCTCAGTGATGAGGTTAGTCCTCACGGCCGTGAAGGGGAGTCAAGGCCTTGGCAGCCATCATCAACACCACACTGTAGGTTGCCCCCTCCTCCGAAGTCAGAGGTGTCCAGACCACTGGCATCCCCAAGTCCACCTGTCCAGTCCTCTTTGAGACTGACACTCCCTGGTCAGAGGGTCCTCAGACCGCTCCCAATGCTCCTCGTCACCCATCCCCTGATAGTCAGGGTCATCAAACGATGAGGCTGGTTCATAGAAGGTAAACCACCCAAGCGGCGCCCAGCAGCGCCGTTCCGACGCCGGAACCGGAGCGAGGGAGGCATCGGGGACGGCGCCGCCTGAGGACGGCGCCGGAGGGGACACCTGACAGACCGACGCCGGGGGGGGGGGTCGTAAGGTCCACCGGTGACGACCCGGATCCCGAAGCGGGTCCAGTGGAGTCCCGCGGCGTCGTGTGGCGGTTTTCCGCCGTTCCAGGCGCCACAACACACATACGGGAATACTCACTTCCGGCCGGAAGTGGTGTCCCGGTCTAGTCCTCCTGCCAATGCTTTCACTTCCGGGGACTACGCATAAAGGAGTGAAGCACCTCCGGCTCGGTGCTTCTGATTCCAGATTTGTGCACTGAGCCCAGCAGACGGCATCGGATTGTTCTGCCCTTCTTGATTCCTGGATGTTCCACGGCACGACGAGTCACTGTAACGCTTTCCCCAAGCCTGCAAGCATTGCGTGACTTTTTTTCTGGCCGCTTGTTTCTCAACAGCGTGTGTTGCGCTGGCCTGTGCTTCCCCGAGCCCCCAGAGCTCAGACTACCTTGCGGGGTTTTCATTGCCGCTTGCACCGGTTGCTGAGCGCTAAGAGCGCTGTGTTCTGTTTTCCATTGGGACCAGGATTAACCCTTTCCCTGGCAGTCGCGCAGAAGCGCTGCTGTTTCTCTTTCCTTGAGTTGCCCTTTATATGGCACTGGTGCAGGAGCACTGCTGCATTCTCTGTTAGTAAGCGCAGGAGCGCTGTGACAGTCATTGCGTGTTTTTTCCCTTGCTTTTGGCAGTTGCGCAGGAGCGCTATTACAAGTGACCTGACGCGAGAAGCGTAGGAACACTGCTGAACTATTGCATGTGCCGCAGGAGCATTGCTCATACATGTACTGAGCCGCGCTATAGCGCTTACCCTGGAGTCTTAGTATTGGTCACTTACGCGCAGGAGCGCCTTCTTTTGTTTATTTGTACTTGGTGGTTCTTGCGCAGGAGCGCTTTCTTTCATTTCTACTCAAAGGCACCTGGACGCTACGTGCTGACCGTATCCTTGGTTCGGCACGAGTGTGTCTTAGTAAGTACCGGAGCCAGGGGCTCCTTCCTGCATGTGTGTTGTGGGGTGTTCTGCTGCAGGAATAGTACCACGTCCTAACCTGGTCTTCTCTTATTTTCTCAGCTGTGCCAAGTCCCTATCCTACGTCCCATCCACCAAGGCCACTCCTTTTGCTTAATTGGCCCCCATCCCTGGATCCATCAAATCCGTGACGGGTGTTATTCCCCGCGGAGGTTGTTTGGGAACAGGGGCGGGGGTCCCGGTCGTCTCTGCAGAATCGCTTCACAAGCCCAGGTGAGTCTTGTGGGGCGCCTGACATGTCGGGACCGTGGAGCTCTGCGGCGCCGGGCCCGAAGCTCTCTTCGGCATTGGGGCCGAAGCTCTCTACGGCGTCGGGGCCGAAGCCCCCGACCCGCTAGGGGCCCCAGACGGGTCCGAAGGCGCCGTGGAACCTGTCGGGGGAAGAGCGGTTCCTCATGGCCATGAGGAAGCGCTCGATCTCCCCCGGCATCGCGTCCTGCCCAGGGACCGGAGGGTGTGGAGCAGGCCCGACGCCCGCGACTCCGGAGGAGCCGCGTGGGCGTTGTCACCCGAACCCCCCCGCCGCGTTGCGCGAGCATCCGGGGGAGTCAGAAGAGCGATGACGCCTCTTCGACTTCTTGTGTTTCTTACCTGACGACGAATTCCGGTGAGGATCCGTGACCGACATTGTGCGGTCGCAATCCTCGCAGTGCTTAAACCCAGGCATCCCTATGGCACCGATCGGAGTTGTTCGACTTCGAAAAGAAGATCAAAAAGACCCAAAAAGTTAGTCAAAAAGTGACTAGAAGTACTGCTTTTTCCAGATCTGCGCTTGCTGGCGCGGAAAAAAGAAGAACTGACGTCAGCACGCGGAGGCAGCGTCTAAGTACTCCGACGACGTCATCACGGCGCCCACGACGGACGCTGAGCCACAGACGCCTACCGACGCACAAGGGTACTGCAACGCAAAAATTTCCGGATCCAGTCTGACGCCTGGGGATATTCTAAGGTAAGGAATCTATCACCAACGTGTCTCTTTCAGATATAAATCTATGCAAGATCCATTTTTGAAAAAGGCTGAAATTTTAACAACTTTTGCTGTGGGAATGATTTGTTCGAGCATTAACCAGGGTACCCAAAATGCCACTCAGTCACTGGAACATCTGGCAGGTCTTTGTCAACATCAGAGTGTCCAATGGAGGTAATGTTGCTACTGCAGGTGTGGGCTGAGGTGTAGGCCATGGGGCACTTCAGCAGGTCCTTTGGGAGGAAATGTATATTTAAATCCTGTGTCCCAATAGCATCAGGACCCTGTTGAACTTATTACTTTCAGTAAAACTCTTTCTGGTGGATATTCTAACTGCAGATTTCCAACCTTTGAATGTATTTGCAGTGTCACTAGAGACTTGAACCTGACAATCTCCACCTCTTTCTGATGGTCTCTAGCTGGTCATCTCCTGATGGGAAACGGAGAAGAGTCTGCCACTATTCAGGTTGCAGTGGGGCAGGACTTGTGTAGTCGTCTCTAATGCAAGGGTGACATCTGCCCCTTGATGCTAGACCCACTGAGACTTGAGATCCCACTGCAGAGCAGGCAGACAACACTTGGCAAAGTGGATGAGCATGATGCAAGAGGCCAACAAGTCTCATAGCGGAGTTCTCAGAGATCCAGGACAGAGGCTGAAACATCGGAATCGTAGCCCAAATGTCCTGGGCTCGCTGTGGCGGAAAAGCCCTTAACTGCAGTGTCCAACTATGTTCCCTCTGAGCAGTCGCAAAGCTCCTCACATTACAGCGGTTAAAATCCCGGAGCGCGCATACATTTCTAATATAATTATGCCTTTACATTACAGAGTAAATGTTGGTTTTCCTTTTTAAGGGTGGGTTAAATCAATCCCACCTCCCCTTAAACACTAGGGCAGGGCTAAAGAGAAGGAATCAGTAACACGCATTGAAAATGGCGATTCTAATCATCCACTTTAGACCACATTTGGATTTAAAACCATGCTTTTCTCATTTCCTGTGATAAACAAGAATGCGTTACTTACCTGTAACTGCAGTTATCCAGTATTGGTGTCTTTCATGGATTCACATGCCTGAATCATTCCCAGTCGTCGGAATGGGAGTCCCAGGTATATAAACAAAGTCATGTCCTATAGACATATAGAGAAATAGGCTTATAGGCCTCACATTAGTAACATATCCCTGTCCTGTTGTAAAAAGGACCAAACTCTAGAAAAGAGCCAATCAGCAGCCACCTCCCTCTAGAACCCTCCTGGAAGGAGCCTCAGTCCCTCAGATTTTTGTACGCACAAAGCTAAGTAGGCGTATCACAGAGAGTTAGGTGAGCCCTTCCAGGGGAGGCAGGAGGGTTGCATGTGAATGTATGAAAAACACCAATACTGGATAACTGCAGTTACAGGTACGTAATGCATTTCTTATCCAGTATTATGGGTGTCTTTCGTAGATTCACATGCCTGAATCAGAGTAGCCAGCAATGCATAAAGCACATTTCAAATGGTACAGTATATGCAAATCATTAGATATAAACATATCAAGCGACTAACAGGAGCATATAATTGTAAACAATAAATACCATCACATTACACAACAGAAATGTGCGTACATGAAAAGGATGGAGGGATGAAAGAAGGCTCACCTCTAGTGAAATAGATGACAAAGCACTGCTTGTCCCACCGCAGCATCCTTCATAAGCTCTGTGTCCAGGTAGTAATGCCTAGTGAAGGTATGTGGCGACTTCCATGTTGCCGCTCTGCCAATGTCAATGACAGGCACACCTGCGAAAAGTGCCATGGATGTGGACATCGCCCTAGTAGAATGAGCTTGTACTTTAGAGTGCAGAGGATGTCCTGCTTGTTCATGACAAAAAGAAATAGCTGCCGAGATCCAGCGGGAAATGCGCTGTTTAGTGAGCAGAAGACCTTTTCTGGGCGTGCTGTAAGCGACAAATAGCTGATTTGACTTTCTGAAAGCCTTTGTCCTGTCGATATAGAATTTTAAGCACCGCTTGAGATCCAATGAATGCAACGACCTTTCCGCTGCAGTAATGGGATTTTGGAAAGAAGGAACGCAAAACCACAGGCTCATTTAGATGGAAATCCGATGGGACTTTCGGAATAAACTTCGGATTTGTCCGTAAAATCACTGTCTTGTTTAAATTGCAGAAAAGGATCTTGAACCGAGAAAGCTTGCAGCTCACTCACCCGCCTCGCAGATGTGAGCGCAAGTAGGAGAGCTGTCTTCCAAGATAGATATTTCAGGTCAGTCCTGTGCACTGGTTCAAAGGGATGCTTCATGAGCTGATTAAGGACTGTATTAAGGTGCCAGGCAGGATGCAACATTTTCACCGGAGGGAAAGTCCTGTATAATCCTTTTAAAAATTGCTTGATCAGTCTGTGAGACCAGAGAGAAGGACCCGCTGAAGATCTCTTGTAATAGGATATTGCAGCCAAGTGGACTCTGATGGAGGAGTGAGCAAGACCGGACGTTGCCAAGTGGAGAAGATAAGGTAAAACTTGCTCCTGATATGAAGAGAAAGGGTGTATTCCTCGATTTTTACACCAGACGCAAAACCTCTTCCATTTCAAAGAGTATATTTTATTGGTGCTATCTGCTCGTGCTAGGATGGCTCTACAATCAGGTGGAATATTCAAATTCTGAAGCTCTCTGAACTCAGGAGCCAGGCGGCTAACCTGAGAGATGCCAGATTCGGATGTTGGACTGGTTTGTTGTTCATTGTGAGCAGAGATGGACACTGTTTCAGGTGGATCGGTGGCTCCAGAGATAAGCGGTGGAGTTCCGTGAACCAATGTTGCCGTGGCCAAGTCGGGGCTATTAAAATGAGTACAGGACTCCGCTTTCAGTTTCCTGAGGACTCTGGGAAGCATCGGGAATGGCAGAAAGGCGTACGCAAAGACGTTGCACCATGCAATCGAAAATGCATTCCCTAGAGACCCTGACTGGGGATGCCAACTTGCAAAGTGTGGGCATTTGGCGTTGGATCTTGTGGCGAACAGGTCGATCTGTGGAGACCCATCGCGAGAAGATTTGGTTGAGGATCTCCTGATCCAGTTCCCACTCGCGCAATGTTGTCGTTTGTCTGCTCAATGAGTCTGCGAGTACATTGTCCATGCCTGGGACGTACTCCGTCTGAAGAGATATCTTGTTTGTGATTAGCCAGTTCCAGATTCTCTGCGACTCGCGAGAGAGCGTTAGTGAACGTGTCCCTCCCTCTTTGTTGAGGTAGTGCATCGTCATGGTGTTGCCTGTCCGGACAAGCACAAGGGAATTCTTGATTCTTGGAAGAAAAGCCTGAAGGGCCAGGAAGACTGCCCGCAGTTCGAGGAGATTGATATGAAGTCCTCTCTCCAAGGGAGACCACTTTCCGCTTATCCGCAGTTCTTGCAGAAAAGCTCCCCAACTGTCCAAGGAGGCATCTGTTGTGATAATATGAGGAGTATCAGGAAGTAGGAATGTCAAGCCTTGAGAAAGGCTTCGAGATGACATCCACCATTGCAGGGCTTTGACCATCTGGGGAGTTACTTTTAGGTTGTCGTCGAAAGACCCTGTGCATTGGATCCACTGCTTTGAGAGTGCTTCCTGTAGAGGTCACATCCGAAGACAACAGTGAGGATGCAGGAGGATACACGATGACATCATCCCCAGGAGGGACTTGAAAAGGCAGACCGTCAAGGCCTTCTTTGATGCCACTAGAACACCTAGTGCCATAAGCTTTTTCTTCCTGGGATAGGAAAGTTTTCTTTGAACGCGTGTCCAGGGTTGCACCTAAGAAATTGATGCACTGAGAAGGTTGCAGTACTGATTTTTCTTGATTGAGTGTGAGACCCAAACAGTTGAAGAGCCTTAAACAGGCGTTGAAACCTGGACGCGTCTTCTGAGGATGGAGCCTTGATCAGCCAGTCATCCAGATATGGAAAATCTTGGTGATGGAGCTGCCTGAGGTATGCCGCCACTGGGGGAAAGACATTTCGTGAAGATGCGAGGTGCAGACTTGAGCCCGAAGGGCAGGACGCGAAATTGAAAGTGTCTGCCTGCTACTGCAAGTCTTAAGAATTTTTTGTGATTCTTGTGAATCGGGATATGGAAGTAAGCGTCCTGAAGGTCTAGGGACGTCATAAATTCTTCCTCTTCCAGTAACTGTAGGACTTCCTGGATCGTCACCATGCAAAACGACTGCTTCTTCAGGAATTTGTTGAGGGCCCAGAGGTCTAAAATTGGTCTCCACTTCTTCTCTTTTTTCTTTTGAAAACAGATTTTATTTGATAGATTGCACACATAGCACAGCACCCCGCATTCCGGAGTAGGCTGCCAATCTTAAAGCATCAATGAAGTAGCAATCATTGCATCATTTTGTGTCAAGCAATAATATCAAACTTAATGTCAACTTCCACCCCCCTCCCTCACCCCCCCAGATCTCCCCCCGGTCACACGCCGTCTCCCCTACTTTACATATCAGTGCTTGGTACAGAATTTACATGCACCGTCCATCGTGGCTCTTTATACAATCTCCATAGTAGCCTCTCACTCCACCGGAGGCTCCAGCCACAGGCCCCTATAAGCGGCCCACCTCTTCCATATCCTATAGTGCTTACGCGGGCAGCCCCGGGCCACAAAGATCGGCTGCTCCAGCCCCATACAAAAATCTAACCCCTTGTTCCATAATTCTCTTTTTTCTGAATTAAAAAGAAGCGGGAATAAAATCCCTTTCCCCATTGAGATGGGGGTACCTTCTCTATTGCTCCTTTCTGGAGCATAATAGAGATTTCTTGCAGAAGCAGCCGTAGATTTTTGTAACGCATTGGGCGGGGAGGAGTTTGGGGAGGGATTTGCATGTATTCCATAGAATGGCCGAATTGCACTAATTGAAGGACCAAACGGTCCTTGGTAATCTTTTTCCAATTTTTCAGGAAGTGGGTAATCTTTCCTCCAATTTTTAATGAGTGAAATGAAGTCTGGACTGGCTGAATAAACATGTCATTGTCTAAGTCCGTTGTTTTTTCGTTGTCCTTTACCCTGAAAGGACGACTTGGCATAAGAAGATTGCGGATTCTGTTGTTGGCGCTGTTGATATTGGGGTCGACTCTGGCCTGACGAGAATGAGGACCTGTATTGGCAATGTCCTCTATAGGAAGACTGTCCTCTTCCTCTATTTCCACGAAAGGACTGGTTCTTGTACTGGAGAAGGCCCAAAGCTCTCGCAGAGTGTGTCTTAATATTCTGTAATGCTTCAACAATTTTGGATCCGAATAGTAACTGGCCATCATACGGCATGTCGTATATCTTCGTTTGTACCTCAGGGCGGAACGAAGATGCTTTCAGCCACCCCTGGCGTCTCAAGACTGCTGCTCCCGCCAACTGGCGGAACCCTGTCGTAGCGATATCCATCGCACAGTCTATAATTTTTGATGCTGATGTTTCACCCTCTAGCAGAATCTTCTTCACCTCTCCTTGGATGTATCTGGTAACTGACAGATAAGGGGCTATATCTGCCCATAATTGCCTATTATAGCGTCCCAAGAGCGCTAAAGCATTTGCAGCCTTCACTGTCAACGCAGACATTGAGGAAAACCTTTTCCCAATGTTGTCTAATCTTCTTTCCTCCTTATCAGGAGGAGCCGATAAAGGGGCGTAAAGGATTCCTGGAGTTTTTCTGGGCCGCCTGTGTTACCACCGAATCCGGTTTGGGAAGTCCCGTCAAACAGGCCGGTGCAGTATCAGGTGCTCTATAGTTCTTGTCCAACCGAGGAATCACTGGAGATACAGAGGCGGGGTTTTGCATGATCTTAACCCCCTGGGTCCATAGATAATCGATCATAGGTATTGAACTAACTGCTTTTTTGATAGGTTCTTTGAAGTCACACAAGAAGCAGTCTTGTTCTTGAGAGACCATCGCGATCTTAAAACGTTAAGCAGTCCTCTCAACCACATTATGGAACCCTCCAATGTCGCCTGGTGGTGAATCTGCGGGCGCAGGCACTGGAGATGCGGGAAAGGGAATGACGTAGTCATCGTGCACAGATTGAATATCCTGCAGTTCACCCTCTTCTTGCTGGTCTTCCTCTTCTCCTTCATCAGAAGTTGGAGGATGTGGTACATCAACTCTCTCTGGTTGAATATTTAAGGGCAGAGGCCGTGGTCTTGGAGACTGAGTTACTGTGGCAGGCGGAGGAGCCGGAGACTCTGGAAACCTCTGTTTATAATCCTGAATGAGGTATCGCAAATCCGTAACTAAGGATGCTGGAAGACAAACCATAGGAGTAGGTGGCTGATATACCTCCTGATCGTCGTCCTCATCTGAACTCTGACACTTCACGTTGAGCTCCGAAGGACTTGTCGCCATTTGGAACATGTCACCCTCGTCTGAGTCTTCCTCCTGGAGGAGACATGCTGGAGGAATTGGTTGGACCCAGCTCGGTGATGTCTGGTGTCAGCTCCCTTTTTGTGATTTTAAGGCGTATGCATGTTGCCTGTAGGCCAGAATCCATCAGTCGACGAGTCAGTAGACGGTATGATAGTCGACGGTGGAGCGTCAACAGTTGACATAGCCGGCGGAGTCATCGTCATCAACGGCAAAGATATTCCTGTCATCGAATAGGTCTTTGTCGACGGTTCCTTCGTCGACGATGCTTTCGTTGACGATATTGGCTTTGTCGTCAAAGTTGTCGCCGATGCAGTAGTCGGCGAGGTCAGCGTCGACGGGGTCTTGGACATAGCCATCAAGAAGACACAGTCTATCGTCGACGACAAAGCTTTACCTGCCGTCAACGATGGGGTAGTAGTCGTCGACGATGATAATAATGACGACAATGACGTCGACGTAGAAACTGTCGTCGGCGTAGAAACATAAGCTGCTGCAGACAGTTTTCTTTGACGAAGATGTCGTCGTCGAAACCGGCTTCTTGAAGGTGTGAACTTCCTTCACAGAAGTTGTCTTAGCCAGAACCTCTGAAGACTTTTTTGAGGTCTTCTTTTGAGGAGGAGCCATAGGGCTAGGGGAAGCCACCTTTGGTCTATTAGGAGATAATTTTGAAGAGACTGAAGAACCTTCTCTCTCCTCAGAGGAATCAAGGTGGTCTCTGTCCTTCAGCCTCTGGAGCCAAATTAAGAGGCGCCCTTCACGGTCCTTGAGGGTTTTAGTGGAAAAGGTACGATATACCTTGCAGTCCTTAGCAAAATGATCCGGATACATGCAATACAGGCAGTCTTTATGCTGGTCATCAATATGTAGCCTTTTCTTTCCACAAGAAGCACAGGATCTAAAAAGACCCTTTTTTGGTGTGTCAGCCATACTCTCAAGTAGTCACTGAAGAAACAGGAAAAAAATATCCCAAAACACTGGAAAGCAGTTGTCAAGAAACAAACCTGAGCAGAGCTCAAAGGAGACTCCCTTAGCACAACATGCGGTAGAAAATCCGAGGGACTGAAGCTCCTTCCAGGAGTGCTCTAGAGGACGGTGGCAGCTGATTGGCTCTTTTCTAGAGTTTGGTCCTTTTTACAAAAGGACCGGGATATGTTACTAATGTGAGGCCTATAGGCTTATTTCTCTATAGGTCTATAGGACATTAATTTGTTTATATACCGTGGACTCCCATTCCGGCGACGGGGAATGATTCAGTCATGTGAATCTATGAAAGACACCCATAATACTGGATAAAGTGCTCATTCCAGGGCTCTTAAAAACTCAAAGTAAAAATATATTTGCGGTTATTGGGAGGTGTAATGCAGGGGAAATGATTTTCTTCTTTTTAGCACTAGTATTTTTTAGGAGGCAGATAGAGCATGATTGCAAGTATGTAAGTTAGTGTGTCTGGGGGAGAGCCTTAATTAGCAATAAACTTTTCCATTCCAGTCACAGCACCTGTCTACTGCGACTCAGAGCCAGCCCTTGCTCGGGGACCGCCTTAGACAAAAACAAATTTGGCACACTCACTGCTGGTAAATAAAATTAGACAAATGCGAGAGCAGGGAGTCTGCTTTTGTGTTAGTATGTAAAGGAGAGTGCTGCTGTTTGCATAATCTTACCGCAGCTGCTCCATCCCCTCTCTGAAGATTGGCGCCATGCCCACCTAGACGATGCCAAAAGCCAGCCCTGGCGGGGTTGCCCTGCTTTGGTTGTGTGCAGCAACGCTGCAGGACCCAACTAGAACAGGGAGAATTCTAAATTACGCCTATGTAGATTTGGGAACTTTGGGTTACATGAAGTTCCTACAATTACACCACAAGGCGTAATTACCAGACAGCATAAAATATACAGTTTTACAGTGAAAGGGTAGCGTAAAATGAAAGATTTGTATCTCACGTAAGTATGCGTAATTTTGCTGACGTCACATTATTATGCAAAAGCAAATCATGGGAATTTCACGCACCACTAGACCCAGCCACCCCAGAGGTCAAGTATGTTGCATAAGTGAGCTACAAAGTCAGTGAAGATGCAGAATTGACGCACTGAAGGAGAGGAATTTAAGAATATGGGGTTGTGCACAGAGGAAGAGCAGGAAGGGCCTGAAGGAGGTGAGGTGCAGTAAGGACAGAAGGGCAAAAAACATGCATTTTGCTAGGTTTACGCTGGGTGTAGTAATTCCTCTGCACTTCTGGGCCTTTTTTGGATAAGTAAAATATATTGGTTGCCTCTCTGGGATAGTTTAATGTACCAAAAAAATAACGCCCCCTTACACTTTCCTTACAGACCTCTGGAACTGGTGTTCAGCCTAGAAACAAAACAGGCTGCAGGCTGAAGTATAAATACATAAGCGCCCCTACTGTCTTTCGTGTCACTAATATTGTTGAGAGTATTGTTCCTTTATAAAGGAAACATTTCTTAAAGGCAATACGAGCATCAAACATTTGGTACGTACATGCTACATACAATGCTTTTGAAAAACCATAAGCGTGGTATGTAGTGCTAAATATTTTTTTTTTAATGTACTGTAGGAACCCGTGATATGTTGAATAACGTGGAGATGGTGAAAGAATGGAGGGGAGGAGAAAAGAGGCCAGCACTGCTTCTCTTTTCCTTTGAACCAAAGAATTATTCAGTCCTTACTAAATCAGACCTCTTGCTATTCTCTGCCTAGGACATTGCTTTTAGTTTTGATTCATTCTTTTTCTCTGTCCCTCCCTAGGGATGGTCTTCAATATGCTCTCTTTATATAGGGGCTGGAATGGCATTTGTGAGTCACGCACAAGTTACTACTTGTGTAACGATAGATCTGTAAGAGACATTAGTTAGTGATAGATTCCTTACCTTAGAATATCCCCAGGCGTCAGACTGGATCCGGAAATTTTTGCGTAGCAATACCCCTGCGCGTCAGTAGGCGTCGTCCGCGGCTCCGCGTCAGTCGTCGGCGTCGTTAGCGCCGGAATTACGTCATAGGAGTACTGAGACGCCGCCCATGCGCGCTAACGCCAGTTCTGATACACAGCTTTTCCGTGCCAGATACGCAGAGCCATGATAGAACCAACACTGGTGCCATAGATATTGGTTCGCAGAACGGGGAGGATGGGTGGGTCGGTAAGGAATCTCACTAACTAATGTCTCTTACAGATATATCGTTACACAAGTAATAACTTGTGCATCTGAAAGAGACACGTTAGTGATAGATTCCTTACCTTAGAATAGATACCCCAGCAATTCCAACCCCGGTGGTGGGTCTGCGAACCAATAATCACACCAGAAAGTCCTGGAGGACGGAACGGCCAAAGAAGCCATTCCTCAGGACTAGGCTGTCCAGACAGTAGTGTCTTGCAAACGTGTGCAGCGAGGCCCACGTAGCTGCCTGGCAAATGTCCTGCAAGGGCACTCCTCTGCCCAGGGCAGTTGTAGTCGCCGTGGCCCGAGTAGAATGAGCCCGCAATACAGCAGGGGGCTCCTTTTTGGCCATGGAGTAACATGCCTGGATACACAAGATGATCCACAGCAAGATGGTCCTCTTGTGCACCGCCTTTCCCTTCTTAGAGCCCACATAACCAACAAAGAGTTGGTCATCCACCCGGAACTGGCGTGTGTGATCCAGATAGTAAGAGCGCACGTTTTGGGTCCAGATGGTGGAGCCTCTTCCTCTTTCGAGGGATGCGGAGGCGGAAAGAAGGTGGGCAAGGTAATGGACTGCCCGATGTGGAAGGCCGTGACAACCTTGGGCAGGAAAGAGGGTCTCGTCCGCAACACAACCTTGTCCAGATGGACAGAGAGGAAAGGAGGTGTAGAAGAAAGAGCCTGGAGCTCACTCACCCTCCTGGCAGAGGTGATGGCCACCAGTAAAGCAGTCTTCAAAGTAAGAAGACGGAGTGGACAGTTATGGAGCGGCTCAAAGGGAGCACACATTAGGTAAGTACAAGATTCAAGTCCCACTGGGGCATCACGAAGGGAACAGGAGGGAACATGTGTGTGATGCCCTTCAAAAACCTATTCACAATGGGGGACTTGAATAAGGAAGGCTGATCAGGTAGCTGTAAGAAGGCGGAAAGGTACCCCTAGAGAGTGCCCAGAGCAGAGCCACTCGCGACGAAAAGCGTCTCCGAGCGAGTGCCGCCTTGGAAATTCCAACTTGCAGAACTGATGACATTGCGAGTTCTCTTCTGTGGCGAATAGATCTAACCAAGGCTCTCCTCATTGCTGAAGAGGCCTTGCGCCACGTCCGAGTTCAGACGCCATTCGCGATCCATCATGCACCGACGGCTGAGTTCGTCCGCCCTGGCATTCAGAGAGCCTGCCAGGTGTTGAACCACCAGGGTCATGCCCTGATGTTCCAGCCACTGCCAGAGGCGCAGAGCCTCCTGGCATAGGGTCCACGACCCCACCCCGCCCGGTTTGTTGCAGTACTACATGGCGGTGGTCTTGTCCGTGAACACCTGCACTACACTCCCCCGGACAGAGGGGAGGAATGCCTTCATTGCTAGACTGATCGCCCGCAGCTCCAAAAGGTTGATATGGAGCCGGGACTCCGCCGGAGACCAGAGGCCTCTGATCTCCACCTCTCCCATGTGGCCTCCCCAGCCCTGGAGGGAAGAGTCCGTCACAACCACGTGCTCCAGGTGGGGTAGGGAGAGGGATCTGCCACTGACCCAATCGCGGTCGGTGAGCCACCACTGCAGCTGTCTTGCAGTGCCCTCCGAGATCAAGACATTGTCGGACAAGTTGCCCTGATGCTGGGCCCACTGAAACTTCAGGTCCCACTGCAGAGCCCGCATCCACCACCGGGCGTGATGCACCAGAAGGATGCAGGAGGCCATCAGCCCCAGAAACCGCAGCGCCAACCTGACCGAGACCCGGGATAAAGGCTGAAAGATCGGAATCAGAGCCTGAATATCCCAAACCCGCTGTTCGGGTGGATAAACCCAAAACTGCGCCGAGTCTAGAACCGCTCCGATGAAGAGGAGCTTCTGAGAGGGACACAGGTGCGACTTCGGCACATTAATGGAGAACCCCAGCAAGTGCAGGAGGTCGGCCGTAGTCTGGAGGTGGCTGACGTCTGTCTGGGGCGAGCCCGCCTTCAACAACCAGTCGTCGAGGTAGGAGAAGACTAACACCCCTAACCTGCGCAGATGAGCTGCGACCACCGCCATCACCTTCGTAACACCCGTGGGACGCTGTTAAGGCCAAATGGGAGCACAGTAAACAGAGTGCTCGTGGCCTACTGTGAACCGCAGGTAACGCCGGTGGGCCGGCAGGACGGGGATGTGAAAATAAGCATCCTGCAAGTCCAACGCTACCAGCCAGTCTCCAGGGCAGCTAGGACCTGAGCCAAAGTCAGCATCTTGAACTTTTCCTTTCGGAGGAAGCCGTTGACGTTCCGTAGGTCCAAGATAGGGCGTAGGCCCCCTTTGTCCTTCGTGGGTACCAGAAAGTAGTGGGAGTAACAACCACACCCTACTTCTGGCCCAGGAACGCGCTCCATGGCCCCCTTGGCCAAGAGGGCATTGACCTCTTGCAGAAGTTGCAAGTGATCCCCCGACATGCGGTGGAATTGCAGTGGTATGGCTGGATGGGTCGCCTCGAAGAGGATGGAGTAGCCCCTTCGGACGATCTGCAGCACCCACCTGTCCGACGTGACAGTGCGCAGGTGGGGGAGGTGATGGCGAACCCTGCCTCCCACTGGCGTCACTTGGGCCTGAAAACTCGGACTAGGAAGGTTTTGAGGCAGGTGCTGCGGAGGCCGCCACCGCGCTGTTGAACATTCTGCGGTGCGTGGCTGGCAGCACGTGTGGGGGCGCCCCTTCCTTGGGCACGAAAGAAGTGAAAGGCACCCGATTGCTGGCGTGTGGCCGAGAGGCCCAAGGACTTGGCCGTAGCCCTGGAGTCCTTAAAACACTCAAGCGCATGGTCTGCCTTGTCGCCAAAGAGGCGACGGCCATCGAACGGCATGTCCAGAAGTGTGGCCTGGACATCGGCCGAAAAGTTGGCGGACCTCAACCAGGCGTGGCGTCGAACCGCCACTGTCGTTGCCATCGCCCTGCCCAGTGAGTCCGTGGTATCCAACCCACACCGGGTTGAATATCGCGCTGCGTCTCGGCCCTCCACCAGGGTTTGGGCGAGTTTAGCCCGCACCTCCTCCGGACATTGTGGCAGCACGTCCGCGACCGCGTCCCACAGGGTGTGGGTGCAGCGGCCCAAGAGACAGGCAGTATTGACAGACCGCTGCCCTAAGCTCAGGGACGAGAACATTTTCTTCCCGACCTGTTCATATCTCTTGGATTCCCTATCGGGCGGAGCCGACGGGAATGCGGTCTGGGAAGTGGAGGCCTGGATAACCAGGCTCTCGGGGGTGGGATGGGTGGACAAAAAGCAAGGGTCGCCCTGGGCCGGGCGGTAGCGTCTGGCCACGTTCCTATCCACAGGCGGACCTGTGGCGGGCTTGGACCAAGTGCCCACAAGAACGTCACACAAGGCCTCATTGAACGGCAGCAGAGGCTCGCTGGAGCTTGACTGCGGTTTGAGGACCTCAGTGAGGAGGTTAGTCCTCACGGCCGCGACGGGGAGCTCAAAGTTTAAGGCCTTGGCTGCCCTTCGTCAACACTACACTGTAAGTAGACCCCTCCTCCGAAGCCACGGTCGGAGGGGAGACAAATCCAGTGTCTGGCGAAGTGTCAATACCACTGGCCTCCCCAAGCTCATATGTCCAGTCCTGTTGAGACCGGCACTCCAGTGCCAGAGGGTCCTCAGACCCCTCCCAATCTCCCTCGTCACCCATCTCCTGTAAAACAGGATTAACAGACGGGGCCTCCTCATGGAAATAAAAATCTCCAAAGGCCGTCGGAAGAGGCGCCCAGCGGCGCCGTTCCGGCGCCAGAGTCGGACCGAAGGGAACAATGGGGACGGCGTTCACAGTGGGCACCGGGGGCGACACCCATGGGGCTGAAGAGGTCGACCGGCGATGACCCAGATCCGGAAGCGGATCTGGTGAGGTCCAGCGGCGCCGGGACCGAAGTCGCCGGCGGCGTCTGGGCCGAAGCACCCGATGGCGTCTGGGCCGAAGCACCCGACCCGCTAGGGCCTCCAGCCGGGACCGGAGGCGCCACGGAACCAGACTGAGGAGGGAGGGACCTCATGGCCATGAGGTATTGCTCGATCTCCTCCGGCGTCACGCCGTGCCCAGGGACCCGAAGGTGTGGGGCATGCGGCGACGCTTGCGACTCCCTCGGAGCCGCGTGGGCGGTGTCGCCCGAACACCCGGCCGCATCGTGCGAGCGTCGGGGTGGGTCGGAGGAACGTTGACGTTCTCCCGACCTCTCATGCCTCTTACCTGAGGACTTGGATCCTGACGACCGATGCCCACTCCCGGATCTGCGATGACTCCGACCCCGCGACTGGTCCCTCGACCTCCTGTGGGACCGGGATCAGGACCTTGAACGGCGCGGGGCAGACTGCCGTAGCTCGAGTCGCTTGTGGGATAGCTCCCGCCTAGCTTTAGACGTCAGAGCCCGGGAGTCGGAGCAGTTGCGGTCGTCGTGGTCGAGGCCTAAACACTTCAGGCACCGGCGATGGGGGTCCGTAACCGACATTAGTCGGTCACACTTCGAACAGGGTTTGAACCCGGGCATCCCTACTGGCACCGATAGAGTCGAAGACGTGAGGAAAGAAATGACCAAAAAGATCAAAAAGTTCAGTTAAAAAATGACTACGGGTAGAGCTTCTCCGGATCTGCGCTAGCTGGTGCGGAAAAAAGAACCGACGTCAGCGCGCATGGGCGGCGTCTAAGTACTACAACAACGTCATTCCGGCGCTAACAACGGACGCGGAGCTGCAGACGCCTACCGACGCGCAGGGGTATTGCTACGCAAAAATTTCCAGATCCAGTCTGACGCCTGGGGATATTCTAAGGTAAGGAATCTATCACCAACGTGTCTCGTTCAGATAAGTTTATTTTATCATTGGGAATGCCCTTTATAGTGGATAAGCAATCTTGCCATAGACTACTCTCCTTTTAAGGACTGGCCAGAATAGATCTGAAAGCCTTTGCAGCAGTTGTCCTGCAACTAGGCAGGAGGCACCGTGCAGCACTGCACCATCCCAGAAGTGGTAGCTGAGCTGCATAAGAGCTCCACACCTGGGTGGCTGGTGTCAGTTTTGCTTTCCCTTTTCTTGACTTCAGGTACACAGCATAGATCAATTCTTGGCAATAGTGTACTACTCCATGACATGGGGCCTTTTTAGATATTAAGGAGCCATTAGGCAGAACGAGGAAGTAGAAAGACAGTGAGGACTCTGCAGATAAAGTATCGACCAGAAAGCACTACCAGAGGGAAGCAACTTGTTCTTCTAATGGATACATTTAACAAATAGTTTCTTACCTGTCGGTGCAGTTTTGCAGCTTGAAGATCTTTCTGGATTCACTATGCTGTGCATTATTCCGCTGTCTAGTGGTTGGGTCCGGAATCGTAGTCTTTTCTTTTTTTTTCCGTAGCACAGGTGGGCATAGACGTCCCACCTTTTGGTGTACTTCCTGTGACGTCAGCACGCTTCCTGCGGAAGCTCCCACCTTTGGGCACCATCTTCGGATTATTTTTTTCTTGTTTTTGTGTTCTGTTTGAGAATCCTTTGGCAATGTTTTCTATTTCTTCCTCCAGTAAGTGATTTTTCCGCTTTGTCCTTTTAAGGTGTCTCTTTCGATATTGACCTTGTATTACCACCTTGTTCTCCTGCCTCTTCTCTCTGGCGGAGGTGGGTGGGTTCGCTAGTGAATCCAGAAAGATCTTCAAGCTGCAAAACTACACCAACAGAAAACTATTCGTTTTGCAGCGTGAATCTTTCTGGATTCACTATGCTGTGCATAGACTTTGTAGCGGTTTGTTTGGTTTGTGGCGGCTGGGTGGAAGATGAGCGTTGGTTGTTGAATATATGTTGAAGCACCTTCTGTCCTACTTGTGCTTCCTTGTTCATTTGTATATCCACACAGTAGTGCTTAGTGAACATGTGCACAGAAGCCCATGTTGCCGCCAGCCATATGTCTTGAATGGGTGTGTTAGCCAGAAAGGTATTGTTGCCCCTTTCTTCCTGGTAGAGTGGGCTTGTGCCCCTTCTGCTAGTTCTTGGCCTGCCTGTTTGTGGCAGAATTGTATAGTTTGTGCGATCCATCGTGCAATCGTTCCCTTTGTTACTGGTCTACCCAGGAAACTGCTTGTGAAGGACACAAAGAACTGCTTGGTTTTCCTGTGCTCTTTAGTTCTATGTAGTGCATTACTGCTCTCCTAGCGTCCAGGGTGTGCAGTGCCCTCTCTGCGCTTGTGGAGGGTTTCGAAAGAAGCTTGGTATTTGTACTGTTTGGTTCATGTGGAACCTTGACCCCACCTTTGGCATAAAGTGTGGTTCTGTTCTCATTACCACCCTGTCATTGTGTATTTGAATGTAGGGTTCCTGTAGTGTTAGTTCTTGTAGTTCACTTACCCTAAGTGAGGTGATTGCCACCAGAAAGGCGGTCTTCATTGTCAGCATTTGTAGGGAGGCCTTATAGATGGGTTCAAAGAGCGCTTTCATGAGTTCTGTTAGGACTAAATTTAGGTTCCATGCCAGTAGCGGCATCCTCTTAGGTGGTGCAATCCTTTTTGCCCCTTCCAGGAATCTCTTTACTATCTATGTGTAAAGAAGCTCTTTCCTGTCTCCTCTTGTGTAGGCTACTGTCGCTGCTAGGTGTACTCTTACCGAGGATGAATTTAGTTTTGCTTTCCGCAGGTGCGTGAGATCTCAGCACCGTTGATTCCCTTGTCATCTTCTTGTGTAGCTTCTTCTTGCTGCACCATTGTGTGAACCTCTTCCATTTTGCCACATAGCACCTTTGTGTGCTAGGTCTCCTTGCCTCCCGTAGCACCCGCAGGGTGCTCTCGGGTAACCTTAGGTGTGCAAACTGTCTTCAGGAGCCATGCCGCTAGGCTAAGGCTCTCTGGCTCTGGGTGTAGTACTTCCCCGTTTTGCATGGAGACTAAGTCTTTCCTTTTCCCGAACCTGTGGGGTGGTCCCTGTGCCATTTCCATTATGTAAATGTAAATGTTTTTGGATTTGTAATGCGCCTATCACCCAGGGGTCTCTAAGCGCTGAACGAATACCGCTGTGGAACCCTTCCTGGCCTGTTCCTGTGAAGTGTCCACTCCTGGGCACCCCCAAGGTGAAGCCAGGCATCCTAGCGTTGTTAGGGCCGGTGTGGAGATTAAGCAAGCTATTGCCCAGAGATGCAGAGTGGGACCCATGATTAGAGTAGGCACCTAAGTGAGAATTATCCGGTCCGAGGACATTGAGCCCAAGACCCTGCTGTGACGGGGATTGAACCCTGGTCCGGACCAGCCCTCTGCCTCAGGGTCTGCCGCTCTAATCGGTGAGCCACACTTCTCCACTCCACTGTCTGTGAGTACCGGGTCTGCCTGGCCCACTAGGGTGCCACCAGGATCAGTGTCATGTTGCTGGTTCTGCACTTGTTGAATACTCTGTATCAGCGGTATTGGGGGAAAAGCACATGCAAAGGTCTTCGACCAGCTTATCTATAGGGCATTCCCCTGTGATCGCTACTCTGGTTGCCTGGATGTGAAGTGTTGGCATTTTGCATTCTGGTGTGTTGCAAATAGGTCTATTGTCGGTGTTCCTCACCTCCCGAATAGCCTTTGCGTTTCTTGTGCATTGAGCTCCCACTCGTGGGATGCTGACGTCTGTCTGCTCAGCCAGTCTGCTTAGACATTGTCCTTCCCTGGTAGGTGTATGGATAGCAGGTCTATTTTGAGTGGGATGGCCCATCTCCATATTTCCTGCGCTAGGTTGGACAGTGCAACTGATTGTGTTCCTCCCTGTTTGTTGATGTAGAACATAGTTTTTGTGTTGTCTGTTTGTATCACTCTTTGGTTGTACAGTGGTTTCTGGAAAGACTTCAGGGCAAGGAAAACGGTCTTCAGTTCCAGGTAGTTGATGTGTCTGACCGCAGCTGCTGGAGTCCGCAGACCCCTCACTTTGAGTTTGTTCATGTGTGCTCTCCCATCCCTTCAGGGATGAGTCTGTGGTGATGGTCACTGTTGGGTTTGGTGGTGTTAAGGGCTTCCCCCTCGTTATGTTCTCCCTGTTCCACCACGTAATCTCTTCTTGCACTGCGTGCATTACAATCACTAGATCTTCCCAATTTCCTGTATCCTGTGACCATTGATGTTGAAGCCATTCCTGGAATGGTCTCATGTGGAGCCGTATATTGGGACCAGGTGTATGCAGGACGCCATCATCCCCATGATCTTGCTCGCTGTCCTCACTGTCAGAGCTCGCCCCTTCTGGTAGCGGTGGGTCTCCTTCAGCAGGGCCAGGTTTCTCTGGTCGCTGGGGAAAACCTTGCACTGTATGGTGTTGATCAGTGCCCCCAGGAAGATCTTCACTTGCTCTGCTTCCATTGAGGATTTTCCCCAGTGTATGGAGAATCCCAGGTCTGTGTGTCTGACCCGCTGTGCGTGTTCCTTGCATGTCCTGTGTGAACTTGCTTTTATTAGCCAGTCGTCAAGGTAAGGGTATACACTAATCCCTTCCCTGCGCAGGTACACTGCCACCGCTGCGAGACATTTGGTGAATACCCTTGGTGCAGACTTTAGTCCGAAGGCTAGGGCTGTGAACTGGTAGTGTTCTTTGTTGATGGTGAACCTTAGTAGGTGTTTGTGCTGCCTGTCCATGGGAATGTGCAGGTAGGCATCTTTGAGGTCTATGGTGGACATGAAGTCCCAGTCCCTTATCTGAGAAATGACCTCTTGGAAGGATGTCATTTTGAACTTGTCTTTATGTATTTGTTTAGGAACCTTAGATCCAGGATGGGTCTTAGCGTTTCGGCCACCTTTGGAACTAGGAAATAGTTAGAGTACACTCCCTTGTTCCTTTCTCTGAATGGAACTGGTTCGATGGCCTCCTTTCGGAGTTCTTGTGATTACTCTAGGAGTAGCGCTAGTTCTTTTCCTGAATACGCCTTCCTTTTTGGTTTTCTGTTTGGTGGTTTCTTTTCCAGTTCTATGCAGTATCCGAACTGTATGATGTGGAGTATCCATTTGTCTTTAGTTATCTTCTTCCACTCCTGGAAGAAGTGTCTTAGCCTGCCTCCTACTGGTGTTACATGTTCATCGATGTTTGGTCCGTGTAACTCCTGGTCGTGTGGGTGGGCACACTTGGCGTGATGGAGTCACTTTGAGGTGGGTTGTTGGCCCCCTCTTGTCTGCCCTCGTCCATTCGCCCTCCTGCAAAAGGACTGGCCCAGAGGCTGGTACTGCCAGGTTTGCTTTTGCTGCCCTTGCTGGGATTGGTTGTCGCTCTGGTGCGCCTGCTGGAATGTCTGGTGTGACATTCCTGGCTGATTTCCTCCCCTTCCGTTTGGTCTCCGTGTCGGGGTACCCCTTCTCATCCCTCTGAATTGTAAGGCCCCCATGGACCTTGCAGTTTCATTTTCTTTCTTGAGCTGGGTGAGTTTCTCATCCACTGGTGCCCCGAACAGTGTCTCTCCATTGAAGGGAGTGCTTAGAATGTTGTTCTGCACTTCCAGCTTGAAGCCTGAGATCCTAAGCCAGGCCTGCCTTCTTTCTGCGATTCCTATCATCATAAGCCTGCTGGATGTGTTCGTCCCATCCAAGGCAGTTTTCAGGCAAGCATTTGCTACATTTTTCCCCTCTTTCACCAGGTGTGATGCACTTTGCTCAAGCACCTCCCAGAGGAATACCAGCAGTTGCCCCATCTCGTCCCAATGTTGGTACTGGTGTCTGTTCAGTAGGGCGTTGGAGTTCGCCATGCGCCAGTGTACTGCTGCATTTCTCTCCATCTTTCTCCCAGTCAGGTCCATTCTCCTACTTTCTTTGTCTGGTGGTGGGCCCGATGTTGGCCCTCTTTCTGGTTGTTGCCGCAATAATGGAGTCCGCCGTGACGAATCCCTGGATGTAGGGAGGATCCTGAGAGGAGTGTTTGTATTTTTTCTCCGTCCCAGGTGTGACAGACCTGCAGGTTGCTGGATCTTTGAACGCCTCCCTCCCTTGGTCCATGACACTCTGAAGCATGGGGAGGAACTGACTGAGTGGGGAGCAGGGTCTCTAAAAGGAAACATGCCTTCGGTGTTTCCTCCTCCAATTTGACTCCATAGGCCGCTGCAGTGTTCATGATGACCATGTAATAGGCCCCTATGTCATCTGGTGGCGAAGTCCTCGAAGGATAAGTCTCCACTGGCTCTTCCGGAGTCGATGTCCTGCCATTCCAGGTCTTGTGTCAGAGGATGCCGAGCTGAAAGTCGTTCGCTGGTCATAGTCTCCTTCCTCATAGTATAGGCCCTCTTCCTCGAGGTGTTCCCGGGGCTCAGGAGTTTCCGGCGGCCCTTCGGCGTCAAACGCCTCTCCTATTTCGACGATAGTCTTCGGCGTTTGACGGAATCGTGAACCTTTTCATTTTCTCGTCGAAGTCTATCTTCCTTTGCAGGATGTTCTCCATTTCGGCATCGAGCCTTCTTTGTCCTCTCCATCTCGGCGGCATGCTCGGCGTTGAGCGTTTCGGCCTATCTAGTAGACGTCGATGCGACCTTCGGGTCCTTCTTCGAAGTCGAGCAGTCCTTTTCGGGGACGTGCTTAGACGACCTTGGCTTTTCGCCAGCCTTCGCCGCCTGAGAGTCGTTTTCGAAGGATCCGCTGGGCTGTCTGTTCCTGGGTGCAGCTGCGGCCGTCGAGGTTTTCGGCGCCAGTGTTAACCTCTGTTTTTCAAGAGTCCTGATCGGGCTTGCAAGAGTCTGTTGGGGGTTTTGGGGTTGACGTCTCTCCTACCTCTTTAGAGGTCTTCTTATCGGTCTCTACGACCATGTAGTCATCTGGTCCCTCAGCGATGTTGTCCTCTTAGTCGATGGAGGCCCAGGTCCCGAAGCGACAGAGGTTGGCCCTTGCCTTGCATAGTGTAGTTGGCTCTCCTCTGTCTCTCTCTAACCCAGAGTGTCTTCGGGGTGAAGGCGGAGCAGGTGTTGCAATCCTTGCTCTCGTGGTCGAACGGTAAGCAGAGGTTGCAGACCGGGTGCTGGTCCTTCTGCACGTATTTGTGATGGCAGTCACAGCAGAATTTAAAGGGTGTTTTGTCCATTCCTGCGCTCAGGGGGCCTCCTGTGGGCCCATTCTCAGTTGGACGTCGAAGATCGCGAAGTTATCCTCCTTTGTCGTCGTCGTCCCGGCTTGGTGATCTTGCTCCTTGGTATCCTTGCCAATCTTTTCTGTGAAAATGTCGCCCTTTTCTTCTTCTTTCCTCCAAAAACTCTGGAGCCTCTCGGTGACGATCCAGACCCAACGGCGGAAAAAAGAATCTGAAGATGGCGCCCAAAGGTGGGAGCTTCCGCAGGAAGCGTGCCGACGTCAGAGGAAGTATACCAAAAGGTGAGAGACGCCCACCTGGGCTACAAAAAAATAAATAAAAATAAAACAGACTACGATTCCGGACCCAACCACTAGACCGCGGAATAATGCACAGCATAGTGAATCCAGAAAGATTCATGCTGCAAAACTGCAGACTCAAACATTTTTGAATGGATACCCAGTTGATTAGAAACGACATCCAGATGTTAGCCACCTTTTGGAGCAGGTGCAAAATTGACTGGTGAGCCTGCTTCCAGCAGCAAGTAGAGCTACCCGACCTTTGAAAACAGACAGTAACTGCCACAATCACTTGTGAACACCTCAGGGGACAGCACTAAACTCGAAGGGAGTACAGCCAACTGAAAGCGTTGTTCTCCCAACTTGAACCACAGGTAACGCCGGAGGAAGTGCAGGACAGGTATATAAAAAGACACGTCCTTAAAGTCCAAGGACAAAAATCTGATTTACAGCAGACAAACTTGGAGCCAGAGTGAGAATCTTAAATTTGTCCTTCAGTAGCAATGCATTTACCAGGAGAATGTCCAGAAGGGGCAGAGGCCCCTCTCTCATCCTTTTGTTTTAGGACAAGGCAATTGTAATATTACTTTCATAGTCTGGTAACTGCAGAAAGGCACGTTTGGAGAGTATGTGATCCTCTACGGTTTGCTCGGGCGTGGGAGGTAGAGCAAACCTTTAAACTATCTGAAAGACCCATTTGTCTGATGTAATGATCTTGACCGAGGGAGGAAATGTTGGATCTTTCCCCCTACCTGCCTGGCAAATAAAGGAGAAACTAAAATAACTTTGTAGTTGCTGCAGCAAGGGGGGAGGGGTAGGAGAACTGTAGTCCTGGCTCCCTGCAAGTTATTTGCCAGTTCGGTGACCCCAGCAAATCCAGTTGCTGCACCACTAGTTGGCAATGTGTGCCACTGTCTACAGGCCAGCACCTTTGGGTAACTTCTGAAAGTACAAAACTAGTGGAGAAAATGTTTTTGCTGGTGTTCATTCATAAGGATCGTGTAATTGATTGATTGTCTTTAAATCTCTAGAGCAGAGTGCTTTCCGCCCCCCAAAAAGGGTCTGGACCCTTCAAATGGCATGTTCGTTAAGGACATCTGTACATTAACAGAAAATCCAAAAGACAATCATCAATGCGTGCCTCAAGACCATGCTGGTATGAGCAGCCATGCCTATATAATCTGTGTTAGCTAGGCCTGCACAAACCTTTGTTTGCTCCATCCCTTCCTTTGTGCCAAAGATACTATGATCTTCTGGACCGCTAGCAAGATCTAGCTAGCCATGTCCCAGAGAGCATGTGTGTATTTGCCCATCAAGAAGAACCGTGGGGCCAAATTCTCATGTGACAACATTCTTTTACTGAATGAGTCCAATTTATATTCCCCGTCTGGAGGATTGGTCAGAAAAGTTAACCTCAACTTTGATAGTAAAAGCCTTTACAGCAAAACGGGGTCACTGTCCGAAAAGTCAAACTGGAGGGCACGATTAGGGTATTGGCCATGTAGCCACTTAAGTGTCAGTAGGATGCTGATTCAAATATCATGGATTAGAAGCCTTAGTAGACCCTGGCTGTAGAATCAGAGGACATTTATCTTAGTTTGGGGAGGGGAAATGGAACCTTTGGACTACCTCACACCTTCGCTTTACAACTAGAGGGGGAGGGGGGTGACCGTAAGCTCATTACAAGGCGGCTGTAGCACCCACTCATTTTAATTGATTGGTAGCGCTTCACAATGGTTTTTAACTACTTACTCTTAATTGAGGGGGGGAGATTGCTTTTGGGGGACTTTTTCTTTTTGTTTGACTTCTGCTGCTTGTGGCATAGCGTAGCCGGTCCCCCACGATCTCCTAGTGACTGATTGTGTGAAGGGACGCGGCTCCTCCCCCTGCCTCCGTCATTTCCGCTGACGGCACAGCATTTAAATCAAGATAGATGCCCGGCCACTCAGCGGACGAGCCAACAGCAAGCCCATCTGCACCAGTCAGCGCCCCGGAGGCGGCAGGGAACTCTGCCGGCTTGAACCCACCTTCAAATAAGGTACTTGCATACGATAGGGAGACTCTTTGAGATGGGCTCCTTTTCCCAGTGTAAAAAAAGCTAACAGAGACTAGCTTTTTCTTAACGGGGTGCAAACACTGTAGCTGGGGTGACAGACACCCTAAACACAATGCCCGTGCACAATATACAAAGAGAGGAAGTGCCTTGCGGGAGTCCTCTTGTATAGACCCTCAGGTCAGGCAGGGGTGTTTTTTAAGTCCATTTGCGATGCAATTTTTCCTGTGGCCTCCAGATTTAAACACTTCCTCGTCTTAGGGGACTTTAACATACATGGATCAACAGGACACCTTGGAGACGTTGTCTGTGCTGGAATCCCTGGGTGCGCTCAGTATCATCCCATGCGCGCTTGTCCCCACGCAGGAGAAAGGTCATACCTTTGATCGGGTATTTGCAAATTGCTTAATTCAGACAGAGCCTCCTCTACCCCTACTCAGTCAGATCACTATCTGATCAGTTTTAGGCTATCTAAACTGACCAAGCACTCATTGGCTCAGGTTAAGCAGCCATCTTCCACCTCCAAACCTTTTTATGAGATCACCCCGGATGCTCTTAAATACGAAGTAGACCTACATCCGCCTATTCTCACTGGTGACACAGCTGGATGCTGAGGCTCTTGTAAAGTGGATTGCAGAAGGCACTTTGACCCTTGCTCCTCTTACCCCGTGCCCCACTAGAATAATTTGACATTCAGGTTCCTGGTTTAACAATACCTTACATCAGTGCAGAAAGGACTGCAAATGCCAGGAAAAAGCTTGGAAGGATTTTAAGGCGGAAAATAAAAGGAACTATAAAGAGGCTTTAAGAGACTATCACAAAAAGATACAGGTAGCTAAGAGTAGCTTATTCGATCCAAAAATGTATTCTGCGGGAAACAAAAGCAAAGAAATTTTTGACATTGTCAAAAGCTGCTCTTCACCTAGGGCTGCGACCAGGCTCTCCCCCCAGTACAGAGACAGCATTACTGGAGGTATCTAAATCCATCGGAGACACTTTGGACGCAGGCGACAAAGCGGTCCTGGTCCTCTTAGACGTTTCTGCGGCTTTTGACACCGTGCCCCACGGCCCCCTTCTTCAGAGGTTGAGTCAGTGTGGGTTTGAGGGCACAGTGTTGAAGTGGTTTGCCTACTTGTTAGAGGGTAAAAATCAGGAATCTGGTCACCTTTTTTGGCCAGTATGCTACCTTTGAGCGTGGGTGTGCCACAGGGCTCTATCCTGAGCCCTGTACTTTTCAATCTGTACATGGGGCCCCCCTAGCTACCATGGCGGAAGAGAATGAGGTTACAATAATATCGTATGCCGATGACTCAAATGCTGTTCACCTGCAGGAAGGGAGTAGTTCAACGGGGAGAAGAACAAGTGCCTGAAAGAAACTTTTGCCTGGTTCAAACAGAACCATCTGAAATGTAACAGACAAGTCTGAAATCATTTTCTTCAGCTCCCCCCATTGGACTCATGGAAACAATGGTGGCCCAAAGACATGTCTCCTCCCAAGTCTGCAGTCAGGACTGTAAATAACCTGGGAGTAAAAATGGATTATGCTCTTTCTATAGTATCTCAGGTTCAGTCGGCAGCCGGTACCTGTTTCTGTCTCCCGAAGATGCTCTGGAGGTTTTTATCTCTACTACAGACAGCGCATAGAAAAATGGTTATTAAGGCCCTTATCTCTAGATTGGACTATGCCAACGTCTTCAACCTGGGCCTCCCGGAGTTCTTACTCAATAGATTGCAGGTAGTGCAGAACACGGCAGCTAGGGCTGTTCTGAGTCTTGGGCCCAGAGATCGGACCTCCCGTCATCTTAAGAATTTGCACTTGTTACCGGTCCGCAGCAGAATTCGCTTCAAAGCTCTGGACCTGGCTTTCAAGGACCTGCATGGTATGGGAGCAAAGTTTGCAATTGAAACCAAAGAACCAACTTCAATAACAACAACATTCGTTCCCAAACTCTAACCAATTGCAAAACCACCAATGTGGTGTATCTCCTACTTTGCCCATGCAACAAGGGTTACGTGGGTGAAACAGCAAGGATGATGTCCACACGTCTATCAGAGCATAGATCAGCTATCCGCACAGGTAAAGAACTAGCCCCCCTAGTTAAACATTACCAGGAGGCCAAACACAATCCCAATGATATTCGTTGGTTCATCCTAGAAAAAAATCCATAAAACGTCTGGTACACTCAGCACACAGGTGCGTAAATGTCGCGAAGTGTATTGGATTTTTACCTTGGACACGTATACAAAAGGCATGAACAACGAAATACCGTGGGACCAAGTACTGAAATACAACCATGGTTAAAAATAGGCTCCTACATTTCTCTAGTCCGGACACTCTCTTGACTTTCAACCCCACCCAGACACTTTGTGCCACTGTTTATCATTGTCTAATACAAAATCTCTCTCCATCCCGCACTAATTTGGACAATCTGATGAGAACTACATTAGTCATTGAGCAACGACGAGTCCATCTCTCCCTTCCAATATGTCTGCCAACTTTCAGTTTTGGTACAGAACAGTATCGTGCATAGTCCATCTTCGACTATCATGCCAAAGTAAGCGCGCAAGCGCATGGCCACACACAGTGACCCTCTCGGTTTAAATACACCCGGCGCCACTTAGCCCTTCTTTATCCCGGGCTCCATTGATACTTATATCAAATGAACCATCGAACCACGAAGGATTCATTTCACCCTTCCAATATGTCCGCCAGTTTTCAGCACTGTTGCAGGACGTTACCATGCATAGTTAGTTTTCCACCTCTATGCCAAATCAAATGCACACACGCATTGGCTCCTCACAGTGACCCCTCTAGTTCAAATACATCCGGCGCCATTTATCCCATTCCATCTCTGGCTTGACTTATACAGACGCCGGCAGGACCCCCACATTGGAAGGTGATCGAGAGACAACCATCAGGTAAGCATCTATCCGCATAGAACGACGCTCCATTTATCAGCGTCCATGCACGCCTCTTAAGACACAGCCTAACAATAACCTTTGGCTTTGTGTCTCCCCTCTAGCCATTTAGAGTGTCTCCGAACCGCTATTTAAATGACGGCACCCGTCGGCTAACGCCCAGAAGCCTACAGACCCCCATTGTATATACAATGGACGTAAACTAAAGGTAACGAGTTGTAAATGAATACCCGTCTTCTAGCAGCAAAACATAATGACATGCTGGAACAACCTCTCTAAAATCTAACTTTGTTTATGCCCCCTTCGACGCTTAGACTATTAGTGCGACTAAAACCGTCCAAAGATCCCCGCCTAGAGAACTATTGAATTTAATTAGCAGGTATTTATTTGGCTCTTAATATCATGACTATTGGCAGCTGCATCAGACCACCATCACTAACCGCTTACCATGAATGTCCTCTGATATACAGGTTATCTGCACATCATCTCCTGGACACCAGCAGTACGTAGCCTCTTAACCATATAGGAGTAACCCTACAGGTAATAATCCTGCCTTGTTCCACCAATTAGTTCCCATGACACTAGTAATACCTATATAATCTCTGCGTTTGTCACTCCCATTTCACAGCTTAATATTCGAAGCTCACTCCTAAATAACAGGACACCTGGAAATAGAAAAACAGAAACAAACTAGTAAAATACATTAAAGGTACCCATCCACTTTGTAACCTGCTTGTTTACTCTCTGAATCTTTACATCTTGGGCTACCCATATTTACGCACTCAATATTTTGTCATCATTCAGCGCCCACATCTCCAAGACAGACAACCCTCCATCTTAGATTACTCCTTTTCCCTTCCTGTGAGAATCAACACCATCTATACGTCCAGGTACAACTATGGCTTCCCACATGCCCCCGAACTCATCTGTTCTTTTCCCCCCTGCACCCCATTTCTAACTTTTTTCTTATATCCTTTATCATCCTTGACACCCCTTCATAGCTTTATTCCCCCCTTTTACCTTATTTCTAACTCTTCTCCTATATTCTATATCATCTCTTATACCTCTTCAATCCTTCACGAGCCCTTCCCCTCTTATTTTAACCTGTACGACATCAGTACCTTCTGTCTTCATGCAGTCAGCATTTATATCTCAGAGTGTTGTATAGACTATTACCCTATATGCCCTTCCCCATTCCTCTTCCCTTACCCTCCACCATGCTGCGTAGCAAATGTTACATGTAAAGTAAAGTTTTTTTGCAATCCATCAAATGTATTAGCCTAAAATGGGTAACAAACTGTATATAACTGTAAATATTAGGACAGGTTCAAGCACCTTTAGGACACTAATGTCATGTTTTGTACCACTGTATAAATGTATCACAACAATCCTCTCTGTTTTTTAACATGTATATATTTAGGACATTTCACGGACATTGACAAGCACTGCTATTGTTTATATCTTTCTATATGCATAGGTCCACTTGGATACCCACATGGCTCCCTGATGAAGGCCCTCAGCCGAAACGCGCGTAGATGACATACTTAGCCATGTTTCTATGTACAAATGTGCTAAAACAAGCTTCCGCACAGATCAAGTCAAAATCATTTATCTTGAAATATGTATAGGATACAATAATATGTGTATATATATGTAGATAAAAAGTCACATGTATAACGGAGGCATGCACAAAATAATTATTTGTAATTAAGTAACAATGCTTTTTATCATAATGAAGATTGAATAAAATAAAAGCCATAATTTTGTACCATGCATTTTGTTCACTCATAGTTTTTGCTGTCACTAGTCCGTCTTTGTCCTCTGTCTAAATACTAGTTCCTAATTACTTTTCTTCCAAATATTATACCCATCCCGAATTAGGAACTCTAGTCGGGGATACCCCTTCCTCCTTACATATATGGGAGCAAAGTACATCTGCAGAAGAGTCTTTTTACGTACCTGGCAGGTCTTAGATCTGCCGATCAACATCTTATGGTCACCCCTAAGTATCTCAGAGCCCACAAAGGAGGTCGCTCCTTTCAAGTGCAAGTGGCTGGACTTTGGAATAAGCTGCCTCTTCCTCTTATGGAAGGTCACTAACCTGCTCGCCTTCAGGAAACTGAAAACCTGGTTGTTCCAACAAACAATATAACCGTCTTTGGTTTTTTCTTCTCTTTTTTCTCCCTCTGCATTGTTTTTTTTGTCTTAGCACCGGGATACTCTTGAGTAGCTGTTTGCTCTCTAAATCTATTTTCACACAACATAAGAGTCTGACTTGGTCTTTTTAGGTTTGTATCTGTACTTTAACTTCCTGTAACCTCTCTAGAGTACTGAGATTCAAAACTTAGCCTCCGAGTGCATAAGGGAGGGCATACTTACCGCACGAGTTCGAATTGCAGCTGAAACCTAGGCACCATAGAAAAACCACCTTCAAGTCAGTGACTAACCCCCGTTTCCTTCAGTCAAGAGACAGTTTGAATCCTGTAGTTTTGGAAATTACATTTCCCTAGCAAACTGAAGAAATGTTTAAGGGCCATCGGAAGCCCTACGACAGTTGGTAGTGGATATCTAGAAAAAAAAAGAGAAAAAAAAAAGAATAAAAAAACCAACACACCAGCAGTTATAGGTGGTTGCTGCTCCGCCCTACTCAATTCTGGGGCAGTGAGAAGCCTTACAACACCATCTGCTGGTGCCTGGAGATATTCAAAAGAGGAGTCTGGAGTTAAAACTATCCATCATAATTTTGCGATATATCACAGACTAAATATTAAAGTTTTGCTGGGATAACCTTCGAGGAGATTCACAGCATTTCATTATAGTGAACTTTGCACACCCCTTGGATATCAGAGTTCTGGGACTCTGTTCAGAATTATTCTGGCTATTATGACTAACCAAGCGGACGATGCAGAAAATAGAAGCAGCAGCAAATTAGAAAGAGGTCGTAAGTTGAGGACACAGGAGAAACAAACGGCAATAGCAGTAAAAAGGAGCAATAAATTGAACACAAAACAGTTTCCCTGTAAAGGGACAAAGCACAAATGTTCTAATAATTGAAATAAAATGAGCACTACTCTCCCAAATAGGACTGCACTACCAGAGCACAAACAATTCAGACCTGCTTGCTGGTTCCAAAATTAGGGGTAGACATTTCTCATGGGGGCCACCAACCATGCAAACAGCACTCGAGGCAAAGAGTCCATGACACCGGGATAACATATTACAAAACAGTGGGCCTGCTTCACAAAGGTAAACACTTATGAAAGTTTAGGTTTGTTTTAGAGTTCACAAACTCAGATTTAATAGTAAGTTTACAACTGTGGGGCCTCCGCATTCGGAGTGGAGAACTGCGCACATACAAAGGTAGGACATGCCCATTTTTTGTTTGCTGCGTTCTCTGCCCTGAATGCAGTCTCAAGAGACCTAAACTTACCATTAAATCAGAGTTTGTCGATTTCACAAAAGTAAACTGACTTTTTTTTGCATGTTCCCCTATTTTGAATCAGGCCCAACACCCGATATTTTGATTTTAAGACTAGTTATAAAGACTACGTCGCAATCTCCTATTGTTCAGCTGTATGATTATGCGGTAGGAGTATGACCTGCTAAATTCAACTTTGAGTCTCTAATTAGAGAAAGAATTAGGCTATGTTGTGTGCGCTACTGATGGAATCAATGGTCTTCCAGTTTGGATTAGGATTTGAAAAGTTTAAAATTCAACAAAACTGGAGGAGGAGCTACGAGAGCATCCGGGATGGTCGCGTGAGTACAGGGCTCCCGGGACCCCCGCCGCTCTTCGCAAAATATCCTGACGCTACCCCGATTTTTCCGATGGATTACTGCAGATGAACCCTAGCTGATACCTTTGCTCTTCCAAGAATTTGATTTGGACTTTGGGAACCGCATTTACGTTTATTTGAACTTTTGAGGCCCACCTAGCGGTGAAGCCGGGGGCTTGGCAAGCTGGCACGCCGGGAACAAGTTGAACAACAAAGGCTAAGGGGTCTTCCCCCAGTAGCCCTGCATCAACTTTCAGTTTTGCTTTTGGGTCCTGGCACTATCAGAACGCAAGACTGTTCCGTGTTGTCGGAGGCCCTCTGCCTCATCAACGTGTGCCTTCGGAGCTCAACGCTTCTGTATCGAACTGCGTGGTCACCTTGGCCATGCGAGCCTACTTTTGTAGACTTGGTGACTTGCCTGCGAGCGGCCATTTTCACCAGGTCTCACGGGCCCCTCCGGGGCGCATCTTCCGGTATGGCCATCAGTGTCGACAATGAGAAGTGGCAAACCAAAGTGCCTATTCGCAGGGGACCGGTTCAAACCAATATCATGGATCGTTATACCCAATCTAAAGGATCCCCCGGTGGCGCCAGCCGCACTCCGGATGATGCCAATGAAGACCCGGCTATGCCTACTAAACTGTCTCTTCAAGACGTCATGAGCGCCATTGCCAATATGAAGGCTACCATCGGCCAGCAATATGAACCTCTGGCTCATAAAATCGACACGGTTGCCATCGATGTCACCTTGATTAGAGCCGATCTTTCCAAAACAAGAAAGTGAAATTGTTGAATTTGAAGACTTCTAGCCTTACGGCCGATGTGTTGGAACTACAATCGGAACTCTGCAACCTCAAATCATCCAACGACCTCATGTCGCATCGACTGGAGGATTTTGAAAATAGGGCAAGACGCAACATCCGCGTCATTGGTGTCCCTGAAAATCCTTAGACGGATCTCCTGGTGGAAGACCTCATTTTAAATCACCTTGCTCCTACAGGACTGAGCAAATTCTTTGCCGTGGAACGTGCCCACCGTTTGCCTGGTGGAAAGCTGCGGCAGAGTGCCCCTCCGAGGCCTATCATTGCCAAGCTCTTCCATTTCAGAGACCGGGATGCTATCCTGCAGGCCTCGAGGGTGAGCAGCCCGGAAAAATTTGAAAACACTACAGTAAGCTGCTGCTTAGAGTTAGAAAGACCCGTCCTGACTTTGCTGTTTGTGGATTTTTGGTGGAATTTCTGGTTGAAGTACTGGACAGTGTAGCCTGTTTATAGGCTGCATTATCGGTCTTTAAATTCTCTCTAGTGTCTGTGCAGTTCTGCATTTTTTCGACACCTTGAGATTATTTTTGATTGCTCCGGGGTCCACGCACATGGGCGGGACTAGTCACTAGATTTTGACTATACACAGAGATCCCCGAATACTTGACTTTTCACAGCTGGGTTCGATTATTCTAACTTTGTTGTATTTCATTGTAGTATACCAGAGGGTGGTGGGGGAAGCAATTCTCTTTCCTCCTCCTGGGTTCTTTTTGTAGATTAGTGTACAGGTAGAGCGACAGGCACACTGCAAGTTGGGGTGGCTTTTTAGTCGTATGCAGGGGTGCAGGGTGGGGGGGGGGGGGGGGGGGGGAGTGTTTGGGAGTTTGTTATTTTTTCTCAAGGCAACGTATTGTTCTTTAGTATGACCAGACTATTGTGCTCCTTGTGGGGTGGGTTCCACATTTCTTGCTGGGATGGGGTAGTGGGTTGAGGCTAATATCTTGGAATGTCAACGGGTTGGGTGATGGCATAAAACTGGGAGTGGTGCTACAATTCTTGCGTCGCCTGTCCCCCGATGTCATTCTTCTACAGGAAACACATCTGGTGGGGAATGCGTGTCACGCGATGAACAGGTGGGGGTACTGTCTCGTTGCACATTCCGGGTTCACCACTGGTTCTAGGGGTGTTGGCATTCTTGTTCGGTCCTCTCTCCCCTTTGAGATAGATGACGTAATACTAGACGACAGAGGGCGCTACGCCGCCCTCACTGGTAGATGGGAGGGTAGGACTGTTTCGTTGCTCACTATATGTTCCAACGGGTCTACAGACCTCCACTTTCTCGGATATTGGGCGAGTGGTGCTGGGACTCCCTGATGATACCCAGATTATGGGTGGGGACTTTAACTGTTGTTTCTGGCAATGTAGATCGCCACCACCCCAGAGACCTTGCCAAGTCTCAATCATGGCTGAGTGGGTTTTTGGAGACTTTTGGTCTAGTGGACTGCTGGAGATTGATGCATCCAGAGCAGATACAATACACTTTCCATTCTGGGGCCCATGGAAGTCTTTCCAGACTTGATTACATTCTTATGCCGGCGGCGCAGTCCCCTTCTGTTCGGGAGATCAGACATCTTGTCCGGGGCATTTCAGACCATTCCCCATTGTGGCTCTGTATGGATACGAGTGTGGTGCGGGACAAATCGCCCCCATAAACCCCTGGTATTTACGTAACCCTAAGACCCGTGCTGGTTTGGTGAAATCCCTGGATCAATACTTTCTTGAAAACGAGGGGTCGGTGTCCTCATCTGTGTCACTATGGGAGGCCTTCAAGACGGTCATACGTGGGCAGGCTATATCTTTAATTGCCGATGACAAAAAAAAAACAAGAATCAAGATATTGTTCGTCTTGAGACAGAAATAGTCGAGCTTGAGAGTGACTTGGAATCAGGCGTTACTCTGCTAAGCTTCACGCCCTTTGTCTGAAACAACTGGACTACAAATCCCTGGTTACAGATGCTGCCAAAATAATGCACAGGGAGCAGCAGGGCAGGTTGTATGATGTTGGGGACAAAGCGGGTAAATTGATTGCGTGGCTTGAGAAGAAAGAAAGGGCGAATCGTGTGGTCCCCGTGATTCAGAAACTGGATGGAGTGTGTGTGTGTGACAGAGTGAGATTGTGGAGTGTTTTGTGGACTATTTTCGTACAGTGTATTCTCCGGTCTCTGATAGAGAGGAGGAAGACTCATTTGTTGCTACGAGATATTGCACTGCCGAGCCTATCACAGGCTGACCGAGATCTAATGGATGCTCCACTGTCGGCTGATGAGATTGCAATCGCCATTCGCTCAGTGCGCTCTGGCAAGGCCATGGGCCCCAATTGTCTGCCCATCGAATTATACAAATTGCACCCTGATAAAGTCGCACCGTATCTCCGAGATATGTTCCTGGAGTCGCAGGACCTTGGCTCCCTCCCTTGTCATCAGCGATTAGCTAAGATTGTGGTTATTCCTAAGGAGGGGAAGCCTCGGGATCACTGCGCTTCATACAGGCCCATCTCACTGTTGGACGCCGAACCTAAAATCCTAGCTAAAGTGTTGGCTAACCGGCTGATCACTGATTGGTGACCTGATCCATCCAGATCAATCTGGTTTTATCCCGCATCGTAACACCGCACTCAATTTGTGGCGTTTGCATGTCGTCCTCGCGAGGGAGGAGTCTATTCATGAGCCAGCCATTTTGGCTTCCTTGGACGCCACGATGGCCTTTGATACTAAAGAATGGCCGTATCTCTGGACCGCCCTCGTGAAATTTGGTTTCAGTTCAGAGTTTATCGGGTGGGTGAAACTTCTGTACGAGGAACCGCTAGCTCAGGTGGTCGTTAATGGCCGAGTGTCTGATTCTATTACTCTTGGGAGGGGTACGAGACAGGGCTGCCCGTTGTCCCCCCTACTTTTTGCGCTGGCCTTGGAGCCTCTGCCTGCTTGGCTCCGATGGGAGCCTTCGATAAAGGGCATCCAGTGGACCCCAGGGTTTGAAGATCGGATCTCGCTCTACGCTGACGATATCCTGTGATACCTTACCTCTCCCCGGAAATCGCTTAATGTTTTGTTCAATGTTCTCACTTCTTTTGGCAAGAACTCAGGTCTAGTCATTAACTGGACTAAATCCTGTGTCTATGTAATCTCTGGTGGTCTCACCCCTTTGCCTCGTAGATTTCCCATTCAGGTCTCGCAGACAGGATTCAAATATTTGGGGATCTTTATATCATTAGACCCCGCCGTTCGATATGAACGCAATTTGCTTCCCCCTCTCCAGAGGCTGAAACTCTAAGTCGTTCGTTGGCGATTAGCATTGTCGCCGCTTGGTCGCGCTGCACTTTTTAAAATAGATGTCCCTGCCACGTTTTTTGTACGCGCTCCAGAAGTCATTCGACATTATCCCTGCAGACTATTTCCGGGAGGTGGAGAGCTTGTAGAGGCGGCTTGTTTGGGACGGGCGTGCGAGAATTGCCCTCGCTAAGCTAACCCTCCTCTGGTATGACGGGGGCATGGCGCTCCCAGACATCAGGGGGTATTACTGGGCATCTCAATTGAGCGCGATTAACCACGCAACGTATGCACCTAGTCCAAATCCTGCAATTGAGATGGATAAGCATCAGTTGCCAGTTGGGAATTATAACAGGGCACTCTACTCTAAGGTGGCAGGGAGAAATGTAACAGGTCCCACTAAGATTGCTGTACGAGTTTGGTGTGATGCGAATGCAGCCCTGGGTTGGAAGGATCGATTGACACGCGCGACTCCTTTGTATGCGACTAGGATGCCTCTGGACAACGAAAGGTTTTGAGAAATGGGATATGATTGGTATTAGCAGGGTGGGCGACCTCTGGGCCAAGGGTGAAGTTAAGACTTTTGAAATGTTGCAGAAGGAGTAGGATTGGAGTGATAGGGAGTTTTTTTTTGTTGGTACGCACAGGTTCGTCATGCCTTGACCTCGGTCTTCAATGCCGGTGTCAATATCCCAGAGTCCTCCCCGCTTGAAGATAGTGTGCTTGATGGCACGATTTCATTAATATACAAGAAATTGATCAATAATCGGGAAGACCTTCTTGTACGCCTCAGAGAAGTCTGGACTGGGGATGGGCTGGAACTGGATGATTAAGACTGGCAGTCTGCATTATCTTCACCTAAGGAGGTGGCTATTCCCGCCCGTCTCCGCCTCGTATAACTTAAAATTCTCCTTCGTGTGTATGTCAACGGTCCTCGTTTGGTTTCTATGGGCTACTCTGCCGATGGGCTATGTAAGCGTGGTTGTGGAGTGATTGGTACCTTCCTCCATATAATTTGGGAGTGCCCGGAGGTGGCTGCATTTTGGAATCGTGTGCATGCAGTGATGGAGTGCGTCACCGGAGTCGCGCTGTTGCCCGAGGCCCGGCGATGTCTGTTGAATGTGTGGGAACCGAATGATTATAGTGTTGCTCAGACCCGGTGGGCAACCCTTGGGAACATGATTGCCAAGAGAGACATTGCACAGTTGTGGGGTTCCCGGCGGCCGCCCACTGTCGGTATGGAAGGAAAATATGGATTGGTGCATGTTTAGAGAAAAGACTATTTGGCTAGGGGCAGACCTGGGGCGTGGACTAAAGTTTGGAGCCAATGGAACACCTATCGAGGAAACATATGTACACCCCCCTTTGATGACAATCTGGACATCTCCCTCTCCCCCTGATCCGACATTCCATGTCTCGTTTAAATTTTGTTTCGATCCCTGGCTTCCCCGCTGGCCCCCCTTCATTAACTAGTAGCTCACACAAATTTGTATTTGGAGGTCCCTCCCGTACGAGCACAATTCCGTATACAATGTCTTCATGCCTTGAGACTTGTTCTTTTTTTATTTCATTTCTTTTGTAAAAAAAAAAAATAATATTCTACCACGACTATTCTGTGTTGCTACGGATCTCATAGTGAATCGCTGCCGGGCCTCAGGGATGTCGGCGAAAGGGCTGTGGTATATAATGATTTCATCTACTTTGACTAGCGGCCGGCCCCTGTGGTTGTAGGCCCTTGTGTGTAACTTTATTTCAATGCACAATAAAGTTTTAAAAAAAATAATAATTTCAATAAAACTAGCGATTTTCAGCAAATAAAACCAATTACTAGAGCTGGGTAAAAAATGTGGTTTATTAAATAGCAAAGAGCAACCACAAATACACATTGCTGTAAAAGATTACACAAAAACTGTACACCACTCATACAATAAATGTAAAATCTGAGAATACCTAGACCCCCCCCCAACAATAACTACAAATGTCACAAACTGTCAGGGTGATTATTCTCAGTTGCTCCAATTTCTAAGAAGTGCACTCAATACTAAGGGCCAAAGAGTTAGAACATCTGGAAGGATCAACATAAAAAATTAAATGAACTGAGCATGTTCAAGCATGCGCAGGGGATTTCATAATCGAAGACAACCCTGTCTGAAATTTTCAACAACTTGGGTTCCGATCAGCATAGATAGTTCAGTGGAAATGTACGGATGATCCATGACACCCAAGAAATGTAATCAACGCTCAACAGCCTGAGCGTTATAAAATACTATACAGAAGATATTTACAAAAACAGATATAACCATGTCATGCTGTGTCAAACATTGTCTGGGAAAACGGTAGTACATTCTTATGGTCCAGGGCTAGCTTTGGATGGAAGAAATTTGATGACCATCTGGGTGGGTTAAATAAAATATGGGCAACAATATATTGGTCAAGGCGGCACCTTGATTTTCTAAAGTTAATTTTAGGAGTATTCCAGAACTGCTTTGAACAGCGAAGATCACGGTTTCCTACTTGCAACTGTCTAGTGATATACTGAAAAAGACCAACATTAAAACAAACAAATAAAAATTGAGCATACACATGCAAATTTCATTTGGGATGTAACTTATGGGAGCCTGCATTTGCATAATGTGTATATGTCCGAAATTTAAAACGATTGAAAATTAACTAAGAAACAACTAAAACGAATTAAAACAACGATCTGGTACACAAATACTAATATGTATCCAGCTCTCCTGCCTACACAAAACTTGACTTGGCTGTGCAAGCTAAGATTTTAGTGAATATTAGCAGTGGCTTGTAGAAATTCCAGGGCTACAGACATGAGTCAAAGTAACAGGGAGATGGCACAGACCGCCAGTTAGGCTTTGTGCATCTGAAGAAATAAAACGAGGGCTAGTGCAAATTGGTTAAAAAAGACAAAACACAAACTGACAACCCAAGTTCGCCTGCGAATGCCTGTCGTTGCTATGCTGCACACAGATGCGACTGCTAAAAGCGGACTGTCCCAAAACGGAGCTAGTTGGGCTGAGTGCACACTTCACCAGGCTTCTCGTTTCCACATCCTGCAGAAAATGCTAAGAGCAGTTGTAGCACAGGTTGAAGTCAGCCAAGGGAAGTGAAGAGGAACACTCCTTCCTGACAAACAGCAGTCAACACGTTTTGGAAACTGTACAAAATGGTGTTGCAAACGACTTCATGTATTTACAGGGGCAGCAGCGGCGGTCAGCATTCAAGGCTGCTGAGAACGTTAGCCTGCCAAAAGAAAGAAAAAATATTACATTAAAAAAAAAGCTCACAGTTCACGATTAAAAAAAAAAGCATTTACTGTTTGAATCTATTAATAACAGATTACAAAGGAATGTTGGCGGGTGAGAAGCTTAGTAATATACTGACCTAAAACCAGATTCCGGCACAAACTACATATAAGGCGTTCCTACAATCAAGCAAAATGGGCTTCACGTGACGTGTCTGCACAAGTTTGAGTGAGGCGTGGGAATGCCACTCCTCATAAACCACGGCATCTACTGCACAAACACAGAGGCCTTGTGTAATGGACAGGCCAGGACATCTTTAGGTCTAACTGCAGACAGCTTTAGCATTCTACTAGAGCTAGTGTTCTAATACGAAAAAAAAAATACAAAAGGGGATCTTTGAATCAGCCCCCCAGCAGTTTTGTTTTGAGCACGCAGTACACTTCACCTTCAAGAAAGACGACACCATCTTGGCGGATATTCCTTCAACTTTCTGGAGGTCGTCCACCTATAAAAGAAAAGCAAGTATGCGGCTGTAGTACATGGGAGTCATCACAAACGCCAAACCTCAAGATAAAACTGCAGCAAAATAAAAACGAACCGCAGGAGCAGCCAAGTAAATAAATGGTTCTTGTAACTATGCTAATAATTACTTGTTTTGCCTCACTTTCGCCCCCCCCCCCCCCCAGAATACATCAAACCAGCTGTGCAGCAGGCCATTATTTTATTTTCACCTGTAGCCCACCCAGCCGGAACGTACCTTTTCCATTGCTGAACACAAAGCCAAAAATAATGCAATCGAAATGGACTGAGGTTTAGCTTTGAGTTTAATGTCAAGTGAACACAAAAAAACAGGAAGTATTTTTCCCATAGAGAAACGCCCGCACATTAACTAAACTGAACTGCAGTATAGCACTTATTCAGCGTGCTAAATATGGATATCCACTGTGCAACCATATACGGGTGCTATATTCGCCCCCCAACACCTACTACCTCAAGGTGTTAAATTAAATTCAGAAAATTAGGGCTCTCTAGTCTAATGGATAATTGAAACAACTCAAACCCACCGCGTGCTGGGAGTTTTTTTTTTTACATCTTTCTATATACAAATAGAGGATTGTTGAACAACAAGATGGACCTATCTGGATCTTTGTTCTCGGATTAGTGTTATTGAGTTGTTTCAATTATCCATTAGAGGGTTACCTATACCCTGAGAAGTGAGGATTATAATGAAGACTGAATAGGGACTAAATGGTGTGCTCCAAAAAGCCCCAATTTTCTGTAATCAATGTCAAGTGAACAATATAATCACTGCTGTATCAGGCCAGAGTGATCCAGTCAAATTGCGTATGGCTTCGAGAAGCGATCTCACTGCCTGCAGAATGCCCGTGGGGCAGGTAGCCCACACTGCGGCTCTTCATGTGTCAGGACACGCATGTGCCGGGCCACTGACTGGGAGAGTCTGCACTATGCAGGGCGGCAGACGAGGCGGGGTTCAACTTCTTCAGATCGGCCAGAATCCATGCCTGTAAGAGGTCATTAGGAGGTCACCTTCAGAAGAGTCGTGGTTCTTTACTAGCACTGGACACCAGAAAACCAACTCTGCTGTGGTGTGTGGACACAAACAACAAGCATTTGCAATGCAATAGGTCTAGCATTAGGAAAGTTTGAGCTATTGGTATTGTAAGTGACATATTTTTTTATATGTGTTGGTTTTGAAAATTACAAAATAAATAGCTTTGTCATTTACAATTCCAAAAGTTATAACTTTCGCAAATGTGACACCTATAGCATTTGTAATGCAATATGTGTTGCATTTACGTGACTTAGATGTATTGATATTACAAACAATGGCTTTTATTTTATTTTAAATAATTAATACTTAAATAAAAGTTATTGTAATTTATAATGGCAATAGCTTAAACTTTTGTAAATAACTTTCGTGAAGATTATTTTCAGTGTATTTTATTGTGACGAAAATCCAAGAACAGAAGTGAATTAACATCTTTTTGTGACATTTGTAATAAAGCTTGAAACATTGAGATAATATATTTAAACCAGTTGATGCCGTGTGGGCGCCCCCGAGGGGCGATATATAGTGCAACTATGTGGCACTGAGTGGTATTTGGAGTGTATGTTGAGTGCAGTGTAAAGATGTAGCATATAATTATGTGGCACTGTGTGGTATTTGGAGTGTATGTTGCATTGAGTGCAGTGTAATTGTGTGGCGTGTAATTATGTGGCACTGAGTGGTATTGTGTGGAGTGTGTTGCATTGGGTGCAGTGCAATTATGTGGCGTGTAATTATGTGGCACTGAGTGGTATTTGGAGTGGTGGTGGTGGAAATCCTGCAGGAGTCTGCCAGCAGGCTGTGCAAAAATCAGCAGCGCCTCTAGGCATTTGTTGCAATGCACGGACTTCACACAGAATTTGGCATCACGGTATAGTACACAATAAAACATTTCTTAGCACATAAATAAGGAGCTCAAAAGAGCTCTTTCAGCATCTCTGGCAAGTGTGAATGAACACCACTATATACCTCTAAGAAACGAGACCAGAACGGGTAGGAATGCGTACAGTGTAGTTTCTGTAAGACTTTCTGAAAGTGACCCTAATCAGGACATAACTAAACCTTTCATGTCTATTTTACAACATCTAGATATCAAAAGACTGATCCAATGATGAAAGCGGAGGTGACACCAAAGTAGCAGGAAGGAACAATACAATTTATGGGCGCATTACCTCTGCTGATTAATCGGGTGTGATCTTGGGCATGACAGCCCTCAGCGAGCAAAGCTAGAAATGTCATTCGAATACTAAACTTCAGGGGCAGCTCATCTTGTGCCGATAAAACACATTCAGACATTACTGACCCCCTGAAATACTAGTTCTAAACAATGGAAATCTGAGGTAGTATTTCATGAGAGGCGATGCCACACCAGTGATAGATCACACATTACATAAATGACATCATTCTGGGCGGAATAGCTGCATACGCTCAGAACCAGCGATTAGACAATGGGGGAAATTGGTAATCAGGCCTGTTGGAAGTAACAGAATGTATTATTCTCCCAACACTAAAATCGGTAAATGACATCCAAGGGTGTTAAGGAGAACAGAAAAGAGGCAGCTGGAAGGAAGAAGACGATTACACTAGCTCAGACATGCACACGTTTGCTGTAGAGGATTTCCTACTGAGAGATCCCTTTGCTGTTACCTTCAAGAAAGGCCCGTTGATCTGTCTCCAGCCAATGATGAGCTTGGCCTTCTTGTCACCAATCTTCTGCAAAGATTTCAGTTCTTTCAGGTTACCACCGTTCAGCACGTTCAGAATGTTCTTGCGGGCCTGCTCCATGGTGTCCTCATTGACATTCAGTCCCCAGTCAGCTTCATTCTCCACCCCTTCGCAGGCCACCTTCAACAATAAATAATACAACCTTTCGGCAAACTAATTCCTATCGACACCTTTGCTAGCAAACCACCACAAGGGCAACAAAAGATCCACAAATGCCCACTCAATAGAAAATACCACATTTATACATTTCGGGGCTTCACAGCAACACTGGTAGAGTCCAGATGTAAACAAAAAGGTGGAGTTGGGCAGTTCATAAACAAGGGCCCATTTAAGTGGGGTACTTAATCAGGGATCCCGAGAAAAACCCACCCACTAGCGCCCGATCTATTTTTATTCAAATATGCCTTATAATAATATGCAGGCTGGAGCACCGCGGCACAGTATAGATCAGTCTCTAGGCAGTATACAGCCTGGGTTCGTTCCATAGCCGCCCCAAACACATCACCCACCTGCCACTCAAATAAGATACTTCAAACTTCTATTCTACAGCATGGTTATCCTTCCTAGATGCACATGTGGTTAAAGTTTGCGCTAGAGTACTTCTTCACAAAAAGTAAGCTTTAAATCATTGTTTTGGTAAGCTTTGACAAGTTAGTAGGAATACCTAGCCATAGTACATTTGCCCCCTGTTCATGAAAGTCAGTCCGCACCTTTTTTATTTTTTGTCCAAGACAGGGAGGATTATAGTGGGACTCTGAACTTCTCGTGTAGCATCAATACAACCAAAGGAGCTTGAAAGGACAATGGCAGGAGTGAGAAGCCTTCCATCTGCCAGTTCACCAGCTTCCACAGAAGAGGTGAGGTACATGGCCTCACAAGCAAAGAAAGCACAACAGAGGCATAAGTGAAGCTGCAGTTGCAAGGATTATAGGCAGGCATCCGTATACTCCGGAGTTTCAGAAGATGGATAAACCGCATTAACCCCTTAAGTGCTGCGTCAGGGCGTTGGCCGACGGCAGCACTACCTCCCCAGTGCTGCGCACGACCATTGGACGTCCATTCAGCACTAGTTCCAATGGACAGCGCAGCACTGGGGAGGGATGTTTACGAGCATCTATGAGGTTAAGAGCCGAACCTACAGATAGGGTACCGGAACTGGTCAGCAAAAGGACCAAATTATCTAGCACAGTTGACTAAATTATGAGCCATGGAAAGACGTTGCCTCATTAGGTGTCAATTCTCTACTGTAGGTCTTCAACACACTCATTCAAAATAACCCAGCTATAAAACGTTTACTAGACATGCTTGAAAATATTTCACCAATAAATACGAATTGTACATTGAATTGAACCTCAGAAACACAATTTCCTGATCATCCCTTTAAACATTGAATAGAATCGTGACCCACACTACTAGTGGGACCGTTTTTATTATAGGATAGCCCATGCTTAAGGCAGAAAGTGGACCAAAAGCACAGAACAGTCTTAGCAAGATTAAAACGTATAGTTTACCAGTCTGTGTATTCTTGGAGCTTGAAGACTTTCCGGATTCACTATGCTGTGCATTATCAAGCCATCTAGTGGTTGGGTCCTTAATCTTAGTATATATTTTTTTCGTGGCCCAGGTGAGCGTCGACATCCCACCATTTGGTGTCCGTGACGTAGACGCACTTATGGCGGAAGCTCCCACCTTTGGTCGCCATCTTCAGATTTTTTTCCTAGTCTTGGGTTATCTTCCTTTGTTGATCCATTTAGTTATGATTGCAATTTAATCCTCCTTTCCTCCGGTGTCATCTTTCTGGCGGAGTAGGGTAGGATCGCTAGTGAATCCAGAAAGTCATCAAGCTGCAAAACAACACTGACAGGTAAGAAACTAAGTTTTGCAGTGTGAATCTTTCTGGATGCACTAGGCTGTGCATAGACTTAGTAGCGGTTTGTCCTTATTGAGGTGGTTGGGTGGAAGAGGAGCACTGGTTACTGAAAATGTGTTCTAAGACCTGCTGTCCCACTTGCGCTTACTTATTCATCTGAATATCCACACAGTAGTGCTTAGTGAATGTGTGCACTGAAGACCATGTTGCATCTTGGCAAATGTCTTGAATAGGTGTGTTTGCTAGAAACACAATTGTTGCTCTTTTCTTCCTAGTAGAGTGAGCCTGAGCTGCTTCTTGTAACTCTTGTACTGCCCGCTTGTGGCAGAGTTGAATTGCTTGTGCAATCCACCGTGCAATGGTGTTTTTGGTGACTGGCCGTCCCAAAAAAACTGCTGGCAAAGGATACAAAGAACTGTTGTTTTCCTGCACTCTTTTGTCCTTTCTATAAAGTGCATGATAGCCCTTCTGGCGTCCAGTGTGTGCAGCGCCCTTTGTGCTTGTAGTCGGTTTTTGGAAAAAGCTGGGCTTTGGTTAGTGTGGAATCGAGACACCACCTTTGGCATGAAGTGTGGGTCCGTTCTCATTACATTCCGGTCGCTGTGTATTTGTAGGTAGGGTTCTTGGAGTTAGCGCTGCAAATCACTTACTCTTCGTACCGAAGTGGCAGCCACTAAGAAGGCGGTCTTAAGTGTGGGCATGTGCAGTGTTGCCTTGTGAATAGGTTCAAACGGCGCCTTCATCAATTGAGTCCGCACCACATTGAGGTTCCATGTTGGTGCTGGCATCCTTTTTGGGGTGTGATTCTTTTAGCTCCTTCCAGAAATCTCTTCACAACTTGGGAGGTGAAGACACTCTTCCCGGTTTCTCCCCTCAGTTAAGCAACTATTGCCGCTAAGTGCACCCATAGGGATGTGTAGCTTAGTTTGCTTTGTAGCAGGTACGTTAAGTATTTTAGTACTGTGGATTCCCTTGTGATCTTCCGTTGTAGTTTCTCCTTGATGCAACATTGGGAGAATCATATCCCTTTTGCTAAGTAGCACATCCTTGTTGTCGTTCTCCTTGCTTCTGAGACCTGCCATGGTACTTGCTGGTAGTTTGAGGTGTGCAAATGCTAGGTCTTCGGGAGCCATGCTGCTAGGCTGAGGCTCTCTGGCTCTGGGTGCAGAACCTTTCCGTTCTGCATTGTTAACAGGTCTTTTTGGGAACCTGTATGCTGGTTCCTGTGCCATTTCTACTATCTGTGAGAAACAGGACTGCCTGGCCCACTGAGGTGCTATCAGAATTAGTGTCATGCTGCTGATCCTGCATTTGTTGAGTACCCTGTGCATCAGTGGTATCGGGGAAAAGCATATGCAAAGTCTTTGACCAACTCATCCATAGTTCATTCACTTGTGACTGGTGGTCTGGTTGTCTGGTTGCGAAGTGTTGGCATTTTGCATTCTGGTGTGTTGCAAATATGTCTATTTGAAGTGTCCCCCACCTTTGGAATATTTTCTCTATTTCCGGTTGGTTGATTTCCCATTTGTGGGATGTGGACGTCTGTCTGCCGAGTCGGTCTGCTTCCACATTGTCCTTTCCTGATCGGTGTATTGCTAGTAGGTCTATACGCAGTAGAATGGCCCATGTCCAGATCTCCTGTGCTAGTGCTACTGAGTGTTTCCCCTTGCATGTTGATGTAGAACATGGTTGTGGTGTTGTCTGTTTGGATCAACACCCTGTTCCCGTACAGCTTCTTCTGAAATGCTTTCAAGGCTAGGAACACTGTCTTTAGCTCTAGGTAGTTGGTGTGTTTTACAGAGTGTGTCCATAACCCCCTCACTTTGAGTTGGTTCATGTGAGCTCCCCACCACAGGTGGGAGGCATCTGTTGTGATGGTCACCGTTGGGAGTTGGTGGTGTGAATGCTTCCCCTGTGCTAGGTTCTCTTTGTTTCACCACACTATTTCCTGCTGCACTGCGTGTGACTAGATCTTCCCAACTCCCAGTTTGTGACCATTGGTGTTGGAGCCATTCTTGGATTGGTCTCATGGAGGCGAATATTTGGAACTAGGTGAATGCATGACACCATCATTCCCATGAGTTTGCTCACAGTCCTCACTGTCAGAACTTGCCCCTTGTGGTAGCGAAGTGTCTCCTTCAGTAGTGCCTGTGTTCTCCTTGTGCTGGGGAACACCTTTTCCTGTAAGGTGTTGATCTCTGCCCAATGGAATATCTTCACTTGTTCTGGTTCGGTCGAGGATTTACTCCAATGTATTGAAAACCCTAGTTGCATTAGTGTAAGAGTAACCTGCTGAATGTGTTTGGCTGGTAAAGGTAAACTCATACAGCAAATGCAGTCGTCTATGTACGGGTATACGTGTACCCCCTGCCTCCGTAGGTGTGCTGCTACTGCTGCTATGCATTTTGTGAAAACCCTTGGTGCGGACTTTAGGCCGAATGCTAGGGCTGAACTGGTAGTGTGTTTCCTGGATTACAAATCTTAGTTCGCATTTGTGTCGCGTTCATGGGGATGTGTAGGTAAGAGTCCTTTAGGTCTATAGTTGCTATGTAATCCCCTTCCTTTATATGGGGTGTTACTTCTTGCAGAGATGTCATCTTGAACTTTGGAGTCTTCACGAATTTGTTTAAGAACCGTAGGTCCAGAATAGGTCTTAACATTTAGTTTACCTTTGGTAGGAGGAAGTAGTTTGAGTAGACCCCCTTTCTTTCTTCGTTTTATAGCTCCGTCTCGATTGCCTCCTTTAGGAGCTCCTGTGCCTCTAGCAGCAAGAGCGATAGTTCTGCTGGAGTGTGCCTTGTAGTATGGGTTCCTGTTTGGAGGTGGCTTTTCCTGTTCTATGCAGTAGTCTTGTTGTATGAGGTTTAGTATCCATTTGTCGGTTGTGACCTTCCACTCCTGAAAGAAGTGTCAGATTCTGCCTCCTGCAGGTTATGTGCTCGTGGAACTCTGTGTTGTGGTACTAATAGTTTGTCCTTTTCCTTGTATTGCTGCCTCCTTAGAGGTGTAGTGTGGGTAGGCGTTCTTACAGCGGAGTCACTTGGAGGTGGGTTGCTGACCTCTTGTCTGACCTCGTCCATTCGAGCGCCCTCGAAGGGTTTGGCCCCCAGTGGCTGGTACTGCCAGTTTTGCTGTTGCTGTCCCAGTTGCTTTGTCTGGTTGCTTCCTTGGTAACCCTGTTGGAAGGCTTAATGCGATGTTCCCGGTTGGCTATTTACTCTGCCTGTTGGTCTCCTTGAAGATGCCCCTTCTCATTCCCCTGAACTGCAGCGCTCCCATGGACCTTGCTGCTTCATTGTCCATTTTTAGCTGTGCAAGTTTGTCAACTGGAGTGCCGAACAGTTCTCCGTTGAAGGGCGTGTTCAGGATGTTATTTTTGACTTCTGGCTTGAACCCAGAGATACTTAGCCAGGCATGCCTTCGCTCCGTAATCCCAATCATCATCTGCCTACTGGATGTTTCCGCTGCGTCCAGGGCCGATTTCAGGCATGTGTTGGCCATGCTCCTGCCTTCTTCCACGAGGTGTGCCCTCTGTTGGTACTGCTCCGGGAGGTGTTTGAGCAGTTGGCCGACTTCCTCCCAATGCTGGTAGGCATGTCTGTTAATCAAGGCATTTGAGATGGTGATGCGCCATTGAATCGCCGTACTCTTCTCCATCTTCCTTCCTGTGAGGTCCGTCCTCCTGTTCTTGTCTGGAGGTGGTCCGGAGTTAGTGGGCACGTTGGCCCTCTTCCTATCTGTTGATGCAATTATAGAGTCAGCAGGTACTGATCCCTGAATATATGCTGGGTCTTGCGAGGAATGTTTATATTTCTTCTCTGTCCTTGGTGTCACTGACTTACATATAGCTGGCTCCCTGAAGGCCTCCCTTCCCTGGTCCAGCACACTTATGAGCATGGCTAGAAATTGGCTCTTGGTCTATGTAGGCAGTAGATTTTCCAGGAGAAAAACTTTAGGCTTTTCCTCCAGTTTCACTCCATATGTGGCTGCAGAGTTCTTTAGGACCATATTGTATATGCCAAGGTCGTACGGCGGCAAAGGCCTCAACGGATAGGACTACACCCTCTTCCGGGTTTTCGGCGTTGAGAACCTGCCACTCAAGGTCTTGCACCTCCAAGGATGTTGAGTTCTGGTAGGTCTGTTGATCCCCTCCGTCTTCTGCCACGAAGTAATCTGGGACCTCTTCCTCCTGTTCTTCGGCAGGTTCTGGCGTACACTGAATCCCCTATCCCCTCTTCGAAATCTGCTTCAGCTGCAGGCCTTGAAGGAATGGTGTACTGGCTCATCCAGTCGTCTAAATCCTTCTGTCGCTGGAGGATTTTTGCCGTTTCGGCCTTGAGCCTGCTCTTTCTCCAGCTCGCCCGTATGTTCAGCGTCGAGCGCTCGGACGCTTCACTGTCTGCCTCAAAGTCACCTTTAACTCTTTCCCTTTGCGTCTAGCGGTCCTTTTCTAGACTCCGCTTAGACGACCTAGGTGTCTTCAGAGTTTGCCGGCTTAGAGTCCCTATCGAAGGATCCGCTGGACTGTTTGTCCATGGGTGCAGCTGCAGGCGTGGAGTTGACATGGCAGCACCCCTTTCGAGGACTTTGTATCACTCTTTGAAGCGTCAGTCAAGGTTCTTTCCACCTTCACCGACTTCTTATCGGTCTCAACGACCGCGCAGTCTTCTGGTCCCTGTGCAATGTTGTCCTCTTCCCCCATTGGAGAGGCCCAAGTCTCGGAGCGATGGGGGTGATCCTTGCCCCTGCAGCATGTAGTTCGCCATTCGCTGTCTCACCTGAAATCTGACGGAGGGTCTTTAGCGTGAACGCTGTGCAGGCGTTGCAGTCTTCGCATCGCTGGTCGAGCGGCAAGCAGAGGTTGCAAACTAGGTGCTGGTCCTTCTGTGCATACTTGTGGTGGTAATTGTTGCGGAATTTGAATGGAGTCTTGTCCACGTCTGTGCTCAGGGAGCCCCCTCTGTGCGCATCTCAGTTGGACGCCGAAGTTCTTGGTTTTTTTCTCTGTTCTTAATCGTCCTTGTTGTCTGGCCTGCAGTCGTGCTGAATTCTCCAATTTTCGCTGGTTTTCGTTGATTACTTCTTCAAAAGTTTCTGGAACTCTTCCGTGACGATCCATACCCAACGGCGAAAAAAAAAAAAAAAACAGATTCTGAAGATGGTGACCAAAGGTGGGAGCTTCTGCCAGAAGCACGTCGACGTCACGAAGGACACCAAATTGTGGGATGTCGACACCCACCTGGGCCACGAAAAAAATAACTAAGACCCAACCACTAAATGCTGGAATAATGCACAGGATAGTGAATGCAGAAAGATTCACGCTGCAAAACCTGCTGTTTATTACAGGTAATACTTGAACTGCAAAAACCACAGTTGATGGACAGAATGCAGAACAATGTTATACATTCAGCTCAGTACAGAGATCTGGGCCTAAACCCATCGGTTCTTTGCACTCCACACCACCCCAGTTCAGACATGGCCATATGCAAATCAGTCTGACCCTGTGCCTCATGGTAACAGTCCAGCCCGAACTGCCAAGCCATGCCTTATCCTGGACCAGAAACAAGCTTCCGTCCAGGGAAGGCATGGCTTGGCAGTTCGGGCTGGACAGTTCCCATGAGGCACAGGGTCAGACTGATTTGCATATGGCCATGTCTGAACTGGGGTGGTGTGGAGTGCAGAAAAAACGATGGATTTAGGCCCAGATCTCTGTACTGGGGTGAATGTATGACATTGTTCTACATTCTGTCCATCACCTGTGGTTTTTGCATTTGTCATCCCGAGTGGGATGGGTATGCTCAGACGTGAGTCCCATGCACTCCACACCCCTGGATTTAAGCAAGCCGGGCTGAAGACGGCTGGAATGCCAGAAACCGGTCCCCAGAAGCTTGTTTCCGGTCCAGGTTAAGGCATGGCTTGGCAGTTCGGGCTGGACTGTTCCCATGAGGCACAGGGTCAGATGGATTTGCATATGGCCATGTCTGAACTGGGGTGGTGTGGTGTGCAAAAAACCCGATGGATTTAGGCCCTGATCTCTGTACTGGGGCGAATGTATGACATTATTCTGCATTCTGTCCATCTACTGTGGTTTTTGCAATACTTGAACTGCAACAAAGCTACCAACCAGAAACACTACTCACTGAAAACTAGAAGTTACATGATTGAGATGTATTGGATCCATATAAGGCTCACCGAATGCATTCACTATATAACTACCTACCGTTCTTTTCGGCCGCTCCTTTTTAATGATAGCAAATTCACTCAGGGGGCTTTCCAATGTGTTTTGGTTTTGAACTGAAAATAAAAAGATCAACTTAAGTAATCAGCTGAGTGACAAAGGAAACAGGAGAGTGGACTAAACGTGATCAATTGTTTCACTGCACAAGCCTACAATTGGTTTGACAACCCCATTTGGTCACCCCTTACTAGAAAAAAAAACCTCTGTAATCTCGATAAGAAAATGTTTTAACTTAAGAAAAAAGTTGTTTATAAAAGGTACTCTTAAAAGCTAATGTATGCACTAGGGTTTCAGCCGGCATACTAGGATGCTGTTAGAATAAGGGCAAGGGTATTTGGCTAACAGAACCTTCAGAACAAGCATTGGAATTCTTCTGAACTGCTCCTCCCCCTAAAAAAAAAAAAGACTGAATCGAAAGCCTGACAAACAATGGACTCAAAGTTTCATTTCAGGACCAGGTAAAGTTAAATATGCATAGTCAATTAAAACCAGTGCAAAACATGTTACAAAGGATCTTAAAATATCATACTTTAATAATGTTAAAAATAAACATGCGATTAAAAAGGTACAGTGTGGCTGACCAAGCACCTTTTTTCAAAGATGGAACAGTGGGTTCCCTTGCTTCCTTCTGTCAGTCTGCCTTGTTAGCCTGTGTCTGTTGATCCCTGGTTTAGGCGGCCTTGAAATGCTTTGCTCGACCATCGCGAGAAATTTGACATATCAGCAGTTCAATTAAGTATTTGCAGGAATCAGGCAGGCGAGCACCGCTTGCCTTCTGGTACTAATCCTTTTTGCTTAAACTGATCCTTAAGGAGCAGTTGGCGGGCTTGCTGTAGTTCATCACATAGACCGGTGACATGGAGAATGTCGCCCTTCTTCGAGTTGCAGAGCGGGCAGGCCTTGTTGCCCTCTGTCATGAGCCATGGTGGGAGGTGCTCTGTACTTGGCAGAATCCCTAATCTATATTTCAGGAACCTCATTTTTGTGGCTTTTGGGTAACCCTGACTAAAGTATGTTTGTGGTGTCAAAGATTTGTACGAGTTGAGGGTCATCCATGCATGAGATCTTTTGGAGAAAACAGCCTTGTCCTCTAGTAAGGAAAGTAATTTGACAATTTTCCAAACTAGTTTAAAAAGTATTATGCCCAAGTTGCATGTCCCAAAGCGCAGAGTTCAGTTGTGCTCAGCGCTGCCTGCAAGTAAATTCTTGCCCGAGATGCGTCCCTGCCTTGTATGTCCTGCCATAGCAAAGAGTTTAATGTGTCTGTAGTGGCGGTTCTTAGTTTGTGGCAGCAAATGTATGCTCCGTGCCTGGCTAGATTTTTTTTGCAGGCCGAACTCCAGTCTTATTTGAGCCGGCGAAGTGTGGAGTGGGAGCGAAAACGTTCTGTAAGTTTTGACCTGTATGTTGTCCAGGCATTTAGAGTCTCTTACCCGCAAGGCCTTGCTGCCATAGGTGATCTAGGGGAGTAGCTTTGCCTGAATTACTTTCCGATAGTGGGTCAGGGTCAGTCCCATCAGCTGGGTGGCTAAGTTTTTCAACGTCACTGCTATCAGTGCTCCTCTCCTTGTTTCCTGCTTCTGCTGCACAAAAGAGCCTTCTCTGTCAAAAGTAACTCCCAAGTATTTATACTCGCAAGCTGGCTCAATTTTTAAACCACCAAGAAACCAAGTCTTCTGTTTTTTGTTGTGGTTGATTGACATCGTACGAGTCTTGCTCAGGTTTATTTTTAAGGTGTTTTCCGTTGCATAATTGAGCATTTCCGTCAGAAGCTGCTGGAGTCCAATATAGGTGTGGCCGAGTAGTACAACATTATCAGCGTACAGAAGGTTACTCAGTTTTCTCTCCCATCCTCGGGAAGTGGGAATTGCAGGTATCAAGTAGTCTTGGTAAATCCGCCATAAAGAGAATGAACAATATTGGAGCAAGCACGCACCCTTGTTTAAGTCCTTTGGTGGGATGAACTTTTGAGGACAGATGGGTGCTGCTTCCTAGTTTCACCTGTAGCCAGGTGTCAGTGTGAAGAAGCTTCAACATGTTTAGAGTCGACTGATATGCCCCATTGCGCCAATTTCCCCCATAGTCTGCCTTTCTCGATGTTATCGAATGCAGCGGGATTTTTTTGTTTTTTGCTGCATCAATAATTAATGAAATGGCGAGGATATTAGTTGCTGTACCAGTTTTTTTCCGAAAGCCGGTCTGGTTCAGTGGTGTGATCAGATTTGATTCAGCCTAAAGTGCGATCTCCTCTAAGATGGTGCAAGCGAAGTATTTCGACTCGTTGTCAAGGAGGGCTACTAAGCGATAGTTGTTTGGGTCCATCTGGTCTCCTTTTTTGTAAATAGGGACGATCGTCGACCCCATCCAGGATTCTGGAATTCTGTTTAAAAGCCTAACTTCCGTGAATAGAGTTTGCATGATGTTCGCCCACTCTGTTTTTTACTTTAAAAAGGGCTGGTGGGATACAGTTTGGTCCTGGAGCACCTTCTTTCCCTGCCTTTGGTTATCTGCTTTTTGATTAAGGCTATCTGCTGAGTTCTAGAGTGGTCTTGGTTGTTGGTGAATGAGCCTTGATTGACCTGACCCGATATCGCAGACATGTACGTTACACAATCTGACTGTGCTCTTGTTGATCCGGTTTTCCTTTCCTGCGTGCTATAAATGGTCATTGAAGTGACTGGAGAGGTAATTAATCCAAGTCTCTTCCATGATGCGAGATCCACTTTGTGCTGTGGGCGCATGATCCTATTCACTGATTGTCAGAAGCGGGCACTGTTAATTTTGGTGTCGTATAGTAAATTTTCCCAAACCTAGTTTAAAGTCTTTTTTAATATTCCATTTTGTTCGATTGAGCACAGCCCTTTGGCGTTTCAGCTCTGCTCGTAGGTAGATGTTATGAGGGGCTAATCTCAGCTTCAGTAATGTCAGGTTTACGGATCTTTAGTGTCTTTAGTTGTGCTCGCGGTTCGTTCTTTAGGATGTTTTTGCTGCTCTCTTTAGGAGGATTGACTTTTGGGGCAACCTTGGTTGCCAGTTTTTAGCAGTATTCCCGTGTAGTGCTCCCAGTAGATAGTTTACCCGACAGCAGTTGATTTTTGGATGTTGTATAGTTGAAGTGCAGCTTCAGCCAGAATGGTCGCATTAGCTGGTGTGCATTTGATCCTTTTTTGGTTCATGGAGTAAGTCGATCCAAGCGTTGTATCTGGCCTGAACGCGTTTGAGTCTTTGATATTATGTGGCATTCCTGGAAGCGATTATCACTTTCACCCTTGTGCCCCATTCTAAACCCCAAGATGTATGGGAATAACGCAAGACTAGCAAAAGTATAGTCCGAATAAAGCTTGCTGTGGTCGAATAGAAAGTTTCTACTGGAGGAGAGTCAAATCTTCCGTTAACTGCCCGAAGGTTTTGGTGTTCTAGGTCGTACAGAAAACGGTTGTTTTGGTGTTTTCTCCTGTTTGGTGGGGCACTTTGCGTTGGTATAGTATAGATTCCGTTTAGAGCCAGTGCCTCTTCTCCTGCTGACGAGCCAAGTAGATCTTGATTTAGGTCCCTTGTCAGAAGGAAGAGTGGCTTTTCCAACTGGGTGACAAACAGCCAAATGATTGGAGATTTTAGAGGAGTCTTGCTTTGATTTTGGGATGGACGTATGCGTTAATTATGCATACTGCTTCTTTATTCCCAAGGGCTAATTTTATCTTTACTGCTAATGTTGTGGATGAAGATTAATCCATAAGGATTGCAGAATATCTTGATGTAGTTGAAACGTAGGTAGCCAGGCCTCCTGAGTGGTGGCCAAATGTGCTTGTCCTTGCTGCTGCTGTGGCAAAGCAAGTATAGCCCGTGATATGCTGTGGAGGTATAAGCCAGGTTTCTTGCAGCGTTATTATGTCAGAGTAATATAATGCTGGAAGTCTGGATCGTCCATTTTTAAGTTTAGGCCATTAATGTTCCAGGAGCAGATGCCTATAGTTGATGCACTGCCCCTGCTGCCTTCTGTTTTGTTGATAGCGTCAGGCCTCTTCAGGGCGTATAAAGATGGTTCGTGACAGTATTTCCCTTGTAGGAGCTTTGTTTTGCTCCGATACCGCCATTGAGCTTGCTTCAGACCGGCCCCGGAGGCTGCATATGCTTCCTTTTGGTGAGCTTCCTCGTGTGGTCCCAATTATACTGAAAGTGCGAGTCTGATGTTTCTTTAGCACTGGGCTCAAGCTGCTCGTGGATGGTGCTAAGTGAGGGCCTGCTGCCACCGTTGGACGTGCTGCTAGTCGCTGCCAGGGGCTACTCTTGCTTCTTTTAGGTGAGCTTCCCAGTGCGTCCCTAAGGACGCTAAAGGTGTGGACCTGGTGTATCTCTGGCGCCAGACTTGTCCTGCTCAAAAATGGCGAAGGATAGGCTGGGTCTTTGTAGGGGGACCAGCTTGATTCCCCAGTTTTTAAATAGCTCTACTTCCACTAAAATCAAATCTGCGACATTGCTAGAGGTCCAAGTTGTCTTGGTTGCCTCCGGGCTTTGTGAGTTAGCAGCGGGTAAGAAATCTACAGAGACTAGGTCCTTTGTGTGCATTCCATTAGTCTGAGAACATTGCTGCGATTTAGCAGGTCCTGCTGCCCTTTTGACATATTCAGGGTAGAAAACCAGGATCTCTGTCGGCTGTTTAATGCTTCCTTCTCTCTGCGGTTTGGTTGGTGAGTGGTATGCTTTAGCTGTTGGTCCATAGTCTAGTTGTACATCATGCGTTACCAGGTAATTACTTTCCCCAGATGTTGTGGCGGGATGCGTTATTGATTTGGTTGAAGAAATTTGCTTTAGTTTTGCAACCGTGTAGAGTGGCCATTTTACCTGTGAGTGCACTGTTTGGTTCGGAATGGAATGAGCAGTCTTAATTGCTGTGACCCTGGTTGGATCTTCGTGGTTTGAGCTTAGCATTGGACCAGTAATTCTTTTTCGGTCCCCTTCATGGGGGTTTGTCGTGGATGATTGCTTACTTTCAACTGGTGTTAGTGCCTCTTGGTTGATCATCTCGTCAGGTGCTTGCACTAGGGAAGTAGACTCCTTGATTGAGGGTGCTGGTTTTCCCGCTTGTCCTAGAGTGTCGCACTCTTGTTTGATCTTGTTGCTACTGATTTGTATAGGCTGTTGGATCTTCATGGCCTCTTTTTTGTGTGCATCATTTTGTTTTGTTTGGTCTCTTGTTGGAGAGTCTTGGGTCTCTTTCCCATCTTGATCCAGCGAACTGCTGTTTAGTATTTGCTGTTGATTAAAACTGTTTGAAGCATGGTTTGCCCGATCTGTTGGGCATGCATTGGTTATGTTAACCGAACGTTTTTCCTTTGTACCAGTGAAAATAAAGTATTTTGTTGTGCGTTTGTGGTTTTTGATTGCGCCCTTTCCTTTTTTGTCGTCTACGTTTTGCATAGAGTTTTTGTGGGATCCCCAGTCCAGTCTGATCTCCCCATTTTCAGAAGCAAGGTGGTCGTTTGGCCTTATACCGGATGTTTCCCTCCTAGATGCTCCCTCTTTGATTTTGTTGGAGCCCAGATCTTTTATTGCGTTGTGTGTAAGTTCCTTATGTCGCCTATGAGGCCAGTTAGCATTGAGGGCAATGTAGCTAGTTTGTCCACTACCTGGCTGCAATTGCAGCTAAGGTAGGCATTTGTTTGTGCTCTCGTTATCAAATTGTTCAAGTTGCCCAGCTTATCATCAATACAGGTTGTGAAAACTGCCAGTGTGTTAAGGAGGGTTAGTTGTAACTCAATTTTTTCCGATTGATATTGTAAGGCTTTGACAGCTAGCTGGATTGTATTTAGCAATGAATTCCAGGTACGGGTGTTTTGTTCTTTCCCGAGCTCTCTCGTTTAAACTGTTAATATTGTTAGCGTTGTTGGCTGCCAGGGGTGGGCAAAGGTGGAGGTGCTCTTTGTGATCTGGATTATAACTTGCAAGAATATCTTCCCATTCAAGTGTGTTAAGATAAGACACTGTTGCCATGCCATCAGCTTTCCGACTAGGGTCCTGAGAACCTGCTCCCAGCCTTCCAGAGTTGGTCAGTACGTCAGCTAGGCCATAGAAGTCCAGATCTGTGAGTGGTTGAGCATTTCCAGACGTTGGGTTTACAGACTTGATCGTGTGCTGTGGCTGTGGCTCGTGGATTGTATACTCTGCATGGGACTGAAGTGATTCCTTAGAAAATACTGCAGCTTCTGTGTTTGGATCGGCCCCAGGTGCCCTTTCAATTTGCCAATTACCTTGTTGGACGCCTGAATATGATGCTAAAAAAGTTCTCATTGTCTGAAAGTTCGGCCTGTGAAAACCTCTGTATGTTACTCAGACTACATGTATCCTGTCCTACCAGGTGGGCAGGAGGTGATTGCGGATTAGAGATAGAATCATGGGGCTTTCCACTTACAGATGGGGTCCTCTGAATTGGTTTTAATGTTCCTGTGCTTCTAGATCCCGCCTTGATGCAGTTGTGCCATGGGTTTTTCTGGGGAAGAAGGGCTTGTGGTCATTGTTAACATTGGTGGTGGCGAGTCTGATGGTCGCAGTGACAACGGTAACAGTGGTGTTTGCAAGCCATGCAGGTGTTCGTTGCTCGAGAAGATGGCTGAACCCACGTCCTTTAAAAAGTTGAACTTTGTGTATATCTTTGGTGGATGATGCTTGTTCGTAGCTTGCGGTTTTATTGCTGCAGTCTCATGAGCAGAGGCCGGTTCCTGTTGTGATTATGTTCGGCTCTGTGCCGGGGGGTGCGCTTGGGTTTGTTTTTGTTTTATTTCCCTTTTTATTTCCCGTTGTTGCCTTCAATTTCGGCTCCAAAGACCCTCTGGTCCTGCCTGACCTCATGAGTTTGCTCTAAATCGCTGCCTAAGGATGCTTCCGGATATACTCCTTTCTAGGACAGGACTCCGGGTTCAAGAGCTCAGGGGTTCAAGAGCTCAGGGGTTCAAGAGCTCAGGGGTTCAAGAGCACAGCTCTGTGATTCGCTGTTAGTTCTGTTCTGCCGCCTGTAAACCTGTAGACCAGTAAACCAGCAACAAGCAGAAAGCTTATGAACCAGCAGGCGGAAAAGCTGGTTTCCCTCTTCCTCCCGCTGGTAGTGCTCAACGGTTCAGTTCAGGAATCTTTATTCGAATTCCATGAATTCATAAAAGTACATACAAAAGCAATAATATATTACATAATACATGCATACAAATTTATCAGATAAAACATTTCCAATTATTAAATGGAATGGTCAAGGTTTGTCCATTTTTCGAGCACGCACCGAAGTCCTCAGGAAAGTGCTAGTGCGACAAATGATTTCCTCATTGTCCAGGGAGAGCAATAATTGATAAGATTGCCCCATGGTGATTGGTCTGTATTTTTTAAAAAAAGAATTAAAACCATTTTATATATTTTAAATAATATTTACAAATAAAAAGAAAGTGCAGATCAGTTTGTGCACTTACTCCATCACAAGGGCATTTTATGTTATCACCCATTGACAGATAACCTAGAGGAACATTCAACAAAAATCTTCAAGACCAAGACCTCAATCGAAACAATAGACTTTGTTCCCAGTTTGTCATTGGCAGCATGAGGTATAACAGCAGTATGTGACTGAGTGTTTTCCTGCCCATATAAATAAGGACCGTGGTTTTCTTGGATTCTTCCCTGGCCCTGTCCATATCATAAAGTGAGTAGAGTGCTTTCTTCAAGTCACTCGTGTGCAGATCTGGATGTACTCTGATACAGAAAAATATCACCTTTGTCGATACTGCACAAACTTTTATACACCCCCCGAAAGCCATGGTATGTCCATCCCTCTTTCACATCCAAGACAGTCTTTTATAATTTTTTGGGTCAGGGTGGCTGAATCATTCCTCCAGACTGAGTGCCAAAATAGCGCAGGGCGAGCCCTGATAAGATCACAAATAAAAGGCTAACAAAGTTCTGTGGGAAATCTATTTGTAGGCAGAGATCGGTGTTCCCAGCAGCTTTCTGCAAAACCGGTTTTCCTCCTGCTGGATACACCTGGTCTCTGCCGCACCCCATATTTCTGCCCCATAAATAGCGACGGAACACAGTGCAATTTAAAAATCCTTAAAATAGCTTCAGTGGCACCTATTTTCCTTGGTCGGGGGAGGCTCAAAATAGAGTTAAGGACCTTTGAGGATTTGCTCGTGGAGTGGGCAACATGCCCAGTCCACGAGCCAGTCGCAGCAAAGATCATCCCCAAGTACGGGAAATTCTGGGTGGAGAGAAGTCGGTTACTCCCTACGTGTATAGAATTAAGATGGCGTTTCCCAGGGCCACAAGACAAATGATTTTATGTAACTTACACATAGGTCCAACTCATCCATATAGTCCATGGGCTTGGATGCCACTAAATTAAAGCAATGGAAGCCTTCAACATTTAAATCATGTGTTGCCCATGTTCCCTGCAACATAATTATATCCCGAGAGGATATTATACGCAGCCAATCAGTATCACCTAGTCTAGATTCTAAACCAGCAACATTCCAGCTCAGGATTCTCAGGTCTGGATTACTTTTGCATCTAACCTTATTGTAGGATGATTGTACTCTGATAATTCTATCTATTTCTACAGAAGGATTTAATGCCTGTATCCCTTGGCCAATAGGGACACACATTCTAAGATTAGTTGTACAAGCTATTCCCTGTTCCTGTGCTTGGCCACAAAAGTTCTTCTTTATTTAATATATCCTCAGCTATATTTGTGGATCTCATGCTCCCTCACGATCTTGTCAATCCCTTTTAAAGGTCAATCAACCCCCTCCATTCCACAGAGTGAAGAGAAGCGGTTAGAGGTGGCAATGTTAAATATGGGAACCGCCACACTCCGGGTATTTGGATATTCTGATCGCATGGGATTTCCTACTAGGGCCTTTGGATAAAAATAACAGATATCTGTGGATATACCTCCCTCATAGCCCTCAGGGTACCAATCTCTAATATGGTTAGTCACCCTATGATCCCTGAAGTTTATGATGACAATATCCCCATGTACATCCTTTGGCCTTCGGCCCACCCAGCCTAACCTTCTAACATGTAAGATTTCGCCATCCAAGTTTGGGGGTAATGGCCTGTTCACTCTTAGCCAATGCATAACCTTATTTTTGAGGGTTTGATGACTCAAATTTCCTCATTAACAACTCTGGTACCCCAGTAAGAAGGACGACGTAAGGTTCTGCCTCTGGTGGGAGATCTATGTGCTGAGCAGGTCCGTTAAGCTTTGCGTCCGTGTGGGAGCTCCTCTCAATGTTAGTGTTCTTGGCCTATCTTTTTTACTTGCGCACTGCCTCTTACTTTCCTAGGCTTATTAAATTCAGGAATGGTTTTTGAAATGTGTGTGGCCATAATATTATCAAGGTCAGAAGGTAACAGCTTTGTACTATTTACCGGGTTAGTTGGTTTAGATTCCGTCACCGGAACAGAAGGGATCAGGGGATGCCTATTTGTTGACAGCTCTTTAAGTAAGTTTGTATTGGCTGTCCCAGTATCTTGAATAGACCAGAGTTGCTCCGCCATTCTCTTTACCCTCCCCTCTCAACAAGAGGCAATAGAGATTTAATTAGTTGCTCTATATTCTTCATTAGATCTTGATAAAAGGGTATAGTCGAGTATTCATGGACGGTTTTACATTCAGCTGGGCCTTTAAGATTAGTGGGGCTCGTGGCAACTTTAGAGGTTTTTGGTCGGCTTCCCTTTTGCTTATTTCCACCCAGCTTTCTTTTTATGGAAGTACCTGGTCCCTATGATTTTGTTGCATTAATCCTCTTGTTAGTAGGCTTACTAGGTGTCACTAATGGTTGTTCCTCAGAGGAAGACTCAGTAATTCAATGCTGATATCTGTGACATCGGGTTTCCCCAGGTCTCACTGCTCATTCAGGTAGGTCTTGTAGCTGTGGGGGGTGGTGGTGGTGGGGGGGGGAATACCTTTATTACTTGTTTGTTCTATGCTAATACCATCATGCAATGGGGTAGTTACTAACTGGATAGCCCCCAGAGAAGAGCGTTTGTTTTGCCATTCAGAGGATATACGCCGCTCAGTGTATACAATTTCACTTTCTAACACTGAGGCGGCCCTCGTGATGACATTATCCAATGTGCCTCTGACAGAACCTCCCACCAGCGATTTCCGGCCTAAACTTCTAGTACTCAGTTTCTACAACATAAATGAAGCTGCAACTAAATAAACAAGTGAAATCAGCAAGTCAAACTTTATAATAATGCATATAGCATAGTTCTTACATGTGTCCAGGATAGTTCGAGCCAAGGGAGGTGGCCCGGCCCAGCCTTGGCCAGCCCCGGACAGTCACAGACGGCCCGCCTTTTGCCAGGGCTTAGCCCGGCGCAGTCCCGCGCGCTCCCGCGACGCGGGGATTGCACCATGATTTATGTGCCTCCTGGCAAGCTTCCCCCGTAGGCAGCTTCCACCCGCAAAGGCAGCTGGAGATGGTAGTTTTCTGTGCCCTGCGTTCTCCCCCACACAGCGGCCGCACCGATGGTGTGGAAATGCGGCAGAGGGGGGTGCGCGGGACCAGCGGCACAGGACAGCGGGACCGGCTACAACAACGGGCCCAATAACAGAGCGGCCCCAGGAAAGCAGGTGAGGATCTCAATATTCGCAAAGGTTTGCACAGTAGGAAGGTGGAATCTGACTATATGGTTACCCCACCTTTTTCCCTGGTGTTTTGCGGCTTAGTTGGCCTGGGACCCTGCTATTCAGGGCCCCAGACTATCTGCTCTCTCTATAAAATGGACTCCATGTACTTTAGGTACATATCAAATTGGTTACTGGGTCACCCGTGAGCCCCTGTATAGTGTACCATAGCTACCCAGGGCATAGGTGTAACCTCAGCCTACCAGGGGCTGCAGCATGTATTGTGCCACCCCTGGTTTAGCTTCCAAACCGACACCACAGGTCTGTTCACGCAGCCTGGGTAAGGTGGTGTAATCACCCCTTACTTAGATATAGTATACCTATATCTGCCTTTACATATAGACACATATAAACCTATAAGCCACTCCTATGGTAGGCCTCGACAATCCTGGAGGCAGAGTGCTTGGTTTTATGTGAGAGGGTGCCCTAGCATGAGCTGAGCCCCTCTGCAGCTTTCGGAACCATCTCCTTATAGCTGTTGTATGATATAGCCATACCATATACTCTTAAGCGCATTATAATCCTCACGGTTAATGCTAACTTTGGTTTGGCTTAATCAAAACATGTTGTGTAAGGTGTTAAACACTTTGGAATACTACCCCCCCGCCAATTCTGGCGGCGGGGGTAGCATTCCACCCTTCTAGAGGGAAAAGACATGTAGCTTACTGCTTTACCCGGGTAAAGTTAAATAGCCTCAGCATCACAAAATGGATGCTACTGCCACAGACACGAGTCTGACCTATTGCTGGGGGAAACTCCAGCAAGGGCGGCCTGGACAAAGTTTCCAGTCCACGGAGGTGACAACACCTCCCCAGACAGGGGTTGTGTGTATTGGGGCAGGAAGGGCTGTATTCAGTGAATGCATTTAGACACTGCCTCAGGCACACAAGGTGCTCCATGCATAGCCCGGTTCAAACCAGTTGCTGGGGCACTCCAGCCCTGGCACGAAACTGGACAAAGGGAAAGGGGTGTATCCACCCCCTTCTCAGGTCCACCCATAGGAGGGACCTAGTCGGGTAATCCAGCCCCCATCCTTGGTATAAGTATAGGAGCTGTGTCCCCAGGACTTCAGATTATCCTAGAACGAAACTTTGATACAGAACTCTTGGACCTTCGACATTTTATTCTGACTAGAAGACTGAAGACATCTCCCTTGTGGTCAAGGAGTGACCACCCTGTGCAAACAGGCACCACCAGCAACTTTGCTGGTCTGCATTTTCAAGGCTCCCGCCTGATCCCGAAGAATCTGCGACACAGGAACTGGACTTTGACTTCTGACTCCGACCCACATCCACAGCAAAGCTGAGACTCGTGAAGGACACGACAGACGTGGGACCGGACACCCTGGACATCCTGCAATTTGCGAACTGCTCGACTCCAAAGGTTCCCTCGCAGTTGTGCATTGGGGTACGAGAAGCCCCAGCCCCGAGCACCATTTGCACCAAAGCTCAGCCCTCCACGAGTGCTGCCAGCTCTTGCATTTCAGCTAGACGTGTCTTCCCGGTTCCTTGCCCGTTGGCTAGTGAGCCCCCTGAATACCTTTTCTTGAAGGTGTGTTGCTCTCTGTTGGTATTGCTCAGGGAGGTGTTTGAGCAGTTGCCCCATCTTGTCCCAATGTTGGTAGTGGTGTCTGTTCAGTAGGGCGTTTGAGTTCGCCATGCGCCAGTGTACTGCTGCATTTCTCTCTATCTTCCTTCCAGTGAGGTCTATCCTCTTACTCTGTCAGGTGGTGGGCCTGAGTTTGTGGGAACATTGGCCCTTTTTCTGCAATGATTGAGTCAGCTGTGATGGATCCCTGGATGTAGGAAGGATCCTTAGAGGAGTGTTTGTATTTTTTCTCTGTCCTGGGTGTGACAGACCTGCAGCTTGCTGGTTCTTTAAATGGCTCTCTCCCCTGGTCCAGGACACTTGGTAGCATGGGGAGGAATGGGCTCCTGGTTTGAGTGGGGAGCAGGGTCTCTAGGAGGAAGCAGACTGGTTTTTCTTCCTCCAGTTTCACTCCATAAGCTGTTGCCGCGTTCCTAATGACCAGGTTGCAGATCCCAATGTCATCTGGCGGCAAAGGCCTCAAAGGTTACGTCTCCACGGCCTCTTCCGGCGTAGAGGTCCTACCAATCCAGACCCTGCGCCACCGAGGATGCAGAGCCCATACTTGTGCGCTGGTCTTTTCCTTCCTAGAAATAGTATAGGCCCTCTTCCTCTTGGTGTTCCTGGGTCTCGGGAGTTTGGCAGCTCTTCGGCATCGAACTCCTCCTCGTCCTAGACGATAGTCGTTGTCGGCTTAGACGGGATGGTAAACTTCTTCATCCGCTCGTCGAATTCTCTTTTCCTTTGCAGGATGTTATCCATTTCAGCCTCGAGCCTTCGCTTTTTCCTTTCCATCTCGGTGGCCTGTTCGGCGGAGTGTTTCGGACGATCTCTTCAACATAGATTTAGGAGAAGCCTTCGGGTCCTTTTCCTTCAGCGTCGTGTGCTCCTTTTCAGGGGCGTGCTTAGACGACCTAGGTTTTTCGTGTGTTTTCACTGCTTGGAAGTCCTTTTCGAAGGATCTACTGGGCTGTTTGTCCCTGGATGCAGCTGCGGCCGTCAACATTTTTGGCGCCAGTGCTCCTTTAATTGACTTAGACTGTTTTTCTAGAGTCTGACTCATGCTTTCGAGAGTCTGTCGGGGCTTTAGGTCTCAACGTCTCTCCTACCTCTTTTGTAGTTTTCTTATCGGCCTCTACGACCGCGAAGTCATCTGGTCCTTCGGCGATTTTGTCCTCTTAGTCACTGAAGAGGCCGAAGCGACGGAGGCTGGCCTTTTCCTTGCATGCTGTGGTTGGCTATCCTCTGCCTCTCTCCAATCCAGAGACTTCGGTGTGAAAACAGAGCAGGCGTTGCAATCCTTGCTTTCGTGGTCGGTCGGCAGGCAGAGGTTGCAAACCGGGTGCTGGTCCTTTTGCGCGTACTTGTGGGGGCAATTGCTGCAGAATTTGAACGGGGTCTTGTCCATTCCGGCGCTCAGGAGGCCTCCTGTGTGCGCATTCTCCGTTGGACGTTGAAGTATTCGAAGTTCTCCTCCTTTGTCATCCCGGCGGTCTTGTTCCTGTATGTATTCTTCAAACTATCAGTAGATTTCAGCTTTTCTTTTTCTCCAAAAACTCTGGAACCTCACGGTCATGATCCAGACCCCAGGGCGGAAAAAAAAATCTAAATAGTGAGCCCAAAGGTTGGAGCTTACGCAGGAAGCGTACCAACGGCACAGGAAGTACACCAGAAGGTGGGATGTCAACACCCACCTGGGCTACCAAAAAAAAAAATCAAAGACTGCGATTCCGGACCCAACCACTAGACCACGTAATAATGACCAGCATAGTGAATCCAGAAAGTTTCACGCTGCAAAAATAGGCTCGTTAGTCCTTCCTTGTCTTAATTTGTAACCTCCCATGGAGACTGTCCCTTTTACTTTGGTTGTTACACAGTACGTGTTATTTAGTCTGTAAACACTATTTTCTTTATTGACTTTCAAGACGTGCTTTGCTTACATTCAGTGCGCCATGCAATCTCTTTTCAAGCAGCTGGAACAATGGTGGGCACCTTTCCAATGCCATAGGTCTTGCATTAAAGTGTGAGACCGTATTGCATTGCAAATATTTTTATGTTGCTTATGCAAAACCCTTTTTTGGTGCCTTGTGTCACTGCTTCGACCCAAATCTAACTTCTGAGCTTCTTCCCAGCGCCCTTATGTATTAAGGTCTTACACCAGCTCTGAGCATTATGAATGGGTATGCTACAGGAAATTACATTTTACTCTCCAGCAGGAAGGTGCCCTAGTTTGTAGGACTGCCTTCAGGCAATTTTGCGATGCGCTGCTCGTAAAACTGGGGACTTACCTATGAACTGGGCCCCAGCATCTTTGTCCCTATTTAGGACATTACACTGTTGGTTTGATGTAAGGGGGGCCCTCTTCATCGGCCGCCCTTACCAAACACATGCAAGTCCCGACATCCACCCTTGTGAAAGTTCCTCTCCGAGTGCCTGCAGTAAAAACGTGTTGTATTTCAGCGGTGACAGATGCAGTGGCTGCCATGCTGGGGTTAAATTTGCGCTCTGTCATCACGTCCCTGAATGTCTACAGATATTCTAGAAAGATTTGGGCTTCTATTTCTGGTGACAGGAGAGCTCCTGCAGTGTCTAATTGGTCCACTTCAAAGCCCAGAAACTTTTCCTGAAACATGCCTTCAAAAGAAGAACGCTTCTTCAATCCTGCTCAGAGAGCGCTCAAAAGATCGAGATTTGTCTGAACCACATCACTTTATCAAATATGGGTTTAAAAACAAGAGCCTAAATATCTCCTTCTCAATCATGGTTTCCAGCTGTGACTCCCAAAGGGACCACATGCATCAGCATGTGTTGTGGCCCATGTGCTCTCAGTTATCGGTTTGTTATATGTGCATGAGCAATGCTTTTAGGTCGCTCCTGGGCACCGCATGCGCTACGAGACACTATTGAGGTACAGCATAGAAGCTCTCCCCATTTCACTGCCATCTTTTCAATTAGCTCCTGTTACTGTCCTTGCAAAATCGTTGCTTTTCATTTGAATAGCTTAATAGTTCCTCCTTGTCTTTATTTGTAACCTCCCATAACGACTGGACGTTTTACTGTTACATGGTGTGCTTTAGAAGCTGGTGAGCACTATTTTCTTTAATTATCTTCCTGTACTCCACCCACGACATCACAGCACACTTTAAGCTATCTGTTTATTTAAATTACAGAGCGGTTCGCTTTATCTATGGTGGGCGAGCTGAATATAATTTACGGCGTGGTCCTCTTTCACTTTAGCGGCCACGCCAATTAAATGATTTACAACACGTGCCATTTTTACATTAGCAACCACACTTAGCAGCGCGGGTCGCTTTCACTTTAGTGGCCGTGCTATAGATACTTTCCAAAATAACGACTTTTCTATACATGTTGGGTGAAAGCGCCTCACACGCGCTTTCACTCGTGTTGGCCGCGCCCCTTTTAGATGCTGCTCACTGTAACTGGACTACAGGAGCAGCGTCTGGGGGAAGGGGGTTCGGCCACCATTAAAGTGTTCACATTTGTGGGAGGTTGTGCTATTGGCATTGGGAGTGACAATGCCTTTTATTATAGGTGTTGCTCTTAAAAACGCAAATAGGGGACATTGGTGTTTGCAATGCCGGTAGCTTAAACACTCGCAAATGCAAGACCCATTGCATTGAAACCCTGTTTCTCATCCTGTACCTCTATCAATCGCTTAAATCTACATATGCTTCCCTCCTTTATGCATCTATATACTTTATGTACTTGTGGATCTATAGATCTCACTACCCTATTTCTCAGCCTATACTTCCCTCAATATATCTTCTAGCCCAACTTTGACTCATCTCAAACTTTGCTACTACTCTTTCTAATGCACTAACTACACATTCTCTCACCCAATACATCTATCAATATATCCTCTACATCCACTCACTTATCACAAACCCCATACCACTACTATCTCCAAAATAACACTTGAGACTCGCTCCTACTCTACCCCTCCTTGCATCTGACACCTTTTACTACACAGATTCCCCCCAAAACAAACCTTTCTAAACTCTTCCTGCTGACTTCCCCTGCAAAAACCTTTACTCATCCAAAAGCCGCCTCCTACTGCGAGGACCTGAAAAAAAAAAATCCTTCACCCCATCCCTCCACTATACTTTTCAATCAAAATAACAGACCAACATGTTCACTTCTCAATTTCCATATGCCACTATACTAGTTCCCCACCAATCCTTTAAGGTTCCAGAGTAGCGTGCTACTCGCTAATAAAGAGTCTCAACACCCCATCAAGGTTACAAGCGCTATATAAATGCAAACATTTTTCTACCCCAACCTTTCTCAATCTAAATAACTGACTAACATATCCACCACTCAAATTAATTTCATGTTTCACCATACTAATTCAACACTAATCCTTATGGGTTCCAGACTAGCGTCCTACTCGCCAAAAAAGCACTTCAAACCCCCATATGGGGTAGCATGCGCTATATAAATACAATCCTTTCACTATCCTGCCACCTACCCATCTCTATCCAAATAACAGAACATATCCACCACTCAAATTACTTCATACTTCAATATATACATTTTCAACACTAATCCCATCAGGGGTAACAGATGTTATATGAATGCAAACCTTTCTTCCCCTTCCTAACACTCTGCTATCCTACTCACTCCAAATAACTGACTAATATCCACCACTCAAATTACTTACATATTTCACCATACTAATTTACCACTAATCCTTTATGGGTTTCCAGAGTAGCGTGCTTCAACACCTCATCAGGGGTAACAAGTGTTATATAAACCTTTTTCCCCCTTCATCTATCCTTCTGAATCCAAATAACAAATCTATGGGTCCTGGAGTAGAGTGCTACTCGCGGAAAAAGCGAGTTGACGCCTCGTATGGGGTTGTAAGCGCTATACAAATGCAATTACAATCTCAGGCCCTATAACTGCAACCTTCTTAATGTCATGATTAATGATTCATGTGAAGGAGTCTGCAACAGGACCCTATAGAGCAACACATCCAACTTTGTAGAAAACCCGGTCATCTAGGGTGAGCCATGACTTGCACCACACATTTGTTAAGGATTTGTCCTAACATCAGCGCTTTAAGTTTGTTTTAATTTATAGCAAAGAGCATAAAGAGGTGCGGCTCCAAGACTAGAAGCATAAGCACTCTGCAGTGTCCCCAGGCAAAAGGCCTACTTCATAGCGGTTCCAAAAGGGCTCCTATCACCCTTGTGGCATCATCTGCGCCAAGTACTCTGCTACTGCTGCACCAAAAAGTTGGCACAGTTCAGCTGAAGGCTTCTTTTTTTGGTTTCTAATCTTAACAGTATTTTGAAGTGGAGTCTGAATATTTGCTTAAAGTGGTATCTTTGGTTTGAGACTCTGGAGGCATCATCGGACTAATTCGGACTGCATTTGTCCAGCATTATCTTTTTTGAATTTGATGGAGTTTGCGTCCGCTCTGAATGGGTGCAACCCTGAGGCATTCTAGGCAGATTTGTTTGAAGGTGAAATGGTCTAGTTAACCATCTTTTACTTTTAAACAGTCTTTAGCATCAAATCTGTGATTTTTTTGCTGAAGTCATCTTTAGTTTGATGGATAATATCCAAGTCTGCGAGGGAAAGCACCCTAGGTTTCAAGAAGGCATCTTGTGAATGCATCGTGGCTTAGTATGCCTTGCATCGCTTCTTCTGTACTTTACGTCTTCATGTGAAACCTTTTACAAACTCCAGAGTCTTCAGAGTCTTCAGATTTAAAATCCTTTGGAAGGATTACATTACACACCCTGCATCTGTCTTTCTGCTCAATTTATGTTGGCAGCGGCAACCCCTGAAAGGGTCTTTTATATTACTTTTCAGTCACTCAGGAAGGGACCCAGGAATTACAAAAATCCTCCAACTATTCAGTCTTGTTCCTTGGACTTAGATGGTTTCCGAGATATTCAAACAAAATTCAGCCCAAGATTTAGTTATAGTGAAGAGAGATTAGGTAGGGGCGACAGTGGAGGTGGCAATGAACAGTCGCACAAGCACAACCATATAAAGAGAACAGGATCATTCTAGAAACTTCCAATCTGCAAAACCAAAGAGCTAAAGAATACTGAATACTTGTACCCCTCTCCTCACAGAATTAAAAAGGGTCCGTTCAGACAAGCTACCACACTCAAAATCACAATACTTGGGCAGCCACTTAATCGCTTTGCACACAAGCTGTTTAAGGGCAAAACAATATTAAAGTATTAAATGTGTTAGAAAGTTGAGCAGGTTCTGTTGTAGGAAATACAATAAACACTTCAATACTTTGGATACAACAGTCTAGGAGATGGTCAAGCATAAAATGGGTACATAAACTAGAAGCCATTTGTTCCAGAAACAAAAAGAAAAAAGCAGCAAACTCCAAGACAAAATCTCACAACCCACCAAGGGATAGATTACTCGGTCAGCAGAGTCAAACTAGCTAGGCATCAGGATCCAACTAGAGTGCAACGGAGAATCAATTTCTCACCTTGTAAGGGCTGAACAATTGCCTGTTTCCGCTGCTGTAAGACAGCCTTGCGCTGAAGTGGCCTAAGTTTCGACTGAAAAATGTTTTCAAAGTTTTCTGAATCTTCGGACTTGTTTAAACTGCTTTCTGTAGCAAAGGCAGCCTCTAATTTCTTCTTTTGTTCTTTAAGTTCCTGAAGATTGAAAAGAGGGTATGGAAAAGGATAAAAAATAGAGATTAGAAGACAGTCGTGAATCATGCATTCATGAAGCAATAAAGTCATTAAGCATCTCTTTGAAAGTCATTTAAAACGGATTTTAAATTATACTGGGCGAATGCCACTCCTACACGGCTATCACTATTAAGTCAGACACTAACCCATCAGTAGTCGAGGTACACCAGTTATCAAAGCTCTCACAAATCTGCCCATATCACTCAAAGTGAAGCAGTTGCTAAACCTTCCCAGTAGGAGAAAATAGTTGCCGGTACTCTACTGTAAATGGCACCTTGCCAACCCTATCCCTCAGACAATGGGAAGACCAAAAATTCAGGCTGTAGAGGTTTAAGTAAAGAACTTTGAGCTTTGGTACCATGTTGTACATGTACAGCGCACACACAATCCCTGCACAGATGCTCTTCCCCACAACCCCTTCAAATTGAAATAAATAGCCCAAATCAGTGGGAAATACATCAACCTGATAATAGGAAATGAACCCAAAACAAAGAATAATCATAAAGGTAACTATCCTGCTTTTACCTATTCTAAACCTCAGTTCAAATTTCACAGCTGTTAAGGGGTAGGAACAAGAAGGCGGCGCCCTTAGCGAAAATCTAGTCATAGCCGTTTTGCACAATACCCTGGCCCAAAATAATTCAACAAAGCCACTAGGGCATTTTTTATTAACCCATGGTCCCTGGAGGTCCACGATACCTAATCAGGGGGTCCACGGTTTAGAAAATTAAACATTACGTGTGAATAAACCAAGAAGAAAATTTAAAAAATTCGAAAAATGTCCTATAAATGGGAAGAAATTTAAAATAAAAAAAAAACGTTGGTATAATCAGATTAGTTTGTGGGAGAAGTACAAGTGCACCAAACAGATTATGTAGCATGGATGGTGGGCAGCCAAAGTTTAATTTAAAAAAGCTTCCATCTTCCCAATGAAAAGTTGAGTTTGTGCGTTTTTCCCCAAAATGTGAATTGAATTAAATAGATCATATGCATTTGGCACATGATTGTGTTTTGTGCATGGATTGTAGTTCAATTTATCAAAGTTTCTTTGGCCACATGACTGCTACAGAGTAGCACCATCTGAAATTGCGTGCCAATCCAGCTCCTCTCATTTAATATATCACTGAGAAAAAACAAAGTTTACAAGGACGTCATAGTAAACAAATCGAATAAAAAAAACCACAACTTTGAAATTCACTTAAAAAAGCAAAGTTTACAGGGACGTTATAGATAGGGTCAGATTACTCCTACAAAATCACACATTCAGCAGTTATAGTTACCCATGTTGACTATAACTCACCCCTGCAATGCACAGACGACAATGCGACATAATCCAGTGACTTTAAAAAGTTTATGAGTGTTAAATATATATACTAAGGTGTATTGGTGACTCAGTGGGTGCATGAGTCTGTATGGATGACTCAGTGGGTGCATAACTGACTCTAAGAGTGATTAGGTCTCAGTGAATGTATAGGTGAGTGACTGATTGTGTAAATGAGCATCTGTGTCAGTCAATGTCTAAGTGGGTGTACGAGTTGTGTTAGTGGGTACATGAATGGCTAAATGGATGATTGGTTGTCTGACTAACTAGATTTCCTGGGTGTATGTGTGTGACTGCTTGTATGGAGGAGTGAGGGGCGAGTTTGTGGCTGTATGGGGTACGGAGTGCATCTCTCAGAAGCTGTATGGGTGAGTGTCTCTATGGGTGTGTGCGTGTGTATGGCTGTCGGTGATTGAGTGCATGTCAGTATGGGTGAGTAACTGGGTATGTGAAAGGCAACCGACGAGAGACTGGGTATATGAGTGACTGTGTGAATGAAAATGAGTGGCTATGGATGAGTGTGCCTATGTCACTAACTGTATAGGTGAGTATGTGTTATTATTTGTATGAGTAAGTGGGTGTCAGTGTGTGGAACCATTTAGGTGAGTAATTGGCTGTGTGATTGACGGTATGGGTGAGTGTCTAGATGTGTGACTAGTTCTATGCGGACTGTGCGAGTGCCTGTATGGGTGTACGATTGGATATCTCAAAGGCTGGGTGGGTGTACGAGTGGCAGAATGGGTGAGTAATTGGGTTTGTACATCTAGGAATCAGCGAGTAGGTGTGTAAGTGCTGGTATGGCTCGGTGAAGGAGTTTGTGAATGATTGTGTGGGAGTGTCAGTGGGTGTATAAAAGATTCCTTCGGGGTCTGAGTGGGTCAAAGATGCTGTGGATGTCACTGACTAGGTCATGAGGTCATAAGACATGCATTGCAGGGACACAAGTTAGTTAACTCTAGTATATATTACGCCTGAATTACTATGATTTTGTAGGACTAAAATCTGACCAACTATAATGTCCCTATAACCTTTGTTTTTTTGTGTGAATGTTTAAGGTTTAACTAGCAGTCATGTTTGCAGAGTGGTTGAGAATTGGGGCTGGGCCTCTGACCAGCTCTCAGGAATTCCACTGCTTGGACTTACAGGTAGCCCTAGGAGGGCTTCTTTGCCCCCAAGGTCTCTAGAGGGACTTTATACCCCAACTAGTAGTGCGCTGGGAGGACTCCCCAGGGCCTGGTGAGGACTTTCTTTTAAAAGAAAGTGTGGGCGACGTGGCCTCAATCCCGGGTCATTTTTTGCCCTGGGGACCTAATGCCCCAGGGCTTGGCCTCTCGTTGGGGAAGGCCCCACGGTTCCAGCTGGCTACCCAGGGAGCTACTGACATGCATACAAATATGGCCCCAGGACCAACATGGAGAGAAAGCATTTTGGGACCCCCTTTCTCAGCCCCCACTGGACGGATCACCCTGAAATGTAAGACAAACTGAAGTGAGCGTCAAATTAGTTTCGTAAATTGTGACGATTGTTATTGGCTAATCAAAAACAGCGTTTTAATAGAAATCAGGTCCTAAATATAACTACCTACTGGCGACCACCAGGGTTTGAAGGTGAGCTGGATTGGGGAGGATCGTTTGTGCATTGTTATGCAACGAAATAGATATTTACCCAGTGCCTGTTGCCACTGGGTAGTAAGGGAGTTTTTCTGCAGTGTGGTAAGAATTTACTTGAATTTGGCGACTTGAAGGGAAAAAAATTGCCTATATAAAAACGTATACAACTCTAGTTTCTAGCGATTCAATATTACCATTAAAAACAATCTATAAGATCATTACACTAGGATGGAACAGGCTTCACTGAACAACCTGCTTATAAAGAATTTCCAACTGTAAAATGGCCTCCAAATACCACCAGCAGAGTCATGCTATCGTTTCCTGTAAAGATCTACGTAGTAGATAAAATAGCATCCATTACCTGTATTTCAAGCTGGCTCTCCTCTACTTTCTTCATAAGATCTAGGCGCTCCTGTTTTGGGGTGCTAGGAAGTGGGATGCCCTTCAGCCCTTTCTTCATAAGCATCTTTTCCAGGTTCAGCAGCCTCTCCACCACAGCAGAGTCCAGACCTTCAGTCTTCAAATAAGTGCTGGAAGGAAAAATGTTAAGATTAGCTTCAATAATGAAATCAACTAAATAACTATAGGGTAAATTTAAATACTAGCAGCCAGGAGGTGGAGAAGACCATGCTCCCCTCACCAGGAGACTCCTTTGTATCCTAGTAAGGGGGAATCAAAGACTGCTGGTGTAAAAGTCCCAACGATAGCGCACTTCTTTTGAATACAGTCACTGGAAGAACTGGGACATCCACTGAATGATCCCTAGTATACGCACCAATACTTTGATTTTACGTGCATCAGAAATTTAAAAAACATGGCAGACCGGGGAAGAATAGAATATCTATTTTGTGAACTGATAGAGGGGAGCATGAATGTGTTTTATATATGGTGGTCCTGCTGATGTGGAGTGCTAGTGTGACTCTTGGGGATGAGGCGACCAATGCAGTGGTAGGTAATTAAGGCAGATTGTGGTTCTGTGTTCACAACAGCAGTAACAAGAACTTACCATACTACTACACATCTCAGGTGCCTGCCCCCCAGCCCCCACACACATCCCCCAACCTTGACTGATATGACACACATCCCCCCAACCTTGACTGATATGACACACAAATACAAACACATGCAATTTTAACGGAACAGTAAGTTTCCTAGCAGACGGGTGCTTCGAAGAAGGAAAACCTTTAGTTTTAAACACATCACAGTAATATTTTTTACCAGACCGTCCTAAAATATCCATTGACCTCTTAAACACACAGGCTCTATTAGAGGGAGCAATCCTTTTGCTGACCGGTGCATTTTTTTTAATTCAATACAGGCGTTTGTAGCCTCCGATACACTTACCCTCCGCCTTACCCACCCAAAACTTCGATGGTGTCACCAAATAATAATTACATCTTTAGGTAACCTGGGCAAAATCCATGCTCGGGCCAAAATACCGTTCCAGTCGTGTGCATTTGTTTAAATGCATACTTTCAGGGATGTATAGTGCAATACTTAAACTGGAGTAACACCTGAAAACAAAGATCGCCAAGTCTGGGACTACAGCAAGTGGCCACTGGTGACTGGGCACATTAAGTACCTATAACATACAGATGTAAATATTACTAGAGTTTGGTCCAAACCTAAAAACAAGACTGCTCACAAAGCACTAGCAATTTCACGAACAGCAATTTTTAAGAAGAATAAGAGTTAGCATAGTTAATACGGCAGCTTGAAACTCTAGAAGCCTAGCCAATAGGTAATCATTTAAAAACAGCCTTACTCTGCATTCAAAGGGCCAAGATTATAGGTGCTCCTCACAAATAAGGATTTAAATCTTAAAATCATGGGAAACAGTTTGCTTTTCCCCTCACAGAAACTGACAAAATTAAGTACACACATTTTGTAACGTCTGCTCCCAGATGACAGATTTTAATGGCAAGAAGCTGACCTGAGGGACGATTCAGCTGGCTTGGGGGACTCCTCACTGCTTTCCTTCTTCAGTTTCTTCTGCTGCACGCCTGCAGAGCCAGCCTCATGCTCCTCCCGGTGTCTCTTCATGGGTGCTAGAGCTGGTAAGCAAAAGGTCAAAAAGGTATTCGTAATAAAGAAAGAAATGGGCAGGAGTTTGCCTGATGCACTGCACTTTTCCCCATCCATCACTAGGAACTTCAAGTCTTCTCCCTGCCCACCCGCACACACCCTCTCCCTCATTACTCTTTGTGCAACAAGCATGAACGTAACCATCGGTCATCTACAGAGACTGTGTACTTCAGAGTGCTCACCTGACGACTGAGTAGTTTCCTGGGTGAAAGGCTTATTAATTATCTGCTTGGACTTGGCAGCAAAGTTCAGGGCTGTGAGTGTATCAAAGTAGTACTTCTGTCCAGGAGCAATGTTCGTGATCATGACACTGTGGGCAGAGCCTCCAAGAGAGTCCTGAAGCAATTCAAATAAGGTAGTGCTCAAGTATCAACAAATAGGTTATTAGTCACAAATGAAAGACGTTAAGGGAAGGATAGGCTCAGTACTCACCTGCAGAAGCCTGGTTAGCTTGCTGTCCCTGTATGGAATTCTGGGTAAACCCTGATTCAGGGCATCAACAACTTTACTGAGAACAAAGAGGGATGAGTTGATCGCACCGCTCTCCTTGAGACGGATACCCTGGTTTCCTGTGCGCCGGTTATCCTCAGAACCAGCAAGGTCAATCATGTACAGCTTTCCAGTTAACTGCCGGAAGGGTGAGAAACATTCACTCTTCTGAACCTGTGGGGAAAAGATCCAGGAACATGACCAACAAACTCATACAAGGACATGAAGCACAATAAGCACGAGCCAATTGAGGATTGCATTCAACCAGTATGGTTTTAATTGTTCCTCTGAAAACAAGTCAAATAGTTAAGTACCACATTAAATAATAGAGTGATGAGCCATCTTAACAGATAGCTCCTTTCCAATGAATAAAGGACACAGAAAACAACCTACAAGTTAAGGTAGCTAGTCTTGGTGCAAGATTACCTAGCAGCAGTGTCTACTACCAGCAAAGTGAAATAGAACCCACAAAAATTAAATGGACTACACTAAAATGCAGACAGCATCTGGATTGTCGAGACGGGTTAATGAAGCTGGCATGCCATGTGGGGGACATTACGCAGCTACCCTCACCTTGATGAGCAATACCGCGTGGCTGCGGCTTGAGCGGTTGTTCAGCTTTGTACAAGCCACTGTGCGGTTCTGGCTGGCAGGGATGAAGAAGCTCTCAAAGTCTGAGAAACTGGTTATAATCTTCTGTGTCAGGTTCGGGATGAAGATGTTTTTGTCCTTGTCCTCACGGATGGGGAGATCTTGATGTTTAGGCTCCAATAAATCCAAAACCTGTACAAAAACAAGACGGTTCAATACGACTGGAGGATGGAATTTAGTACTAAAGAGAAGTCACCATTTTGATTTTCATTTATGTGAAGCCTTTCTTGAACTCACAAGTCACCAATTGCAAATAAGCAAATTATTTATTTTGATAAGATGGTTTAAGTATAGTACAGCTACAGAACAACTTGCATTTAAAATCGGTCACTATAATTCTCGTCCATTGGCACTACCCAAATAGTTTTCTTTATTTTGGTTAGCAAAGCCATAAAAGATGGCCACACGGATCATAAAACATTCTAAACAAAACCAGCACTGGCGTTGCCAATACGTCTCGCAGTAGGAAAGTTGGAGCTATTACAATTGCAAACAACAATGCCTTTTATTTTTGTTTTCTTTTTAAAAAATTAAAGGGCTTTGTCATTTACAAAACCAATAGCTCCAACTTTCCTACTGCGAGACCTATTGGCAACGCCAGTGCTTGTTCGAAGACGCTGCAGTAGCATCTCTTTCCCAACAGTCATGTACCAGGCAGCCTCACGAATGAGGTAATCGGCTGATGGGGAAGCTTCTGCTCTTTCGGAAACACGAGGCACACATTTTAAAAGCAAACATTGAAACAGAGTTCAAAATGAGATATGGTTAAGTCTACACATCAATGTATGTCCTATTCTAGAAGAATACAGCACGGTGCCAAGAGCAGCCTGTGGCTCAAGTTATACGTATGTCAGAATGGGGAGCAAAGACTTAACACATCAGTGAAGTCACGCATAAATACCACAAAATGTTGGCACTTTGAAACAAATTTCAAAAAACCTTGGGAGTACAGATGAGCCATTTTGCAAACATATTGCAAGACTTTAACTAAGCGAGTTAACTGGCAATGTACCTTATTGATAAATGTGAGTTCTCGCCTTTTAGACAAGGGGTTGGAGATGCAGAAGGTGATAAACAGAATTCCATGTTTATCCCATTTGTTGCCCTCTTGCACAACTGATAGTTCATTTCCGTGGTCATCCACCCATCCCAGTTTGCCAGATAAAAAAAGTGCTGTGTGCTGGAGGGTATACACCTGTTACAACGCATTTGTTACAACGCACTACCATTACAACGCGACTTTTACAACGCATACCATTACAACGCATTGCGCTGGGGGGCGCTCTAGGATAGGGAATAAGTATAATTTACTATCCAACACCTTCCCTAGGGTCCACGGGGACTGGAGTTAGAATAGTAAATTATACTTACCACTATCCAGCACCTCAAAGCGCTATGCGTTGTAATGGTATGCGTTGTAATGGTCGCGTTGTAATGGTAGGTAGTTGTAACGGTATGCGTTGTAACATGGTACATCCGTGCTGGAGGTATGAGGGGGCGAGTGGGGATTGGGGTATGGTGCGCACACACACTAAAACAGGAGACCCGGGGAGTGCAGGAGGAAGGCATATTGGGTCACAGGTCGACAATCCAGCCGCCCTCTGGGTTTCTATGGCTACATGGCCTATTCTTAGTGAGCGTGGAGGCCTCTTCACATCCACTCATGCACAATTGAGCCATTACTGACAGCTTTGGAGAGCTGTACTTTTTTTTGTTTAGGTTGTTTTTCCCTTTTTGCAAGCCGTCTTAGAAGGGATTTAATGAAGTAAGCTCGAAGAGAAGAATAAACTTTTCTAAATAAAACACCGGTTTGGAACATTGTTCACACTCAATATGTGTGCAGGAGGCGCTCTGCAAAATGTTGCAACTTTTATAGAAATAATGTCCAGGCCTAGGTCGGCAGCATACTACGACTTTACAATATGTCAGACAACAAATGCTATGACGTGCGAAATGTTAAAACTTCTGGAGTAATGAATGGAAAAACTATGCTGTGCAGAATTAAGCGATTTAATAGTCAAATACAGTGGACATAGCATGCAGACGACAACGTTTTTTACAATTTACAGAAATAGTGGAACTGCCACACACCTTTCAGAAAGTTGCAACTTAGGAGAAATAATGCAATGGATGCCACCTGCATAACTATATAACTTTACAGAAATAACGCAGTGGACCAAGCCGGCATAATGATATAACCTTAAAGAAATAATGCAGTGGTCACTTGACAAATAGCACAGATGCTGTTTTTTGCAGTGCTATAACTTAACGGAAGTAATGGACTAGGACACAGAAAGCCCCGATTTGTGTGTAGCGAAGGATCAAGAAAAACCTTCAAATGTCTCCGAAAAGAGGCACAGAATGAAGGGAGAGAACACTGTAGGAAGGTACCTCTGACTATGGTTGCCCCCAACTTTTTGCCCTGTGTTTTAGCTGGTTTTTGACATAGTCGACCTGGGATCCTGCCAATCAGGACCCCAGGCCTACTGCTCTCTGTAAAATGGATTCCATGTACCTTAGGTACATTTCCAATTGGTACTGGGCCACCTTTTCAGACCCTGTAACTCAGGGCATAGGTGTATCCAGGGCCTACCAGGGGCTGAAGCATGTATTATGCCACCCCTGGCTGGCCTCCTAAATTGGACACAACTGGCTGCATAACAGCTGGGGCAAAGTCCTGTAAGCACCCTTTCCTGTAGATATAGTATACCTATATCTAACCCTAAAAATGGACACAGATTCCTATCAGTCACTCCTATGGCAGGCCTTGACAATCCTGAAGGCAGAGTGCTTGGAATCGTGTGAGATGGTGCTCTGGCATGAGCTGAGCCCGTCTGCAGCTTGCGGAACCAAGTCCTAATAGCTGTTCTATGATAACGCGTACCATATACTCTTAAGTGCATTATAATCCTCGCGGTGATTTGCTATCTTTGGTATCGCTTTATCAAAACATGTCGAGTAAGGTGTCATACGAATTGGAATACTAACCCCTCGCCAATTCTGGCGACGGGGTTAGCATTCCACCCTTCTAGAGGGACACGACATGTATGTAACTGAACCCCGGTTAAAGTTAAACGAAGCCTCAGCTCCACAAAATGGATGCTGCCCCCACAGACACGAGTCTGACCCCCTGCAGCTGGGAGTCCTTCCAGCGAGGGGAGCCTGGACAAAGGGTTTCCTGTCGAGGGCGGTGCTAGCACCGTCCCAGACAGGGTTTTGTGTATCCTGGGTAGGCAGGGCTTTACAGGAAGGTGACTGCTGAGTGGCACCCCGGTGCTCACTACGCATAGGCCGGTCAGAACCAGTTCCAGGGGCACACCAGCCCCTGGCCTGGGGAAAGTCCGGCATGGGAGAGGGGTGTAACCACCCCCCTCCTAGTCCCACCCATAGGCAGGACCTAGTCACCGGGTCAGCCCCTTTTCTTAATATAAAGATAGGAGCGGGCCCCCTGTTAAAATTAGATCTTTGGAATCAAGACACGACTTTCTGCGAAAGGACATCAAGATTTCTTCTTCAAGATTCTCCCTTGTGGCTAAGGAGTAGTCACCCTGCATCCGCAGGCACCATCCTAAGAACACTGCGGTCTGCTGCAAGTCCTTCCTCCGGAATCCGACTGCCCAGCTCGACGAGACCCGGCTTCCCTGGCACCTCTGACCTCTACTCACCTCTACAGCCCAGCTGAGAACCGTGAGTGCGACGAGACCGAGGGACAGACGATTGCCAAGACTGCAAGACTTCTTTGCAACAAGCCCACCGTGTGCTCCACTGGTGAGTGCTTTGGGGTCCGAGAAGCCCCAACCCTGAGCAGCTCCAGCACCGAAGATCAGCCCTCCAGCATCTCCACGATCTGCGTGGGGCCCTTCTGCTTTTGCCTGCTCACCGCGCTGTGTGGCTACTAGCCGGCTGGCTTGTGGCCTTCTTCACGACGCCCGACGACATCACTGCTGCTGGTCTGGTTGCTCCAGACTTGCCCTAGCTTCCTTGTAACAGAAGCACCCCGGACCCTCCTGGTCCACTCCAGACGCCATTTTGAGTCCACCGCGTGGGCTTGAATTTGCCAAGGCTTTGTTGCCCAATCCTGGGTCCAGCGACGCCAACAGCTTCATCCATCGTGGGAAAGCTCGCTCCTCCATCCTGGTCGCCGACAACGCCTCCTGGTCCGTGAGATCTGCAGAGCACAGCGTCACCCACTCACCTAGTCAAGGTGACTACCATCCGGTGCCCTCCTGGTGCCCCCTGACTACTGGCTAGTAGTCTCGAACTTGGTCCCCTCTGCTTTCAGGTGTCATCTCTCTTCAAGATCCAGGCTTGGATCACTTCGAACTCTCTTCACTGGTCGCCTGCCAGCATCTTTCTTCCAGGCTCCTGGTCCGTCTACGAGGATTCCCGACGTCTTTTTGAGACATATGCAGCTGCAGCCCCTGGGCTAGGTAACTTCGGCATTTCGGTGCCCCAGCATAGCCTCACTATCCAAGGGTCAGAATCCACTTTCGTTTTCCTCCTACCAGGTCGGGTTCGCCCGAGAACACTAACTGTGAAATCTAGCTACCATAGACTTTGTCCCGCATCACGCGTGAGAGTGCACACTCTGCACCCGAGTCCCCTAGGCCTCCTGTAAGTAATCTGAAGGTTCTATAGTCAAGCCCTAGCGATTCCAAAGCCTATTAGTACTGTACTTACCTGCTAGTAATTTCACATTCCACTTTCAGAGTATATGGTTTTCCGTGCCCCTCGGGCATTTGTATATACTGTGGTAACTTAAGTATTTTCGTACCAGTTTTGTTTTGTGCTTAGTACCCTGTCCTCATAAAGATTACAGGGCTGCTGTGATTTTAATAAATACACTGTTTATTTTCATAACACTTGTGTGGTGTCCTTTCACTTGGTATTCAAGGGGTATATGTGTGGTCTAACAGCTGGCTTAACATGCCCTCTCCAGTCTTTAGCCTTAGACTGCTCGTATCCACGCTACTAGGATAGCTGGTCTATAAGGTTGACTTACAACCAATCAATAAGGGTTGTTGGACTGATACATAGTGATCACTAGAATAGTGAGCACTGCATATCAGGCCACCTTCTCACAAACACCACGAGTGGTGGGGAAAAACCACGAGGGAGACGCACGCACGGAGACAAAGTGAAATAATGCGTCACCAACACGTACCTGATAATGCAGAGCGGCCGGGAAACTGAAAGTACAGCCAGCCAAGATTAATTGGGGGAGGAGAAGCCGCAGAGCGCACGCTGGGCGAAGCCCTTTGATTTTGAGGACATGAATTCTCGCTCCGCTCAATGCGCTTGCGCGCATTGATAGGTCGCGAGACCTAAAAATTACTGTAAAGGCAATCTAGAGTTTCGGAGATACATTATAGGTTTAGTTTACACAGTGGGGCAGCAAAGGAAGCTTAATTTACAGATTCTTAATTTGGGCACTACTAAGCTAATTCTGTCCATTCAGACAGGTTAATAAAAATCACAAGGCTAAAGTGCTATTGCATTAAATGGTAATATAATTATATCATCTCACGATTAATATAAAATACAGCCTACATTAACTACAAACTTAGTTACTGCTTGGCCCTTAATAAAGCCATTGATCCAAATGGACAGCAACAATAAATAAATAAAATTGGAACTAGTGGATACTTCCAAAGTAAGTGTGCGTCAAATAATATACCTCTCACAATGACAAATGATAACGTTCCGTGATGCAAAGATAGGTGTATTCTCCCACGGTCAATGTGAGCCTCCTGGGCTGTTGACTTCTCATAGTAATTTCTATTAGCAGATGTTCTACGTGTACTACTGGAGCCAACTACACAACTATGTAGCAGGTCCGATAGATCCTGCCAAGCAAGCTCTTGCGCCGATGATAAAAATATGGAAAATTCTATTAGCGGAGGTCCTGTGTATTGCACTGGAGCCAACCAAGTATCCGCAGGTATGAAAAATCTGGCAAAACAAAGTCTGAGTGCCAGCGAGTGAATCTCCCTCTCCGTGCAACAACGTCTCATTCTTTCAGACTCTAATCCCAACTCTGCTCCAGGACTACTTTTGGAGGTAACGTTTTTCACCCAAATAATTACATAAAAGAAATGAAACACTACACTGGAATCTGTGAAAATGAACCGGCGACCGAGATCCAAACCAGTAGGCCTGTGCCAAAGAACAGGGCATATAAACTCTGCGTCAAAAGATACGTACAATACACTCCAGGTAACGAATTGCAAATGCTACTTACCAGTATGCATCTGTTCTTGGCATGTAGGGCTGCTGACATTCATATCTGTGCATAGATCGCTGCCTATGGTTGGGTCCGGATGATTGCACATTGTTGTCCTGGAAGAGTCTTCGAAGTATCACGAGATAGGTGGCTCCTCCCCTGGACTACAGTGCGCATGGGCATCGCCTCCATCCCCAGATTGTTTTTAGCCATTGGCAGAGATGGAGTGAAGTATGTGAATGATGCCTATGCTGCGAGCAGATATATGTATGAAGACTGCAGCTGCTACAGGCGCCGGGGAGGAGGGTGGGCGATATGAATGTCAGCAGCCCTACATGCCAAGAACAGATGCATACTGGTAAGTAGCATTTGCAGTTCGAGGCATGTGGGCTGCTGAATTCATATCTGTGCATAGAATACATAGCAGTCCCTCCATTAGCGGCGGCCGCCCGTGCCAGCTGCAGCAGTCTGAAAAAGTGTTTTGAGAACAGCCTGACCAACAGCTGCCTGCTGTTTGGAGTGCACGTCTACACAGTAATGCTTAGTGAAAGTATGTGTGGTAGACCATGTGGCTGCCCTACAAATATCTTCTAAGGGAATGTTACCTAGGAAAGCCATAGAGGCCCCCAACTTCCTGGTGGAGTGGGCTCTTGGTGGGATAGTGAGAGTGCGTTTAGCTTTAACGTAACAGATTTGAATGCATTTCACGATCCACCTAGCGATCCCAGCTTTGGAGATAGCATTTCCCTTGTGGTGTGAGGCAAAAGCAACGAAAAGCTGCTTGGTTTTGCGAAAATCTTTTGTCCTGTCCACGTAGTACATCAAGGCTCTCTTAACGTCAAGGGTGTGGAGCATCCGCTCCGCCAGCGTCTCTGGGTTTTGGAAAAACACTGGCAACTCAATTGTCTGGTTCATATGGAATTGAGATACAACCTTGGGTAAGAATTTAGGGTTAGTGCGGAGCACAACCCTGTTAGCATGTACCTGGAAGAAAGGTTCTTGGATGGTGAGCGCCTGCAACTCGCTAACCCTCCGTAGCGATGTAATTGCTACTAAGAAAGCAACCTTCCAAGTCAGAAACTGAAGCTCACAAGAGTGCAGTGGCTCGAAGGGAGGACCCATCAGTCTTGTAAGAACCACATTGAGGTTCCATTCTGGAGCTGGTGGGGTCCTAGGTGGAATGACTCGAGTCCTTCCAGAAAAGCCTTGATAGCAGGGACCTTAAAAAGCGACAGGTGCTGCCTATTCTGGAGGTATGCCGCCATAGCAGACCGGTGAATGCGGATGGAAGAGTACGCCAAATTGCATTGATACAGGTGGAACAGGGAACAAATTATGTTTTGAATGGAAGCATCTAGCGGGTCAATACCGTGGTTTACACAGTAGACGACAAACCTCTTCCATTTAGCCGCATAACAAGCTCTAGTAGTGGGCTTCCTTGCCTCCCGAATGATGTCCATGCAATCGGGGGGAAGATTGAGGTAGCCGAACTCTAGGACTTGGAGCCAGATCGCCAGGTTGAGCTGTTGCGGATCTGGGTGCTGAATGTCGCCATGGCTCTGCGTCAGAAGGCTGGGAGTGAGATGAAGCCTTTGATGCGGTACCACGGAGAGTTCCAGAAACGTGGTGTACCATGGTTGGCGAGCCCACGTTGGAGCAACCAGGATGAGAGTCATTGAGTGCTGCCTGAGCTTGCGTGCCACCAGCGGTATCAGAGGTGCTGGGGGAAAAGCGTACGCAAATCTGCCTGACCAGTTCATCCACATCGCATTGCCCTGTGATTGCGGGTGTGGGAACCTGGCGGCGAAGCTTTGGCATTTTGCGTTCTCCTTTGTGGCGAACAGGTCTATCTCTGAATGACCCCACCTTTGGAAGTACGGCTGGAGTACTGATGGATGTATCTCCCACTCGTGCATTTGATGGCTGTGCCTGCTGAGCAGGTCCGCCATCTGGTTGTCCTTGCCCGGGAGATGCTCTGCCATGAGGAAGATGTTCCTCTGAATGGCCCACTTCCACATGCTCTGAGCCAGATGAGACAGCTGCGGAGAGTGTGTGCCTCCCTGCTTCTGAATGTAGTACATGGCTGTCATGTTGTCCGTCCGGATCAACACGACCTTGTTGCACAGATGTACTTTGAACGCCTTCAAGGCCATGAAGATTGGCATCAGTTCCAACACATTGATGTGCATCTTCCTTTGCTGTAGAGTCCATAGTCCCTGCACTGTGTAGTGGAGTACATGCGCTCCCCATCCCTGGAGAGAAGCGTCCGTCGTCAGGATAATCTGTGGCACAGGCTCTTGGAATGGTCGGCCCTTGCAAAGGTTTTGTGGATTCCACCAATGCAGAGAGTTGTATGCCCGACCGCTCACCAACACTAGGTCTGTCAGTTGCCCATGAGCCTGAGTCCACTGACGTGCTAGGCACTCCTGAAGCGGACGCATATGTAGTCTCGCGTGCGGGACAATGGAGATGCAGGAGGCCATCATGCCTATCAACTGCATGAACACTCGTGCTGGAAGCGAGTGTTGAGGTCTGAATCGTTGGATCAGCGTTTGGATACTGGCGATTCTCACTGAATTTGGCTGCGCAGTGGCTGCCAGAGTGTTTATCGTCGCGCCCAGATACTGTCGTACATGGGCGGGCTGGAGATGGGATTTTGGGTAGTTCAGAGAGAATCCCAGATCGTGCAGGAGATGAATGGTGCGGGACACGTGGTCGGCGCACTGCTGTTCTGTTTTTGCCTGAATGAGCCAGTCGTCCAGGTAAGGGTAGACGTGGACGTTCTGGTGTCGTAGATGCGCCGCCACAGTCGCCAGGCACTTCGTAAAGACCCTTGGCGCTGTGGTGACCCCGAACGGCAGAACCCTGAACTGGTAGTGCTGGTCTTGAATCGTGAATCTGAGATACTTCCTGTGGGAAGGATGCAGGGGGATATGAAAGTATGCATCTTTTAGATCCAACGTAGCCAGGAAGTCCCCCTGTTGAAGCAGAGGGAGTACCTGCTGTAACGTGAGCATATGGAAATGCTCCGAGAGAATGTATCAATTGAGGGGCCTGAGGTCCAGGATGGGCCTGAGGGATCCGTCCTTTTTGGGGATTTGAAAATACAGAGAGTAAACCCCTGTTCCCCTTTCTTGCAGTGGTACGAGCTCTATTGCCCCTTTTTGCAGCATGACCTGAACTTCCTGCTGCAACAAGTGCAAGTGCTCGCCGGACATAGGACGGCTTCTTGGAGGTATGTTTGGTGGAGTGGAAGTAAGTTCCAGACAGTAACCGTACTGGATAAGAGACTTGACCCACCTGTCCGTGATGATTGATTTCCATGCGGGCAGGAACTGCTGGAGTCTCCCCCCGACCGGTGTTGCGTGGTCGGGGGGCAGTGACAAGACATCACTGCTTGTTGGCGGTGGTGGACCTGGAGCTGTTTCCACGTCCCCTGCCTTTGATGTTGTTGCCTCTGTAGCCACCTCTACCCTTGTTGGTGTATGAGGTTTGGGTATTACTTTTATAATACTGTGTGGACTGCGATGCCTGACCCCTTGAGGTGCCTCTGGTATTGGAGCGGCGAAAGGAACCACCCCGAAACTGCTGAGACTGGAGGGCCCCCATAGACTTAGCAGTGTCTGTGTCTTTCTTCATTTTTTCCAGTGTCGCATCCACCTCAGGGCCGAACAGGTGGTCAGGATTAACTGTTTGGTTCAGGATGGTTGTTTGTATATCCGGTTTGAAACCTGATATCCTAAGCCATGCATGTCTTCTCAGCAACACACTAGTGTTGATTGCCCTGGAGGCTGTATCAGCCACGTCCAGCGCACATTTGATGGAAGCGTTTGTGATGAGCTTTCCTTCCTGAATTAACATTTCCCCTGCCTCCTTGTACTGGTCAGGCAAGTGTTGCAGCAGTGTTTCTAGGGTGTCATAATGAGCCCTATCGTAGCGTGCAAGTAGGGCCTGCGTGTTTGAGATTCGCCAAATATTAGCTGCCTGTGCAGCAATCCGTTTCCCTGAGGCCTCAAATATTTTAGACTCTTTGTCTGGGGGAGGAGCGTCACCAGTGGTCTGCGAGTTCGCCCTCTTGCGTGCGTTGGATACCACCAACGAGTCCAGTGGCAAGTGTCCCCTGATGTATGTTGGATCCGAGGGCGCTGCCTTATATTTTTTGTCAATGCGAGGATTGATGACATGCGTCCGGGTGGGCTCTTTGAAGACCTCAGTCGCGTGCTTTAGCACTCCCTTGAGCATTTGCAATGTCTTGACTGACTTTTCAGCCACTGAGAAAGTGTCAAACAAAAAGTCCACATCCACAGGATCTGAGTGCAGCTCGACATCATGGTTAGCTGCAGCTCGCTCAAAGCGTTGAAGGCTGCCGAGTCCTCCGTCGGTGAGGTCTTTGCAGCAAAGAGCTGCGGTTCCTGACCCGATTGCGGGTCGTCCGGGTCGCCTCCGGCAGACCAAGGCTCATGTTCCTCCTCCGGATCCGAGTACGCCGGATAGTTGTACTCGACCTACTCATCGTCACCATCCCCCGCGTTGGAACGCGTTGGCGAATGTTCTAAAGCTTGTGGAGAGGCCGGCTCGATCGGGGCCGAAGTACCCGCAGAATCCTTATTTTTGAGAGGAATACGAAAATGTTCCAACACCGGCTCCGTGGTGATTTTCCTTTTGAGGAGAGACAGTTTTCCGGTATTGGCGTCGATGATTACCTCTCGACGCTCTTCCTCCGCAAGCGGCTGAAGCCGAAGCTTCCACACCACCAGTGCCGCTTCGGGCGTCGACACCTGCTTCGAGGGCACACCCGCCCCATGCTTCGGAGCGAAAGCCTTCGGTGTCGACTTCGGCGGCAGGGTAAAGCGGATAGGCGTTTGCGCCTTTGTTGTGTGCTTCGGCACCACATCCCCTGGTTCGGGAACCACAGCGTCCTTCCGAATCCGTTGCAGGGACTCCGCGACAAGGCAGTGGAGGGCTTGACCGGCTCGAGCGATCTCCCCGAGTCGGGAGTCGGGTCGGCGAGAGGCATCGTCTTCGGAGCCGACACTTCACGGTCCTTGTCCCCGACGGGCGGAGCCGTGGAATCGCCTTGACGCTTCTTCGAAGCTTTCTTCGGGTCATCGACCTCGACCATCTTCGGCGCCGACGCGGCCGCGTCGGTCGACTTAGTCTTCGGCGTCGACCCCGAGGCCCTCGGGTCGGCCATCTTGGCACGGCTCTTCAGGTCGGCCATTTTGAATTTTTGGGAAGTCGACGCCTCCAGAGCCTTCTGCACCAGTGCAGCTTTCACTTTCGGTTTCGAAACCGGAGGAGTGGATCCCAATGGCTTCACTTTCGTTTTTGTTAACGGGAGTGGCGCCTTAGAAATGTCCGTGACCGGGCCCGGAGGCGGGGCTGCTGGACTAGTAACGAGGTCTTGGGTAAGGCCCGAAGGCGATCCCTCGACCTGGGCCGCATGAAGGGGGTTGACCCGAGTCAGTCTGGGGACGCTCTTCCTCCGAGCTGTCCCCCACGGTGGCAATTGCCCCATCGTCGTCCCCTACCTCGTCGCCGGCTTCGTCAAAGTCCTCGTCTCCCGCGTCATAGACATCCCCCTCAGACGCGGGGCTAGAGTCCGAAACCCGCATGACATCGTCGTCTTCAACAGATTCTTCGAAGATGTCGTCCGGCGGGGGCGCCGAGGTTGCCGATAACTGGGCCTGGAGTCTAGCGGCCCAACGAATCGAGAGTCTTCTTGCACTGGAACTTAGAGCAGGCCATACACCTGGCCTCATCATGGTCCGGTGACAAACATTTGTTGCACACAGGGTGCACATCGAGGTGTGAATACTTGGAGGTGCACACCGGGCACCTTTTGAACGGAGTCCGTTCCATGTCTGGAGCGTCGAGTAGGCCCGTCCGCGCCGAGAGCACGCGGATGGGTAGCAAGAGTTCGGAGCTGAGAACAGACAAAAACCTGAACGAAACGATACAGACGCCCAGCCTAAAGACCTTTTGGTCTCGAGTTAGAAAAGTTTTACAACTATCGATTCCGACAGAGGGAACCGAAACACATCCGAACCCAATGGCGGAAAAAAACAATCTGGGGATGGAGGCGCTGCCCATGCGCACTGTAGTCCAGGGGAGGAGCCACCTATCTCGTGATACTTAGAAGACTCTTCCAGGACAACAATGTGCAATCATCCCGACCCAACACTAGGCGGCGATCTATGCACAGATATGAATTCAGCAGCCCACATGCCTCGAACATGCTACTTACCAGTATGCATCTGTTCTTGGCATGTAGGGCTGCTGACATTCATATCTGTGCATAGATCGCCGCCTAGTGTTGGGTCCGGATGATTGCGCATTGTTGTCCTGGAAGAGTCTTCGAAGTATCACAAGATAGGTGGCTCCTCCCCTGGACTACAGTGCGCATGGGCATCCTCTCCTTCCTCAGATTGTTTTTCACCATTGTGGCAGAGATGGAGTGTAGTACAGTAAGTGATGACCATGCTAAGAGTAATTGAGTGCTGCAGCCGCTACAGGCGCCGGGGAGGAGGGCGGGCGATATAAATATCAGCAGCCCTACATGCCAAGAACAGATGCATACTGGTAAGTAGCATATTCCGTCGAGGCATGTGGGCTGCTGAATTCATATCTGTGCATAGAATATATAGCAGACCCTCCATTAGCGGCGGCTGCCCGTGCCAGCTGCAGCAGTCTGAAAAAGTGTTTAGAACAGCCTGCCCTACAGCTGCCTGCTGTTTGGAGTGCACATCTACGCAGTAGTGTTTTGTAAATGTGTGTATGGTAGACCATGTGGCTGCTCTACAGATTTCCTCTAAAGGAATGTTTCCAAGGAAAGCCATGGATGCCCCCAACTTTCGTGTTGAGTGGGCTCTTGGGGGAACCGTTAATGTGCGCTTAGTCTTTTGATAGCAAATCTGTATGCACTTAAAGATCCACCTGGCTATACCTGCTTTTGAAAGGGGGTTGCCTTTGTGTTGTGGTGAAAAGGCAACAAACAGTTGTTTTGTCTTTCTAAAATCTTTTGTCCTATCTATGTAGTACATTATAGCTCTCTTGACGTGTAGTGTGTGGAGCATTCTCTGCCACGGATTCTGGAAGAACACTGGTAGTTCTATAAACCACTTTAGGCAGAAACTTGGGGTTAGTGCGTAGTACCACCCTGGAGTGAATCTGTATGAATGGCTCCTGGATAGTTAGTGCCTGAAGTTCACTAACTCGTCGTAGCGATGTGATTGCTATTAGGAAAGCCACTTTCCACGTCAAGAATTGTATCTCGCATGAGTGTAGAGGCTCAAAGGTGGTCCCATCAGTCTGGTAAGGACCACATTCAGGTTCCATACAGGTATTGGTGGGTGTCTGGAAGGAATAACTCGTTTGAGTCCCTCCAGAAAAGCTTTGATGGAAGGCACTCTGAAAAGTGAGAGATGCTGCCTGTTTTGGAGATAAGCTGCTATTGCGGGTAAATGTATACGAATGGAAGCATAGGCCAGATTGCATTGGTATAGATGTAACAGATAACAGATGATTTTGTGAGTAGATGCATCTAGCGGATGAATGTCGTTGTTGGCACAATAAATGACAAACCGCTTCCATTTCGCCGCATAACATGCTCTAGTGGTGGGCTTTCTTGCCTCCCTTATGATATCCATACAGTCAGGAGGCAGGTTGAGGTAACCAAATTCTAAGACCTCAGGAGCCAGATCGCCAGGTTGAGCTGTTGCGGATCTGGATGCTGAATGTCGCCATGGCTCTGCGTCAAAAGCCTGGGCGTGAGGTGCAGCCTTTGATGCGGTACCACGGAGAGTTCTAGAAACGTGGTGTACCATGGTTGGCGTGCCCACGTCGGAGCAACCAGGATGAGAGTCATCGAGTGTTGCTTCAGTTTGCGTGCCATTAGCGGTGCTGGGGGAAAAGCGTACGCAAATATGCCTGACCAGTTCATCCATATCACATTTCCCTGCGACTGTGGGAATCTAGCGGCAAAGCTTTGGCATTTTGCGTTTCCCCTTGTGGCGAACAGGTCTATCTCTGGATGACCCCACTGCTGGAAGTACGGTTGGAGTACTGATGGATGTATCTCCCACTCGTGCATCTGGTGGCTGTGCCTGCTGAGCAGGTCCGCCGTCTGATTGTCCTTGCCTGGGAGGTGTTCTGCCATGAGGAAGATGTTTCTCTGAATGGCCCACTTCCACATGCTCTGAGCCAGATTAGACAACTGTGGCAAGTGTGTACCTCCGTGCTTCTGTATGTAGTACATGGCCGTCATGTTCTGTCCAGAACACCACTACCTTTTTGCACAAATGTACTTTGAATGCTTTCATTGCCATGAAGATAGCCATCAGTTCCAGATATGTAATGCATCTTCTGCTGTGCTGTCCATAGTCACTGCACTGTGTAGTGTAGTACATGAGCTCCCCATCCCTGGAGAGATGCGTCCGTCGTCAGTATAATCTGTGGCACAGGCTCTTGGAACGGTCGGCCCCTGCAAAGGTTTTGTGGGTTCCACCAATGCAGAGAGTTGTATGCGCGACAGGTCACCAACACAAGGTCTTTCAATTGTCCGTGAGCCTGCTTCCACTGACGTGCCAAGCACTCCTGAAGCGGACGCATGTGTAGTCTTGCGTGCGGGACTATGAAGATGCAGGAGGCCATCATGCTTATCAACTGCATGAACACTCGTGCTGGAAGAGAGTGTTGTGGTTTGAATTTCCGATCAGCAATTGCATGCTGTTGATCCGCACTGAATTTGGCTGTGCTTTGGCTGCCAGAGTGTCTATTGTCGCGCCCAAGTACTGCTGTACGTGGGCGGGCTGAAGGTGGGACTTTGGATAATTCAGTGAAAACCCCAAATTGTGAAGGTGAATTGTGTGGGACATGGGGGTGGCACATTGCTGGGCCGACTTTGCTTGGATAAGCCAGTCGTCCAGATAAGGGTAGACGTGAACGTTCCGTCTCCGTAGGTGTCCAGCCACTGTCGCCAGGCACTTACTTGGTAAACACCCTGGGTGCTGTCGTCACTCCGAAAGGGAGGACCTTGAACTGATGATGCTAAATGGTAAATCCGAGATATTTTCTGTGTGACGGGTGTAGTGGTATATGGAAATATGCATCCTTCAGATCTAGTGTTGCGAGGAAATCTCCCTGACTGAGTAACGATAGAACCTGCTGTAATGGGAGCATGTGAAAGTGTTCTGATAGGATGTACTGGTTTAGGGGCCTGAGGTCCAGTAGGGGTCTGAGGGACCCGTCCTTTTTTGGGATCAAGAAGTACAGCGAGTACACCCCTGTACCTCTTTGTTCGACAGGCACGAGCTCTATGGCTCCTTTTTGCAGCATGCTGACTACCTCCTGCTGCAATAACTGTAAATGCTCTGCGGACATAGGTCAGTGCCTTGGGGGTATGTTGGGTGGAGCGGATGTTAACTCCAAACAATAACTGTACTGGATTAGCTGCCTCACCCACCTGTCTGTAGTGATGGATTTCCAGACCGGCAGGAACTGTTGTAGTCTCCCCCCGACCGGTGTGATCTGGTCGGGGGCAGTGACAAGACGTCACGGTTGGTTAGTGGCGGAGGATCGAGAGTTGTGGTTTCCACGACCTCTGCCATTGGTGCCGTTTCCACGATAGCCACCCTATTTCTTGTAGGTGGTCTGCGTGCCTCCTTTACTGTATTGTGTCTGCTGGGACACCTGGCCTCTGGAAGCTCCTCTATTATTGGAGCGACGAAAAACAACCACCTTTGAACTGCTGCGACTGTAGAGCCCCCATAGACTTTGCAGTCTGTGTCCTTCTTAATTTTTTCTAAGGTGGTGTCCACTTCTGGGCCAAATAAGTAATCAGGGTTAACCGGCTGATGGAGTATGGTGGTTTGTATCTCAGGCTTGAAGCCAGAGAGTCTCAGCCAGGCGTGTCCTCGTAACATAACACTTGTATTAATCGCCCTGGCTTCAGTGTCTGCTGCATCTAGCGCACACTTAATAGATGCGTTTGATACAAGTTTCCCTTCATGTATTAGCATCTCTGCTGCCTCCTTATACTCTTCTGGCAAGTGTTGCAACAGGGTCTCGAGTGTATCATAATGAGCCCTGTCATATCTGGCTAAGAGTGCCTGTGTGTTGGAGATTCGCCAGACATTGGCCGCTTGAGCTGCCACCCTTTTTCCTGATGCTTCTAGCACTTTAGATTCCTTGTCAGGGGGAGGAGCATCACCAGTTGTTTGCGAGTTCGCTCTTTTACGAGCATTGGAAACAACCAGAGAGTCCAACGGTAACTGTCCCTTGATATACGTAGGGTCCACAGGTGCTGGTTTGTATTTTTTTTCTCAATTCTGGGGTTTACTACCCTCGCGGTCTCCTTAAAGAGGTCTCCAGCGTGTTTCAGGACACCTTTTAGCATGGGTAGAGTCTTGACAGTTCTGAGGTTGAGAAGGTGTCAAACAAAAAGTCCTCTTCAATAGGGTCAGCATGGAGCTGGACATCATGATTTTTTGCTGCCCTCTCAATAAGTGCATTAAACGCAGCCGTGTCTTCTGTAGGTGAGGTTTTAATAGCATAGGCATGACTGTCCGGGGCAGTTTTTGGATCCCCTGGGTCAACAGCGTCCGTCCAGGGTTCAGTGTGATCTTTTGGATCAGTGTCTACAGGATAACTAATCCTCATTGTCACCATCCCCTACATCCACATCTGAATGTGTGGGTGAAATAGGAGCAGGGTCTTGTCCATATGGTTGTAGAGGTTCAAAAAGGTGACGTAGCAGAATCCCTCTTTCTTCAATGGAATTTTATATGACTCCATAGGCTGTTCTGGTGCGATCTTTCGCTTGAAAATGGAAAGTCTACCAGTCTCAGCGTTGATGAATTGCCTCGACTGATCTTCCTGCAGAGTCAGTCAATGCTTGGTGGCCCCTTCCGTAGTTGTAGGCTTTGGCCCCATGGACACCTTTTTGGCCTCTTCGATGCCCGTCTTAGGGGCAAACGCCTTAGGTACCACTGTCGATTTACAAAAGGGGGTGGTGATGAACAGAGTGTCTGAATTGAGCAGACCACTCTTACCCAGTCCAAAGATCAGGGCTTGATCCATCACCGTTATTTATCTCACTGCCCCATCCCAGCTCAGAACCTGGCTATATGCAAATCAGTCTGTCCCTGGCCCAGTGCATCATGGGAACAGGGCAGACTAAACTACCAAGCCAATTCTTTACCAGAAAGGAGACAAGCTACCGGGGACCGGTTTCTGGCATTTCAGCCGTCTTCGGCCCGGCTTGCTTGAATCCTGATGGAGCAGTGAGAAAGGGACTCATGTCTGAGTATACCCTGCCACACCTATAGTGGCCAAAATCGATTTACAAAAGGGGGTGGTGATGAACAGAGTGTCTGAATTGAGCAGACCACTCTTACCCAGTCCAAAGATCAGGGCTTGATCCATCACCGTTATTTATCTCACTGCCCCATCCCAGCTCAGAACCTGGCTATATGCAAATCAGTCTGTCCCTGGCCCAGTGCATCATGGGAACAGGGCAGACTAAACTACCAAGCCAATTCTTTACCAGAAAGGAGACAAGCTACCGGGGACCGGTTTCTGGCATTTCAGCCGTCTTCGGCCCGGCTTGCTTGAATCCTGATGGAGCAGTGAGAAAGGGACTCATGTCTGAGTATACCCTGCCACACCTATAGTGGCCAAAATCGATTTACAAAAGGGGGTGGTGATGAACAGAGTGTCTGAATTGAGCTTAATTCAGAGACTCTGTCCCTCACCACCCCTTGTTGTAAATATTTTTGTCCACCCTAAGCGTGGAAGGGTATTCTCAGATGTGAGACCCTTGCTCATTGCACCATCAGGATTCAAGCAAACCGGGCCGAAGACGGCTGTAATGCCAGAAACCGGTCCCCGGGAGCTTGTTTCCTTCCCAGTGTAAGAATTGGCTTTTGTAGTTTGGTTTGCCCTGTTCCCATCATGCACTGGGACAGGAACAGACTAATTTGCATACAGCCAGGTTCTGAAACTGGGATGGTGCAGTGAGCTAAAAAACGGTGTTGGATCTAGCCCTGATCTCTTGACTGGGTGAGAGCTTTCTGCTTAATTCAGAGACTCTGTCCCTCACCACCCCTTGTTGTAAATATTAGGTACCACTGTCGGCGGCAGTGTGAACTTAATCGGTGTCGATGACTTCGGAGGTTTACTGACTGGCTTCAGGGGTGGAGTGGCCTTCGGTCCGACAGCAATAGCCTTCTCTTTAATGCGTTGCAGCTAGTCCGACACCTGCTTCGTAAAAGAGGCGGATGGCTGTGTTAACTCGACGGGGTCTTCAGAGCCACTGCTAGTCGTGGACTCGAGGTCTTTACTGCCCTAAGCCTTGTCGAGTCGATGTTTAGGATCGAGAACGTTCTGAGTTTCGAGTCCCTTGTTTGTGTCTAAGGCCTTCGGCGTCGACTTCTTCGGGTCGATGTCCTTGACCATTTTCTTCGGTGCCCCGGCCTTCGGCTCGACACCCTTTAGCGACCTCACCGGGTCAATAACTCTTCTGTTAGTCGGTGCCGATGGTTCAGAAGCCTTTGATCCGACCAAAGTAATGCGTACTTTCGTTTTCGATATAGTTTCTGGTGCTTTCGATTTGTAGACACCGATGCTTTTGGTTTCGATTGTTCAACCGATGGCTCGTTGGAAATGTCCGTAGCCGGGCCTTGAGGCGAGGCTGTAGAACTATTTGTTTGATCTCGGGTAAGGCCATGTGGCGATCCCTTGACCTGAGCCTTATAGAGTTTTTTTAGTCTCGGCCCCCGTACCAACGGTTGGGCCTAGCTCCTCGCTAGAGCTATCTTCCACGGCCCCAAAGGCCTCATCGTCGTCTCCTACCTAGTCGACGGCATCTTCATTATCGACCATTTCCACATCTGCGTCGTAACTGGAGTCGATCTCCGATGCAGGGTGAGACAGGTTCTCTTGAACTTCCTGCTAGACTCCCTCATCTTCCTCGGCATCGAAGATATTCACCGGGTCAGGTGCCGTCTGCTGGGCCTCCTTTCGCGCTGCGTGTTGAAGGCGAATCGTCTTCTTGGAGCGGAACCAAGAACAAGCCATACAGCTGACTTCATCGTGATCCGGAGACAGGCACTTGTTGCACACCGGGTGGACATCGATGTGAGGATACTTGCAGTTGCAAACGGGACATCTCTTGAACGGGCTCAGTTCCATAATGGATCGTCGATAAGGCCTCTGGCGTCGACCCGGCCTTTAGTGCTGAAAAGCCATGCAGCGCTTGACGTCCGGCTCGAGGATAGAGCTGGAACAAGTACTGGGCACCGATCGCAATGACAATACAGACGATAACTAAAGGCCTTTTGGCCAAATATAAAGTTTATCGATTCCGAACTGGAGTTAACAAATATACATCCAAACCCAATGGCGGAAAAACAACAATCTGAGGATGGAGAGGATGCCCATGTGCACTGTAGTCCAGGGGAGGAGCCACCTATCTCGTGATACTTCGAAGACTCTTCCAGGACAACAATGTGCAATCATCCGGACCCAACACTAGGCGTCGATCTATGCATAGATATGAATTCAACAGCCCACATGCCTCGAATGTATAAGTTACTTCCTGTCATTAACAAAGCAGATTCCTCACCTTGTAAATATTCCCCAGGCGTCCGGCTGGATCCAGAAACTTTAAAAGCAGTTCTGCTTGCCAGGAGGTGGCAACGTGCAGGTCCTGAAGGACGAGCAGCGTTCCATATAAGCATAGACCATGCATGCTAACATTTCTAGGCTGCTTACGCCTTCTGAACCAGAGTCCATTAGCAGATTGGCCTGGCCAGTGTGCAGATGTCCAATACTGGCACTGATATGAAAAAAAGAGTACAGTTCACAGAAGGTTGTTTAGTAAGGGGTAGATTCTTACCTGACTGTAGTTTTGCAGTTTGAAGAATTTTCTGGATTTACATGCCGTGCATTATTCCATCTAGTGGTTGGGTAGGCCCGGGTGGGTGTGGGGAGCGCGAGAGCGGACCCAGTATATAGATAGAGTCACGCAGCACGACGGCTGGTTGAACTTTGCAATTGTATTGCAACATCATACAAGTTCGGACAGAAGTCAATACGGAGTCTGACATTACAAGTGATCAACAAGGCAGAAGCAGATGTGGGTCATGAAGCAGGATGGAGTTTGTAACACAAGGCAGTGGCTCAGTAACTGGTTCAGCAGGAACAGACATTGCTGGTGAAGGACCTAACAACGTTAACCTGACTGGAGACCCCTTTGGGTCCATAGGGCCCCAAAGGTACACTACAGGGAGATGGAAGCACACTACAGATGTGCAACATGGCTGCTTTTGAAGGCCTCAATCTGGTGAGAGATCAGTGACTGCCTAGGAGATTCAGAGAATATAGATACCAGCTAAGGGATCAATTATGTGGCTGGAGACATTGAAGTGAGATTTACATTGTGGTTCCTCTCATCTGAGTAAGAATGGCATGACTGGGTTGAGTCCCACTTTTTTCCCTTGTGCTTGGACTTTCTGGATGACTGAGCAAGAAGCTCAGTCACGAAGTGGATACAGGAGTTTGCCCAGGAGCAAAAACTATGCGAAGGCTGCGACTACTACTTGTGACCTCTTGTGTGCAGTAACTAACAACTTCATCTCTGTATTTCAGATACCGTATGGGCGCATGAGGGTTCATGGACAGTCGTGTCCTAAGCCCAGACACTAAAGACTGCAATCCACATGGGACAGATTTTTAAGTAAGCCTGGTCACTTGCACATAAAAATAATAATTTACAGACTTGTCTGGTTAAAAAATAACAAATAGTTTACCTGTCGGTGTAGTTTTGCAGCTGGAAGAACTGTTCTGGATTCACTATGCTGTGCATTATTCCGCTATCTAGTGGTTGGGTCCGGAATTGTAGTATTTTTTGGGGGGCTGTTGGTGGGCGTCGACAACGTAGTACCATTTGGTGTCTCAACGTCGACTGACGTCCTCCGGAAGCCCCACCTTTGGTAGCCATCTTCAAATTCTTTGTCTTGTTTCCATGTGTCCTCCTTGCTTTCTTGAATGTGCCCGGGGTGCTTCTTGTAACGTCTGTTCTGTGTGCTTGTGACAGTTGTATAGCTTGTGCTATCCATGTTGCTATTGCGTTTTTGGTTACTGGTCTTCCCACAAAACTTTTTGCAAAGAATACAAATAACTGCTTAGTTTTCCTGTATTTTTTAGTTCTTTCCACGTAATACGGGACTGCTCTTCTTGCATCAAGTGTGTGTAAATACCTTTCTGCTTTGTCCTTTGGATTTTGAAAGTATATTGGTATCTGTATACTTAGATTTATGTGGAATTTTGGCATGAATTGTGGGTCTGTCCTCATGGCGATTCGGTTACCATGTATCTGAAAGTATGGCTCCGGTGGAGTTAGTGCCTGCAGTTCACCAACTCTACGTAGTGAGGTTATTGCCACTAGAAATGCTGTTTTTATTGTAAGCATTTACAGCGTTGCTTTGTGCAGTGCTTAGAAAGGTGCATTCATTAATTGTGCTACAACAATGTTCAGACTTCATGCTGGTGCTGGTACCCTTTTTGGTGGTGCAATTCTCTTTGCCCCTTCCATGAATTGTTTGACCACATGCAAGGTGAAGAAGCTCTTTACTGTTTCCCCTCTTGTGTACGCAACAATTGCTGCCAAGTGTATTTGAGCACAGTTGCTCGTGATCTTTGACAGTCCTTTTGCAACATACCATAGTGCGTATATTTTCCATTTTGCTGTATAATATTTTCTTGTTGGTTTTCTAGATTCTCTTAGATAAGCTATAGTGCTTTCAGGTAGTTTTAGATGTGCCAATTCTAAGTTTTCAGGAGCCATGCCGCTAGGCTTAAGCTCCCTGGTTCTGGGTGAAGTACTCTCCCGTTTTGAATGGGAAGCAAATCTTTTCTTCTTGGACTGTTGTGCCTTGTCCCTTGTGAAACTTCTATTAGTTCCGAGAATCAGGTCTGTCTGGCCCACTGTGGTGCTAGGAGAATCATAGTCATCTTGATGATTCTGCACTTGCTGGCTGATCACCTTGTTCAGCAATGGTATTGGGATAAAGTGTATGCAAATATCGTATAGTTTACCTGTCGGTGTAGTTTCGCAGCTTGAAGACTTTCTGGATTCACTATGCTGTGCATTATTCCGCCATTTAGTGGTCGGGTCTAGAATTGTATTTCCTTTTTTTCCCCCCCATGGCTCAGGTGGGCGTCGACATACCACCATTTGGTGTCTTGTGACGTCGATGCACTTCCTCCTTTGGTTGCCATCTTTAGATTCTTTTTTCCGCCGTTGGGTCTGGATCGACAGTTAAGGAGCACCAAAACTTGAGAAGAATAGACGAAAATCTACAAGATCAAAAGATCACCGGAGAACATACCGGAGTAAGAGTCACGTACAGAGGATGACGAAAGAACATCGAAAACTTCGATGTTTCTTCAGAGAATGTGCACACAGTGGTATCCCTGGGCACGGTGATGGACAGAACTCCCTTTAAATTCTGCGCAAACTGCCACTACAAGTATACGCAGAAGGACCAACACCCAGTTTGCAATCTTATTTATTTTAAAAGTTTTATATAGCGCAGGCTAGACCCGGAGGTATCAGAGCGCTTTACATGAGAATCAGATCTAAGTTACAGGTTACATCGTTACAAAGGTACAAAGGTTAAACAGTTCTAAGAGCATGGCAACATAGTTACTTGTAAGGTCGAGAAAAACAATAAGCACAAAATACGTAAGGGGAAAAGAAGGCAAGGTGAGATTCAGGGGAAGTAGACAGATAAAGAAGGTGGTAAAGGGGAGGGTGAGAGACATACCCTAGGGAGAAGAGGGGAAGGGTGCAGGGACACAAACCGGTAGACGAGTCAAGGCAACGTCCAAAGTCCAGTAAGCTGTGGTCCCAAGGGAAGTGGTATCCCTTCCCTATCTCTATTGCGAGAGGCTCCCTTTACGCAGTGGACTCTTTCAAAAAGCCTCTGAGACTCCAAGGCCTACAAACTGGATCCTTCCCAAACAAGGGGAGAGGGAGTGCTTTGGCAAGGGGTGCCATACCATACCTCAAGTGTGAGTGGCTCCCTTTGCACAGTGGACTCACTCAGCGGGTTCGCTGAGACTCCAGAGTATAAATATTGGATCTTACCCCAACTAGGGGAGAAGGAGTGCTTAGTCAAAAGGGCACAACGGACAGGGAATAGGCAGAGTAGCAGGCAAGGGGAGAGATTCAGGGGAGAGAGGATAGGGGCTAGGGAAGAGACAAATCAGGAGAGACTAAAATAAGTCTGCTTAAAGACAGACTGGGTAGGTGACGACCAAGGAGGGAATCCAAGGCCCATCTCCTCTATAGCTAAACCAAGTAGCTCCATCGGGCATCAGACAAAATAGTTCAGTCTCAAAACATTGAGAGAGGAGGGAGAGAGTGAGGATGCGGTAGAAGACGAAAGGAGAGACAGGAAGTGCAACAATGTGGTTCAACAATATACTTGAAGAAGATCAACAAGAAACATTAAATCAAACCATCCGCAATAAAAATTAGGGGAGGAGTGAAAGGCGAGGGAAAGAGGGGGGGTAGGGAAGGAGAGGGAGTGTGGCTAAGGGAAGAGACAACCATAGAGACTAAAGGGAGTCTTGTCTAAAGTTCACAGAAAAACAGGGTGGGGGCAAGGGCATCAGAGGACAGAAGCTGGAAAGAGTCAGATCAGAGGGGGGGGGGGGGGGGGGGGGGGGGGGGAGGAAGGTTGCATAAGGTTTGAACAGACAGAGGCACGTAACTCCTGCCTGGGGGCTGTATTGTCTTGTTGGAGAATGCGGGCAGTGAGACTGTTCATCTCCGATGGGTGAAAAAGCTGTCCTTTTTGTTTCTAAGCTTGTGGCAATTCCTGTGGCAGTCCTAGGAGGGGGTATTCAGTTCAACAATGAGGCCTCGCCGGACCCCTCAGCCAGGGAAGCGCCGCTGCAGGGGATATATGGGGGGCCTCGGCTCACCTGATGTCCATGGTGTTGTGAGCGCTTCCAGGGGGGCTGCTGTGTGCCTCCTCACTGGAGGCGCTCCACGGGTGCCATCTTGGGGTCAGGCGGGCTGAGTTTGCCGAGTCCCCCAGGAGGATGGTGATGAAACAATGACCGGTGGCAGGCTTCCAGGTCTTGGTCACCGCGATCAGGTGCCCCCTCAGATTATGGTGTCGCTGCGTGGATCGCCGGGGTCGGGACTCTGCCCGGGAAGACGGCAGCTCGGTGCAGTCAAAATGGTGGGACGCGCCTCACCGGGACCTCAGAGTAGTGGAGAAGACGGGACCGACATGGGAGGGCCTCTTTGGAGCGGGCCTCCGCCGGCCCCGTGATTGTCGCGGGGATGACTGCTGGTCAATGTGGGGCTTTTTAGATGTCCAGGGGAGTAACCACAGGTCTGGCTCGGAGAGCTTAATCTCTGTTACAAATGCCTTCATGTAGCTTAACTGGGAGTAGTATCCAGACAGAATCCTGCCGCTAGACTATCGAAGCGAGGACTGCAATGCCTGCGCTGCATTCACACCAACAACCCTCAGAGTAAGAGGCAAAGAATAGCAAACTACAGTATGCAGGGGCCAGGGACACCTTCGCTCTCAGATTTGGTACTCTCCAGTGGAGAGGAAGACATCGGCAGAGGACGCCATAGCCATAGAGGTCGAAAAGAAAATGCCAGAGGTAAGAGTCGAACCCCAATCACTCCACTGATACTTGCAGAAGTGAGTCAAAGTCCTCAAAAGGAGCATTGCCATTGAAACACTATGTTTGCAACTGCATCCAAGGACAAACAGCCAGTCGGATCCTTCGAAAAGGACTCAGACGGCAAAACCCAAGAAGAGGGAAAGGCGTCGAAGAGCAGCCACGAAAGGGAGGCTTCAACGTCAAAAAATGAAGGCCTGAAAGTGGCTACGGCTTTGACAAATGCGAAAACTAAACCAAAACCCCTATGGGGAAAAGCGTACGCAAATATCCCTGACTAGTATATCCATAGCGCATTCCCTAGTGGCCAACTGCAGGGTTGACTGGATGTGAAGTGTTGACATTTTGCATTCTTGGATGCTGCAAATAGGTCTACCTGTGGGGTCCCTCACTTTTTGAAAAACTTCTGGACTTCGGTTTGGTTCAGTTCCCACTCGTGGGATGCTTCCGTTTGCCTGATCAGCCTGTCCGCTTCTAGATTGTCCTTCCCTGGTAGGTGTATTGCTAACAGATCTATTCCGTTTGGGATCGCCCATCTCCACATCTTCTGTGCTAGATTTGAGAGCGACCGAGTGCGTCCCTCCTTGCTGGTTGATGTAGAATCTAGTTGTGGTGTTGTCTGTCTCAACACCTTTTTCCCGTATAGCTCTTTTTGAAAGGCTTTCAAGGCTACCACCACTGTTTTTAGTTCCAAAATATGCCCCTTCTAGTATAGACGAGTCTCCTTTATTAGAGCGGTTATCTTTTTGTCGTTGGGGAATGCTTTCCCCAACGCAGTGTTTATATCTGCGCCCAAACAACTTCTTTCATCTTGGTTCTACGGATGATTTTTCCTCTAGTATGGAAAATCCCAGCTGGACTAGCTTCTTCATCACTTGTTGAATATACTGTTTGCATAGGTTGTATGAGTTTACTCTTACCAGCTAGTCGTCTAAGTAGGGGTAAACATGAATTCCTTGTCTTCTCTGATGTGCTGTGACTGCTGCCAGGCACTTTGTGAACACTCTTGGCACTGATTTTAGCCCGAAAGCTAGCACTTTGAACTGCCAGTGTTCTTCATTTAAGAGTTTGACAAACCTTAGGAAACGCTTGAGTTTTCAGTTTAGCGGGATGTGTAAATCCCACGCATTTTATAAGTCGTATAGTTTACCTGTCTGCGTAGTTTCACAGCTTGAAGACTTTCTGGATTCAATATGCTGTGCATTATTCCGCCATCTGGTGGTTGGGTCCGGAAAGGTTTTTTTTTTCTGGCCCAGGTGGGCATAGACACCCCACCATTTGGTGTCCTTCGTGACGTCGACGAGGTTCCGGTGGAAGATTCCACCTGTGGTAGCCATCTTCAGATTCGTTTTTCCGCCGTTGGGTCTGGATAGTTACCTAGGAGTTCCAGAGTTTTGGAAAGGAATTCGAGCAAAATCGAAGATATTCGATGGAGTCAAGTTAACTGCACCGGACTACAGGTTAAGTACCTGGAGCGACTCTGGAGAAGTTATTTTACACACAAACAGACGCTTGACAGAGAATGCACTTTAAGGGGGTTCCCAAAGCACGGATATGGACAAAACACTGTTCCAAGTTTTGCACCAATTGACACCACAAGTATGCACAGAAGGACCAGTATCTAGTCTGCAACCTCTGCTTGCCGCTCGACCACATAAGCGAAGACTGCAACGCCTGCCCAGCGTTTACACCCAAGACCCTCAGAATAAGAAAGACAGAGGATCGAACCATAACATGCAGGGGCAGGGGCCACCTCTATTGCTACGAGACCTGGGCCTCTCCAGTGGAGAAGAAGACATCGCCGAAGGGCCCAAGGACTGCATGGTCGTCGAGGTCCATAAGAAGACGTTGAATGAGGTATGGGAGTAGTCAACCCCTAAAAATCCAAGCGACGCTTTAAAGTGAAGCAAAGGCCCTGAGCGACACTTGCAAGGGTGAAGCTAAGTCCTCGAAAGGAGCTCTGCCATCGAAACACTCGACGAAAGCAACAGCCTCCAGAGACAGTCAGCCGAGCGGATCCTTCGAAAAGGACTCATTCGGCAAAAAGCCCCGAAAAGAAGTTAAAGGTTGCCCTCGAGAAGGACACCTCGGCATCGAGGAAGCAGGAAGCGACATTGCCGTCCTCGAAGAGAAGTGCTCCACCCCACGACGCCAAACATGCCGCCGAGATGGAGAGAAAGAAGAGAAGGCTCGAGGCCAAAATGGCGAGCATCCTACAGCTTAAGAACTTAGACGACAAGATGAGTGTATAAACCACCCCACTGAAACCCGTGGTCGAATTCGAAAGGTAAGACGAAGACGCAGAACCACCAAAAACAGCAGAACCAGTCTAGGAACTGGGGGGAAGAGGACTACTATTTCGAGGGAGAGGGCGACTAAGATCTGCAATCCTACCGGGACTCGACGTCCTCGGAGGTACAAGACGTGAAATGGCAAGATCTCAACACCGAATCGCCGGAAGGCGGCGTAGACACTTACCCTTTAAGGCCTTCAGCGCCAGACGACTTGGGGGATCTACAACATGGTAGTGCAGAAAGCTGCACTGACTTATGGAGTGAAAATGGAGGAGGAGAAGCCGCCCAAGGCATGTTTCCTCCTGGAAACTCTGCCTCAGCAAACCAGAAGCCCATTTCTGCCCATGCTCACCAGTGTGCTGGACCAAGGGAGAGAGGCCTTTAAGAAGCCAGCAGTTTGCAAAGCTGTGACAAAGAACAGAGAAAAAATACAAACATTGCTCACAGGACCCTGCATACATCCAGGGGTCAGTGCCAGCAGATTCCATAATTACAGCAGCGGCTAGGAAAAGGGCCAATGTTCCCACAAATACTGGACCACCTCCAGACAAGGAGTAGGAGGATGGATCTCACAGGTAGAAAGGTTGAGAGGAATGCAGCAATACAGTGGTGCATTGTGAACTCCAACGCCCTGCTCAACAGGCACACATACCAACACTGGGATTAAGTGGGCCAGCTTCTAAAGCACCTACCGGATCAGTACCAACAAAGAGCTGCTCACCTGGTAGAGGAAGGAAAGAACTTGGCAAACGCATGCCTGAAATCAACACTGGATGCTGCAGAAACATCTAGCAGGCTAATGATGATGATAGGGGTGACAGAGAAGACACATGGCTGAGAATTGCAGGATTCAAGCCGGCGGTACAAAGCAACATCCTAAACACACCCTTCAATGGAGAGCAACTATTTGGTACACTAGCGGATGACAATATGAGACAGCACAAGAAGGACAACGAAACAGCAAGGTCCATGGGAGAACTGCAGTTCAGGAGGATGAGAAGAGGCACAGGTAATCTCCCCTCTGCAACTGAGGTAACACTTCTTGTAGTGTAGTCATTTTGAATCTGTGCTTTGGCCAACTTGTTTAGAAATCTTAAGTGTAATATTGGCCGTAATGATCCGTCCACAAATTGAATTAGGAAGTATGTTTAATATATTCCGCTGACCTTTTCCCTGTGCGGTATGCGCTCTATTGAATGTTTTCTCTGAAATTCCGTCACCTCTTTGACCAGGTAAGATGGCTCTTTTGAATGTCCTTTGCCTTGGCCGTTTGAGCGGCGGCTGTCTTGTTAGCTCTATACAGTATTCATACTGTATTATGTTCAGAATCCACTTGTCTGTAGTAATTTCTTTCCATTTTTGTTGAAAATGTGTTAGTCTGCTTCCTACTGGAGTGGTATGTTGGAGGAATTAAGTTGGTCTTTGTTTGTTTGTACTGACACTGCTGGTTTGAGAGAGTACCTCTGTGTGTGCAGTCACTTGCTAGAGGTTTGTGGTCCACCCCTTTGTGGCGGACCTCTGCCACGGGACGCCCTAGAAAGGACCCTCTTCCTTGAAATTGCCAGCCTTGTTCAAGTCCCTGCTGTGCTCTGGTTCCCGGCATGGTATGTTTGCTGGTAACCTTGGTGTGAGGTAGTAGGTTGTTGTGTACCTCTCCCCGCTGGTGGTCTTAATGGTGTGCCTCTACGCATACATCTGAACTGCAGGGCTCCCATGGACATTGCGGTTTCGTAGTCCTTTTTTTAGTCGATTTAGTTTGTAATCAACCATCGTTGCAAATAATTGTTCGCCAGTCAATGGAGAATTAATTGTGTTGCTCTGCACTTCTGGCTTAAAGCCTGATATTCCAAGCCATGTGCTTCTTTCTGTTATGCCAATCATTTGCCTGCTTGATGTTTCGGCCGCATCAAGGGCTGACTTCTAACATGTGTTTTGCAATATTTTTGCCCTCTTCCACCAGGTGGCTTCCCCTTTTCTGGAAGTGTTCTGGTAGGTTTTATAACAGTTCCCTACCTCCTCCCAGTGTTGTACGCATGCCTGTTGAGCAGAGCATTCGAGTTTGCAAGGCACAATTGATTTGCTGCAGCTCTCTATTTTCCTTCCTACGAGGTCCATCCTTTTACTCTTGGTCTGGAGGTGCCCCCAGTGTGGTGGGCAAATTGGCCTTTTTCTTGCTGTTGAAGCAATGATAGAGTCCGCTGGTACTGATCCCCCAATGTATAATCTTTATATTTTTTCTCAGCTCTTGCGTTATGGCCTTGCAAACAGCAGGATCCTTGAATGATTCTTTCCCCTGGTCTAAGACACTAGGTAGCAATTGGTTCCTAGATTGTGTAGGCATCAGTGTTTAAAAAAAAAACAGGCATGAGGTTACTCTTCCTCTAGCTGAGCCCCAAACGTTTCTGCAGCCTTCTTTATTACCCAATTGTACATGCCAATGTCATCAGGGGGTGAAGGCCTCAAAGGATAGGCCTACTGACTGACTACTCTGCGTCAAGGTCTTGCCATTGGAGCTCTTGAGTCAGAGTTGGACAATTCTGCATAGGCTTGTCTGTCCTGTTCAGCATCTTATCCCGAAGTAGGAATCTTCCTAGATTATTTTGGGGGTTCTAAGTGGTATGGGATCTTTGGCAACCCTTTGTGTTGTTTCGGTTTCAGTTGATATTAGTGCAATCTTGCATTGCTTCAAGCTTTTGTCGAAATCTTTTTTTGTGCTGGAGGATATTCACCAATTAGACTTCGAGCCTTCTCAATATGGGCCTCGTGTGTTTCGGCGTAGAGATTGTCTGCTTTTTGTTTCTAGACTGATGACACAGGGGCGGTCGTTGAGATTTGCCTCGGTCTATCTTTTTTCAACGCAGAAGCGTCCTTTTTCAGACTGTCCTTTGACATCTTGTTTTTTTCAAGAACCTTTGCCGCTCTGAAGTCCTTATCGAAGGATCCTACGTCTGCTTTTGCTTGGATGCAGCTACGGTCGCCGAATGGTGCGACGCCTAGGATCCCTTTTGTGGTGTAGAGTGATTGAGACTCCGAGACTCTTATAGTCGAGTAATAATTTTTGCCCCAGTGCCAGTATCACAAGATTTGAAGACACTTTCGGGAGGCAGGAGAGGGCTATTTGGAATTAAGAGCATAATAAAGTACACAATATTTTATATTCCAGCATATTTGTGTAGTCCGATTAACTCACCACCCCCTCAGAAAGTTAAAAGTAGAATAACTTGTTACTGCAGGTGGGACACTGCATACCAAACCTTCATCCTTGTAGCATGCTCTAGGATTACAAAGATTATATAACTGCACACAAGGGCAGTAAAGATACCAGATAGGGACCCACTTTGTTCAGAGATTTAAAAACAAAAAAACCCAAAAAACCTTCAAATGCTTCTTTTGCTTTTGTTACATTTTCATCTTATACAACCAACGCACCTCCAGGCCATGTGGTACCTCAGGCCACTGTTCAAAAGATTACTCACCTTCTCTTGGTAGATTTCCAGATAAGACATGGTGACTTTGAAATTCCATGGGGCGCCAGAGGAACTGTTCTCTGAACGAGTCATCTGAAACAAGTCCTTCACTGCACGGGGGATGATGCCAGGCTGCTCTGGACTTCCGAGCATGGTGTGAGTTTTACCTGTGAGGAAACCACAATACACAGTAAGGACATGTCATCACAGACCTTGACATACAACAAGGTAAAGCATGGATGTTCAATTTCAGACTAAAGCAGTCTTGCTGCAGGGGAAATTGGACTGCTTACTGTGGTGAGAAACTTTCAGAGAACTTTTTATTCAGGTTTTAAAAAAAATTAATCCAAGAGGTAACGGCGCTATAGGCAGCACCTAATGAGGACTAACAGTACTGCAGATATTACAACGTTCAAATATTTGGCAGTATATAACTAGTCTAAGACATTGGCACGCTAGATAACTTTGTACCACAACGTAGCTGCTCCCAGTTTAGTGTCGCTAGTGCAGTTTTAGTTTGAGAGTGCAGGCCTCTTACAAAAAGTGAAGGACTGGTCTCACACACCACCTAGTGTCATGCTTCATCATAGACTAGTCCTCGCCCTCTAAAAACTTGGTTTGATAGAGGGCGGGCATACACCTGACAACAGGGATGCACTTCTAAGAGACAATAATATCCCCATTACACCGATCACCTTATTTTAAACAACCATATAGATTCCAGCACTATTCAATTTAAGCGGACACCTTTAATGGCCTTTTAACTCCTTATTTTCTCCCATGGGCCCCCACTTAGTTTAGAAGTGCATCCCTGTCGTCAGGTGTATGCCCGCCCTCTATCAAACCAAGTTTTTAGAGGGAGAGGACTGGTCTATGATGAAGCAGGACACCAGGTGGGGTGGGAGGCCAGTCCTTCACTTTTTGCGAGATGCCTGCACTCAAAAACTAACTACACTAGCGAAACTACACTGGGAGCGGCGACATTGTGGTACATAGTTTATGTTGGAGGCTGCAGAGTCCCAGCACCCCGTGCCTCTGGTTCCCTCACCCCAGATTTAGTGGTTTCACAAGCTAGATAATTTAACTAGGCAGGACTGTTCGATTAAGAGGTCGGAAACCTGCCCGGAGACATTGTTCCAGACCAAAACGGGAATGAGATTTAAAGGACAGCAAGACTTGATTGTTGACTGTGGCACTCTTGAAATACAAGTATCATCAGCAAGTTAGTCAGAAAAGGCATCTTAATTTTTAGGGCAAAAGCTAAAGTATTTCACCCTGTGATCACGCAGTTGGAGCACAATGCTGCCTTTAACATTACAGGAGGAGGAGACTGGTTAAGTCTCTTGCAAACTGAGGTTTCTGTGGTCTATCAAAGCAGTATGCAAGTATTAGTTAGGACAGCAGGTCACAAGTTAAGGAGTGGGAGGCAGAGTGTAACTTTAAATAAGAGATTAGTACCTTGCTGTATGGTACTTTCTGCTCAATGAGTACTTACGGTACAAAGCACACAGATATTTCCATGATTTGGAGCAGCTTGTTACAGAAGGGTGGTTAGAAAGCAAAGCATGGTGTGTGCCAGGATTGAGGGGAGCATTGGTATTGCAGTGGTGGAGAAAACAATTGCTATGTAAGAGCAAGGTTTAAAGTAGTTGTCAAGGAGTTTTGAACCTCCTTTTGTTGAGGGTTACTTCCAGTAAATAGTCATTGATCTTACCAACAGGATAGCAGCAGAACTGAGTAACTTTTCTCAAGAGCTAAAGACTTATTGGGTGTAAGCAGGATTTCTAGGAGTAGAAAACTGTACAAAGGTGGTCACACTGCTCAAATTGTTGATTGTTTGTAAACAGGTGGTCCGTGGGAAATGACAATAAGTAAGGGACATCAGCTTACTAACTGTCCACCAGGCTGCCCTCAGAAAGCTTAACAGCAGGTACCCTAAAAAGCTTTATTTCTAATATCTTTCCAAAGCTGTTTGGGATGCCACAATCCCAAGATACTCAGATTGGAGAGAACAAGGTTTATTTTTTTGTCCATAATGTCAGCTTTAGGAAATGAAGCATTCAATGAAGCCACAAGGTTCCGGTTCAGTCAAGAAAGAGTAAGAAATAAGTTACTTACATATAACTGCAGTTATCCAGTATTGGTATCTTTCATAGATTCACATGCCTGAATAATTCCCCACCGTAGTGGGTGTAGGAAGGTGGATACCAGACTATGGTTACCCCAGATTTTTTGCCTAGTGTTTAGCTGGTTTTCGACTTAGTTGGCCTGGGATCCTGCTAATCAGGGCCCCAGGCTATCTGCTCTCACTGTAAAATGGACTCCATGTACGTTAGGTACATCTCAAATTGGATATTGGGTCACCTCATGAGCCCCTGTATAGTGTACCATAGGTACCCAGGGCATAGGTGCATCCAAGGCCTACAGCATGTATTATGCCACCCCTGGCTGGCCATTCACATTGACACAACTGGCTGATCACTCAGCTGGGGTAAGGTCGTGTATTCACTCCTTGCTTAGGTATAGTATCCCTATACCTACCATTATATATAGACACATATATACCTCTAAGTCACTCCTATGGCAGGCCTTAATAATCCTGGAGGCAGAGTGCTTGGTTTTATGTGAGATGAGGCTCTAGCATGAGCTGAGCCGTCTGCAGCTTTCAGAACCATGTCCTTATAGCTGTTCAATGATCTAGCCTTAACATACGTGCATTATCCTCGCGGTTGAATGCCAACTTTGGTTTGGCTTTATCAAAACATGTCGTGTAAGGTTTCATACACTTTGGAATACTACCCCCTCGCCAGTTCAGGCGACAGGGGTAGCATTCCACCCTTCTAGAGGGAGAAGACATGTTGTTCCTGTTAATCCCGGTTAAAGTTAACCAGAGCCTCAGCATCACAAAATGGATGCTGCTGCCACAGATACAAGTCTGACCTCCTGCTACTGGGAGTCCTTCCAGCGAGGGAGGCTTGGACAATAGGTTTCCCGTCTTGGGAGGTGCTAGCACCACCCCAGACAGGCTATCGTGTATTGGGGCAGGGAGGGCTGAAAGGAATGAGACACTGCCTGGGGCACACAAGGTGTCCCATGCATAGTCCACTTCAAACCGGTGCTGAGGCCCTCCAGCCCCAGCTCTGGCGTGAAACTGGACAAAGGGGTGTAACCACCATCTTCCCTGGTCCCACCCATCGGAGGGACCTAGCAGGTAAACCAGCCCCTAGATTTGGTATGTAGACTTTAGATTTATCCTGACTGAAAACTTGAAACGAAACTCTGGACCTTCGACATTCTACCTGAAGATAGAAAACTGAAGAATCTCCCTTGTGGTCAAGGAGTGACCACTCTGCACAAGCAGGCACCATCCAGCGATCAACAGCTTGCTTTGTCAACTCTCCCGCTGCTGGAATGCAATTCAGACAATGCGACTGATGACCAGCTCTTATGCTTAATATTGCACATCTCTCCTGAGCATCTAAAGGAGATGGACCACGGAATTTGGGCTATACACATCCAAGACACGAAGAATGAATATACAGTCTGTACACTTTCCAGTCAAAGACGACACACGCTTACCCAGGATACCTCAATATAATAGATCACAGGAGGGTTTGAGGAAATTGCAGTGGAAGTAAGGATTTTGTAAAAGGACATAGTGAAAGAAATATCAGGGAGTTCGTGACAGCACCATACTCCCGGTCTTGGGGGACAGTAATAAGGAGATTCTTGGATGTTTGTAGTCGACCTGTGGGATTAACAAGATAGTGGTTGCAGGTAGGGCGCCGGGTATAGACTGTCCCAGCAGATATTTTCTTGCACGATAAAGAATCATGGGGAAGGTATATTTTGCTACTAGTAAATGCAGTAGCAAAAGTAGCACCTATCCCAGAATCAAGGAACGGTGCGGAAATTATACTTGTTTTTAACACGCATTTGCAATGCAATCGGTCTCACCTTTGGGGGCCTTATATGTATTTAGCTATGCAGCACATTAGCCTGCGTGCTGAAACCTCTACTGTTCTTTAACATGAAGAGAAAGTAAGCACCAAACTGCCTGACACGCCAGGTATGGGAACATATGGAGAGAAATATTGCCCAACGGGGTTGGTGCGAGTTCCGGGTGTAGGGACCCGGTCCAATTAGGTTTGAAAAATCCTTCAGGCACGTAAACAGGAAAGAAACACTCGCACACCAGGGTCCGTGATAACAAAGTGTTGTTATTGGCCAATAACACTGTTATCATCACGGACCCTGGTGTGAGAGTGTTTTTTTCCTGTGGTCTACGTTCCTGAAGGAATGAATATATCTATATCTGAAAGGGTTTCTCAGTGGACACACACATCTACACACACACACATATATATATATATATATATATATATATATACACACACACATACATATTATATACATACATACACACATATATACATACTGCATGGAAAAGTACTTATAAGGTCTCAAAGGCGCGACCTATTGGCTATAAAAAAAGCTTGTTCTAGATTTTCTGCATATTTCCCTATACATTTTACTTTATTTTTCTGCATATTTCTTAAATTTTCCCTTCAGATTACAGCTTTTTCTTGCATTAGTGAGAAATTAGTTGTACTTGTTTTCACAAATTTATTCGCAGATCTACACTGCTCTAAACGAATATCCCAGGAGCGACGGATCTTTTCCACTGCTCACTTCCTCTTCAACTGCCGGCTCTACCAGGAAGTGTTTACGTCATTAATTATGTATGAACTGGGGGAGGAGCTACGCTAGCAAACAAGATGGCTGCTTAGGCTCCCAGCTCCGCCGACCTCCGTATCCTGCCAGATGATCCTGTCGATAATCCTGTTTTTACGCCCGACCTCCGTGTAGATGAACCGATGCACACTCAGATGGTGCAATCCCGAAAACTTAATTGGCTTGATTGACGGAGTTGTGTCGAGTTTAAGTTTGCGGCCTAGTCCAGCAGGAGAGCCGGGGCCTCGAGTTTTGACCCAGTCGGGTTGCAGTTGGAACAACATCGGCCGTGAAAATCAAGCAGGGTCCGGTCTACCGCAGTGGAGGTCTTTATTGCCCGATTTGGACGGCGGTCATTCTGATTGACTAACAGAGGGAGGAGTGACGTGGCACGACAGTAGCTGTGGGTGGAGGTCCCGGTCCGCCACCGCCGGGGCTCAGTGGGTCGGGGTCTTCGTTCGCGGCAGCGGAGTGCAGATTGCTACCACAGAAACCGATCAGTCACCCTCCGACGCAGTCCGTTCCGCTCCTGCTGTTCCCCCGGAGAAACCAGGCTCTCTGGGGGAAGTGAATATGATCGGTACTGAGCGAGGAGAAATTGACCGGACGGAGCGTGAGCCGTCGCTTAAGACAGTATTGGCAGCCATCGGGGCATTTCATTCACATATGGATGCCCTGATTCACAAAATGATTACTGGCCTATCTGAGAAGGTGTGTGTGTGTGGAACCGGACCCTGCTCTACTGCAGGTACTGCTGCCAGCTACGATTTACAAGACTACCATTTTGATTCTGGACGAGGACCCCTTGCGACAAGAGGCGCAGAAGCCCTCGGTCGCTACTCTGGAGAATCCTGAACCCGGTGTTTCAAACGTATTACTACGCCTACCATCATTGCTGACTTTGGGAGAATCGATTGACGTTCCCTTCCCGGAGACTCATGTTGGTGATTGTTCTTGGACTTCTGTTTCATCCTTTCCCTCTTTGGCGACAGTCCCAATGTTTTCTCCACGATGGTACGATCTGTCCATGAGGGAGCGTTTCTGTACTGATGGAGTTCTTGAAGAATGACGGACTTTGATTTGTTGGACTGATTTTTTTCAGACTCTTTCTGCACTTTGATTCTCCTGTAGAAGTAGGGGTTCGTATGATTGTTCGGAAGGGCCAAGGCTGAGATAGATTGACCGGGGTTGGTACTATAGCCTTAATGGATGTGGGATTCGTAACTGTTGGTCTAACACAGGGGTACTCCTAGTACGGCCCGTGGGCCGCTGGCGGCCCGGCAAGCCTTCCCTGGCAGCCCGCGGACCAACCAAACATCGTACCTGTGTTTTAATGTATATATATTTTTTTAAGAGTGTCAGCAAAAACCCCTGTAGCAGCGCGAATCAAGAGACTAATGCTCTGTGGGTTCCGGGGGCGGGCGATTCCGTGGAGCTGCAGGTGCCTACGAGGTGAACAAAGCCTCATTAACATGGGAATGGTCTTTTAAGACCTGTCATTGCTCGGGTGCGGCTGTGTGTGTGTGGAAGCTCTCAGCCCGGGCACACACAGGCAGGATGAGGTGAAGAGGGTGACAGAGGGAGTGGGAGGGAGGAAGAGGGGAGAGACACAGGCACTGAGCGAATCACATGTATTGCATATGCATTATTGATACAAGCTGTCCACAACTATCGTAATCCTACGGATTACGATGTGCTCATACCGGTTTTTCTTGCCTTTAATTAAAAATCAAATAAATACATATATATGTGAAAACACCTTTCCCTTCTGTCTCAACTTTCAACGCCCTGGAGCATCACTCTCGTCATTCCCACATCCAATGCACTATGTTTCTCCCTTCCCTTCTCCCTCACTTTTCCTCTCTTCAGAGTCCGGTGTCTGCTGTGGTCACCAATGCTGCTGAGCTTTGCTGCTCCCGTCAAAGCTGCTCTGAAAGGCTGGGGCTTAGGACAGATACACATCTCCCTCTGCCAGGGAGAGTGGGTGAGAGTGGGTGAGACAGAGGGAGAGAGGGAGGAAGAGGGAGAGGGAGAGAGAGAGGGAGAGACACAGACTGAGAAAGATAGAGAGGTGTGTGTATGTCGGGTCTGGGGGTTCAGTGGACGAAGGCGTCCGCTGCAGGGACCAGTGATCAACCTCATGGTACCAGTTTTTTTTGTTCATAGAGCCCCTCCCCACTGACCCCGCCCCCACCGGTGCAGCCCTCAGCCACAAAGCACACTGTAAATTTGGCCCCTTGAGAGAAAGTTTGTGAGTACCCATGGTCTAACAGGAGGCTGGGCGGTGTATCACAGCTCCCCCTAATGAACAAGTTACTTACCTTCGGTAACGCTTTTTCTGGTAGATACTATATCTGCCTGTGGATTCCTCACCTTGTGAATATCCCCCTTGCGCCAGCAACATTCGGAAATTCTTTTTCGTAGCCTCGCGCCGACGTGGATAGGACGTCACAGAGACACGGCTCCGCTCGCGACTCCGCTGACGTCACCGACGCCTATAACAGGCCCACGCCGGCGTGATGACATCCGTTCCGCCTTTTTTCCGTGCCATCGAGGCACACGGAAGGACCAATGACAGTAGATATATACAAAGCATACACAGTATACAATAGTCAAGGCAAAACACACAGTGTAAAGCAAATGCAGGAAGCAAATGAAACATTTCCTTGACATCAAAACAAATATACATTACAGTACAATAACTCTGGCATAGAAGAGTGGACAACGGGGAGGCGGGTGGGTCAGTGAGGAATCCACAGGCAGATATAGTATCTACCAGAAAAAGCGTTACCGAAGGTAAGTAACTTGTTCTTCTGATAGATACATCTGCCGTGTGGATTCCTCACCTTGTGAATAGAGTCACACAGCAGTCCCCACTCCCGGAGGAGGGTGTCCACTCTTCTAAACCAGGAAATCCTGAAGGACAGAGCGCGCAAAGTGGCCGTCCCTCCTGACTTCCGTATCCAAGCAGTAATGCTTCGCGAAAGTATGGAGGGAAGACCAGGTTGCCGCCCTACAAATGTCCTCCACAGGAACACCTCTAGCCAAAGCAGAGGTAGATGACTTAGCTCTAGTGGAATGAGCTCTAATACCCTCCGGAGGCTCCTTACCGGCCAAAGAGTAGCAGATCTTTATGCACAGAACGATCCATCTTGATAAAGTCCTTTTATGGACCGCTCTTCCCTTCTTGCAGCCAGCAAAGCCAATGAAGAGTTGATCCTCCAAGCGACAGTCTCTAGTTCTGTCCAAATAAAAAGACACCGCCCTCTTAGGGTCCAGACGGTGCAACCTCTCCTCCTCCTTGGAAGGGTGTGGGGGAGGATAAAAGGTAGGGAGGGTAATGGATTGACCAAGGTGGAAAGGAGTCACCACCTTAGGAAGAAAAGCAGCCCTGGTCCTTAGAACCATCCGATCAGCATGTATGGTCAGGAACGGGGGCTTGGAACTAAGAGCTTGAAGCTCACTCACCCTCCTTGCCGAGGTAATTGCAACTAGGAAAACTGCCTTAAAGGTTAAAAGCCTCATAGGACATTTATGAAGAGGCTCAAAGGGAGCGCCCATAAGAAAAGTCAGAACAAGATTCAAGTCCCACTGAGGTACAATAAAAGGGGTAGGAGGAAACTTATTTACAAGACCCTTCAAAAATCTCAAGACAACAGGTGACTTAGAGAGGGCTGATCAGGCAAACAAATAAAAGCTGACAGTGCCGAAAGATAGCCCTTAACTGTGGCAACTGCCAGCCCCTGTTGAGCCAAAGAGAGAGCAAACCGGAGCACATCTGATAAATGGGCTCTCAACGGGTCAATATCATTCTCACCACACCAAACAACAAACCTAGACCATCTATAAGAATAGACAGTCTTAGTGGAGTCACGTCTAGCAGACAAAATGACATCCACCACATCAGGTGTGAGAGAATAGGAAATCAGGTTGACCCGTTCAATCTCCAGGCATGAAGGTGCAATGTCTGGAGGTGGGGGTGTAGAGCCTGCCCCTCCATCTGAGAGAGGAGGTCTGCCCTGAGAGGGAGACGGAGCGGCGGGTGAGAGGAGAGGTGGAGTAGATCTGTATACCACACCCTTCTTGGCCAATCCGGGGCGACCAATATAACTTGGGCCCGGTCTTGGCGAATTTCTCAGAACCCGAGGAATTAAGGGTGTGGGAGGAAACGCGTAAAGGAGTTGACTTCCCCAACACAACTGAAACGCGTCCCCCAAGGCTCCTTGCATCGGATACTGGAGACTGCAGAATGACGGGCAGTGAGCATTCTCGCGAGTGGCAAACAGGTCCACCCGAGGGGTCCCCCACGTCCGAAAGACGTGACGAACCACCTCTGGATGAAGCCTCCACTCGTGGTCGGCAGAGAACTGCCGGCTGAGACTGTCCGCACGTACGTTCAGAACTCCGGCCAGATGATTTGCCATCAGGCAAATCTGGTGGTCCTGAACCCAGGACCAGAGACGCAGAGCCTCTCTGCAGAGACACTGCGACCCCACTCCTCCCTGCTTGTTGATGTACCACATCGCGGTCGTGTTGTCCGTCAGGACTTGGATCGACTGACCGCGAAGGGAAGGGAGGAATGCCTTGAGCGCCAAACGTATCGCCCGCAACTCTAGAAGGTTGATGTGAAGCAACCTTTCCTCTGGAGACCAAAGACCCTTGACCTCCAGATCCCCCAGATGAGCACCCCACCCTAGAGTGGATGCATCCGTAATCACCGTGGCCACCGATGGAGGTAGATGGAAAGGCTTCCCTTGCGACAGGTTGCCTTCCACGCTCCACCAAGACAGATCCGCTGCAGTTTCTCTGGAGATCTTCACCGACTCCCCGAGATCTCCGTTGTGCTGATACCACTGCCTGCGGAGACACCACTGGAGTGCCCTCATGTGCCAGCGTGCATGGTTGACCAGGAGAATGCAAGAAGCCATCAGACCGAGCAGGCGAAGGACCTTCAGGACTGGAACGACCGCTCCAGGGTAAAACAAAGGAATCATTTCCTGTATGTCGCGAATCCTTTGAGGAGGAGGGAATGCACGACAAACAGTAGTGTCCAGTACGGCACCTATGAACAGGTTGCGCTGGGAGGGCACCAGGTGAGACTTGGGTACATTTATCGAAAAACCCAACCTGAACAACAACTGAGTTGTCTCCTGCAGATGATGGAGCACCTTCTCCGACGACTCCGCTTTGATCAGCCAGTCGTCTAGATACGGAAACACAGGTATCCCCGATCTCCTGAGATGAGCTGCCACCATCGCCATCACCTTGGTGAAGACTCGAGGCGCAGTAGTAAGACCAAACGGAAGGACCGCAAACTGGTAGTGCTGCGACCCAACCGTGAAACGGAGATACTTCCTATGCGACTTCAGGATTGGGATGTGGAAATACGCATCCTGCAAGTCGAGCGACACCATCCAGTCTCCTTCCATCAACGCTTGAAAAACCTGAACAAGGGTGAGCATCTTGAATTTCTCCTGCTTCAGATAGAGATTCAAGATCCTGAGGTCCAGGATAGGACGAAGCCTGCCATCCTTCTTGGGGATCAGGAAATACCGGGAGTAGCATCCCTGACCCCTTTCCTGCTCTGGGACCACCTCTATCGCACCCTTTCGTACCAGAGTTAGAACCTCCTCCTGCAGAAGAGACAGATGTTCCTGGGTGCAAAAACCTTGACAAGGAGGGTAAACAGGGGGGAATTCCCGAAAGGGAAGGGCATACCCATTTTCTACAAGATTGAGAACCCAAAGCTCTGACGTAACCGATTCCCAATCCTGTAGAAAATGGGTAAGCCGACCCCCAACCGGACCCACATGATCCTGAATAGCGGATCTAGGGCTGCTTTTCTGCGGCAGGGGGGTTGGAAGAGGTGGAGGAAGAGGAGGGCTGACGTCCACGAGGACGCGCTCTTTGTTTTCCCCTGTACGATCTGTACATTGAATTTTGCTGCTGCTGCTGTTGGCCTTGCCGGAAATTCCGAAAGGAGCGACCAAAGCCCCTGAACCTTCTGCCGGAAGAAGCGCCCCTGATCTGGAGGCCCAAGGACTTCGCTGTTGCCCTGCAATCCTTGAACCGCTCAAGAGCAGTATCCGCCTTTTTCCCAAAGAGACCTGAGCCATCAAAGGGGAGATCAAGCAGAGTCGCATGAACATCAGCCGAAAAGTCCGATGACTTCAACCAGGCAGATCTCCTTGTCGCAACAGCGGTGCCCATAATTCGAGCCACAGAGTCAGCAGTGTCCAGACCACTTTAAATTACCTGGCGGGCAGCCGCCTGGGTGTCATTAATCACCTCCTCAAAATCCTTTCGGTTTGCGTCAGGAATTTTAGGGGCCAGGATACGTAAGGAGTCAATCAGGGCATGAACATACCTCCCCATTAGGCATGTGGCATTAGTTGACTTTAAGGCCATACTAGCCGATGAAAAGGTCTTTTTTGCCACCTGGTCCTGTTTCTTTGCCTCCTTCTCACAAGGAACCTGCGGAAAGGCACTAAGACTCTTCTTTGACCAGGCTCTCCGGCGAAGGATGTGAAGAGAGAAAAGCCGGGTCCTCAGGAGCGGCCCTGTACCTCCTTGCAACACTCTTTGATACCGCAGGAGCAGACATATTTCTTCCAGACTTCCATAATAGGATCAGTCAAGGCATCATTGAATGGAAGTAAAGGCTCAACCACCGAATTTGGAGAATGCAAGACTTCTGTGAGGAGGTTAGACTTGAACTCCACTGTAGGCAGAGTCAATTGAAGAAGCTCAGCAGCTTTTCTCATAACTAGATGGTAAGGCTGGATATCCTTAGATGGAGCGCCTGAGTGCAACTCCCACTCTGGAGAGAAATCAAGGGTCCCAGAATCCGCCAATTCCTCAAAACAGCTCTCCTCTAGTTCACCTTCTTCAACGTCAGACTGAGAGCCCATATAACTGCTCCTCCAGAAGGCGTTGTGCTTCTCTTCTGGATCTCTCCTTAACACGCCTCGCAGCCGGATCCACCAGCGGCTTCGACGGATTCGGGGCCAGCCCGGTATCGAATCCGACGGCACAGAAGAATGCCCTCAAGGATGATCAGGAGCAGGCGACGCCGGAATCGGCGGCGACGACTTCGGCGGAGCCGGGAAATGCCAATGCGACGTCGGAGCCGGCATGTAGGGCATAAACGGAGCCGGAGGATAGGAGTGAGGAACTCCCAGGCTGAATGCCAATGGACCCGTGGGACCCGAAGGCGCACCAGAGGGGTACCATGCCCTTGAGAAGACACCATACATTGCGTTAAGAAACGCAGAAGGGTCCCGGGAGCCCATACGGAAATGCCCTCCCCCATGTTCTCTTTTCTATTTTTAGAACCTAGTTAGTTTGGGCGCCAGGCACACTGCTAGTTGGGGTTAGGCGATAGCCATATGCAGGGGTGCAGGGTGAGGGGATGGGTTTATTGTTTTATTTCTGTTCTCGATCTTATGGTTTTCTTTTCTTCAATCTTCTCTTTAGTCTCTCCCTTAGTAGTAGTATTGGCAAAATATCCTGATTTTGTTTAAATTCCTGTGTCTGGTTGCCATGCTTTTTCTACTATTCATATTTTATGGGTGGGCTCTGAGGGCCTGCGCTTAAATGGTTTGTCGATTGTAATGCTACCAATCCTGCTTCGTACCTACTAGCGCAGACGGTCTCAGCAATTCTTCTGTTGCTTCACGTCTATCCTGTCATTGTACCTGTCCGCCCTATTATTATGTATGAATGTATGGCACCAGATAGGTCTACTCATTTTTTTCTTGTTTTAAAATAATGAAAAGATTTATAAAAAAAAATTATGTATGAACTTTATGATTACACAGCCAAGCATAAATGTATTATGCAATATCTACACCGTAAAGCTGAAGCCTTCCGAGAAAAATATAAGAAACATTTTTAAATTCTCAAATTAAAATAGTCACCACAATGGCAAGCAGTTTGCCAGTGGCCTATTACTTTCCCACTCCCCATCCCTTTATGACCCACAGAAACGGATTGAAAAACAGGATTTGTGTTTTCTTCCCAATTATTGCAAACTTAAGGAGAGGATTCACTGTGTCCCTTGTGCAGCGGTAAGAAGCACAGTCTTCATGCCCTCAGCCTTTCATCCTTCTAAGGCCCGTAAGACCAGTTGCAGTTACGGGTCAGCCGTGGTACCCATTGGCGCCCGAGAGGCGGAGCACGGTCGGGGTAGGGCGGAAAGGGTGTTATGGCGGGAGAAGTGCGGGGAGGGCCAAGGGTTGTTTGTGCGGGTGGCACAGAGCAGTGGTCACCTTCCAAGGAAGCAGGGTATGACACCTGGGTGGGGGGGGGGGGGGGGGGGGGGGGTGGGGAGGGGGACAGTTGGGGCAGAGAGCAGATGCAGTTCCTCTGAGATGTGGGGGAGGTTGTTGGTTTAAGGTGTGGGTGCCGTGAAACATTTGAGGGGTGGCTGAGATGCGTGCTGCCGCGTGGTCATGCAGGGGGTTTGCGGCTGGGCCGTCAGGATTGACGGGCGCGTAGAGATGTGATTTGGAGTGTTGGAGGGTAAAGAGCGGTATACAAGTGCAGGGGACGGTGGGGTGTGGCAACACCCAATGTTTGGCCCGGGTGCCATCTTACAGGCCCAGCAGTAGCGCGCATGCGGGACGGCATTGCCCCCAGCTTGAGGTTTGTCCGGCAGTGGGAGTGAAGCAAGGTGTGGGTTAATGGTGGGGCTGGTGTGTTGGTGCTGGCCTGGTGGAGGTTTGAAATTCGTGGTGGGCATGCTGGGCACGGAGGGAGACAGGACTGCATGAGATGTGTGGGCAGGTGCACATCCTGGGGTTGGAGGACTGTTGTGGTGCTGGTCACGGGCTTGGGCATGGAAGGGGATAGGTCTGGCATGGTTGGGTCCAGTGGGTAGGTGCAAGCTGGATGCAGTGAAGTGGGGAGAGGGGGCGCTGCTGCGGGAGCCTCGGCTTGGTAGTAGTGTATTTGGTGATTGGATGCAGGAGCGGAGTGGCCCTGGGTTCAGAACTGCCGCCGTTGGAGCGGGGGAATAAGGTTTAGATCTCGGCGTGGCTCAACAACATGTATGGGTGCCACCGGACAGACCTTTTAGCGGCACTGCAAGGAGGGGGCGGGGGCTGCACAGGTTCAAATTTGGGTGGATAAGGGGGTGGGGGTGGGGGGGGGGGGAGGGGGGAAGGGGACAATGGGGACGAGGATCGCATGGCCAGAGGAGGCGCAAGGAGGATGGGTACAGGGGGAGGCCTTTAAGGGGGGATTTTTTTCCCAGACTGCCGGAGTCTCAATGGAGGTGAAGGAATTGGGGGGGTGGGGGGGGGGGGGGGGGGGGGGGGGGGGGGGGGGGGGGGGTTTCGGAGCATGATGCCGTGGAGGCAAGGAAGGAGGGTCGGGTTTCAGGGCGATGGGATTAGCATAGTGGGCAAGGCTGGGTAATCCTAAAGTAAGCACATACAAGTTGAACAGGGTTGGACAAGCAGCACGCCGGGGGGCACCAAGTTAGGTAGCGACGGGTCTTTTTGCAGGATAGAGGAGGGCGGTGACCGGGTTGGGGAGGAGGCCGAGCAGGTTTCAGTATGGATTTTCCCTTAGACAGCTGGAAGCAGCTGCTGCAGCTGGGATGGAGCGCAGACAAAACAAAGCAGATTCAAGCTGCAGTTTTGCATCCCTGGCGCTCTGCGAAGAAACTGCAGTTTTGTTGTTGCTGTCCCTGGGTTAAGGAAACGTGTTACCTGGCGGGACAGCGTGTCTGGAGAACCGCGAGTGCCAACGTGCAGTGCATTACTGCTTCGGTTGGGCCGCATACACGCACTAGGCCAAGGAGAGCGGCTAGTCGAGCCGTCAAGGCGCTGGTTACAAGAGTGGGTCAGCCCAACGCACACAAGATGCACTCAGCCCCGGCATAGGATGAGACTTATCCCTGGACCCGAGCAGCGGGAAGGAGGGGAAGGGGGGGGGGGGGGGGGGGGGGGTTTGGGGGTGTCGAGGGAGCCGATGTACAGTGATTCAGTACGGGCCCCTGTGGGAATGCACGTACTGTAAAATGTAAAATGACAGCCTGCTTCATGGCTTCTCTCTACTGTTAAACAGTTTTTGTTCCCCATCTTTGTGTTCAAAGAGGCGGCAGTTTAAGACTTAACCTATTTATTTCTCAACTGTAATCCATTCTCTCTATGAAGTGTTTGCGCGAGCCCCTCGTGCTGGGAAGCATCAGAACTATAACCGGTTTCGACTGAACCCATCTCTCCCTCACCAAGCCCATGTCTCACCACGCAGCTGACAGACCGCCTGCGTTTAGCCTACAAAGTAGCTAACGCCTGCGTTTAGCCTACAAAGTAGTTACAACGCTCGGTCTCTCACCTTCCCAAGTAACTTACCCTCGTCACCCTCCGGCAGATGACTTCAAACCCCTGTGATTCAGAAAAAAAAACAAAAACACTTGACTGATTGATCATCAGTCGCTCCCCCACCTCACCCCAGGTATGACCTCTCACCTATGAGGTCATAAGTTTCTCACCTTGCAGGAGTCGCAGCACCTCCTCCGGAATGTCGTGAGCCTGCATGACTGAAGCCTATCGGACACACACAGGACAGTCTAAGACTCTGGTAGGCGCTCGAGGGGCGTAACTCCAAGACGCCCGGGCTAGTGGGGGGGGGGGGGGGGGGGGGGGGGGGGTTTGGGCTCAGTGGGGTTAAAGGGGCGGGGGCAGTGCAAGCTAGGAAAGGACGCGAGCCGTTTGGTTGAGCTGTTCTCGCTCAGGGCAGCTTTTCAAAGTGTTTGACCGAGGGGCGGTGCATTAAGTCTAATCTTTTGGCGGAAGCGTGACTGAAAACAGATCTGTATAACCCACACGCAGCGTTTCCTGCTGTAGGTTAACTTCTCATGCATGCTTTCATCCACCAACATAGTGCATGCTGGTACTTGTGTTTACTTTATGCGCCGCAGTTTCCTAATTCGAATGAGCTAGCTTCGAGAACTGCTGTATGTTTAGCGTTCATCACATCTTCCCCTAGGAGCGTGCGTGTGTCTCGTGCAACTGCTGTACAAAAAGGGATGCAGCCATGAAGATATACAGAAGCGCAGTAAACGCTGTTTAGTGATTACAGAACATTCAACACACATTGAGCTCCCTCCCGAATAGTGTACTGCCATATGCAGCCCTCTGGTGCAGTGGACAGTTAGGTCTCGCTTGAGACAACTGTTGCTTTTGTTTACAGGGGTTAGATTCCGCCCTTTGTTTACCATTAGTTGGCTTATCACTCTTGCTCCTCGTTAGTCAGCGTGTGCCTGCTTCACTTCCGCTTCGTGCGTTTTTCCTCCCCATAGAGAGTTATCGAAGTACTTCTACCTTGCAGCACACAGTGTCCTTCTACTGTTAGTGTACTCAGAGGTACTTTTTCAGTTGATTGACTAAAGGCGGTAGAGGAATTCCAATATCCACCACCCCAACCCAGAAATGTTCTTCAAACTAGGGGGGAGTAAAAATAACATTCAAATAGTTTATAAAATGGGTCAATGGCACAGCTAGAATCTGTTGGCAAAGCAAATGCTTTAGAAGTAGGCCTGGAGCTCGCCTTGGAAGAGACGCAGGAGGGGAGGAGCTTGATGCCGTGAGCATGCACGTTCCCTGCTTCTCGCTCGTTCACAGACCGGTGTCTGCTCGTGCACTGGTCTATCACTTGGGGAGGCAACAAGACAACAATAAGGTTCGCTAGTGGCAGCTCTTCGCGCTGCAACGCTAGGCGAGCCCTAAAAAGGGGGACAAGACACTCCCCGGTAATTACCGCCCGATCAGTCGGATAGACAATGCAAAAGATCCTAGGCAGACTGATCCTAAACAAAATACAGGAATGGGAGCAAGAGCAGAACATCCTATCGCATCTCCAGGCAGGGTTCAGGGCTTGTATTAGTACTGTCGACCAAGTATTACATTTTGCAATGCTTCATTGAAAGACAGTACAACTAGATGGGGTAGTTTATACGCTGCCTTTATTGATGTAAGGGCAGCCTTTGACCTTGTTCCACCCTGTGGTCAGTTCTACATGATTTGGGCATGCCCTGCACCCTTCTTTCATTAATTATGAGGCTTCATGAGCACAATTTTGCACAGATTAGATGGTTCTCCTGGAAACGTTCCCAGCCAGTTTCCAGGAGACAGGGGTACGACCGGGCTGCGTTTTAGCTCCCACCCAGTTTTCTTTATATATCAATGACGTAGCCAAACTAATGTTAACAGCCAACATTGACGCCCCAATTTTAGCTGGGGCGAAAGTCCCCATTTTAATGTTTGTAGATGACAGTTTAATTATTTTAAAGACCCCAAGTGGATTGCAGAAAGCACTAGCCATATTTGAAGATTTCTGCACCACCCGAGGCCTTGAAGTAAATGTTTTAAAATCTAAATTCATGACTTTTAATCAGCACAAATCCTTTAAGGGTAAACTTTTTATGAATAATTTACCACTGGAACATGTTAGGGCACTTAGTTACCTGGGTGTTAATATCCAACATGATTTCCGTTGGAACCAGCACGCTTAAACATCGCCAACTGGCTGGAGCATTGAGCTCGGAGCATGCTAAATCACTAACTAAGTCAATTGCTCCTGCTCTTCAAGTCTATGACGCAAAGGTGGTCAGCTCAGCCCTCTATGGCGTAGAGATCTGGGGATTTGAGAACTTCGCTAAAATGACTATATCCGAAAACAAGTTCCTACGCAATCTTATTAATTTACCCCAGAGTACTCCCATGTGTCCCTTTTTCTATGATCTAGGAATGAGGCCAATTAAATAGATTACTGATTTGCGTCTGGTATTCTACTGGAGGCGCCTGTGGACAACTCCTGAATTAAGAATATTTGCCACAGGCCTTATGTATATTATTAAATGTGAGTCTTTCCATAAATCAAATGGCTATCTGGCATTATGGGGAATTCTTGGAAAATTAGGAATGCAAGTGTTATGGAAGAATCCCCTTAGTGCTAGGTTTCCATCTAAAACAAAGGTCCTCAAGGGCAAATACTGGGAGATGAAAACGTCAAATTTTTTTAGGACAAGTGCACCACTTTCGCTCACAGGGATCTTTCTTGATTTTAAAGGCGTGACCACCCTGGAAGCATACTGGGATAATATAACCAGGCCACTTCACTGCAGCCAGAGGTGGTGCTCTGCTGCACGGCCAGGGGCAGCCGTGTAGAATATCAAAATAAGCAAATGCGCTCCTGCGCTTCCAGCAGTCACTCTCAATGCCTCTTGCCATCCAGCTATTTGTGCCTCAGCGTTACACAGCGCGGAGGGGCCATGGCGCTGCACTGTGCTTCGTCACATTGGTTCAACGTTTCTGGGACAACGTCCGCATGGAACCCTGCAGTTTATCCCCCTACTCAAGGGCAGTATAATAATGGTGAAATCTTCAAATCAACAAGGCAACCTACTCAAGGTATAATTCACACTCTCATAATGGACTACCACGACCATCATGCTTGATGGCAAAGACTATGAAGCCACGCCCACAGAGGGTGTTTTCCCTTAATGAAATAAAGTTGGAAACAAAAACTGAGAGTGCTGCCTGTTTGAAAGCCCCATGAAGAAGAGGCGGCAATCCTTGAAGCACGTCAGGCACATGAATGTTTTAGGATTAACGAGGGTTCCAGGCTGTGAGAGGCACAAATATCTGGATGGCAGGAGGCGTTGAGTGACTGCTGGAAGCGAAGGAGCGCATTTGCTAATTTTGAGAATCATATCTATATCTATATCTAATGGAGTAACCACCTTAGGCAGAAAAGCAGCCCTGGTCCTAAGAACCATTCGTTCAGCATGAATGGTCAAGAATGGGGGCTTGAAGCTCACTTACTCTCCTTGCCGAGGTAATTGCGACAAGAAAAACAGTCTTAAATGACAAAAGTCTAAGGACACCTGTGTAAAGGTTCAAATGGAGAACCCATTACATATGTAAGAACTAGGTTCAAGTCCCATTGAGACAATAAAGGGAGTAGGAGGAAACTTATTTGTTAAACCCTTTAAAAATCTCAATACAACAGGAGATTTTAACAAAGATGGTTGATATGATAAACAGATAAAAGCTGATAAAGCTGATAGATAACCTTTTACCGTAGCAACAGCAAAACCTTGCTGCGCCAATGAAAGAGCAAATTGAAGTATGTCTGACAATCGAGCTCTCAAAGGATCAACAGAATTCTCCCCACACCAGGATACAAATCTAGACCACCTATAAGAATAGATGTACTTGGTGGAGTCACGCCTGGCAGATATTATGACATCCACCACATCAGGTGGGAGAGAAAAGGAATTCGGGTTGCCCCGTTCAATCCCCAGGCATGAAGGTGTAAGGTCTGGAGGTGGGAGTGTAGAACTTGCCCCTCCATCTGACAGTTGTCTGCCCTTAGAGGGAGACAGAGCGGAGGAGACGAGGAGAGGTGGAGAAGATCTGTGTACCACACCCTTCTTGGCCAATCCGGGGCGATCAATATAACTTGGGCCCAGTCTTGACGTATCTTCCTCAGAACCCGAGGAATCAATAGTATGGGAGGAAGTGCGTAAAGGAGTCGTGAGCCCCAACTCACCTGAAACGCATCCCCCAACACTCCTTGCATCGGAAACTGGAGACTGCAGAATGACGGGCAGTGAGCGTTCGTGAGTGGCAAACCAGGTCCACCTGAGGAGCTCCCCATGTCCGAAAGACATGACGAACTCTCTCTGGATGAAGCCTTCACTCGTGATCGGCTGAAAACTGCCGACAGACTGTCTGCACAAACGTTCAGTACTCCGGCCAGATGATTTGCCACTAGACAAATCTGATGTTCCTGAACCCAGGACCAGAGACGCAGAGCCTCTCTGCAGATACACTGCGACCCACTCCTCCCTGTTTGTTGATATACCACATCGCGGTGGTGTTGTCCGTCAGGACTTGAACCGACCGCAAAGGGAGGGGAGGAAGGCCTTGAGTGCCAGACATATTGCCCGCAATTCCAAAAGGTTGATGTGAAGAAACCTTTCCTCTGGAGACCAAAGACCCTTGACCTCCAGATCCCCCAGATGAGCACCCCACCCTAGAGTGGATGCATCCGTTATCACTGTGGCTACCGATGGAGGAGTTTGAAAAGGCTTTCCTCGAGACAGATTGCCTTAAACTCCCCACCAATCTGGATATCCTCACTGACTCCGAGATCCCCTTGGTGTTGATACCACTGGCTGCGGAGGCACCACTGGAGTGCCCTCATGTGCCAGCGTGCATGGTTGACCAACAGAATGCAAGAAGCCATCAGACCGAGCAGACTAAGGACCTTCAGGACTGGAACCACTCCATTGTAAAATAAAGGAATCATTTCCTGTATGTCGTGAATCCTTTGAGGTGGAGGGAATGCACGGCACACAGTTGTGTCCAGTACCGCACCTATGAACAGGTTGCGCTGGGAGGGCACCAGGTGAGATTTGGGTACATTAATCGAAAAACCCAACCTGTGCAACAACTGAGTTGTCTCTTGCAGATGATGGAGCACTATCTCTAGAGATTCTGCTTTGATCAGCCAACCGTCTAGATAAGGGAATACTGGAAACCCTGACCTTCTGAGATGTACAGCCATCAGCTTGGTGAAGACTCGAGGTGCAATAGTAATAACAAATGGTAGAACCACAAACTGGTAGTGCTGCAATCACACCGTGAAGCGGAGATACTTTGTGTGACTTCAGAATGGGTATATAGAAATAAGCATCCTGTAAGTCGATCGACACCATCCAGTCTTCTTCCATCAGCGCTTGAAGAACCTGCGCAAGAGTGATCTTGAACTTCTCCTGCTTTAGGTAAAAGTTCAAGATCCTGAGATCCAGGATTGGACGAAGTCTGCCATCCTTCTTGGGAATCAGGAAATAAAGGAGTAGCACCCCTGACCCCTTTCCTGCTCCAGAACCACCTCTATTGCACCCTTTTTGAACAGTGCTTTTACTTCTTCCTGAAGGAAGAACAGGTGGTCCTCCGAGCAAAAACCTTGGCAAGGAGGGTAATTTGGGAGAAATTCTGGAAAAGGAAGAGCATACCCATTCTCTATGAGATTGAGAACCCAAAGATCTGATGTAACAGATTCCCAATCCGGTAGAAAATAAGTAAGCCGACCCCCCACAGGACCCGCATGATCCAGAATGGCGGATCTAGGGCTGCTTTGCTGTTGTAGGTGGGTAGAAGGAGGAAGTGGAGGCGGAGGCTTGATGTCCACGAGAACGACCCCTTTGTCTGCCTCTAGAACCTGTACAAAGGATTCTGTTGCTGCTGTGTCTGCTTAAAGGTACGAAAAGTAGACCTTCCAAAACCCTTGTACCTTTTGGAGACAGAGCCTTCTAGTCTGCAAACAAAGATCTTGCCGTTGCTCTGCTATCCTTAAACCTTTCCAAAGCAGCATCAGCTTTCTTTCCGAAAAGGCCTGTGCCATCAAAAGGCAAATCCATCAGAGCAGCCTGAACATCCGCAGAAAACTCTGAAGTCTTTAGCTAAGCAGCTCTTCTGGTGGCGATCGAAGACCCATGATCCTAGCCACTGAATCTGCTGTGTCCATACCACTTTGTATGACCTGCCGATCTGCACCTTGCGTGTCAGATATCACTTAAAGTTCTTTCTATCCTCCTCAGGAAGCTTAGGAGATCGCCGTTTCACTGTATCCATCAAAGCATGGACATATGTGCCTAGCAAACAAGTAGCATTAGTAGACTTTAGGGCCATACTGCCTGAACACTTTCTTTGCATTTTGATCTTGCTTAGAGTGTTTATCTCCAGAAACCTGGGGAAAAGCACCTGCAGATCTTTGAGCAAGCAGCCTGAACCACCAAACTCTGGCAAAGGATGAGTGGACAAGAATTCAGGATCTCCAGCCGCCACTCTATAGCGCCTTGTAACTGTCTTTGACACTGCAGGAGCGGTAAGTGGTCTATTCCATACCTCCAATATGGGATCAGTAAATGGAAGAGTTGGCTCAATGACAGAGGATGGAGAACTTCAGTAAGGACGTTCGACTTGTACTCCACAGATGGCAAAGTCAATTTCAAGAGCTCCGCAGCCTTCTTAATTACCACATGGTAAGGCGCCACACCCTTAGAAGGGATACAAAAGGGGATGATGGACGGAGCGTTTGAGCAAATCAAACACTCACCCACAGTCAACTGATCTGGGTTTAATCCATCACTATTCTTTAGCTCACTCAGCCACCCCAGTTCAGACCTGGCCATATGCAAAACAGTCTGACCCTGTGCCTCATGGAACAGTCCAGCCCGAACTGCCAAGCCATTTCTTCCCTGGACTGGAAACAAGCATCCTGGGACCGGTTTCGGATTCATAATCATCAGCCAGGCTATCTTGAATCCAGTGTCCAAGTGAGCAAGGGACTCATGTCTGAGCAAACCCTGCCAACTTCGGGCGAACAAAGCGATACAAAAGGGGATGATGGCGGGTATGCTCAGACGCGAGTCCCTTGCTCACTTTGCCACTGGATTCAAGATAGCCTGGCTGATTAGGATTATGAATCCAAAACCGGTCACAGGATGCTAGTTTCCGGTCCAGGGAAGACCTGGTTTGGCAGTGCGGGCTGGACTGTTCCCACGAGGCACAGGGTCAGACTGATTTGCATATGGCCATGTCTGAACTGGGGTGGTGGAGTGAGCTAATTAATGGTGATGGATTAAACCCAGATCAGTTGACTGGGGGTGAGTGTTTGATTTGCTCAAACGCTCCGTCCATCATCCCCTTTTGTATTGCTACCTCCTTAGACGGAGCATCAGAAACCGTGGGCAACTCCCATTCTGGTGAAAGTTCCAGACCACTTGCATCATGCAACTCTTCAAAATAATGCTCCTGAAGCTAGCCTTCTTCAATCTCAGCTTCTCCAAAATTTCTTTCCTCCAAAAGGCGCTGCGCTCTACGCCTCAACCACTATATTCGAACAGATTTGGTCGGATCCGGTAACTACTCCGATGGATCAGGCGTCGAATGAGGAGCTGGAGCCGCCTTCGAATGAGAAGCTGGAGCCGGTGTCTAACTTACATTTGGATCTCGAGGTCTCCCCGGAGCCGGTAAAGCTGTGTACGGAGTCGATGACATCGGTGGCGCCGAGAGATGACATGGTGGAGTCGGCATCGGCATAAACGGCAGGAAAGGAGCCGGAGCATATGCTTGTGGCACACCTAGATTATAAGCCAATGGACCCATGGGACCAGCAGGTGCACCAGAGGGGAACATTGCTCTCGCATAAACGCCACACATGACGTTTAGAAAATGCGATGGGTCCTGACCAGGACGAGGAAATTGAGGGTACAAACCTACCAGCTGCCCCCGAGGAGGCTGCACCGGATTAGACTCCTGTTCCTTGGGACAATGTACCAGAGTCGTCGAGCCCTGAGGAACTTCACCTTCATCATGCATCGAAGACTGATATGGATCCGGAGACTGATTAGTTACTGGAGTCGGTGTAGCTTCCCAAGACTGTAAAGGCGTGGCCTCACCTTCAGGATTACGTACTGGAGTGGGAGATATCATGTTCTTACGATGTCTTCGAGAGGATGACTTCTTGGAGTCAGACTCCCTGCTGAATAGTGTCTTGAACTGTTCTCTTATGTTTCTTGTTAGATGAACCAGAAGCATGACCCGAAGCAGACTTCAAAGCCGACCTCGATCGAGACCTAGAGCGTCTCGATCTGGACCTAGAACTTCACTTGGTATCCTTACCCTTTATTTTGGCAACAAGATGTTTTGCCTCCCGTTTCTGAAGAGCCTTAGAATTCATTTTTAAACAGGATCTACAACCCTTGACGTAGTGATCCGAAACCAGACACCATAAGGATCGGCAATGGACATCATCCTCCCACATGAATCGCATGGTTTAAATCCTGTCTTCCTCGATGACATCTCGACGGAAGATAGCAACACCAAACAGATACAGAAACAGAAGTCCACAATAGTAACAAAGTTACTATCCGTACAACAGAAGATCCCAAGAAACCGTTAGCGTCGATGTCGCAGAAAAAAGACAACTGATGTCATCACACCAACGTAGGCCTAATAAGGAGTCAGTGACGTCAGTCGGAATCACATGCGATGCCGTGCTCCTGTGACGTCCACGCCGGCGTGCTACAAAAGAATTTTCCGAACGTTGCTGACGCAGGGGAATATTCACAAGATGAGTAATCCACTGGCAGATGTATCCATCAGCATAGTTTTGCATGGTCTGCTCTCAGCCAACAGCAGGTTGATCACAAGCACCAATGTCGCTATTATTCTGCAACACTTTAACTGCAGCTCAGGCCCTTTCCCTGTGTCTAAGGGCAGTCAGTGAATAAGCTGAGAATTTGGTTATGGGACGTACCGTGTATATATAACTCATTGATTTATTTTTAACCTATTCCCCCAGTCCCCCCCCCCCCCCCCCCCCGATGCTGAGTCCTAATTAAAACCGGTGTGGTCATGACGGAACGGTTCCGTCATAAGCACAGCTCGACTGATGCTCATGACGGAACCGTTCGGTCATGAGCATGGAAGGGGGTAAATAGGACTAAGATGCAACAACTCATCAATCCTCGAATGACTCATTATGATGTCTTTATCCCACATGTAACTCCACATCGATGAAAGACTGTTAATCCTGCTAGTTGGTTGCCTGTAGTGTGAAATGTTTAGTGTGATGGAATGGATGAGGTGCCTGACTGTTACAGACAGACCAGAATAAACAGATGTTTCGTTGGCAGATAAGGATGGAGATCTCTGGGTGGACAAGTCCAGTTTTAAATTGCTGAATGGCGGTTCTATGGCAGCATATGCTATTACTATGCTCAATATAGTATTAGACGTATGCAAGATACTGGAGACATCCGCCCAGGCAACAGAGCCGATTGCACTAGCCTGTGAACTGGCTTTGGAGAAAGGCTGAACATTTATACGGATAGTTAATATGCCTTAGGGGTCTCCCAACATTGATTAAAGGCTGTGAGATGGTTTATTACTTCACAAGTCGCTAAAACACAACATGAGGTGGTGGTAACAAGATTACTGAACGCACTGTCCTCACCTGCCGAAGCGTAGAGCATAAATTGTAGCACTCATAAGAAAATAACTGATTATGTGGGTAGGACACATGATTTCGCAGCTAAAACAGCCAAGAGGATGGCCTACTCCCCCACTGCCTTGAGGTATGTCCACACTGGACCCAACATGGCAAAGGGGTCTCAAGACTTAAGCATTGGAGGATTAGCTGAAATGCAAATATAAGTTACTAAGGATGAATTAAAGAATTGTGAAAAAACGGTACACAGGTTTAGCGATTTCAGATGAATACAGACGGAAAAAGATCTCATGCCCGATGCCCTGTTATATGAAATGACAGATGATTCACATCCCCACTCTTGGGTCGGGATGGATTGACCAACAGTATGTTGCCATTTTGGGCAAACGGCTAGATCTGGAGTGGCTGAGCAGATATGCAAACGCTGTATGAGGTATGCTCAGTACAATGCTGGCAATGGAACAAAGGTTTATGCCCTTCTAGGAGCTCTAAATGGATTACATTAAAATGGCTCCTATTAAAATTTTGGGGTATATTCTGGTGGTGGTTTATGCTTTTTTTTTAATGGGTGAAGGGATATCTAGTAAAAAAACAATGCATTATCGACAGCCAAATTTCTGTTCAGACTGGATACTCCGATTCGGGTTGCCCCGGAGGATATGGGAGTGTCAATTGAAGTCACTTGATGTATGCAGTTATGGACAATGTGTGCAAGGCGCACAAGTTACTACTTGTGTAACAATATATCTGTAAGAGACATTAGTTAAAGATAGATTCCTTACCTTACAATATCCCCAGGCGTCAGACTGGATCCGGAAATTTTTGTGTAGCAATACCCCTGCGCGTCGGTAGGCGTCGTCCGCGTCAGTCGGCAGCGCCGGAATGACGTCGGAGTACTTAGACGACGCCCATGCGCGCTGACGTCAGTTCTGATACACAGCTTTTCCGCGCCAGATACGCAGAGCCATGATAGAACCAACACTGGTGCCATGAAACTAGGGCCCTGAAAGGGGATGACCTTAACACTAGATATCGGTTCGCGGAACGGAGAGGATGGGTGGGTCGGTAAGGAATCTATCACTAACTAATGTCTCTTACAGATATACTGGTGCACAAGTAGTAACTTGTGCATCTGAAAGAGACCAGTTAGTGATAGATTCCTTACCTTAGAAAAGATACCCCAGCAATACCAACCCCGGTGGTGGGTCTGCGAATCAATAATCACACCAGAAAGTCCTGGAGGACGGAACGGCCAAAGAAGCCATCCCTCCGGACATGGCTGTCCAGGCAATAGTGTCTTGCAAACGTGTGCAGTGAGGCCCACATAGCTGCCTGGCAAACGCCCTGCAAGGGCACTCCTCGGCCCAGGGTAGCTGTAGTCGCCGTGGCCTGGGTAGAATGAGCCCGCAATCCAACAGGGGGCTCCTTTTTGGCCATGGAGTAACATGCCTGAATACACAAGATGATCCACCGCGAGATGGTCCGCTTGTGCACCGCCTTTCCCTTCTTAGCGCCCACGTAACCAACAAAGAGTTGGTCATCCACCCGAACTGGCGTGTGCGATCCAGATAAGAGCGCACGTTTTGGGTCCAGACTGTGGAGCCTCTCTTCCTCTTTCGAGGGATGCAGAGGCGGAAAGAAGGTGGGCAAGGTATGGACTGCCCGATGTGGAAGGTCGTGACAACCTTGGTCAGGAACAAATGTTTCGTCCGCAACACAACCTTGTCCGGTTGAACAGAGGAAAGGAGGTGAATAAGAAAGAGCCTGGAGCTCACTCACTCTCCTGGCAGAGGTGATGGCAACCAGGAAAGCAGTCTTCAAGGTAAGAAGACGCAGAGGACAGTTATGGAGCGGCTCAAAGGGAGCACACATCAGGTAGGTAAGTACAAGATTAAAGTCGCACTGGGGCATCACGAAAGGAACAGGAGGGAACATACGAGTGATGCCCTTCAGAAACCTATTTACAATGGGGAACTTTAACATGGAGGGCTGATCAGGTAGCTGTAAGAAGGCGGAAAGGGCAGAAAGGTACCCGTTGAGAGTGCCCAGAGCAGAGCCCTGCTGGGCAAGAGAAAGAAGAAAGAGGAGAACCTCAGAAAGGGGTGCAGAGTGGGTCCACAGCCTTTGCTGTGCACCATGCCACAAATTTGTTCCACCTGCAGGCGTATACCGACTGTGGAGGGCTGCCAGAGTGATATCAGACTTCGGGAGGCAAGTCAAATGGCCTCAACTGCCGCCGCTCAATCTCCAAGCTTGTAGGTGGAGACTGGACAGGTTCGTGTGCAGAACCGTCCCCAGCTGCTGCGACAGAAGGTCCTCCCGAAGAGGCAGACGAATCGGGGAGATCGACTGACATGCTGAGTAGCTCGGGATACCAGTATCTTCGTACCCAGTCCGGAGCCACAAGGATAACCTGGGCCCGGTCGCGCCTGATCAGCACTCTGGGCAGAAGTGGTATAGGCGGAAACAATAGACCGCAACTCCACTCACGACGAAAAGAGTCTCCGAGCGAGTGCCGCCTTGGAAATTCCAACGCGCAGAACTGATGACATTGCGCGTTCTTTTCTGTGGCAATAGATCTAACCAAGGCTCTCTCCATTGCTGAAAGAGGCCTTGCGTCACGTGAGAGTTCAGACGCCATTCGTGATCCATCATGCACCGACAGCTGAGTTAGTCCGCCCTGGCATTCAGAGAACCTGCCAGGTGATGAACCACCAGGGTCACGCCCTGATGTATCAGCCACTGCCAGAGGCACAGAGCCTCCTGGCATAGGGTCCACGACCCCACCCTGCCCTGTTTGTTGCAGTACCACATGGCAGTGGTGTTGTCCGTGAAAACCTGCACTACACTCCCCCGGACAGAGGGGAGGAATGCCTTCAGTGCTAGTCGGATCGCCCACAGCTCCAAAAGGTTGATATGGAGCCGGGACTCAGTCGGAGACCAGAGTCCTCTGATCTCCACCTCTCCCATGTGGCCTCCCCAGCCCTGGAGGGACGAGTCAGTCACAACCACGTGCTCCGGGTGGGGTAGGGAGAGGGATCTGCCACTGACCCAATCGAGGTCCGTGAGCCACCACTGCAGCTGTTTTGCAGTGCCCTCCGAGATCAAGACATGATCGGACAAGTTGCCCTGATGCTGGGCCCACTGAAACATCAGGTCCAACTGCAGAGCCCGCATCCGCCACCGGGCGTGATGCACCAGAAGGATGCAGGAGGCCATCAGCCCCAGAAGCCACAGCGTCAAACTGACCGAGACTCTGGATAAAGGCTGAAAGATCGGAATCAGAGCCTGAATATCCCGAACCCGCTGTTCGGGAGGGTAAACCCGAAACTGCGTCTAGAACCGCTCCGATTAAGAGGAGCTTCTGAGAGGGACGGCTGTAGTCTGGAGGTGGCTGATGACTGTCTGGGGCGAGCCTGCCTTCAACAACCAGTCGATGTAGGGGAAGACTGACACCCCTAACCTGAGCAGATGAGCTGCGACCACCATCACCTTTTTGAACACCCGTGGGGCGCTGGTAAGGCCGAAGGGGAGCACGGTAAACTGAAAGTGCTCGTGGCCTACCGTGAACCGCAGGGAACGCTGGTGGGCCGGCAGGACGGGGATGTGAAAATAAGCGTCCTGCAAGTCCAACACTACCAGCCAGTCTCCAGGGCAGCTAAGACCTGAGCCAAAGACAGAATCTTGAACTTATCCTTCCGCAGGAAGCCGTTGACGTTCCGTAGGGCCAAGATATGGCGTAGGCCCCCTTTGCCCTTCTTGGGTACCAAAAAGTAGTGAGTGCAACATCTACACCCTACTTCTGGCCCAGGAACGCGCTCGATGGCCCCCCTTGGCAAAGAGGGCTGCGACTTCCTCTTGCAGAAGTCGCAAGTGATCCCCCCCCCCCCCCCCGACACTCGGTGGAATTGCGGTGGCAATGCTGGAAGGGTCGCCTCGAAGGAGAGGGAGTACCCCCTTCGGACGATCGGCAGCACCCACCTGTCCGACGTGACAGTGCGCCAGTGGGAGAGGCGATGGTGAACTCTGCCTCCCAATGGCGTCACATGGGCCTGAAAACTCGGAAGGTCGAGGCAGGTGCTGCGGAGGGAGGTGTGGACTGGCCTCGCCGTTGTCCCCGACCGCTGCCACGGAGGTTTCCACGGCCGCCACTGCGCTGTTGAACATTCTGCGGTGCGTGGCTGGCAGCGTGTGGGGCCCCTTCTTTGGCCACGAAAGGAGCGAAAGGCACCAGATTGCTGGCGCGTGGCTGAGAGGCCCAAGGACTAGGCCGTAGCCCTTGAGTCCTTAAAACGCTCAAGCGCATGGTCTGCCTTGTCGCCGAAGAGGCGATGGCCATCGAACGGCATGTCCAGAAGTGTGGTCTGGACATCGGCCGAAAAGTTGGCGGACCTCAACCAGGCGTGGCGTCGAACCGCCACTGTCGTTGCCATCGCCCTGCCCAGTGAGTCAGTGGTATCCAGCCCACACCGGATGGAATATCGCGCTGCATCTTGGCCCTCCACAAGGGTTTGGGGGAGTTTAACCCGGAACTCCTCCGGACATTATGGCAGCACGTCCGCGACCGCGTCCCACAGAGTGTGGGTGTAGCAGCCCAAGAGACAGGCGGTATTGACCGACCGCAGCCCTAAGCTTAGGGACGAGAACACTTTTTTCCTGAACTTTTCAATCTCTTGGATTCCCGATTGGGCGGAGCCGACGGGAATGCGGTCTGGGAAGTGGAGGCCCGGATAACCAGGCTCTCGGGGGTCGGGTGGGTGGACAAAAAGGGTCGCCCGGGGCCGGGCGGTAGCGTCTGGCCACGTTCCTATCCACAGGCGGACCTGTGGTGGGCTTGGACCAAGTGCCCACAAGAACGTCATACAAGGCCTCATGGAACAGCAGCAGAGGCTCGCTGGAGCTTGTCTGCGGTTTGAAGACCTCAGTGAGGCGGTTAGTCCACACGGCCACGACAGGGAGCTTAACGTTTAAGGCCTTGGCCGCCCTCGTCAACACTACACTGTAAGTAGACCCCTCCTCCGAAGCCACGGTCGGAGGGGAGACAAATCCAGTGTCTGGCGAAGTGTCAATACCACTGGCCTCCCCAAGCTCATATGTCCAGTCCTGTTGAGACTGGCACTCCAGTGCCAGAGGGTCCTCAGACCCCTCCCAATCTCCCTAGTCACTAGTCTCCCGTAAAATAGGATTAACAGACGGGGCCTCCTCATGGAAATAAAAATCTCCAAAGGCCGTCGGAAGCGGCGCCAGAGTTGGACCGAAGGGAACATTGGGGACGGCGGGCGCCGGGGACGACACCTATGGGTCCGGCAAGGTTGACTGGCGACGACCCGGATCCGGAGAGGTCCTGCGGCGCCGGGACCGAAGCACCCGACTGAGTCAGGGCCGAAGCACCTGACCCGCTAGGGCCTCCAGCCGGGACCGTTGGGCCCAGAGGCGCCACGGAACCCGACTGAGGAGGGAGGGAGCTCATGGCCATGAGGTGCCGCTCTATCTCCGGCGTCGCGCCGTTCCCAGGGACCCGAAGGTGTGGGGCAGGCGGCGACGCTTGCGACTGAGCTGCGTGGGCGGCGTCGCCTGAACACCCACCCGCATCGTGCGAGCGTCTGGGTGGGTCGGAGGAACGATGACGTCTCTCAGACCTCTCATGCCTCTTACCTGAGGACTTGGATCCCGACGACTGATGTCCACTCCTGGAGCTGCGATGACTCCGACCCCGTGACTGGTCCCTCAACCTCCTGTGGGACCATTGACGGCGCAGGCCGACTGCTGGAGCTCGAGTCGCTTGCAGGACCGCTCCCGCCTAGCTTTGGACGTCAGGGCCCAGCAGTCGGAGCAGGTGCAGTCGTCGTGGCCGAGGCCTAAACACTTCAGGCACCGGCGATAGGGATCCGTAACCGACATCAGTCGGTCGCACTTCGAACAGGGTTTGAACCCGGGCATCCCTACCGGCACTGATAGAGTCGAAGACGTGAGAAAAGAAATGATCAAAAAGTTTAGTCAAAAAATTACTAGGGGTAGAGCTTCTCCGGATCTGCGCTAGCTGGCGCGGAAAAAAGAAGAACTGACGTGAGCGCGCATGGGCGGCGTCTAAGTAGTCTGACGACGTCATTCCGGCGCTAACAACGCGGAGCCACAGACTACGCCTACCGACGTGCAGGGGTATTTCTACGCAAAAATTTCCGGATCCAGTCTGACGCCTGGGGATATTCTAAGGTAAGGAATCTATCATTAACGTATCTTTCAGATCCTGGGTTTACAGCAAATATTCCACCCTGTTTCTCCTCTCCACCAATCATGCTGCTTCGGGATGATAAAGAACAAAGCATAAAAGATAGTTACAGCCTCCTCCTTTACATGGCTTGATGCTCTTCCGCTGGCACGGAGGATGCGCCACACCCCAGACAGTAAGACTAAGTTGAGCATACATGAAATATTCCCTTGTCGGGCAGCAACTTGTTGGGTAGTTCCTTCAATGAGAACTGACATCTGTTGTGTCGGATGAGCTGTTGCACCAGTATTGTCGAGAACACTGTTGCTTCCATCAATAAACCGATAAAGGACGCCTTGACAGAACCATGGCAGAGGTCAGTTCACCCACGACTGGGTCTTGGTGAAAAGTTGTGAGCACATCACTAGTTTGCAGCCAGGCTGGAAGGGGCTGGTTTATGTACGCCCGACCACACAGACAGCTGTCAAGTGCCTGGCTACAAAAACTGAATACATAGCTCCCACGTGAAAAGCACACCAAAGGGCCTGGACTCAGTAAGGCTGAGTCAACATAACTAAAGAACGAAACAAATGGCTCGGCGTTTTGCAAATGTCTTCTATTACCAATAAAGTTTTCGTAGGTTGTTATGACAACGATAAAACTATGATTCCCATTCATCCCGGGGCAGCTACATCAACAACTGCTTCCGGCAATCTGAGAATGCCGAATTCGGCTTGTTATTAAAAAACTGTAATGTTAACATGCTTAGGCCCAATTTAAGTTTACTCGCCTGCGCGGCTTAGTGGCTCAGATTCACCAATAAAGTTTCCTTTTAGCATTCACAGGTTGTTATGGCAACGAAAAACTACAATACCCATTTCCCCTGGGGCAGCCATGTCGTTAGCTGCTTCCGGTAAATAGAGAATGCCTTTTTTGGCCCTATCATTAAGAACCGTAAGGTTTATTAGGTACATGGGTGGGCAAACGTTAAGGGTGTCTTTCGGAGCCTAAATAAATTTCAGGTAAAGATATAAACTTTTGCCCTTTGATACAGCATGACTTGGAACGAGTAAACCACAGTCCCCAGAATGCCGACCACCTGACTGCCATGATCGAGCACGTATTGGTCAAGATTTAAAGAATGGGAGTTTCCATGCAACTCCCGAGCTATTGCGGAAGAAAAGCCGGTAGCCGAACATACATGCTAGTCTAACTTCAAGGTAAGCCCTGAACTCCTGCGTGTCCTGCTAGAGCGCAGTTAGTTAATAAGCCATCTACACCAAGGGCATTCATGTCTTGTTCTTGCCAGTCTTTACTTTTAGGATTTGAGCGCTTAGACGAATGTTAACAGCGTTGCTGCCGACTTGTGCGGCGGCCGTGGTTTTAACGGTAAGCCTTCTCTGCTTCCCCTCCGCCTTCTCCCTGCTTTTCCACCAAACTGGATGCCGCATGTCTATTTCTTCTGACAAATGATTACCTTTTGCATTTGTAGGACATTGTGCTGCCAACAGAAGATTGCTGTAAGCAGCCTAGGGTAAGCCCCAGCTACCAAATACTTGTCTGTAGACTTTGAAATAGGATGACAGCAGTTTTTCCACTAGTTTGTTCTTTTTGTTTTTCTTCTTCTTTTTGTGTGAGTTTTTAGATTACTGACACATGAACACACGAAAGAGGGTTTTATTCCCTGAATATCTAAAGGTAGGCAGTCTAGCACCGGTGGTTGCTGGATAGTGTTGGTAATCTGGCAGAGCAGTCAGTCTAAATTTGTGTATTTAATTTTCTTTGTAGAGTCATGTGGTCCTGAGGAGAACCCCATAATCTACTGGTTTCAAAACGAGTCGACTTGGTTCTGGTCCCATGTCAAATATAATTTGCCCTATAATTGTGACTAGTTGAAGATCTTTTAGACTTCTGATCATGAAAAACATTTGATCAGGGGAACATATGTTATTTAGCATTTTTTGTTGACATTGGGATTGTTGTGGTCCATGTTGTTGGTCACGCAACAGTGAGCCTGATCCACACTTGGCTTTTTGGATGGTGTGTGTGATTTTTTTGCCTTGGCGAAATTTATGAAAGATGTTCTATGTTGGTATGTACCTAGTGGTATGGTCTGAATTAATTGTATTTATTGTACGTAGTCCGTTTGTATTTCATGAATTCATATGCACAAAAAACTACTCTTTGCAAAATTAATGAATGTAAAGTGGAATAAACCATTTATTGGTGCAATTCAAAAAGCGGATCGTTAGGTTTTATTCATAAGGTCTAGTTATAAGGTTTTGGTAACTAGTTCAGTACTGGCATTTTTTTCTTTAGTCCCATGTGAAAAGAGCAGCACCTCAGCTAGAGTCTACATCTAGCACCCTTACACTGGACAGAGGTATACCCACACTCAAACCCTTGATACCCCAGAGATCACCGTACTATTTCCACGGCTGAAAGACTTGGCTGACCAATTCATCAGCATCTTCCTTCCCCTCCATCAGTGCTACTAAATAAAATGCCAAGTTCATCTTTTGAACTCAATCAACGGTACACTTTATATTTAGTTCATAGCCATGAAGTACTAGTGACCTCTTGCACCCAAGTTATGGCAAAAAACAACAAACGGAGGGGAGGAGCAAAGAAAGCCAACAACCTGGATGGATAAAGACCATGTTAAGAGAAAGTTCTGCATTCCACTTGCCCTAATTCTAGTAGCTGTAACAGCCATTATTGACATCTGTATGTACAATGTGTATTATTTCGCAGCGCAGGGTTCCGATAGTAATATGACGGAAACTAATTTGCATGCCCATCACTCTAAAGAATATCATGAGAATGATACAAACAATGAACATCTATAACAATTAAATGTCTCAGATTGATGGATTTGTCTAAAATTTTTCTTTCAGTCACAAAGTATGGGATACTCTGTAGCCGTTGAGTTTTGGCACTTAATGATATTCTATTTAAAAGCAGCAATCACTTGGTAATCTCCCGCAACAAAGCTAGGTGACGTTGCTGGTTTCATGATGGGATGCAGCAGGGCAAGATGTGGTGGAGTTAATGGTGTAAGTTGATCAGAGGGTGATCAGCGAGACCAAATGGACCACAGAAAAGTTTCCTAGTGATCAGACAAAAGTTACTTATGGGGACCGTTAAAGTTGTTAAGTCCTACCATTGAATATTTACTAGACCGCACTCTGCACTCCTACACCCATACCTCATTAACTAGACGTTCATGCAAGTTGCTATTGTGAGACACCCAAACTCTGCTCCATTGTCAATAGGGCACCCAAAAGGGAGATCAACTTGGTCTGAATGGCACTGTGCCTGAAGACTGATTGAAAAGCAGACATTTGAGGGGAGCAAATTTAGAGTGTCACTGGTGTGGAGTGTGGTCTATACTGGAGCGGCTTTCCACCTTAAGATGAGAACTACCAAGAGTTCTGCTTTTTTTGCATAAGTTATGCGTTACTCAATGCCTGAAAGGGTATTGTTTTGAGATTATATATACACATACAAGTTGGATTGCATTATGAACAGAAACTCAGTGGGAGGGGTGCAGGGGGATTGAGGTGCACTGCAGTATTCAAAAGCCTGGCACATTTTCCTGTTTACATGAAAATTCCAGCAGTCAGTAATACAGACCTGCTCCAGTGGGTCCATAAGCAAACACGCTAGCATTCTGGCCATCAAGGAGGTGAGAGAGGATCGGTTCAACAGACCGAGCATAAACCTCTTGCTGGGTGCTGTCCTCACCGTAGAACGCATCAAACCTGGAAACAGAAGAAAACAAGCATTTGCAATGCAATAGGTCTCGCAGCATTCAAGTTTGAGTTATTGGCATTGTATATGACAATGTGTTGCATGAATTCTTTTGCAAACTCTGTATTGGCTGGTGGTGTTTGTGCCCGGTGAAAGCGTGCACTGACGGATGGTGGTGTTTGTGCCCGGTGAAAGCGTGCACGAACAACTTATGGTGTCTGTGCCTGGTGAAAGTGTGCACTGACGGCTGGTGGTGTTTGTGCCTGGTGAAAGGGTGCACTGGTGGCTGGTGGTGTTTGTGCCCGGTGAAAGCGTGCACTGACTGCTGTTGGTGTTTGTGCCTGGTGAAAGGGTGCACTGGCGGCTGGTGGTGTTTGTGCCCGGTGAAAGCGTGCACTGACGGCTGGTGGTGTTTGTGCCTGGTGAAAGCGTGCACTGATGACTTATGGTGTCTGTGCCTGTTGAAAGTGTGTACCGACGGCCGGTGGTGTGTGTGTGCCTATTGAAAGTGTGCACTGATGGCTGATGGTGTGTGTGCATGGTGGAAAAGCGTGCACTGACATGTTTAGAAGTAAAGTGCGCCATACTGCGATTGCTACAATAGTTAATTGTGGATGTGCTAACCATTGATGCGTGCACTGATGGCTGGTGGTGCGTGTGTGCTTGTAGAAAATGTGCACTGATGGCTAATGGTGTGTGTGCCTGGTGGAAGTGTGCACTGCCAGCTAGTGGCGTGTGTGCCCGGTGAAAGCGTGCATTGACGGCTGATGGGGTGTGCCTGGTGAAAGTGTGCACTGACGGTTGGTGGTGTGTGTGTGCGCCTGGTGAAAGCGTGCACCGACGTCTGGTTCTGTGTGCGTGTGGTGGAAGCGTGCATTGATCGCTGGTGTTGTTTAAATAGCAACATACTTGGGTCCAGCATAAAGAGCACTCTTTTTAAACAGGCATTAAGAGTGAGACAGCACACAATGATCCAATGGTAATTACTAGTTGAAGGCAAATCGCATATAGAACATTAGGAACACTACAATTCTTTACATTCATTCAGACGGTCCTTGCTGCATTCAGGACATTATCAAAAATCAGTCTGTTTCGTGAGAAGTAATACCTTACATCTTAAGCAGCTGTTTTAACAGAATGTTCCCGACTTTAAAAAGAGAGATGCCTAAAACATTGGCAGGGAGGCAGCATCCTGAATTTAGGTTGTATGAATGTCACTTTATTGTTTAACTGAAAGAAAAAAGCTCAACTATAATAGACTCTTAGCCAACGCTGCAACACCATTCTGCCAGCTAAGCAAGCCGAGTAAGAAGGGATGTGCGGACTTTACCCGAAGGTGTCAGAGCGAATTCACAATAGAAACAGAACTGATACATGAGAACATTACTAGTTAACAAAATACAAAAGCAAACGTTACATTACATGAGGCAAAAGTGACAATGATAACAAAACGTGCCTTACACAGTGTGTAAGGCACTTTTTGTTATCTTAGTCTAAGCCCGCCTGATTCTATGAAATGGCGGCGGGCCGCGGGACAGGCCTTTATCCTTTCACTTTCCGTTCCGCACTTCCGCCGCCGCGTATGCGCGTGCCGCGTGCGTGGGGGGCGTGGGCAGCAGGGCTGGCTGCTGCTGAGTGGTGGTGAGCAATGCCAGGCAGCCCCAGGGCACGCACAACATCATGCGGGCCAATAAGCGGTAAGCCCCTGTGCGTGGCATATGGGGCGCGGCAGGCGGCGCGCATAGCCAAAGAAGACAAGAGAAGAACAACGAAAACTGCGAACTTAACTGCCTTCCAAGTCCAAGACAAAGCAGCAAGGCGGCCAGGCCCGCCCACGCTGAGCTGCCCTGTCCGATTTCCGAATCCGAGTCCGAAAGACCAAAGTAAGTCACTCAGAGTCTGTCACTCCGTCTCCGTCACCGACCGGCGGGGCAAGGCTGCTGCTGGCTGCCTGCCTCCAGGCCTGCTGCGTGCACTAGTTAGTTGCTTTCCGGTCGCGCATTTGCCTGCTTCTTATTTATGTCCCCACTTGTCACTCGTGTTTGTCCCTCCTATAGAACATGCTTTCTCGCTTCTGTACTTCTTTGCTCCCGGGGCCGCACTCAGTGTTGCTCTCTGTTCTTGCCTGTGTGCCGCTTCCCTCCATATTGGGTTCGCCCTTGCACTCAACCAGCCCACCCAACCCCTGTTGCTTCCTCGCCTGCTCCATTTGCCCTCGGCTGCTGCTGAAGCAAGCAAGCAGGCAAGCCTATATTATAATAGTTACAGTGAGCAACGCACGCCAGGGACGGATGGTAACGGGCCCCGGCCTATAAACATTAATTATGGTGCCGTGGTGCGCACGCCCTACCGGCCTGAGCCTTTTTAAAATTAATTAAATAGTTGGTAGTGGTACGCACTGGAGGCGGGCCGGGTCTTCATAATTAAAATGGTGCACGGGAGTGGCGGCGCGCAGAGTAGTGCTATTTTTATTTTGTATAGTGGTCATTTTCCTGCAGTTTTGCTCTTTTAGACTACTGTAAATAAAATGCGCTTTTATCAGCCAACGTAACGGTGTTCAATGCATTGGTCTTGTTAAGATGAATAGCTAAAATACTAGATTGTTATACCATCATGTTTTTAAATGTTCAGCATCACATGCTTGTTTCGTGAGCTTTCTATGTACTTATGACATATGCATCATCGTTATAGTTGCTTCAGTCAAGGAAAAAATGCGTGTCTCTGCATCAGATGTTTGGTGATTAGCAGCTGTCCTAAGCAGGTGTTACAAAAGGAACCTTACATTATTAATCTAGTATGTTTGCACTCCGGAATTTTTCAAGCTAGCTCAGTTGGTTGATGCACCTGTTACAATGATGCAACTGCAACCTAATGGCCACTAGTTTGGAATCAAAGCAAGTTCGGCTCAGCATTTCATCCTTCTCATGCTGAGAAGATGAGCACCATGCCTCGAAATTGTTTGAACACCTTCTGGGGCCTAATCCATTTTTAAAATAAAACGTGTTCTAGCATCACTTCGTAATGGACATACACAGGTGATATTCACGTGGCTCCTTGCTCGTAGTGGGGAGTAGAATCAGGCCAAGCCCCTCTCCTGTGATAACAAAAACACTCGCAGGCAACAAAATACACATAAATGAGAGAGCTGGACCAAAAGCAGCAGAGTGCGGATCATCCTTCTCTTGCTCTGTCAGGGTAAGCTTCGTCTGCTGAGCTACAAATGGGATCACATCTGAAAAGAACCCACCCGAGAGAGGAAGTGTAAACAAACACAGCGCGGTGTAATTTAGATTGATTATTGCAGTGGATTCTCGTGGATCGAAGCGCTCTCTTGTAGTGGGCTCAGGTGCACCAATTATCCCTAGACACCTGCGACTGACCTCTGTCTTTTGGGGTCATGAGACGATGAGAGAGAGGCAATGTGACCTGTCATCACTCAAAGATCTCTAAGCAGTTGCAAGACCTGGCATCCTTGACGTGTTTTCCTCTGTCTTTTTGCCCTACCACCTGTATTTTTGATGTTATGCTGGACTTTTTTGCTGTTTTATGTACTCCGTACACTTTACCACTGCTAATCAGTGCTCAAGTGCAAATACTACCTCTGTCTTTTTTAATTCTGCTGGGTTCTCCATAATTTGCATATTTGATTTACTGGTCCCTAGTAAAGTGCACTGTGTGTGCCCAAGGCCTGTAAATCAAATGCATCTAGTGCGCCTGCAGAAGTGATTGTGCCAACCATATAAGCACCCCCTGTAAACGTGTCTCCAGCCTACCATTGCAGTGCCTTTGAGTACAGTTTTAAACTGCCAAGTCGACCTGGCAAGTGCAGTCTCTTGCCAGGCCCTAAGCCTCCCTTTTACTACATGTTGGACACCCCTAAGGTAGGCCCAAGACACTCCCAGGGGCAGGGTGCAGTGTATGTTAAAGGTGGGACATGTGTAGGTATGTATTACATGTCATGATAGTGAAATACTGCTAATTTCGTTCTTCACTATTGCCAGGACTAGCTCGCCAATGGGATATTATTGGAGCTGCCTTGTATGTTTGCTGACTGGGAACACATTTTAAACCTAGATTGAGGACAGATTCCTCATCCCTTGTCAATACTTTCGTGGATAAATTGACTACTGTCGATGGTGGGATTTCTATGATTTGTAAAAGTTTCTGCGCGCGGGGCGCTGTAGAGTGCGGGGCGCTGTAGAGCGCGGGGCGCTGTAGAGCGCATGGCGCTGCGGGGTGCTGTAGAGTGCTGTAGAGTGCGTTGCGCTGTAGAGTGCGGGGCGCTGTAGAGTATGGGGCGCTGCCGTGCGCTGTAGAGTGCGGGGCGCTGTGGAGTGCGGGGCGCTGTGGAGTGCGGGGCGCTGCGGGGCGCTGTAGAGTGCGGGGCGCTGTAGAGTGCGGGGCGCTGCGGGGCGCTGTAGAGTGTGGGGCGCTGCGGGGCGCTGTATAGTGCGGGGCGCTGTTGAGCCCGGGGCGCTGTTGAGTGCAGGGCGCTGCGGGGCGCTGTAGAGTGCGGGGCGCTGTAGGGCGCGGTGCGCTGCGGGGCGCTGTAGAGTGCGGGGCGCTGCGGGGCGCTGTAGAGTGTTGCGCTGTAGAGTGTGTTGCGCTGTAGAGTGCGGGGCGCTATAGAGTGCAGGGCGCTGTAGAGTGCGGGGCGCTGTAGGGCGCGGTGCGCTGCGGGGCGCTGTAGAGTGCGGGGCGCTGCGGGGCGCTATAGAGTGCAGGGCGATGTAGAGTGCGGGGCGCTGTAGAGTGCTGTAGAGTGCGTTGCGCTGTAGAGTGCGTTGCGCTGTAGAGTGCGTTGCGCTGTAGAGTGCGTTGCGCTGTAGAGTGCGTTGCGCTGTAGAGTGCGTTGCGCTGTAGAGTGCGTTGCGCTGTAGAGTGTTGCGCTGTAGAGTGTTGCGCTGTAGAGTGTTGCGCTGTAGAGTGTTGCGCTGTAGAGTGTGTTGCGCTGTAGAGTGCGGGGCGCTATAGAGTGCAGGGCGATGTAGAGTGCAGGGCGATGTAGAGTGCAGGGCGCTGTAGAGCGCGGTGTAGAGTGCGGAGCGCTGTAGAGTGCGGTGCGCTGTAGAGTGCGCTGTAGAGTGCGGTGCGCTGTAGAGTGTGTTGCGCTGTAGAGTGTGTTGCGCTGTAGAGTGTGTTGCGCTGTAGAGCGCGGGGCGCTGTAGAGTGCGGGGCGCTGTAGAGTGCGGGGCGCTGTAGAGCGCTGTAGAGCGCGGTGCGCTGTAGAGCCCGGGGCGCTGTAGAGCCCGGGGCGCTGTAGAGCCCGGGGCGCTGTAGAGCCCGGGGCGCTGTAGAGTGCGGTGCGCTGCGGGGCGCTGTAGAGTGCGGGGCGCTGTAGAGTGCAGGGCGCTGCGGAGCGCTGTGGAGTGCGTGGCGCTGTGGAGTGCGTGGCGCTGTAGAGTGCGTGGCGCTGTAGAGTGCGTGGCGCTGTAGAGTGCGTGGCGCTGTAGAGTGCGTGGCGCTGTAGAGTGCGTGGCGCTGTAGAGTGCGTGGCGCTGTAGAGTGCGTGGCGCTGTAGAGTGCGTGGCGCTGTAGAGTGCGTGGCGCTGTAGAGTGCGTGGCGCTGTAGAGTGCGTGGCGCTGTAGAGTGCGTGGCGCTGTAGAGTGCGTGGCGCTGTAGAGTGCGTGGCGCTGTAGAGTGCGTGGCGCTGTAGAGTGCGTGGCGCTGTAGAGTGCGTGGTGCTGTAGAGTGCGTGGCGCTGTAGAGTGCGGGGCGCTGTAGAGTGCGTGGCGCTGTAGAGTGCGTGGCGCTGTAGAGTGCGTGGCGCTGTAGAGTGCGTGGCGCTGTAGAGTGCGGGGCGCTGTAGAGTGCGGGGCGCTGTAGAGTGCGGGGCGCTGTAGAGTGCGGGGCGCTGTAGAGTGCGGGGCGCTGTAGAGTGCGGGGCGCTGTAGAGTGCGGGGCGCTGTAGAGTGCGGGGCGCTGTAGAGTGCGGGGCGCTGTAGAGTGCGGGGCGCTGTAGAGTGCGGTGCCCTGTAGAGTGCGGTGCCCTGTAGAGTGCGGTGCCCTGTAGAGTGCGGTGCCCTGTAGAGTGCGGTGCCCTGTAGAGTGCGGTGCCCTGTAGAGTGCGGTGCCCTGTAGAGTGCGGTGCGCTGTAGAGTGCGGGGCGCTGTAGAGTGCGGGGCGCTGTAGAGTGCGGGGCGCTGTAGAGTGCGGGGCGCTGTAGAGTGCGGGGCGCTGTAGAGCGCTGTAGAGTGCAGGGCACCGCGGGGCGCTGTAGAGTGCAGGGCGCTGCAGAGCGCGTTGCGCTGTAGAGTGCGGGGCGCTGTAGAGTATGGGGCGCTGCGGTGCGAAATGAAAACGCTATATGTGCCTTTACTGTAAAAGCCTACCAGCGTACTTCATAATGAAAACACACTGCACGCAAAAAGGGATAACATTATTTAAATGAGTTGCGCCAACTGAGTCTAACAAAAGATTACGTTAAATATGCCTTTACTGTACAAGCCTACCACCCTACTCTATAAGAATAACACACACGCAATGCACGCAAACGAGAATAACATTATTTAAATAAATGGCGCCAAAGGAGTATAACAAGAGATTATCCAACTAGCGAGTCGTTAGAACGCAAGGCATTGCACAGAAAGAGGTATGACATTATTTAAAATAGTCACTGCCATGCTCTCAATACAAAACAAAATAAACGCTAAATGTGCCTTTACTGTAAACGATACCCGCCTACTTCCTAATGAAAAACACACACGCAGTGCACGCAGACATGGACAACATTATTTAAATGTAAGCATTGCATTGCCAGCTAACGCTGCCGTCAGGCTTCCAAAAATAGTTACAACGCTAATGGCGCCATGTTAATAAAAAACACAGCTCCAAAAGATTACAGCTTCGTAATGATTGCATTAACGCCTAACGCTGCTGTTAAACTTACGAGAATGGTTAAAACGCTAACAACGCAGCTTAAAAAGATTAATGAAAACACGACTTCATAAAAAGTAGCCTGAGCCATTTGTACTTTAAAAGAGAGCCCAACAAAGAAGTATTTCGAAAGGAGTAAGAGCCAAAAAGATAATCTATGAATATTGACATCAGAATAATCAAACCAGCTGCTTGACCCATTTATTCTCTGTCATGTTTGCAATACGAGATGGAACGCTAAATGTGCCCTTACAAAGAAGTGTTTTGAAACCAATACGAACGTGCATGTTCATTACAAACCAGCTTACACATGTAATTGTAAGAACATGCACTTAATATATTTAACGGGTCATATTTAGAAGAAGATATATTTTAGTGGCTGCCAGTAGTTGTAGTTGCGAGATGTTAGTTTCTACAAAGCAATAATTTGCATGATGCCACACACACGCAGTGCACGCAGACATGGACAACATTATTTAAATGTAAGCATTGCATTGCCAGCTAACGCTGCCGTCAGGCTTCCAAAAATAGTTACAACGCTAACGGAGCCAGATTAATAAAAAGAAATAAACCAGCAGCTTGACCCATTTATTCACTGTGATGCTTCCGATAATTATAAATGTGCCTTTACAAAGAAGTGTTTTAAAAGGAATCCCAGCGTGCATGTTCATTACAAGACGGCTAAAAATAATTAATCATGATGTTCAAAGCAAGCCTGTTCATTCCAAGCCAGCCTCAGCCAGCCTCGGCAAAAACGAAAGTAATAAAAAAGCGAAACTGACACTGCCACTGCAGACAATGCTGCGCGCTCCCGAGGTGAAATCCGACACTGAAAAAGCTCGTAACACTTTGGTGTCCACTCTCCTAAATACTGATCACATTAGTTGTCGAGCTGACAGCATTCATGCTTCGCATGAATGCTAACGTCAGCTCGACCTAAAAAGGGGGGGGAAAGTTGAACAAAAACACCCAATTAGTGAATATACTGGGGTGGGGAAGGGAAGGAAGCATTTTAGTAAACCGTCCCCCTCCCAAAAGTAACACATTCACCACGACTCTTTCCCCTACAGCTTTTGCCAACGCAGAAGTTACCTCACATCCAAAAAAGCTTTTTATGCAAGCTGCAACATAAGCCAATTCAGTAGTAGAGCACACTGACAATCAAACATGAAACTTCAAGAACTATAGCGAAAAGGACAATCTCGCAGATGGAAATTTGCTATGAATCAGTCAACAAGCATGTTGCTTTTTTTATTTGTTTTATTTGTTAAGGTTGCAACACACCGGATCCTTCAGTGTACAATGACCAAAGCCAATTTTAAAGGCAGGTGAATCATCTCATCTTTCCACTAAAAAGGTGCCATTATAAACGTTTTAATACCACAATGCCCTATTTCAGTTCAACTAATCCCCTTAAGATCAAGTCTTAAATATCCATGGTCATAGATCGACAGTCAACATATCCCTTATACACAGACCATTTAGTAAAAAAAGGGGCTCTAGGTTTTAGGGTATTTAATTTGACACGTGTGTCTGTATTCATTTTTTGCTCATTTTATCCTTATTTACTTTGCGCAGTGCAATTAGTTTAGCCATTTACAGTACAATGCAGTCATCTGAAACATTTGCATTGCAGAACTTAAACAGGTTTACTACTGCAATTATTTAAGCTGTATAGGAAAACTATTTTTTTTAATTCCCTCGTCAGTTTGCAGTTATTGACTTGGCATGCATATATACTTAATTGCAGGAAAATATAGTTCAGTCTGTGTTTATCTTTAAGAGTCGGTAAAAACAGATAACTGGGAGCCCCAACTATAAAATAATGTTTCCCCGTTCAAAACCCTACCATTCTCCCTAATTATTCCCACTGCGACACATCATGGACACACCCCACACACCTACACTGCACAGTGGTCTTTTTTGTTAGGTCTTCACATGTTCTTCCTCCAGTGACAGACAATCTTCAAATCCACAGGCAGTGCTCCACATGTTAACAGATGTTCTGTAGCAGAGCTTACGGCCATCAATGGTGAGATGGGAACCTAAGTTCACCACCATTCACAGAAGATGGCTATAGCTTCATACTAAGCTTCCAACCACCCTCAACATTAGGAAAAAACAATACTTCGTGTGGCATTTAGCAGTTGTTTTAGGAGCTAAGGCGCCACAGAGATGGTTCATCTTGCATATCTACAGGAATAGCAGCCTCCTTGCATGCAGTCTTTGACCAGGATAGATTTGGCGTTCTTTGTTCTAGGGCTCCACTTTGATAATGTAGCAATTTGGGACAGTCATTATCATTTTCCTTGAAAATCAATTTTTACTCTGCTCAACTGAATTCATCACTTTTAACTGTTCTAGTACCACAGGGGAACGATTGCAAAAACAGTCACACACACCAAAAAGGTACTATGTGCTATAATTGTTCTCCATTGGTAGCTCTAGTTAGCATCATGTTTGACTCGCAAAAAATACTTTCTAGGTGTTCACACAGTTGTAGTTTAGTTTTTCAGGTTAGAAAATACCCACAGGCCACAGTCACTTTACTCTGACAGCTATTCGTTTTGCAGAAAAAAGTGCATATTTATTTTATGTGATTGAGCCTTTCGCCGTGTGCTTGTGTGTTTTTTCCATTTCAGAAAAATCTTAAATGAGTCAACTGTGTTGACGCGAATAGTAGAAAATTTAAAGTTTGTGTTCAGGGAGATGCAATGCTTGGGGTGTTTTACCGGCTGATGTTCTTTGTAGGTCATTCATTAGCTGATCAAATCACTGTATTGAACAAGCTATTCACCTTCAGTAACTCATTATCTGGTAGACAAAATGTCTAGCTGCAGATTCCTTACCTTTGAATTTCCTAGGCATCAGACAGGATCTGGAAACTTATGTGAACAGTGCCCCAGCACACTGTTGGCTGCCTTCGCGTGACATCGGAGTCTTTTGAGACGTCGAGGTCACCTATATTAGGTGCCACCCAGGTATGCAGCTTCAGATCCTTTTCACTTTTTCCACCCCAGAAGGAGAGCGATGAAGTAAAACTGACTATTGTGTGTCAAAACTAGGCCCCTGTAAAAGGGGGAACAACCCTACCTCTATAAATGCGTCCACAGATCAAAGGTCTGTAAGTAATCTGCAGCTAGATATTTTCTACAAGATACTGCATTACCGAAGACAAGTAACTTGTTCCTCCGATACACTTCTTGCAGCAGATTCCGTACATTTTAATAGATACCCAAGCCATACTTCCGGGCGGTGGGCTGCAGATAGATTCACTAGATCAAAAAGTCCTGTACGACCAAACTGGCAAAATGCCCGTCCCTACGGACCCAACTGTCAAGTAGTAGCGTTTCGCAAACTTGTGCAGTGAATTTCACGTTACAGCCTGGCAGAGGTCCAGGACTGACTAGACAAGCAAATGCTGTGGTCGCAACCTTCCCTCTGGTCGAATGGTCTTGTAAGCCCCTCAGGATGCTGCTTACTAGCCAAGGTGTAGCAGATGTTAATGCAGATGACACCGCGCAATTGCTTTGCTTTTGCACCGCCAGACTGTTTTTAGCTCCCACATAACCCACAAGGAGTTGGCTGTCCACACGGAATCTTGTGCGGCCATGGTAGGACAACACTCTTTTTGGGTCCGGAAGATAAAGCTAGTCTTCCTTAGAGAGATACGGAGGAGCAAATAAGTTGGGCAATGTGACCGAGTGACAGATGAGAAGGGGGCAACACTTTTGGAAGAAATGAGGTACAGATGTGAAACACCACCTTATCCAAGAATGGCATATGGTAGGGAGGCTTAAAAGACAGCCTGCAACTCACTTTCAGGCAGATGTTCTCACCACTAGAAAGGCTGTCTTGATGGTAAGCAGCCGGAGTGGGCAATTGTGTAAAGGCTCAAAGGGAGCAAACAAGATGTGAAAACCAAATCGAGATCCCACTATGGCATGCTAAAGGGCGTAGGTGGAAATACATACAAGCCCTTTTAGAAACCTATTTACAATAGGCGATTTGAACAAGGAGGGTTGGTCCAGCAGCAGCAAGAAAGATCATCAAGGAGAAAGTGAACCCTCAAGAGTACCCAAAGCAGAGCCCTGCTGGGCAAGGGTAAGGATAAAAAGATTAAATAGAGAAGCAGAAAGAGGGTCAATTGACCTTTCTGTACAATCATTGACAAACGTTGGCCAATGGGAGGCATATACAGTATTCGTGGAAAGCTGCTAAGTACACACTTTGGGAGGAAGCTCAAAAGGCAAACTGTTGCAGCACAATCCCCACACAAGGAGTTAACAGGTTAGAGTGGAGGACCCCCACCCCCCACTTGCAATAGAATATCCTACTAGAGGGCCAGCCATCACAGGATTGATGCTCCTCCGATAACGTCTGGATACCAGACCCTTTGTGCCCAGTCCAGAGCCACAAGAATGACTTGGGCCCAGTCGTTCTTGATCCTCGAGAACTCTGGGCAGAAAGACGTACCTGAGGCCTGAGCTCCACTTGCGCAAGCAATAGCACGCTTGGAAACTCCTGCACCCAAAACTGCTGACATTGGTTTGCCTCTGAAGAGAATGCACAATCTAACCCAGGCGCTCCCCACTGCTCAATAAGACCATGTGCGACCTCCCACTGGAGACACCATTTGTGATCAGCTAGGCATCGACAGCGGATTTCACCCACCCTAGCGTTCAGAGAACATGTCAGATCTTGAACCACCAGGGCATGCCCTGCTGTTCCAGCCATTTCCAGAGGCTTAGAGCCTCCTAAAGGGTCCGGGACCCCACCCCACTTGTTGCAGTACGACATGGCAGTAATGGTGTCCGTCAACACCTGAACAAACTTCCACTTGACAGAGTAGAAATGCTAATTGGATCACCGTAAGCTCCAACAAGGTGATGTGGAGGCCTAACACCAGCGGAGACCGGAGTCCCTTGATCTCCACCTCCTCCAGATGGGCACCACATCACAGGAGTGACACATCGGTCATTACTGTGTGATCTGGTTGGAGAAGGGCGAGGGGGTCAGCCTCTGACTTAATCATGTTAAATCAACTACCAAGGCAGGTCTTTTGTAGTTCCCTCCAAGATCTGTACCATGTCAGATGTTCCCCCTTATGCAGCACCCACTGGAACTTCGGGCCCCTCTGCAGAGCCCGCATAGGCCATCTGGTATTATTTACTGATAGGAGGGTATGAGTCCCAGGCAGCCTCAGCCAGTCTCACCGAAATCAAGGGCAGAGGCTTAATCATCAGTATCATAACCTGAATATCCTGGCCTCTGTTCGGTAGGAAAAGCACAAAACTGCACTGTCCAGAACCACTCTGAAAAGGAAGTGTCAAAGAAGAGTCAGGTTAGTCTGAGGGTGGGAAAATACAGCCTGGGGCAAAGGTGCCTACAACAGTCAGTTGTCGAAGTAGGGAGAAGCTGGATATCCCCATACTGCCCAGATTAGCTGCAACCACCACCACCACCACCACCACCTTGGTTAACATCCGAGGGGCAATGGTGGGGCCAAAGGGAAGTACAGTGAACTGAAGTTATCATGGCCTACCTTGAACCACAGTTTGCGCCTGTTGGCTAGCAGGATGTGAAAACACGCATCCTGCAAGTCCAACGCTACCAGCCAGTCCACCTGGTCTAGGGCAGAGAAGACCTGAGCCAACGTGAGCATCTTGAATTCCTCCTTTGAGGAATAGATACAGTCCAGAGGTCCACAATAGGACTTACACGTTTGTACTTTTCAATATTACAAAGTAGCGCATTGCCTACTTCTGAAATCGGAACTTTTTCTAGAGCTCCCTTGGCCAAGAGAGCTGAAACTACCTTTCCGAGTAACAGTGGAAGCCAGAAAATAAAAACAGACTTGAACCGTTTTACAAAGATTATCAATAGATTCTGCTTTTTGAATGGACTGGTTCCCAGAAGACATGCTCATTCCCCCTTGTCCCTGGACGGTGGAATCTGGAAGCGAAGGCGAGGCATTTTTTGTTTGTCTGCTAATAAATCTATTGATGGATGACCCCACTGTTGGAAAAGGTCTGCCACCACCTCGTCGTGCAGAACCCAGTCTGGCTGATCTTCGAAGTGCCGACTGAGTGAGTCTGCTTCGACATTCTGCTCTCCCGGAAGGTGCACTGCCACTATGTAGAGGTTCAGAGCCAGAAGCCAGTGCCAGGTCGCTTGAGCCTCCAGGGAGAGAGGGTGAGAGCGCGTGCCACCCTGTGTTTTTTTTAGATAATACATGGTGGTCGTGTTGTCTGTTTGGATCAGAACAGAGTTGGACATGATCCAAGGCATAACAGCTTTCAGAGCAAGATGGACTGCTCGTAGCTCCAACATGTTTATGTGGTAGGACTGTTCTTTCAAGGACCACCGGCCCTGCATTTGAAGGCACCCCCCATCCTTGTAGAGATGCATCAGTTATCAACGAATGCACTGGAACTGATTGATGGAAAGGGATTCTCTCCCCATCCCCCCCCCCCCCCGCCCCCCAAATTCTGCCGTCAAGTCCACCACTTGGAGGATTTCGCTGCTTGGGAGAGCACAATTAGATTCTTCCAGCGACCCGTTGCCTGGTCCCACTTGTCTTCTAGATCTTGTTGCAATGGACGCATTCTCATCCTGGCGTTGGGGATGAGAAATATGCAGCAGACCATTGACCCCAGCAGAGATGCCACTTGTCGGACTGCTGGGCGATCTGTCTGAAGCAGAGCCATGCACTTCTACTGCATAGAGAAAAGTCTCTCCTCCGAAGGGAACGCTCTTCCTTTGTTTGTATCCAGTCGATCCCTGATAGTGGATCGTGTGGGTGGGCTGCTGTACAGACTTCTCCATGTTGACATGAAGACCCAGTTTGTGTAGTTGCTGTAGACAGACTTGAAATCGCTCCTTACTTGCTGAGGAGATGGCCCTTTGAGGAGCAAATCGTCTAAGTAAGGGTAGACGAATAGACCTTTTCTGTGTAGGGCGGCAGCCGCCACTGCCATGCACTTGGTAAAGACTCACGGGGCAGACTTCAGCCCGAAGGGTAAGACCTTGTATTGATAGTGCTTGTCTCCGACCACAAACCGCAGATACTTGCGATGACATGGAGCAATGGGTATATGGAAGTACGCATCTTGGAGGTCCACCGAACACATCCAATCTCCTACTTGCAGATGTGGACATATTTGATGAAGGGCCAACATGCAAAACTTTTCCTTCACAATGACTGTACAGCAGGCGGAGGACTAAGATAAGTCTGAACTTGTGCTCCTGGTCTCTTTTGGGCACAAGAAAGTACCTGGAGTAGATTCCCTTCCCTCGCTGCGCGGAAGGAACCTCTACGGAATTTCTTTGCAGAAGGGTTGCCACTTCCTGCCAGTGCAACTTTAGTTGGCGAGGACGAGCTCTTTTGGAGGAATGTCCTTTGGAAGCACACGAAAACGCAGTGCATATCCATTGCGCAGTATATTGTGCACCCAACGATCTTTTGTGATGCTGCACCACTCTGCAGATGTGAAGCACTTCCTCCCACTGGAGTGGGCAACGGCGCAAGAGGAAGCACCTGGTCATTGCTTCCCTGCCGATCTGGCCGTGGTAGAGTACTGTTGCTGGTGACCACCTCTACCTCTGTTGGATTTACGACCCTGGTACTGCGACTTGCCTTGGTTTTTTTCCTTGGGACCATTGAGGGGTTTGAACCCTCTGCTGGTATCCCTTGTGTTGGTTGGGCCTGTAACCACGCTTGAACCCCTTCTCCAAGCCAACGGCTTTGAGGGTATCGAGTTCCGCCTTCATCCTTCCCATTTCCTCATCCGTATGGGTGTCGAACAGAGGAGCCGGAAAACTGGAGATTTAGGATTCTCTGCTGCGCATCCAGCTTGAGTGCGGTCAGCCTCAACCAGGAGAATCTCCTGGCGCAAACCCCATGGGCACATGAATGTGCAGATAGTGTAGCGCCGTCTGCTGCCATGCTGTTCACTTGGTTGGCAACCAGTGACCCCTTGGTGATGATCTCTTCAAAGTCCTTTTGATCATCTTTTGGAAGCTTCTCATTGAAGCAGTCCAAGGAGTCCCACAAAGCCCTATCATAGCTACCTAATAAGGCTGCAGCACTGGAGACTTTTAATGATGAAGCTGCTGAGCCGCAAACATAACTTCAATAAGACAGTGTCTGTAGAGGACGGCTTGTATTTTTTCTTAATCCGAGCCGGTGCGGCCTTGATCATAGCTGGAGTCAGGAAAATGTCCATCACCAGTTCCAGAAGCCCAGGAACCAGGGGAAGTAATGGACGAGACGCTGCTCTCTAATGGAGTCTCAAAGGTCACCGTTGTTGCCACCTGAGGGTAGACATCTCAATGTTCAGCTTCTGAGCCCCTCTCTAAAGCACCCCTCTGAAGTACATCATGGTAGGTGTTGATGTCATCTATCGGAGACACTCTCGATAAAGGGCTGTCCAATAGGGGGGGAATAATCACTCTTTGATGATCGGGTGGAAGAAGATGACCACAACTGTGTCCTTCTCCTGCGATGGGAACTATATCTTCGTTACCTTGACCTGCATGTGCGCTCTTCACGTCTTCGAGAGCAAGATCTTGCCACTTCCTGCACCAATCTTTGTAAAGGTGACCTATGGAGAGGGTTGGCATTCTTGCATCCGCTGTGCGGCTCCTGTATCCTTATTCCAGTGATGCAGAGGGAGGAGCCATATTGGAGACAAGTGCAAAGCAGGTGAAGCCTCCCTGTGATTTGATGGAGACCTATGCGTAGGTCTGCTGGAATGCTTTTCTGGAGAGGCAGATCTTGTGGAAGGCTGTCGGGAGGAATGAGAGGAAGAATGGTGTGATGCGGATTCTGTGACCAGAACCACCGATCCTTCTCTAGACCTCACTGAGGTAGGCCTGGACGTCTTTCTCCAGTCTGTTGTTGGATCCGGTCTAGACAACGCTTCTCTACTTGGTCGAATCCCTTGCAGACGACGCCGGAACATCCCTTAGTCTCTACGTCGATGAGCAGACGGCGGAGGGGTTTTGCTCCTAGACGCTGAACGTAGTCGTGCAGGTACAGATGAAGGGGGTTCTGCTCCCAGACGCCGAACGTCGCCTTTAAAGACAGCGGAGGGCTCTTCTTCCTAGACGCCGATCGTAGTACCGATCGTAGTCGAGACAACGGCAGAGGAATTCCTATCTGACACCGATCGATGGCGGAGGACTCCTGCCCCTTGACGTCGATGGACTGACAGACAGAGGGGACGCTGCCCTTGATGCTGTACGTCGTGCTAACTATGGCGGGGGGGCTTCTACTCCGATCGTCACCGAGCTGATGATGGCGGAGGGCTCCTGTTCCTAGACGCCGATCGTCGCCAGGTTGATGACTGTGGAGGATCGCGATTCCATACCTGAATGGCGAGGTCTTCGCCGGCGAACCCGCCTAAGGTCTTTTTTTGGACAAATTACCTACCGGTGGAAGATTTTTTTAGCGCCGAGCCCGGCGCTGAAGTAGAAGGGTGAGGGATCTTGCTTCTGGATGGAGATCTAGCCCTCTTGGAGCCCTTTTTCACCAGTGACCTGCCTCTGGAAGGCTTTTCTGCCAGCCTATAAAGACTGATTCTCTCTCGGTCCTTTAAAGTCCTTCTGAACAGGGTCTGGCAATGAGGACAAGCCTTAGGGTCATGGTCCTTAGGCAAACAGAGAATACAGACCTCATGAGTCTGACCTGGCCTTTTTTCCACAAGAAGGGCAGGGGTCAGAAAGGGATTGCATTTTGAGTGGGAAAATAATGCCCAAAACTGTCAAAAAACGACATTACCTTACTTCAGAAGATGGAAGACGAAGTAAGTCCAAAATTTTCAAAAAAAGTGAAGATTTCGGACTATAAATCAGAAAGCAGTGGCGCTGTGTAACCAGGATCCTTCCTGAAGGAGCCAGAAAGAACTGACCTAACTGTCACCCCTGAGGCAGGATGGGAAGCTGGGGGACAGGACTGCCTTAAAGGCACAGTGCCACTTTATCTCTATATAGCTACGAGTTAGCTTTTCAGTCTTTAGACTGTTCCTGCAATGCAGCCTGGGAGCTGTATATGCTTTCAGTCCTATGTGAGAGTTTCTTCTGACTGCTAAGCATTAAAACAGATTCAAAACATGTTTTGCTGTAATTTTTCCCTGTTTCTAATGTATGCTTTTATGATATAATGGTGAGTCCTTACAGCATTAATCAGCTCTGGTGTGTGTATAAGAGGCTGCAGTATATATGGGGCACATATATGATTGTGTTTCCGGGGTCCCGTGCATGGGTGGGAATATTCTAGTGCTTATGACTATTGATGAGGATCCCCTGGAAGAGAATCAAGATTCCCGGGACCAGTTTCGGGGCATCACCCCATATCAGCCAGGCTAGCTTTACAAGTGGCATGAGAGCATGGGCACCGCGTCTCAGCATACCACTCCTACTAGAGGTAGCAAATGCAAAAGGAGCAATTGATGGACAGAATGCAGAACAAGGTCAAACAATCCCCCGTAAGAGATCTTGGCCTATATTCATCATTTTTTGCTACCAATGCCATTCCAGTTCAGGTCCAGCCATATGAAAATCAGTTTTGACCCTCCTCACAACGGGAACAGTCCAGCCCGAGCTGCAAGACCAAGTCCTTCCGGACCAGAAACAAGCATCCTTAAACTGGTTTCCAGGCATCACCCCCCTCATCAGCAAGGCTAGCTTGAATCCTGTGGCCTCCTGGCATTCCGGGCTGGATTGTTCCTATGGGGAGCAGGGTCAAGACTTATTAGCATAGGATTGGGTTTAAACTGGGTTGGATTGGTAAACCCAAAAAAAAATTTTTTAAAAAGGATTAATCCCAGACCTGTGACTAGGGGTGAATGTTCGACAATGTTCAGCATTCTGTTAATCACCTTTGTAATGCTGTGTTTATTCTAGACTTGAGTGATAAAACATCTCAATTCATTTACTCAACCCACAAACACCACCCACCCAGCATCAATTCTGAATAATCATTCTTTATTGTGGCTATTCCCACTATTACACCTCTCCTCTTGTTCCTGCAAACCTAAACTCATTGCTTTCCTCCCAACCTACTTTCAGCAAACACAACTCCTGAAGATTAGCCACTTCTTGATCTTAAAAATACAGGTTAATTAAACAGCAACTGAACAATTCTAAATGGATTTCTAACTAGCCCCATCCTACTGGTTCTCACCGAAACTTTGCTAAGAAACATGGTCCTAATCCTGCATAAAAGGAACACGCAGGCAACAAAAAAGTCCAGCGTTTACCCCACAAAGTAGAGAGGATTCTCTCGGCCTTCAATAGCCATCATAGAATGTACTTACTAATCCTCCAACACACTCCTCCCTCCCATTCAATTCTGCATCTGCTGACCTACTATACAGTCTTTGAAATCATTTGAAACCATCACAGTGCTCCGCATAGTTGCAAAATCCAATGCCTGTGCTGAAAATCCCAAATTGCCTTCAGGGAAGTGTGCAAGTCCCACAAAGAGACCTATTGGCTTAATTTTTCATTACAATAGATCGAAGCACAACTGCCTGCAAAAAGATATGCAAAACAAACTAAACACCTAAATATCAAAATTTGTAATAGGGTATTCGCTTTGCTTGTTTCAAGCGTTGGTTTATGGGTAGCTGTGCAAGTGCTGAGGAAACTTCTCCAGCCTTCAGGAGACTGCTCTAGAGAGAGTTGATTAGAGAACAGAAGTGTTGCAGGACGCTAGCTAAAATAAAGGTGTTGCAAAAGTGAGTCCAAAGAGAAACCTACGGTTAGAGGAAAATAAATAAAATCCAGTCTTCTGGAGAACTGCATTGATAAATTAGAGTAGGTAACTTGCTACACTATTTCCTCAGCATAACAAAACTTTCAGAGGTAGCAGCTAGTGTTTAGCTTTTAGAGGTGGGAGAAGACAGCCTGCAACCCCTGATCTGTGACCACCGCCATCACTTTTGTGAACACAGAGGGGCACTGGTAAGGCCAAACGGGGAGCACGGGAAACTGAAAATGCTCGTGGCCTACCACGAACTGCAGGTAACGCCAGTGGGCAGGCAGTACGGGGATGTGAAAGTAAGCGTCCTGCAAGTCCAACGCTGCCATCAAGTCTCTAAAGCAGACAGGATCTGAGCTAGCTTTAACATTTTGAACTTCTCCTTCCGGAGGAAGCGGTTGGTGTTCCAGAGATCCAAGGACTCAGCCTTTGCCCTTCTTGGGCATCAGATAGTAGTGGGAATGGAAACCACGACCTACTTCTGGGAAAGGGAACTCGCTTGATGGCTCCCTTGGCCAAGAGTGCCGAAACTTCCTGTTGGAGAAGGGCCAGATGATCCTCTGACATGCAGTTGTACTGAGGTGGCATGGATGGAGGGGTAGTCTGAAAAGGGAGGGATTAGCCCCTTCGGACTATTTGCTAAACCCACCTGTCCGACGTGATGGTGCGCTAGTGGGGGAGGTGATGTCCAATCCTGCCGCCCACTGGCGGCCCTGAAAGGTCAGACTAGGAGGGTTTGGAGGCTACTACAGAGGGGGCTTTGGTGGAATGGCCCACCCACTGTCCCTCAGAACCACAGCAGTGGTTCCCACGTCTCCGACTGCGCAGTGGCTGAACAGCTTGCGCTGGCCTGTGGCTCTGGGCATGACGTGGAAGGGAACTCCTTCCGTAGCCACAAAAGAGGGCTTCAAGCATACTGCGCATGACAGGTGGTGTAGAGGCCCAAGGACCTGGCCGTAGCCAGAGTGTCCTTAACGCATGCACTCCTGTGCGTGGTCTGCACTGTTGCCGAATAGGCGACGGCCATCGTAGGGAATGTCCATAAGAGTAGATTAGGCATACCCTGAAAACCAGTTGATATCAGCCAGGCGTAGCACCAAAGGGCTACCAACGTGGAAATAGTCCTGCCTAGCGAGTCTGCGGTATCCAGCCCACAGCGGATGGTAAACTTTGCTGCGTCTCTACCTTGAGCAACTGAGTCTCTACCTTGAGCAACGGCACGGGAGAGTACGGCCCGGATCTCCTCCGGGCACTTAGACACTTGCACCCACTCAGTGTGGGATATGGTGGCGCAACAGCCTAACAGACATGTGGTGCTAACCGACCACAGTCCCAAGCTGGAAATCTTCCTAAAATGGTCCAGCTTTTTGGATTACCATCATTTTGTGCGTTAGGGAATGCGCCTTCGGAGGTGGAGGCTTGCACCACCAAGCTCTCAGGGGTGGGGTGTTGGGAGAGGAAAGTGGTGTCGCCCGGGGCCAGGCGTTGGCATCTGGCAATCATTCTATCCACAGGATCACGTGTTGGGCCTGAATCAGGTGCCCAAACAAAGGTTCGTGAGGGATTCATTAAAACAGTAGCAGGTGGTAGGTAGTTAGAGGTGTAGGGCCTCGGCCGCCCTATGCAACACCACCGCGTAAGACGCACCGTCCTCCATTGCCATGGTCTGGAGCGGTATCCCCCCCCCCCCCCCCCCCCCCCCCCCGTCCTCTCTCCAGTCCAGTTCGTAACCCAATAGGTCAGTTAAAGGGAGGGTCTCCAGACTCCTCCCATTCCTCCCCACCCTCATCTGGCTACCAATCTGGTCTAAAATAGCCAGGGTAAAACAAGGGCACAAAAGTACCCATCAGCACCGGGTCCGGCATTGACCAGTGTCTACCTCGAGTTGGAGGTTGGGGGTAGACACTGGCTGGGGGACAGAGCCGGTTGCAGACGTGGTTGAATCGGCACCATGGAAGGTGTAATCAGGTTGACCAATACGGATCCAGGCCTGGATCCAAGGAGACTCTACGGTGCCGCAGGCGTACAAGGCCCAGGGCCCCCAGCCAAGTCTGCGGGCCCGAAGGCGCCCCGGTGGAGTTGGGCTGCATAAAGGTGGCATGCATCTTTGTAAAATTGGCGATGCTGGGCAGGGGTCATTACAGGTCCCAGGAAGGGGGTGGAAACTGAGTCAACCCTTCTACTAGAACCGAGGGAGGGGCACCACCTGCATCTCGATGCACCGGCAGACAGACTGGGAGAAGTCGAAGAGTGACTATTCTTCTACTTGGCTGAGGAGTACGAAAAACTTAGAAGACTGGTGGTGGTCCCTCGACCTCCCATGCGACCGGGACATCGAACGGCACGGAGCAGACTGCTGGGCCTCGACAGACTTTCAGGACCACTCTTGCAAAGACTTCGGATTCATGGTCCGGCTGTCGGAGCACGACTTGGGGTCGTGGTCATGCCCAAGGCAAAATGGACACTGTGCGGATCGGCCACCAACATCAGTTGGCCACTGGAGCTGTAAGCCTTGAAACTGGGCATCCCCGATATGCACCAAGACTCCAAGGTTGTGTCGACAAAAGTCGCTTAAAAGTCAGTCAAAAAAGGGACTGGGGGTGCCGCTCTTTCTGGATCTACAGTGGCTGGCGCGGAAAAAGAAAGAGCTGACATCAGCATGCGAGGTCGGCGTCTATGTAGCTACCGCAACGTCAACCCAGGGACATGACGAACACGGAGCAGACTGACGCCACCGTTCGACAAGCAGGGTTACTACAGACGAAAAATTCTCCAGATCCAGTATGACGCCTGGGGGTAATTAGAAGGTAAGGAATCTACTGGTAGAGGATATCTAGCTACAGATTCCATTCCTTTGAATTTGAAAGAACAAGGGGTATGCTGTTCCTAATTAAAACTAAAGCACAAGGAAAACCGGATTTGCATGGTCAAGTAAAATAAAAAGATGGGGAATCATCCCGGCTGGGATTCATCATAGGACTGCTCCTGGTCAGGTAGGTGCTGCAATACCAGACAGGCTCCCCATCACATGACACATTAGCACTTCATCTACACTTTTTAGGTCCCTCACTCCGGCACCTTAACTACTTTTGGAAAAAAATCTCTGCTAAAGAGCCCCTCATAGGGAGCCAGTTGGGTATTGCAGCTATGAGCAGACTAGGAGCAGCCCTATGATGAAGCATGACACCCAGCCGGGTGTGTGACGGCCCTAAATTCCAAAAGGATGAATCTACATCTTTGTATTTTCCTTGACCACGCAAAACCAGTTTTCCTTGTGCTTTAGTTTTAATTGAGAACAGCATACCCTTTGTTCTTTCATGGACTCAGGGCATGTATGCTGGACCTGTCAAAAAAGCCCACTGTCCCTCCTTTGCGAGTTACTTTTTAATCTCCTCAGACGTCAGGCTGGATCCGGAAAACTTTATTGAGCAATACCCCTTGTGCCCAACGTCGGGTAGTTTGATTCGGCTCCCGACAACATAGTCGGCAGCAGTGTCTGCTATGATAATCGCCCTGCCTATCCTTGCGGGGACGTCAGTCGTTTCGTATTTTCCACACCAGAAGCGCAGAGCCACGAAGTAACTGACGTAGTTGTGTGCAAAAACCAGGGCTCTGAAAGGGGAAACAACCCTAGTCCTACTAAAATCAGTCCGCAAAGTGGGGAGGCATGGATGGGGCTGCAAGGAATCTGCAGATAGATAAAGTCTCAAACAGATAATGAGTTACCAAAGGCAAGTAACTTGTTCCTTGGATGGATTCATAGGTAAAGGAATCTGCAGTTTGCAGTCGGACACCCGAGCCATACCATCCCTGCGGTGGGTTGCAGACTGAAGACCTAGACTGAACAGTCTTGAGGACTGAATGGGCAAAGTACCCATCCCTGAGCACTTGACCATCAAGACAATGTTTTGCGAACATGTGCAATGATGCCCACTTTGCTGCCTAACAGATGCCTTGGACTGGGACACCTAGAGCCAAGGCGGTTGTCGCAGCCTTTCCCCTGGTGGAATGGGCCCTTAATCCCTCAGGGGGCTGCTGCTTCAAGTCGAGAGATGGTCCTTTTCTGCACTGCGCTTCCCTTCTTCGCTCCCACATATTTCTCAAAGAGTTAGTCATCCACCAGGAACTCGTGTGGTCGTTTGGGTCCAGACGCTCCTCTTCCTTAGAGGGATGTGGGGGAGCGAAGAGGTGGGCAAAGTAATGGACTGACCCAGATGGAATGGAGTCACAACCTTTGGCAAAGTAATGGACTGACCCAGATGGAATGGAGTCACAACCTTTGGCAAAAAAGATGCCCTGGTGAGAAGTACCATGTACCACCTTGTCCGGAAAGGACATACGATAAGGAGGCGAGCTGGATAATGCCTGCAACTCACTCACCCTCCAGGCCGATTTAATCGCCACCAAGCAGGCTGTTTTGATAGTCAACAGCCGAGGGGACAATTGTGCAAAGGCTCTAAAAAGGAGCACACATCAGGAAAGGGAGGGCCAACTTAACGTCCCACTGTGGCGTAACAAGGGTGTGGGAAAAAACAAGGGAGCCAGCCTTTTTAGAAATCTATTTACAATAGAAGACTTGGAGGGAGCCAGTCTGGCAGCTGCAAAAAAGCAGACAGAGCAGAAAGGTAACCCTTGAGAGTTCCCAAGGCAGAGCCCTTCTGTGCAAGGGTTATTCTGAATAAAAAGGACAGTAGAAAGAAGCATAAAGAGTGTCAATAGACATCTGTACAGTATAAAAAACACATTTCTGCCTACAAGTGTATACAGTTTCAGTGGAGGGACACCTGGTCGCCAGAACAACATTACAGACTTCGGGAGGAAGGTCAAAAGCGATCAACCGTCGCTGCTCAATCTCCATGCATGGAGGCGCAGAGTTGACCGGGTCAGGTGGAGAACCCTCCCCTGCTGCTGCGACAGAAGATCCTCCCGAAAGGGTAGCCTGATTTGAGGATTGACACTCGCGCTCAGGAGCTCTGGATACCAGACTCTCCTCGCCCAGTCAGGTGCCACAAGAATGACTTGGGCCTGGTCGCTCCTGATCATCAGAACCATGGGCAGGAAAGGCGTATAACAGGCCTGAGCTCCACTCGCAACGAAGCACGTTGCTGAGCCATAGCAGCCTTGGAAATTCCAGCACGCAGTAACGCTGACATTGAGCGCCCTCTTCGGAGGCGAACAAATCTAACCAGGGTTCTGCCCACTGTTTTAAAGAGACCTTGCGCCACCTCCGACTGGAGACGCTATTCGTGACCCTGAAGGCACCGCCGGCCGAGATCATCCGCACTGGTGTCCAGAGAACCTGCCTGTGTTGAACCACCAGGGATATGCCCTGCTATTCCAGCCATGTCCAGAGACGCATGGTCTCTTGACAAAGTCAACGACCCCACCCCGCCCTGCTAGTTGCAGTACCACAAGGCAGCGGTGTTATCCGTGAACACCTGCACTAGCTTCCACTTGACAGAGGGAAGAAATGATTTCAATGCCAACCGAATTTCTTGGAGCTCCAACAAATTTATGTGGAGTCCTGCCTCTGCCGAAGACCAGTGACCCCTGATCTCCATCTCTCCCATGTGGCCGGCCCATCCCAGGAGGGACGCATCCACCATGACTGTGAAATCTGGTTGGGGGAAGGGAGAGCAGTCTGCCCCAGACCCAATCGCTGTTCGTTAACTACCACGCAGATCCTTTGCAGTTCCTTCCGAGATCTGAACCAGGTCGGTGCGGTTTCCCCGATGCTGAGCCCATTGAAACTTTAAGTCCAACTGCAGAGCCTGCATACACCACCTTGTGTCTTACCAACAGGCTGCAGGATGTCTTTAGACCCAACAGTCTCAGTCAACCTCACCGAAATCCAGGATAGAGGCTGAAATATCAGAATCCTAACCTGAATATCCTGGACTCGCTTCTCGGGAGGATAAGCCATAAACTGCACTATGTCAGAACAGCTTTGATGAAAGGGATAGTCTGAGAAGGAGTCAGGTGTGACTTCGGCGCGTTAATGGAGAACATCTGTGAATGCAGGAGATTCGCCATAGTCTGAAGGTGGGAGACAACTGCCTTGGGCAAAGACAGGGTCAACAGCAAGTCAAAGTAGGGGAAGACTGACACCCCTAACCTGTGAAGATGAGCTGCAACCACCGCCATCACCTTGGTGAACACCCAAGGGGCACTGGTAAGACTGAAGGGGAGCACGGTAAACTGAAGGTGCTCGCGGCCTACCTTCAACCACAGGGCACGCTGGTGGCTTGGCAGGATGGGAATATGGAAACACGCATCCTGCAGGTCCAATTCTACCATCCAGTCTCCGTGTTCTAAGGCAGACAAGACCCGAGCCAAAGTGAGCATTTTGAATTTCTCCTTTTTGGGGAAGAGATAGACAGTCCATAGATCCAAAATGGGCCGAAGCCCCTGGTTGTTCTTCAGAATCAATAAATACTGGGAAATAAAAGCCAATGCCTACTTCTGAAGCTAGGAACCTTTCTATAAGTCTTTTGGCCAAAAGAGCTGTAAATTCCTCTTGGAGCAGCTTAAAATTATCCTCCACCAGCCATTCCTGCCTTGTCTGTGTAGGAGAAGGAAAGGAAGAGTATAGCCCCGCCTGGACGATCTGTTCGACCCACTTGTCTTATTGATCGCCAGCGGGGGGAGATGACAAATTCTCTAACCCACTGGAGTAGTGTGGTCCTGCAGAATCAGCCTAGGAGTGCTTGGAGGCTGCAACTGCCGGGGGCAGTGTGGTAGACGACTGCTGGCCTCCATTCAGACTACGGAATATTTGGCATCCACACACAGCTTGGGTAGTCGGAGCGTGAAGAGGATAGGATTGGGCTGACGTGGCTGGAAACCCCTTCCGTTGTCACGAAAGGAAGACTGGCCACGTGGAGTGGAGGAGAGGCCCAAGGATCTGGCCGTAGCTGGAGGGTCCTTGAACCTGACCAGGATAGAGTCTTTCCCCTAAAAGAAGACATCCTGGTTCTCAAGAGGGAGGGTCTCCAGAATCCCCCCCCTCCAGCAAGTCCACAAAGTGCTCAGGCAACAACCTAGAACCCCTGGGTTCTGTTGAAATCAGCATCGCTAGACTCCATTCTGGCTCTGTAGTCGAGGAGGTTGGGGCTCGTGCCACCAACGGGCATCGGCGACGCCGTAGGCACAGACTTCAGATTAGACACCAGGGAAGGTCGCATTGGCACGACTGGTATCGTTCCGGAGTCGGATACCAGAGGCCCGGCCGGATCAGTGTGTCGAACCTGAAGGGGCCCAATCCGACCACGCTCAAATACGCAGTGCATGGCCATGTAAAACTCCAATTGAATGGGAGTGCCTCCGGCTCCCGTAAAGGGTGGGAGGCACAAAGTACACTCCGGCTCCAGTTCTGCAGAACGGATGCCAGTTGAGGTGAAGACAAAGTCCACTTGGCCTTCTTGTGCCTCTTCCGAGTGTCCAGAAGACTTTGAAAGGGAGAAAGAACTTTAGGCTCCGTGAGCGGTCCGGTGGCCTCTTCTTTGAACAGGACTGTGACCCTCCTCGGAGTCTCGCTGGACGGTGTCGACTGCCGGGCCACAAGTGACTTCATTGCTCACTCCCTCAATGTCTTCGGGGCCATCGCCCAACGACTTCAAATCATGGTGCGTTTTAGACACCACAGACCTAAGCGGTGGGTGAAATCGGTGACCGGCATCATTTAGGAACAAGTCCCACATGATTTGAAACCAGTCTCTCTCAGACAACCCTCGCACACAAAGTTGATTCCCAAAATTTCGACAAGTAGAGAAAAAGCCTGCCAAAAAGGGGCAGAAGGGTAGCTCTTCCCGGATCGCTGCTTAACTGGCCAGGAAGAAAAAACTGACGCCTTGAGCCACCAGACGTCGCAAGCAAGGGGTATTGCTCAGCAAAAGTTTCCGGATCCAGTTTGAAGCCTGGGAAATTCAAAGGTAAGGAATCTGCAGTCAGATTGATTTAATAGTCTAAACTTTTTCCATATACAATACAAATCTAAACATGTACAGGATACACGACCCCGACTTGCCTCCTAGTTCATTAACAGCATTTTCATCAGGGTGGGGGGGGGGCAGGAATGTTTCTCAAATAATGTGCAAGAACGATCACTTTTAATAAATACACAACTAAAGTATGAAGTGCTACAGTCATTAGTAATCATTAAATTGTACATTGAAATGGCCACAAACGTTCCCATTGACATGCGGCTTTACTGAAAATTATATAGCGTACAAACAAGGTTTTGAAATAGAGTTTCTGCAAAAATGTGCCATTTGTACATCAAGTAAAGTGTTCTGGTTTGTTTTGCTCTTATTTAACTCTTTTTTGCATCACACTTAATTACCAAAAAATGTGCTCTTGTAATTCCAAATATATTTTGAAATATTTGTAATATTAATTTACAGGTTATTTAAATGGTATATACTAAAAAAATACACGACATCTTCAGACAGCTCACTTGACAAAAACCTCCAACTCTAATAAGAGAAAAAGAAACCTAATTTTCCAAGCAGCAATTAGTTAAAAGAAAAACCGACACTTTACCTCGTTCCTTGAACAGACAGCAAATGTGTCCAGATTAAATCTTGTTTTTATAGCATCCTTATTGCTCACTTTCTGAATAAACACAACACCTGTTCCTTTCAAGCCTACCTTTACTCGCCAGATGGGACTAGGAGGTGGTAAATATAGATAGACCGGATACATTTTACTCGCAATTACGAGTGGGCAAGTAGATTTTGAGGGCAGGGTGACATTTCTTTGAAGTATCATTCTAGTGTAATCAGTTTCAACAAGATTCTGGGAAACACGAAAACAAACCAGAATTGGCAAAGCCAACAGGTACTACATTGCTGGTCAGCCTTTTGGTTGCGTCAGTGCAGGCCTTGTTGACCTCCCATGTGGCATTCTATCTTTGGATGCGTCCACAAGACCAGATGGGGTGCAAGCACCCAAAGAAATTGCCATACAAGAGCTCAACAAGACTAAGTAGACATAATGGGTGAGAACTCCAACTGTGATTAACCTACCTTTCTTCCCATAGCTTGACCCATGAGGGACAATTCTTGTTAAAATGTGTTCTAACTTTCTGCCCTACAGAAAAGCTGAACTTTTGCACAACAGAAATGGTCTTGTTTCTATTTATAAGAATACTAAAATACAAAAGTATTTTTTACAGCAAAGTAAAAAGAGCAGCACTAGAGCAGATTCGTCAATTGCCTGGCCGTGTGACACCACTTCTCTCAACCTAAATTTAGATAACCAAGCACCAACTCTTTTAAACCATAATCCACTTGCAACCCCATCACCCCACATAACTCATAGACACCTTTTATGAAGTGGTTATTCGTGATCTTACGAACATCTGGTAGAACTTGTGTGACAACCATGCCTTTAACATCAATAAGGGGCAACATGCTGTTTTAGGAACTCTGAGTGACCACATTGTTATCAAACATTTGGATAAGTGGGGGTAATATGGTCCTATGGGATGTTCAATGAGGCATTTATTTATTTTTATTTTGAAAGTTTTATATAGCGCGAACCAGATCTTTGCAGATATCAGAGCGCTTTACAGTGCATACAAAACAGGCCATTAGATATGGCGAAATTGTAGGTAATAAGTGGGGTGGGGAAGGCATAGGAGTGAGCATAGTAAAACAGTTACATCAATAATGCAAGGGGTACAAATAAGTGAAAGCATAGATCGTCAGGTAAATCAAAAACACAAGTAAAACAAATAATCGAAGGGATCTAACAGATAATACCGACTGGTGCAGCGACTTTGAAAACCGACACCAATAGCTCAGGTGTATTTAGCCATGAGGATAGCTTTTACTTCTTTCTTAAAGAGTGTGATGGATGATATGAGCCTGGTTTCAGGAGGGAGTGAGTTCCAGATCCTGGGTGCCATTCCTGAGAAGGAGCGTTTATAAGTTTTTTCCTTCCGGAATCTTCGGGGTTTTAGCAGAAGATTGTTTGTGCCTCTAGTGTTTCTAGTGCCGCCAGAGATGGTCAGCTTCTGGGTGAGGTATCCGGGTGAGCTTAGGTGTACAGCCTTGTGTGTCATGCAGGCGATTTTCAGATGTATTCTGTCTTCAAAAGGCAGCCAGTTCAGGGATTTCAAGTCAGGGGAGATATGCGAGTGTTTTTTTTGACCCAGTGATGTGCCCCGCTGCAGCGTTGAGAAGCTCTTAGGGGTGCAGTAGAAGTTAGAGGGAGATCGCAGAGAGCGATGCTGCCGTATTGTATTCGGGGAATGACTAGTGCTTGTACTGCAGTTTGGAAGTCTTTGGCAGGGAGGAAGGGTTTAAGTCTCCTCAGGGTATTGATTTGGTAGTTCGCTCCCTTAGTTGCCATGCCGATATGTTGCTGCATGTTGAGATTGGTGTAGTGTTATGCCTAAAGATTTTGCCGAGTCCACGATGGTGGTTTGACATTGAGTGCAGTTAGGTGTTTAAGCCAAAGTTGAGTGGAAGAGATCTTCGCGGGAGGTGAGATCAGAAGGAACTCTGTTTTCAGAGCATTGAGTTTGAGATGATTATCGGCAAGTAAAGATTGTGTGCTTCTGATCGTTGAGTTCAGGAGTACAATGTCTTTGGGGGAATGTACTTTGAGATATAGTTGGGTGTCATCGGCGTACATGTTTGCAATGTCCCTGTGGATATAGGTACGCTGGCAGTACCATCAGCCCTGTGAAGAAGGTGAAGAAGGACCTAGAGCATTACAGGGCAACAAAGAATCTGGATATATCGTACCCTGTTGAGACACACTGGGCCAGAAAACATTACTAGAATGTTGACCTCGTTTTTTGGTATCAAAAGGATTGAGAAGAAGGTCCGAGGAGGAGACAGAACTCCGGCTTTTGGAGTCAGAATACATTATGCTGCTCAGGAGTAGGTGCCATAGTGGCTTTAATGAGGATGAATAGCTTTATATACCCATCAGATGATGTGGTAGTTATTGAAGTGATCTTAAATCATTTATCTGATCTCTCCAGCTTCCTTTCTTTAACTTATAACAGTGTAGCAATGTGGCGGACCTCTTTTCTGCTAGAGTCCACAATAATTAAAAAAAAGTTTGTTTGAAAGATTTGCTTTATTTTATAAGAGTTTCATTTTTCTTTGGTAAAGAAAGGGTGGAAACGAACTACCCAATGGGTTTTGACAAGTTGATATTAATTTGCAGTAATGAGCAACAGCCTCTTTGTTTAGGTTAATACAATACATGCACACAGTGTTGGGGTTCATTGAAGTTTGAATGTGAATAATGAATCTACCGGCTCATTATGACATCAGTTTCTCACCTGTGGAACTATGAACGCATCCACGACACTGAAAGGCAAGACCTTCTCCTTAAGTTACAAAAAAGCAAATGTACTTTAAATTGCAAAATCGAATTTGAAAAACAGCCTTTGACACAGTCTTGTTTCCATTTAATTTAAAATACTGTTTTTCTTCCATTTATGCTGGACAGGAACGAAAATGTACTTTCTATATCCACTGTGGCGTTTTTAACTAAAATGGTAATTGGGCACTTTTAATTTCCATTAGGCCGTGACAAGGACCCGTTGAGGTCGAAACGAGTTGCCGCAATAAACTTGAAGTAATTTGGAACATTGAGTGCGGGCTTTCTTTATGTGAAGAGAATGTTTTGGGGAGAGATATATATATATATATATATATATATATATATATATATATATATATATATATATATATATATATATACACACATATATACACACACACACACACACACACACACACACAAATATACATACACACTTCTCTTGGGAAATGTGGGGAGGTAAATAATTGCAGGAAGGATGTTGAAAAATGATAGCAACTAGAGCATTGCCTGTACAAGTGCTCTGCGATCATGATCAGGACAGATTAGGAAAAGGTTCAAACTGATCATTAATCCCTATGCATTCTCCTACTGTGCAAGATAAATATGCTTTGGTAGGACTGGGGTCTAAGGACCCTTCACGTTACACCTTCCTATAACCTTAAAAGAGAACTTACTGGTATTGCATGGTTTCCAGCTGGTTCCTCCAGTTGACTATCTCCAAAGACTGATCGCTCAGCCCACGCACACATGGCCTCTGCTGTTGGCCCTCTTCCAGGTTCATGTATGGTCGCAGACGGACACCAACCTTCACTCTGGCTGGAGGACTCTTCTTGGGGTGACTTGAAGGCTCCATAACACTAACTCGCTTTGGCATCATGTCGAAAGCCTTTATAAAAAAATAAAATATTCTGATTTAAATACTGAACTTTCCAACATAGGTAAATTGCTTTGGAGGTCTCAAATGATTAACATCTCTACAAAGCAGTCTTACTAAGTCACAACGGAAGTTATGGGCCCAAAATAGGTCAGTGTCTTATAGCATCTTCATTAGACACACACTTAGAAGTGTTATTTTCCAGCTATACTCAGCACTCAGAGCTACCAAACATGCTGTATCTAGAGCTTCACAGGACTACTGAATGAAACAAGCCAATCCAAGTGTAGCATAAAACAAGCACATGCAAGACTAAAGTGTTTGTGTGGTTAGAAAAAGGATAGATTCAGATTCATAAACTTTTATTCGATTATAAAAATTTGCATAATCATAAAAAGTACAGTTTTAAAAACCATCAGTTTTATACTGAAGTTCACATATTACAATTTATAAAACAATACCCTGTCGGGTTTTCATTACTTTTTTTAAAAAGGTCGCTGTCATTTTGGCTTCGTGCGGGTTTACCGGCGACTGGAGATAAGCAAGCGCTGGATATGTGTTTCTATAACCGCTTGAGCGTAGAAGGGGAAGAATCAATTTTTTTCTGGCCACACTGTAGTATTTGCAGAACAATGTGACATGGACCGTTGATTGCTTGGAGGCCCCATCACACGGACAACAAATCATATTCCGTGACCAATTGTTCTGTTCTGGAAATGAGACCAAGCGAAAGAAGAGATCGAACCGGAGTCTAGTCAGTAGAAACTTTTCATAGTTCGAGAGAAAGAACGTAAGGTAAGGCTGTATCAGTTTCTCTGTTTGCAATTGGGAGATTTTTCCGTTTTGCATTTTCACTATCTCCGCCTGATTGCGAAGCTCTCTCAAGTGGCCTATACACAGTTCTTTCAGCTGTTTCTTTGATATATCTTCGATTGAAGGTGGGTCAAGAAAGTATTGCTCACGGTTGAGATCTTGAAAAAATTTAAAAACGCAGTTGAGCCAGGGGATTTTTCTCCAGTGAGCTAGGCTAAGGCAGTCTGTGATGAGGGAGCGTGTTACATGGCTTTCTGGATTGCACCATATGCGGTGCCATAGAATGAGAGGCTGGCAGCGTATGGTGTCTGTCACAAATTCCATCCCTAGCTCTCGATGTGATGCTAAGATCGGGGAGCTTTGGGGAAGGGCCAGAACGTACTTAATGAAGGCGTTCTCCGTTGCCTGTAGTTGTTTGATGCTTCCGTGACCCCAGATGCCTGCTCCGTAACTCGCCACACTGACATTTTGCATAGTATAGAGTTAACAGTTCCGACGGGGCTGGTTTGCCTAGTTTCCTGGAGAAGGCACAAAGTGCTGATGTTGCTCGGCGAAAGTTAAGGTTTCTGGCTTCAATGGCTTTTCGCCAGGTCATTGAATCGTCCACAAGTATACCCAGATATGGGTATACTGACGTTTTTTCCAGCTTGGTGTTTATATATATGGATTTGGATTTTGAATTTCCGGGTTTGGGTCCTATGGACATTGTAAATGTTTTCTTTGTATTTACTTTTAGTCCCAAAGAGTCCATGAACGTCATGTATTTGTTCAGCTGTCGTTGGAGTTGGTTGGTTGTTCGGGCCAGGATGACCGAGTCGTCGGCATAGAGTAGGATAGGTATAGGGCGGCGTGCTATTTGCGGGAGGTCCTGGCTCCCTGCCAACATTGCTTTTTCAATCCCGTTGGTGTATAGATTGAATAGGAAGGGAGCCAGTACGCACCCTTGCCTTACTCCTCGCATGATTTTAAAGGGACGTGATAGGTCGCCGCCGATGCCGTAACGCACTCGGCCTTCTGCGTTGGTGTATAGACCCCTGAGAAAGGCCAATATCGCTGGATCTACTCCAAGGTTCGACATGATTTCCCACAGCTTTGTATGCTGAACGCAGTCGAAAGCCGCGCTCAGATCTACATAGACCAGGTAGATTTTCCCTTCTTTTGCGTGAGCGTATTTTCCGGCCAGGAGGGTCAGATTTAGGGCTTGCTCCTCCGTACCGAGCCCCTTCTGGAAGCCGTATTGCAGGTCTGTAAAGATGTTATTTGCCTGGGCCCAAGTTTGTAATCTGTCCAGGAGTAGTCGACCTGCAATTTTTCCCGTGGAATCCAGAAGGGAGATCGGCCGGTAGCACGCGGGGTCGTTACGGTAGAAAAAGGATAACAAAATGCCTTTCAAGTACAACACATTTATGTGGATGAAAATCAGACTTGCCTGGCAAGCAGCTAACAGAGCTAAAGGCAAGGTATCAATAAATCCATGCTGTGAGGAGCTGCAGAAAAGTCAATGATAACCATTGTAAACGTGGAACCAGGGGTGGCTAGATCAAAAAGGGCTTGGACTTGCTAACAGCAAGCTTTAGTGTTCTGCTAGATGGATCCATGTAGCTCTGGGGTCGCTGGAGCCACCAAACTGTTACTGCCTCAGTCAGAAAGCAGTCCATGGATGACAACTTTGCCAAACAAGGCCTTGGACAAGCTGGAACCCAGATTTTGACTGATATTAAGCATAATCCGGGTTAGTTCTGAGAAAACAAGATTGAATACAGTTCCAAGTTTTGGCGTTGGACAAGGTTCTACTTCCTTTGATGGTCATCTATGTACATATGGGAGTGAAACTACCATTAGAGCTAGGATCTTGGTAAAGACCAGGGAGTGGAACAAAACCCAACAACAATGCCTAGTACCATTACATTTGTTCTTTTTACCCTCAAGCTTTACTCAGCACTGCCAGTCAATCTTGGCAACTACCATCACCAAGTCCTAAGTCAGCGCCTTTTAACCTTAGAAGCGTGAGAACTTGCTCAGATTGTATAGGTCCAAGATGCGGCCAAGAGATAGTCATTTTTTCATCAAAAAGGACAAAAGGATTTAAATACCACTTCCTTCCTAGGTGCAGATTGGGATAGTTCCCTGTAATGAGCTGCCAGCAGAATGTTTTGGATACAGACTAACGCAGTTGTAGAGCACAGCCCTTCTTCAGTGAAAAAAAAAAAAACTGTTATCAAGGTTTCTTTTGGAACCAGTAGTGGTAGCCGTTAATTCTTCTCACCTCACTCCATAGAACTGAGTGAGGGTGCATATAAGGTGTAAAGTAAGCAGTCTTGACCCAATAGAGCAATACAATTGTGTTTATTCTTTCCTCTGAAGCAGCCCCGCTTTCATGGTCTATTCCAATGGATGATGCTCTGGAAAAGTGCCAGGAGTTCTAAGAAAAATATGCTCAAACGCCCAGCACTTTTTTTGGTTAGGTTTAAAAACGCTCTTCACATGCTGACAGATGGGGTCACTCTTTATTTACCATCATTCAGTACATTACTCTGTGGGGTGGGAGTCTGGAAACGTGCCTCCCGAATTATATGGTGCCGGTGATAGAACACCTGCAAGAGGAGCATGCTCTGAGAACTACTGGGTCGGAAGTTCGTTTATCAGTTGGTTGATATATTCACTGATCTCTTACATGTTATCAGATGTCGGCTGGGTACAAAATACCAGTCTGGAGCTCATAGTACGCAATGCAGAGCTTAGATAATCATCTTTATTAGATTTGATGGCCAAACCATAAAAGCATAAATAACAGTCATTAAAATGATCACAGAAATACAGTTTGGCTAAAATATAATGCAGAACTTACATGCACTTGAAAGTTCAGATTTGAACTATAAGCATATCTGTAACAAAGGGATCTTTATCTCCCCTATATAATGAAGTACTGAACAATTCTGATACACATGTGAATGTAGATTATTGTTGTGTCCTACGTTCAGCACGCCATGCCGGCTTTCTCCAGTGTTTTCCTGCCCCACCACCGTTCTGAGATTAAAAGCTCCAATTATTTTTTTCGCTCGCTGCCGCCAGACATTTCCTTTCGTGTTCATTATTTGTTACAATCTGCACCGGCGCGGGTGCCACAATTGCATCAAAAGTAAGAAACAGCAAAGCTGTACTTAGGCGTCAGGTGGACTGGATTGAGGAACAAGTGAGGAGGTGGAAGTCACTACACACTACCCCTTACTCTGGCGGGCCACATTGCTGTAACAAATGATCCTGCCCCAATTACTGTATTTATTAGTTAACATTCCCGTTCCAATTACAGAGCAATTTTTCTAAATGCCTTGGATCACTCATGATAGAGTTGGTATGGAGTGGGGGGAGCTCCGGACTTTGCTCTTTATGCTTACAGGGCCCACGCACAAAAAATCTGTAGTAGGTAACAACCTCGAACCTAAATTTGGCGAGGAAAAAGAGCAAAAAGACTTGTGGGAGGAAGAGAATAAGGCAGTCACAAATAAACCAGTTACGTGCCTGTAACGTAGTGTAGTGCTGGCTCTCACATGTCGGGACGCTCCGTGTGCATCCCATTCAGAGCTTGTGCGTACAAGCAATGTGCTAGAAAAATATGCACATTTTGTCGGATATTAACCCCTTAAGTGCTGCCGTCGGCCAATGGTCGTCGCGAGCACTACCTTGCCAGTGCTGCGCACGACCGTTGGCCGACGGGCCAGCATTCGTTCTTTGAACGTTCAGCACTGGGCGCTGAACGTTCGACGCTCCTATGAGGTTAAGGTGCTGGAATTAGGTAGGCTAACATACTAAAACACAGCCCTTTATGGCTCACACGGGCACACAGACCTATCGTGGTGTGCTTGGTGAAGAACAATCTTATTTAAATCGATCACACACTCCAAAAATATAGGTGTGTGACTCAATTCAACTCACAGACATTAGCGTGAGTTAAAACGATGTGCAAAGTATTAAAAATATGTTTTAACACACAGGTCAAACACTCATAAAAAGACCACAAAAGACAGGGCTTACTCCTAGTCTGGGTCTTAAGGCTTCACGGGGGCAGAGGGAAGGCTAGCCTCAATGGTGGACATATTCTAACGGAGAAAAAGAAAAGTGATTCAGACTCACGGTGTACCAAGCGAGGAAGTGCTCTGATACGATTGGTGGCCGTTCTGGAGGGGGCCGCGTGTCTCTAGAAGAGCTAGAGTACTGGCTTTAGCTGTTTACTTACAGTTAGACCGAGTCATTGTGGCCATTCACCTACACGCCTCTCGATGCCGTCCCCGCTAAGAGACAGTGGTTGCCAGTGAAAAGATAAACTGCGGCCGGCTTCCAGGGTGGGCGGGGCCACGTCCACGCGTGATGACGCAGTGCGGGGTTCCAGCCCAAAACATCAGCACGGTCTGCCAAGGCGGTCAAAAACGGGTCCGTATTTGCGCAAGGACGCGTTGCTAGGCAACATACTGGGACACCGAAGCTGTTCCAGTGCGGGCGGAGACCCGGTCTGAGTGGGATGAAAAACAGCCAAAGTGGCTGCTGATCGCATTTGGATACTGGGAAAATGAGGGGAAGAGACTGAAACAGTTAAAAAGCTAGGCAGAATGGGGATCTGCTCTAGCCCGGACGGGGTCATTAATGGTAAAAAGCATACAAGGGTGTCGGTAGGGATCAGCAGGAAAAATGCTGTTACATGATAGAACAAGCATTTACAATGCAACGGTCTCGCCTTTGCAAAAGTTAGAGCCATTGGCATTGTAAATGACAAATTTGTTATTTATGTGTTGGTTTTGAAAACAGATTAATAAATGGCATTGTCATTTACAATGCCAATAGGTTAATCTCTCGCAAATGCGAGACCTATTGCATTTGCACCCACATATACACACACAGAGCCACACACACACTCACAAATACATGGATGTGGTGGTGGTGGTGGTGAATGTGGTGGATGTGGTGGTGGTGGATGTGGATGTAGTGGTGGTGGTGGTGGATGTGGTGGTGGTGGTGGTGGATGTGGTGGTGGTGGTGGTGGATGTGGTGGTGGTGGATGTGGTGGTGGATGTTGTGGTGGATGTTGTGGTGGATGTTGTGGTGGTGGATGTTTCTCACACATCGCATACTACCCACACACAAATAGCGCACTGTCCTCGCCATTCACAACAGCTCCCACACAGCTGCCAAGTGTCCCCCATGTAATGTGTACTACCTTTAGCTGGTCATGTTTATTAGGTCTAGCTTGAGAGCGCAGTTGTCTGTAGGTCTTATTGTTAGCAATTCTTTAAAACCTACATAGAGTAGCATTTGGCTTCTCTCACATCATGCTAATGGCTCTTTGGTGTATCACCTGGCTTTTTAGTAAGTGTTTCTATTGGAATGTACGAGGGACTATTTTCCAGCCTACGCAGGTCTCGACCTAAAAAGGAAGGACTATGCTGAGGGCTCCCTTGCCACCCAGCCTTCTTTTACTCTAAAAACAAAAAGAGGACAGTGTTGCAGACAAGGGAGCCTTCGGTATAGACTGCCTTTCATTTCTAGGAAATGAAAAAACAAATTCCCGTTTCGACAGCACTTATGAAAAGCCGCCAGGAAAGAAGAGAAGCAGGAGCACAAGGAGTGCTCAGGGAAAAAAGTGGCAGGAGGGAGTTCAGACAGTGTGGTGGGTGAAGGGATTGAGGAACGCACAGGAGATTAACAGAGATGAAGGGGTGAGATATAAGAGTGTCTAGTGGGGTGAACAAGGACCACAGAGGGCGTGGGGGACGACAGAAGAGTAACAGAATGAGACACATGGGTGTAAACCAGTCGGAGTGAACAGAGAGGGCTATAGTTGTAATATAGTGCCACATGCAATTCAATGCAAGCTCTCAGGTGGAAGCGGAAAGACGCTCTGAGACAGCCAATAGCATTAGGTGAGATATAAATACTCCACTTGACTGAACCAAGACATCATTGACAAAATCTCAGGCCGATGGCTGAGAAAGGCTTGTCAAAGAAAGCCAATAGTTAAAGAGTGTGGCCCAAATCCCACTCAATATATATTATAAGCAATATAACAACTTCGCTGTCAAAACCAGACCTAAAAATCACACGCAGTCCCTGCAGGTAAATATATATTTTGTGTAAAGTACACCTCTGAAAGTAATAGTACAGATCACTATGACTAATGAACATTCACAACTAAAAACCTCTGTCACTGAACATGAAAAGAGACTCTGAGCCATGCACTAAAGGCTGGTAGAGTGTTGCTGTACAGTGGATAAAATCAAATGTGTGAATATGTATCTGCTGATGCATATTCTCAAAAGAATGCCTGAGTGTAGACCCCAAGTAGTCCAAAGACTGTACACGCTCTTCAAAATAGCCCAGAGATAAAGAGATTCCTTGGCATGGCAATTACTGTGCTTTGTTTATACCTAATATTTTGACCCTGAAGGAACTACTTTGAGTGCTCACCAAAGCACAGGCAGTGTGTTAATGTTAACCAAACACCTAACGGCATTCCAAAATATCAAAACTGCTTTTCTACACAATGAAACACATTGACCCCCAAAGAAGACTGATCGAGTAGTCGACACCTGCCAGTGGGTCTGGGCGCAGTACTGCTGCATTAACAATTGAAGAAAACATGTGTGGCCATTGGATTATCAAGCAAAGCTCTCGCAAAGACAGAGGCTCACTACTCTAAATTGAAAGATGTGCACTGCCAATTGCCAATTAAGTGGGTTGTGCACACTTTCATCCCTACTTCTATGGTTACAGATTCAAAGTAATTACAGATGAAACCATTGAATCACCTGTTTCTAAAAGTGTCATCCCACCAACCTCACTGCATAGAAAATTGACTATTTGATTGCAAAAATTTGACAGTGGTGTACTCACCTGGAGTCAACAACCCAGATGATCACCTTTTCAGACACCCTACCATGCAGGTTAAGGGGATGATCCAACATGACAGCTGTGTGGAAGAATACATCAACTTTGTGGATCAGTCTGCTCGTCATTCAGCAACATCAATAGAAAAATGTGTACAAGCCACACTTAATGACAAATAGCATGGCACTCCCAGGAACCAAATATAGAAAAAGTTCCTAGCTGGGATTATTGCCTCACACAGACCGCCAGCGACGACCCGGAAGTGGTTGGGAAGCCGGCCAATCACAGCGCGGCCCCAACCGGAAGTCCCGCCCCATCGCGGCGAGAGGGAGAGAGAGCTGCCCGAGGAGCCACGAAGGCTCCGCATTGAGTCCCGGTCCCGAGATGGGGGACTGGGTGAAGAGCGGGCGGGCGCATGGGGAAGGCGGGGCTCTCATGTGGTGAGAGACCCCCGCAAAGCGCTACCGCCGCCCGAGATGCAGATCCGCCGCCGAGCACCGCCAGAACAGGTGAGTGTGTTGAGTGAGAGGAGGGGAGGGGTGAGTGAGAGGAGGGGAGGGGTGAGTGAGAGGAGGGGAGGGGAGGGGTGAGTGGGGGTAGGGTGTACGCGTGTGTGTGTGTCTCTGTTTGAGTGTGTTTGTGCATGCGTCTGTCTGTCTGTGTGCGCGTGTGTATGTTTAAGGGGGGGTGCGTGTGTGTATATGCAGTGTGTGTATGGCTTTCTTTGTGCGCATGCGTGAATGACGACGTGCGCTCGTGTGTGTGTCTCTGGTGAGGTAAGGGGGGGAGCGTGTGTGTATGCAGGGGTGGGTTCTCTGTATGTATGGGTGCGTGCATGGGCGCTTGTGTGTCTGTGTATGCGCATGCGTGATGGGTGCGTGCATGGGCGCTTGTGTGTCTGTGTATGCGCATGCGTGGTGCTGTGCGCGCACTCGAGAAGGAATCTGAGACGGCGACGCTCGTGCTTGAGCTCAGTCTCACATTCCTTCTAAAACGCTGACAAAAGGTCTGAAGCAGACACTCTCAATGCTCACGCATTGAGAGTAAGGTCTGCTCGACCTAAAAAAGTGACAATATTGGCATTGCTAACTAGGAAAGGGAAGCCAAGTGCATAGTTCGCATTGTACTATGCTCTGCATAATGGTGTGTTACTCTACACAGGACAGGGTCATCACTAGCATAATCCGGTGTGGCACAGGGTTAAAAGGCCAGCCATTGTGCTAAAGGACGCTCGCCCAAGGTATATGGTCATTAAGTTCTGTTAAATGAGTGGACAATCTGTAAATCCATTTTGGTTCCTTCTCATGCAAGCGCTTTTGTAGATTAGGTCCTCTGGTGATCTGTTCAATTATTGTCCACATCATATCATTCGGGGTGTGATGTTTTTCAAGAAAATGGTCAGTCTTGTCGCACTTTTTTTGCAGCGAATGGTGCTGTGGTGTTCGCAAATGCGTTGCTTTACCCTTCTAGTTTATCCCTACGTATAGCTTTTTACAGGTGCACTCAATCAGGTAGACCACATTGCAACTATTGCAATTTGTATGGGACTGTTGTCACCAAACCTTGCCTGCCTCAAGGTCAAGTGTTTTTGTGTTCCTTGTTAAATGGCAGACGCTGCAATTGCCACAGCGGTAGTGTCCTGTGATTTCTGGAAGGGCCCCATGCTTTTGTGATTGATTGACGACCATTCTGCCTTTGTTTTTGGCCTGGTGTTAACCAGTGTGTCCTTCAGGCTGTGAGACTTTTTAAAAGATGAGGGTTTTTCCCAATGGAGGTCACCTGCTAACCAATTTAATCACCTGGATCATTACTTGCGACCAGAACTTAAAATTCACCAATTGCTTTGACAAAATAAAGATGGTGTTTATTATCATCACCACCAAAGAGAATAACCACCTGGAAACCAAAACACACTATAAGCCAACTGCAAAAAACAATCTGCTTAGATTGAAAGCTTCCATCCGCGCCCCCTCAGGGAAAACCTCCCATATGGGCAATTTGAGACTACGGCGTAAATGTAGTAAGGTCACGGAATACAGGAAACAAGCTTCTGACCTAACAGAGAAATTGGTGGCAAGAGGCTATCCAACAAAAATTGTCAATAAGTGCCAAAAGAGAGCCAGAAATCAGCCAAGGGAAGTCCTTCTTGAAAATAAAACGCCCACTGAAAGTACCATACCACTAACATGTGTAACTACTTTTAATGCCATTTCTAACCAAGTAACCAGAAATGTGAATAAGCATTGGACAATCCTGAATACTGGTAACTTAGTTAGACTGAGTCATTGTGGCCATTCATACACGCAATGAGCATGCTAGTGTTTTTAAAACAGGAAACAGAGCAAGCTGACAACAATAAAAAATGGCCTGGATGCAATACTCATTCTTTATGGAGGTGTACAGAATTCCTGTAATGTGGCAATTGTGTTCATTTGGCAACTCTTCTTCCCTGGGATGAAGAGTATTTGTTTAACTGTAATAAACATTTATGAAACAGTGTGGCAGCTGCCACAGAGTAGCATGGGTGTGAGTGTCCGAGTTCCACACTGCCACCAAGGAGTAGGATCAGAGGAGGCAGGCCACGAGGGAGCAGGCAGCTGACCAAGCATTGCAGGTAGGACGCACAAGCTCAACACCTGCAGGCACTAGCTGTTCTAACCTCCCTGCTACAGGAAGCAGCCAAAACCCTATCCCAGTGGCAAACAGCAGTTCCCTCTCTGCAGCAGGCAGCTATGGCCCTTCTCTCAGGCATAGCAGTCCCTCCTTCTCCCTCTGTCGTGGCCTATGGGCTGCCTTCCCTGGGCAGTGGAGCCTCTACCCCCGGCACATGTTGGCTGGAACTGGAGTAAGTGAATGTCCGGCAGGAGGTGGAGCAGCTCAAGGAGGTAAGTGCAGTACTAGCATGCATGTTTTGACTTTTTACTGTCACAGCATGCCCGTTTCTTGCTCTGTAGGGTCCCCACGTGTTCGCTCTAGTTTGAGCTCTTTAGAGGTATAGCTTTGTCCAGAGACAAGGGAGCATCCAGTATAAGTCAAGATAATACCCTCAGAACCTATACTAAAGCAAATGGAGGATTGCATGTCCAAGGGATAACAGCCTTCACCTATGGGCTGCTTCCTCTGTTCCATATCCCAGGTTGCCCATTTCAAAGCGGAATACTCTGTTAAAACAGTTTCCACTGATGTAAGGCTGAGAAGGAATGATTATGATAAAAATAAAGTGCAGCAAAAATGCCGCTAAATTTGCTAATCCATGCCGCTATATCCTGGGGGGGGTCTGCTTAGTGAAGGGATAATCTTAGCCTCTGTGTTCAATAAAAGACAGACTTTCCGCCCACCAAGCTGTGAAAAATCTAAATTGTATGGCAGGACACAGAAAATGTTCTAGGATTGTAACAATATGTGATATTTGGCCTCCCTTGGTGCCTCGGATATAAACATTAAACAGCTCCAAGGTACCCCCTCCTCTAGGTCCTTCGATAGTAAGTCTCAAAATGTCTAGACTTTGAGTTGGCTGGACTGCGATTGTGCAGCCAAGAGCTATGCTCACCCAAATGAGCAGGCCGCCTGACGATCGCCCTCTACCTTTAGTAGTTGCCCGGGTACAACAAAAAGCTTAACTGGATTTCTATATTGGAATCAGGCTCCAATTCTCCTGAAATGGACATATATCATGATCCTCGATAAAGTTGTTCTAATGTGGGAGTAGTAACTTGTTTGTTAGCCCGGCCACGTTGCATGATAGAATTTTTAACTGCTGTGGGCGTAGGACCGGGTCAATGTCGGGTGCAGATCAAGGTTAGATTACAAGATAGATATAAAGAATCAGATGTTATTAGGTCTTGCAACACACAAGGAACAATCGCATGTGAGCCCTGAAGGTTATGCTCCGACGCTTCCCCGATTTAGATAGAAAGGACAAAGAGTTCATGTGGGCTATAAGTCGGCTCTCGGTAGCAAGAGAGGAGGTGGTGCACAGGACCACGCCCAAGTCTAAATAAAATTTTAACTTACTACAGCAAAACATTATAATGCTGAGAAGAGTGAGCTGGGTAGGGAATTCAAGGAAAACATGTCAAGGAGACGGTGTGGTAGTGAATTTTCGCAGTAGGGAATGGTTTGGAAATCTGTTAGATTTGTTCAGTAATCATAGTAGAACCCACCGTATATTTAGATGATCATATTACCGCCACTCCTCTTGGATATTTTTATAGGCCAAAAAATGAGCACTGCAACAATGAAATGAACAATTTAGGAATGTCTGAAGTTATGGGAATTACTCCCACACCAAATAGATATATCCCACTAAGTCTCTATAGTTGTATAGATTGACATGTAATGGAAGACAGTGAGTTGCAACCAGAAAGCTAACTTTAAGTATAATAAGATACAGCTCGAAAAAGATAGTAGGATGTCCGCCCAAGATGATTGCGCTAGAAAGCTACCCTTGGACCAGCGGCCACTAGTTTGTGAAAGGGAAGTTATGAGCACCAAACAAGTGGATGGTGCATGCCAAATACTGCAAGAGAATCTAAGTACAATGTCATGGAATGTGGCAGGGGTAAAAGCCCAAATAAATTATGAGGAATGGCTTAAAAAAAAAAAATTGAGAATTGTGCTTTAATCTAGTCCCAAGAAATGTGGCACACAACCTTTTTTTTTTTATAAACGGCTACCAAACTGTATGCACACATGCCCCACCATCTAGAATGGGACATGCAAAAGGTGGCCTAGCAGTCGCAATTTCAGTATCTTCTCCCCTTGTTTAAAAAAATAAATAAACCATACACTATCACAATTTTATCAATTATTTTATTGAGGGGGCAGTCCATTATTGTAATAAATGTATTTAACAATATCTTTGATAATACAAGATCTAAGGTAAGTAACTCTAGAAGAGGATCTTGATGGTTTCCTGTAAGGGATGGGGGTGTGACGATATGCTCATATGGGCTGGCGACTAACATTGAAAAATGTGAAGTCAAAGAAGGGAAACAATGTGGTCATTTAAATGATTACAGACACCAAATCTCACATTTCCCCCATGATATTTATGGAGAAGCTATTAATTATTCCATCAATAAATACAATTTAGTAATTTTGGAATTATATGATGAGGATGAGCAGTCGCCCACCCATACATTCATAGCTGATGCAAACACTGTGACCCAAGGTAACAACAGAGTCTCACTAAAATGGTCAGGAGTAAATCCCTCTTTGTTTATAGAAAATCTTACAGGGGAAAAACAGCATGATATTGATACCCGTTTAGCTAGTTCATCAACTAATTCAGATATTATTGGTGCTTTCTCCAATATCACTAAAATAGCAGAGGATTTAAAAACAAAACAAAAGAATAAAATGTATAATCAAGAACAGAGATGGTTTAACCCCTTCCACACTCATGACGAGCTGGGCTCGTCATGGTGTAGCCTCCTCGTACACTGATGACGAGCCCAGCTCGTCATAAAACAATGAAAAATAGCAATTCCCAGCACAGGAGGGGAATTGCCTTAGCAGCCATGGAGTTAATGCGGAGTGTTCAAGGTTGAATAGGGAATTGAAAATTTTAAAAATTAAAACCTACGAACATCTCTGAAATAAGAAACATAAGGAGAAAGTATAATTTAGCTCTGAATGTCAGGAAAACCGAGATCTGCGAAGATGCCTGGGACTAGTTAATACAAGCGGCAACATCTCGGGATACTACCTTATTTTGGAAAACAATCAATTATCCTTATTTTAGAGATGTTGCAACGGTAAAGATAGAGGTCTTAGTGCCAATAGAGGCTTGGATAACTCATTTTGAAGGTATTTTTAATCCAGGCGGGGAAAATAACCAGCAAAAGGAGAAAATACTTTTAGAACAGTTGAACCCGTAGGGATACCACAGATAACTTTAAAAGAAATTAAAGGGGCACTTAATAAAAGTGCTAGTGGTAAAGTCGCTGGCCCCGATGGTGTCCCAATTGACGTTAAGCATGACATTGAATTCTGGTCACCTATCCTACTGAATTTTTTTTACGCAACTCTTTTGGGAAAATTGCCCACATCTTGGGTTGAAAGCATTATTGTTAAAAAACGGGGACAGAGGAAATGCCAGGTGTTATCGGGCCATATCCCTCCTTGACTACCTCGAAATTGATGGGGAGAGTCTTGCTGGGAAGACTAGAAACCTGGGCCTCAGAATAACATCCTCTCAGAGGCCCAGTAGGGGTTTAGGAGAGGTATTGGGACAATAGAACAATGTGTAAATTTGAGTCTTCGGGTGGGAAAGTATACCTTAGCAATAGGGGGGTCCCTAAATCTTTGTTTTGTGGACCTCACCAGTGCTTTTGACCTGGTAAATCATGATAAATTGTGGCAAACACTGGTTGAGTTAGGTGCCCCCAAAGACACTTGTTTATTTATCCCAGATTTACACTTTGTTATCCAGAGTTTGATTTGGTTTAAAGGGAGACTGCACACCTGACTTCAGGGTAACTTATGGGATAAGACAGGGGTGTGTTTTAGCACCCGTTTTATTCTCACTATACATAAATAACGTTGATTGTGGTCTACAGAATGATAAGGCCGACGCACCGGAAGTAGGACCTCGCCCCACTCCAGTGCTCCTCTATGCAGACGATGCCGTCCTTATTTAAAGGACGCCAAATGGTTTGCAATGCCTGATAGAAAAAAATGTTCATGTGAGATGGGGGGAATGCACACCATTGCTTAAACACTCTTATTTACAACTTGATTTGTATCCATCCTTAAACATGATTGCGTGCAGATTGGTTGAAAAAGCATGCCCTGCTGCCTCCAGTTACGAAAACATTGAGAAGTGAGGGACTGTAGAGCCCCAAAACCAAATGCACAGCCTAGTGCCGCTGTTTAAGCGTGCACCTATTCATCGAGCAACTATTAACCTTTTGTCTTCATTTTCAACCAATCTGCACGCAATCATGTTTAAGGATGGATAAAAATGAAGTTGTAAATAAGAGTGTTTAAGCAATGGTGTGCATTCCCCCCATCTCACATGAACGTCTTAACTAAAGCCCTACCCAGGGATTGCACCCGCCAGAAGAATCGATAAACTCATGTAAAGCAAGAAGAGCGCTTTAAGATTCCAGCATATTCGGAGTAATCACCTAAGTTCATCGCAAAGGGTTTGAAAATATAATATGGACTTTCAGTAACTTAACTCGAGGACACTTAAGAGATTGATGCATTTATTCACTCAAACGTTGATGGTTTTTATCTTGCTGCAAACATGTATTCTGGGAATTGTAGTTCTGTGTTCAAGGCAGGAAGTAACAGGAAGTCTTAGATTCCGGGCCAATGGGAGGGGAGAATGTAGGGGTGAAAGGAGCTTAAAGGAAGGGCGTGACAAGTCTCCATTAACTTGGAGCAATCACTACGAGAGTGGGAGACGATGTTTTTATACAAAGTCAAGCAGGTATGTTGTAATGTCGACAGCTAGAGCGTTAGTATTCCCAGGATAAGCGCTAGAGGGATTGTATACTGAAAAGGTGAAAATGTTTGAATAAAAACGAATGTAGAAATGTACATGCATAAGAACTGACGGACCGGATAATGACAAAGAGGGGATTACTTAAGAAGAACATTTTTACCGTTACGAGCAATGAAGGATAAAAAGTGCAATATTTGGAGGGATGGGAGTAACATCAGAATATACTAATGTAATTAAAAGTGGGTTGGGCAATTTAGTTTACACCCCGAACATGTAGGGACGGAATGGGATACAGACACAAATTAGAGGGAGATTCCGTGAGATGACGTAGCTTTGTGGTAATGTTTTAGTCAGCCAAAGGATTTTTAACGGTGAAATAATGTTACAATGTTGGTTATACAGAGGATAAATTGTCATTAATTGATATTATGATTTATTTGTAGTGACCCCCGACGAAGGGCACATGGCAGCCCGAAATGCATTGGGTATTTTTATGAAATATTAAAGACTGCTTGCGATGGACTTTTTGCGTTAATCGTATTCATTCCTAAAAGGCCTGGATGGGCACAGTTTGAATATCAGAAACCTGTAAACTGGCAATAAAACCCTGAACGTTGGATATCTGGATGAAATGGAGACAATAAAAGTCGGAATCATAAGAGTTTAAGAATATGGAGAAAGTTTGGAAAAATGAAGACAAAAGGTTAATAGTTGCTCGATGAATAGGTGCACGCTAAAACAGCGGCACTAGGCTGTGCATTTGGTTTTGGGGCTATACAGTCCCTCACTTCTCAATGATAGAAAAAAATGCTCATTTTAGGACTGAAAAGAATTTAAAATGGACATAACCAAAACCTTTGCTATGACTTGTGGCAAAAATAGAAGGATTAAAAAGTATTAGGTGGATGGCATTGCGATTGAGAGAGTTGCAAGTTTTGCTTATCTGGGTTTACTGTTTAATAAAGATGGTACATCGGGTTAACATATTAATTCATCAAATTTAAAATGTATATGAAGCATAGAGGGCATTTTTAGATTCGCAGAAAAAATGGGAAATAAAACCATAAGGGAAATGCTCACCCTATATAGAAGTAAAGAAATTGCTACTGCATGCTATAGTGCAGCTTTATGGGAGAGAACCAATACTGTAACTCTGCAAACACAAGGGAATAAGTTCTTAAAACAATTGCTAGCAGTCCCAAGTTCTACATCCAATTGCTTAGTTCATAGAGAATTCTGTCCCCTACATTAGCAATTTTATAAAAACAGCTGGTTTAACATTATGGCATGGGATTTGGACGAGAGAAGAAGCTAGGTTCACTAAGAGCATAATACTGGATTGCTTGGCTCTAGATAATAGTTGGAAAATATTGTGGCTTGAATATATACAAACTTGATTAAAAAGCTGCAAACTAACTCCAGAGCCTAAGGAACCTATGTCTATTCAAGAATATAGTAAGAAAGAACTGAAAACAAGGCTTATTACTGCTATGTACTTAGTAAGAGAGGGTGAATCAAGTACAAAACAAAGTATTATTTCTTACTAGGAGCGCCCATTTTTTAATGGGCATACGACCCTACCTTATTACAGTAAAAAATGTTCAGCATAGGTTCTTTCTGACTAGATTAAGACTTGGTACCTTACATTATTTAGTTGCGTTCCCCAAGATTAGGAGAAGGTACCATGTTTTACCAAATTGTCCATGTGATGGAAAATTCTCAAACCACACTGGATTTTTTTAATTATTTTGGGTTTTTTTTTCAGGGACATTCGTAAATGCGCTTTTAAACCTCTTTTACTAGTAAATAAATACTAATATTACAAACAAGCTTTTAACTTTATATGTAGCCTGGAGGATGAAAAAAATTATGAATGCTGCCTGCAATTTCATTCAAATGTCTATTAAGAAAATAAATACTTATTCTTATTTGAGGCTTTAATCTATGAAAATTATAAAAAAGCGAAGATGGATAACATAATGCACAATATTTATAACATCTGATACTTATAATTGAATGCACTTTATTATGTGACAAAATCTCTTTTAAGATTAATGATGTTAAAATATTTTAATGAACTTATACTAAATTGTTTCCTTGGATCTTGGTCTAAATATGGACTGTATTTGTAAATTAATAGGTACTGTGTAAATAATATATTTTTATAATGCTTTCATGGTCATGCACAATATACTTAATAAAGCTTTTTGAAATTTGAGTAGGTTAACAAGTCAGTTAATCCTATTTGGGAGGAAGGGTAGAATGTCAATGTTTTCCAAGTTAAGAGGCAAAAGGTCCAAGGCCCAAGTTAACCTGCTAAAGAATAGAATCCATAAGCATGGCGAAAGATGAAAACAGTACCTTTGTCTTGGTGCTTAACAACTGTTGTATGGCAGATTGAAGAGGGGAGGCCCAGCCCTGTCGCATCCTGGCAAGGACGGGCCTGCCCTCGGCCAATCAAAGACATTTATAGAGCGCACTACCTACCCGTAGGGTCTCAAGGCGCTTGGGGGGGGGGGGGTGCCGTTACTGCTCGAACAGCCAGGTCTTGAGCTTCTTCCTGAAGGAGAGGTGGTCTTGGGTCAGGCGCAGGTCATCCGGGAGGGAGTTCCAAGTCTTGGCGGCCAGGTAGGAGAAGGACCTTCCTCCTGTTGTCACTCTACGGATGCGTGGGACGGCGGCGAGGGCGTGGCTGATCGGAGGTGGCGTTTGGGAGCATAGAAGTTGATTCGGTTGTTGAGGTAGCTCGGGCCTTGATCATGAAGGGCTTTGTGTGCGTGGGTGAGGAGCCGGAAGGTGATTCTTTTGTGGACGGGGAGCCAGTGCAGGTCTTTCAGGTGTCCGGAGATGTGGCTGTTCCGTGGGATGTCGAGGATGAGTCTGGCTGAGGCGTTCTGGATCCGCTGGAGTCTCTCCTGGAGCTTGGAGGTGGTTCCGGCGTAGAGGGCGTTGCCGTAGTCCAGTCGGCTGGTGACGAGGGCCTGGGTGACGGTCTTCCTGGTCTCCGTGGGGATCCACCAGAAGATCTTCCGAAGCATGCGCAGGATGTTGAAGCACGATGAGGAGACGGCGTTGACTTGCCTGGTCATGGAGAGGGAGGAGTCCAGGATGAAGCCCAGGTTGCGTGCGTGGTTCGTCGGTTTGGGTGCGGTGCCCAGGGCGGGGGGCCACCAGGAGTCGTCCCAGGTGGAGGGCGAGAAGCCCAGGATGAGGACCTCCGTCTTGTCTGAGTTCAGTTTCAGGCGGCTCGTCGTCATCCACTCGGCTACCTCTTTCATCCCTTCGTGCAGGTTGGCTCTGGCGGCGGCGGGTCGTTGGTCAGGGAGAGGATCAGCTGGGTGTCGTCGGCGTAGGAGATTATGTTGAGGTTGTGTTGGCGTGCGATGGCCGCGAGGGGGCTCATGTAGACGTTTAAGAGTGTAGGGCTCAGCAAGGATCCTTGAGGGCCCAGGCGTATCCCACGCCACGGGGGAGAGGCAGTGCTTTATGGCGCGATGGGGGTCGCCTCCCTCTCACCAGTGGCAGGGGTGATGCGGCGAGAAAGCGTGGCGTTGCACCCTGGGACTTAGAGTTGGTGAGAAGATTCCTTCACAGGGAAAGTGAGCAGGCTGATGGCAGCAAAATGTGGCGTTTAAAGCACACTGGACTTAGGCTCCCGCTAGGGTGATAAAAAGCAGGAGTGAAGTTTGGCCGAGTCCCGCAGGCAAAGCATGTCCTTCGCCGCGGGGGGCGGGGCAGCGCTTTATAACGCTATGGGACCACCTCCCCTCACCTGTGGCAGCGGTGACCAGGCGGGAAAGCGTTGCACCCTGAGACTTGAGTCACATTCCTTCCTAAGATCTGATATGGTTATAATTGGTCACGAAGAGCATGGCAGTATTGTTAAAACCAAGCAAAGAAACGAGCAATGGTTCTGGTGGCCGGAATTGATGAGCTTATTGATAGGGTTGTGTGAAATTGCTTGTGGTGTGCCAATTCTGACAAATTTTTAGTCACTCTCAGACCAAAAACGTGTGAAACTATTATTCCTACTAAACCATGGCATACCATTGCCATTGATATTATGGGTCTGGTTGGTATTGAAACTAAATATATCATTGCTCTCTTTGATGTTTTCTCAAGGCGGCCAGTAATTAAGGTAGTCAATAAGGTTACTTCCAATGAGATTCTGAAATTTCTTGACAGACCTTTCATTGAAGGTTTACCTGTTCAGGTCAATTCAGACAATTATGTTCAATTTCAATTTATGTCCAATGTTACTGACTGCTATTTCAACAAGACTGGTATTAAACACAGGACAACTTCCTTGTGTAACTCATTAGGTAATGGTACGACTGAAAGGTTTAACAGGGTTTTTAAAAAAAACTATTCAAAATGGTTCTGATTGGGAGGTTTGAATTTTCAAAACTATGTGGCTCTATAGAACTACTCCTTATGATGCTTTGGAGGTTTCTCGATTTGAGGTCATGAGGGGTTGTGGTAATAGAACTAAGTGTAACCCGGAGTGGATGTTGAAGGCCGCTACCAGCAGGTACCTGTCGATGTAATTGTGTCTAGAATGGTAGAGAAACACGATAAGTATAAAGAGATGTACGACTGAAAACGAAACTCAAAAAGGATGTTTGCATCAGTGTGGGTTGCTGGGTTAAAGTTAAAAACTCTTGGACGGCAAGGAAGGTTGAAAGCCGATTTTCTCAACCCATGAGGTTTATTAAAAAGTTTTAAGGAATGCTATACAACTTTGATTCAGGGATGTGGAATTCCTATAGCCCGACGCCCAGGACATATTGTTTTGGGTCAAGGGCAACAAGTTTTCATGTGTAGTTTGTCCTTGGGACAAGTAGGCCCAACGCCCTGCAGCCCAAACTCTTTGGCTGCCAGTTTGCAGCACCACATTATGGACCAGGGAAGGGCATTGTCAGCAATTGAGGTAATATTTTTGTTCATATGTTAATGCTGTTCAAACTTTTATTTATGGTTCATTATTTGAAAGCATTTACTATTAGGATGCGCTTTCTAAGTAAATGTACGTTCTGACTGCACTATTGGCAGTGGGCTCAGTATAAAAATGTATACACACATTTTCAAAGTTTAGCAATATGAGGCTATGAATAATGCTCCCCAGAATGCTCTCTAATTTGATGCAAATATTATCTGCAGCTTGAAAGCAAGATTGATGATTCTTTGCTTTCAAAATAAAATGTTGATAAAAAAGGAAAGCGTGAAAGAAAACATTTAGCTAAACTACTGTAAAATTGCAGGTACCATTTCTTTGCAGTATCATTTAGTAACCTGTGTTGATGCATGCTAGTATTTCCCAAAAATAGTCATAATAGACTATCAGTGTAACCAGTTTCAATAAGATAGGAAACAAAAATAAACAAGCATTGGCAAAGTCAATAGGTCTGAATTTGGTTGTCAGCCTTTTAGTTTGGTCAATGTGCGACTTGTTTTGGCATGGTTTTTATAAAACCTTACTGATGAGGGAGCTGCAGGGCCCTAATCATTATAACAAACATTTGCAAAAGCAAAAATTGTTTTTGGTCTCCAAAAACACACACTGCCACAGTAGTTACTGGAACTGTACAAAACTACTTTGTGTGCCAATATGCTCCTTGTGAACAAGCAGAATGCTGTCTAGTCACAATGAAGCCAACCAACATGAGACAGAATTTTAAACGCAAAAAGTCATGGTCATCGCCAGACCAAATAAGGGGCCCAATTATTAAAGAAAGTCTCAAAAGTGCACCCATGGTATATGTCCTTGCATTTAAGTGCAGCTATATGGCTTTCATGAATTCCCAAGAATTTACAGAAGTTGGACAAGAAACCGCACTCCTAAAAAATATTTGCTCATGCAAAAATCTGAGTTTGCAAATTCAATTTCCCTCCAACCACTGTTTTCCCCAACTCTGGAAGAAGTTTTTTTTTTGCCATTGTCAGGAGTAAATTTCCAACATCTCAGTTTGGGAAAAGATTAGAGAAGAGTTGTTGAAAACCCTTAAAAACATGCAAGTTAATAGGTTTGCAGACTAAAAGGGCATTCTAACCCTGAAACCATTGCTTAGTTCAGCCCCAGTATGTAGATCTGCGGAAACATAAGTATTCAAACGCTACTATGGTATGAGGCCCGGCATAATCAAAGAGGCTATATCAGAACGCTTATATAAATGAGACTGCTGCCATATTTTGTCACTGCACTAATGGCACCAAAGGGACAAGTGGATTTTGTTACAGGACAAGTAGATTTATGAAGCAACCTGCCCCATGGACAAGTAGATATTTTATTAAATTCCACACCCCTGTTTGATTGCAAGGTATGAAACCTTAAGTGTGATGCTATTTTTTGCAATCATTCCAATTCTTCTAAAAAAAGTATTCTTCTAGTAGGGAGGGTGTTAGAGGAATTATTGGTTCTCCGAGTACTTATTCAGATTTAGATGTTTATCCTGATGGTACGGTTTATGATTATGGGGGGGGGGGGGGGGGGGGGCGCAACATTAGTACTGTTTCGTAAAGGTTTGGAGTCAGTGGTGAAGTAAGAGTACCTGATGCATCAGAGTTGCTCTGCGCCTCATTTATTGAGGATTCTGGTGTTGAGGGTGATGTGGTTGTACCTAAACCGGTTCGCAATAATTGTGTTCCTTTACCGCGCTCTGTGCCCTCTGACAAACAGATGTGTTAAACCTAAACAGCCGACGTATTTTGTTTGTGATGATGGGCATCAATTGTATTGGGGGGGGGGGGGGGGGGGGGGAGATGTGTTGCGTCTTGTATTGTAAGTATTTCTTTTATTGTATGGATGTACTCTCCATTCTATGTCTCGCTCTTGCTGTCCTTGTCAGCTCTGTATTTTAGAGTGCTGGCTGAGGGACATTGGAGCTGGGCAGAAGCGGAGGCAGCTTTAAGTACCGGCGTTTCCTGTTGAAATCTTGTGTCTGGCTCCACTTTACACCTCAGTTTTCCTATTCAATACAACTAACAGACTTGCACATCCACCGCTCAATTTATCTAGCAATTTTTTATACTACTCCACCACTAAGCCTTTTGTGTTCTGGGGCAACATGCTACTCGCCGAGAAGCACTTCGACACCTCGTCTGGGGTAGTAAGCGCAATATAAATACAATTACAGTATAATTAGGGCTCCGGGTTTTATGATTTTTTTACATTTCCGTCGGAATTTAAATATATTTGTTTTTGCCCCATTTTATCTTTATTTATTTTGTGTATAAAAGTTTTAAAACTTAACATTTCCATTTAACTGATGGACACGTACTCCTCCTTTGATCTGTCGCGATTTAGCTATTTAAGCTACTAAATATTACGTAACACTACACCCACTTAATATTAACATTATGCACAAATTAATGTTGACATATGCCATTATTTAGGGAAATGTTCCAATGCGGTCCACCTGCTCAGCTGTTGTGCTACAATTCATTAAAGATAGTGCAGTCACTTAAAAGAAGCACAATTTTCTGTATTTATCCACTTTTAAAAATAAACGCAAACAGAACACACGTGGATTTCGGTCTGTACTTATCTGTAAAAAAGGAAAACAGGGAGCCTTTAGTATAATACAATTTAGTTGAAGGCCTACACATTTGAATTTTGCCTCGATCAGCAAAAACCCTAGGTTAAACGTGGGATGACAGTGTACACGCTCTTTTGCACATTTGATACTGGTATGTTTATTAAGGTTTTTAGAATCGGGTTCCAGTTTGGAATGGTTTTTCAAATTTCTTTGTCTGGCGAAAAAGGTATGTTAGCGTCCTGTCTTGAAACAAGATTGTCTCACGTGAAAAATACATATTCTGTAGTGTGCCGGGAATGTGCGATTCATTAAATATTCTGAGGGTTCCGTATGTGTCAGTTGCTAGAGTAACTGAAGACTTGAACTACCCGTTTGTTATTATTCATAATGTGACTTCGATGTCTGCGTCATCCGCCGCTAAATAGAACTTATAGGCGTACAATTGCGAAGGCACTTCATTACTAAAGTGCAGCCTAAACGTTGCACAAAAAATCCTTCCGGAGATTTTCAAACGTGTTACGCTTATACGAAAACTGCAATGCTCTTCTGGCATATTGAACTCCATTGATTTAATTGGGTTCTACTAAAAGTAGAAGACTTCGCCAGTCTAAGAATACAGAATACAGAAAACAGTTGGGAGCTGCGTTACGGGGGGACAAGTAACGGCTAAAGCACACCCTTAGTTTGTCGTGACCATTCACATTTAATCCTTTTCCTACCCACCTGGTTCTCGATCTCGACTACCGCAGAAAATCCCTCAGAACCGCTCGCTTGTTGTGTAGTCCACTGGCCACCACCAAACTATGTTTATTGGTTTCTTTCTCGAACTCCTTCGCTCCTCTACATAAAGTCAATTTTGAAAATCGTCCTCTGGTATGAGCCAATCAGCACCCTTCATTAAGAACGCGCCATGGTGCAAAAAGATGGGAAAGCTGACCAATCAACGTTGGTCTTGCTAACAAAGCAGACAACAGGATGGTTGAAAGGGAAAAGGGACTAAGGCCCGCAGCATACCATGACCAGGCTACCGTAATGCTAAAAACGTAATACGGTGGCCATTACAGAAAGGGGGAAAATGCGTCGATTCTCATTACAACTGGTAAGAATCGGAGGCGTTATGCGGACCACTAAGCGTTGGAGTACTGAACCGGAACTAAAACCACCAGGCTTCACCTTAACATTTCTTTATGTATATACCTAAAATTTATTTTAAGTAAGTATGTTTAACAGTGTCCGCCTTTTATGACGTTCTACTATGTCGAGCGGAAGTGGGAAGTAAGTAGTCGGAAGCCACTACTAAAATGGCGGCCGATTCAGTTTTCTGACTAATTGCAAGATATTATAAAGTGTTCTCAGTGGTAACATCATGTGAGGGTAAAATAACTTGCATGGGTGTTTTGTTTCACTGTGGTTCTAAATCGCGTTTGTGAATGATTATTTTCAGGAACAAGAAGATGGGTATCTCAACGACCGCCAGCTTCCCGATGTGACAGTTCTGCGCTCAAACAGGAAGACATTGCCAAGTATGGAGTTTTATTAATATTAATGGAATTGTTTTAACCGTAAAGTGCGTGACGAATGTAGCACAAGGTGCTTCACTAAATGACACAATGTGCCTTACTCCTTGGTTTTTGTTTTACAGGTCATCAATATTATGAGATTTAGTACAATTGCTTTAGTGTACGCAAACCAAGATTTAACAAGTCAGGATGAATAAGGTTGTGAAATGAAATCACAGGGTAGTAAACGTCGTATGCTGGTGACATGGAGCAAGGTGGCAACTAGTAATACCGGTCGCATATAAATAACTGGCTGTAAATAAGATTGCCACCTTTGAAAAACAGACACAGTAAGCATTCTTCGTGACGTTGCACAACTAGGTAGTACTACCATTATTTGGTGTATTCCATACCATTTATGACGTTATTTTGCCGAGGTCTACATATATTGCTTTAAGACCTTAAGGAGTTTTTTTTAGCCAAGTGGGTGTTGTAACAATGAAGTTGGTTAATCAAGTCATTGACATTAACTGTTTGCCTAATACGACTTTTGTTCTCATAATAAACACTGTAGCTATATCATGTACAATGATTGTACATGATATAGCTACAGTGTGTTTTATGACACCAAGAATCTTATTAGGCTAACAGTTAATGATGAGCAGACCCATATCTGGGCTTTTCTGTCAACCGCACATCCATCCTGAAACTTTTTGCGGACATGTTTTTATGCGTATGGTACAGCTATAAGACCCAAGGCTGCGAAGTAATTTTGGATAAAAAGGAATAAAAATTGAACGTGTCGCAATAAACACAGGTGTGGTGCATATCCTGACAGTGTTGTAATGCTGGTCCTTTGGCATTCTGTTGACATTCATTCAGTTGGGTGAATATTTCGGAAAATCGTCACAGAAAGGATTACTTAGCTCTAGGTATATGACAGAAATGAAACTCGGATACTCCAAATAGGGTTACCACTTCTCTCCAGGTCATTACTGACATTGTTTACAATTTAGAACGTTTGCGTGAAACCTAATGTATTTTGGGGGTTGTCGTCTTCTTTGGCTTCCATTGCAATTATTAGACTAAAACACCCGAAAACAACAATTTGTAGATGAAAAGGCAAATTTAGAGACCGCATTCATAATAACCTAGGATGATCTCCTCCTGCTATCTCCAAATGACAGTTGGTGTAACATGGACCCGCAAGGTGCTTTGTCCTGGCAACGGGGATTAACTGCCGGCTCTGTGCACCTAATGTTTGTCATATATGTATATTTGCTATTTATAGTTTGTAGTGACTTATTAGGCTAGGGATACTGGCATTGTTGTAATAATGATAGGTGGTACAGTTTCAGGGACAACCAAGGGACAGGTAATCGACTGAAGGCTTGAAGCACACCCCACTCTAAGGCACAAATTAATAGAACCAGGGAAACGGATTCTTTCGAATTTCTTGACATTTTCAGTCTTAGTAAAAAATATGTTGCAGATTACTTGAAGTTGAACCATATATATTTCATATGCACTCGTTCATAGTTTCCTGTGGATGTTCCTACTTTAAATAAGCGTTGACTGTAAAATCTTTCTTAATCACACAAACCCTTTTAAAATACTGTAATGCAACCATAGGAATGCTTTATTTAAATTCAGATAAAAGATAACCCATTCCGTTCTCGGATGAAGAGGCTATGTTTAGGTACTTAGACCACTTCCCTCTTGGTAACTGTTTTTCAGATTTGTGAGTCTCCTTCCCCTCACAATGGAGGCAGCAGAGGAAGAGGGAGAGGTGACGGCTGGCATAGAGTCCCTGGCAGTGGAGGACCAGGATGCAATGGAGGAAGACCAGGAGAAGGAGCCCAAGGAACAGAAAGAAGTAGCGGAAGAGAAGGAGGACATGGCAGCAGTGGCCACGGAGGAAGGTGCAGGATCAGGAAAAGAAGAGGAGGGTGACAGGGAGGTAGAGGAAGGGGAGGAAGAAGAAGAGGAAGAGGATGAGGACTGGTGTGTGCCTTGCAGTGATGAAGAGCTGGAATCACCTGACACTTGGATGCCTACCCCTGAAGAAATCCGACACCTGTACGAGCTTCTGGCCAGTGAGGGTACACTGCCCTTACAGGTAGAGTTTCTTCCGCGCCGTCCGCTGACTCCTGACTATGATCCAGACGATGACAAGTCATATGAAGAGTCTGAGGAAGAGGAAGAAGAGGTGGAAAGGTGAGTACACATATGCACCTAATGGCACCCTCACAGCTTTGACATCAATTACAGGTTGACACTACCCGTGTACCCTTCTGCATTGATAAGAGCATGGTTAAAGGGGAATGGTGCACAGGGAGGTCTTGGCACAAAGGACAAAATTAGGAAAAGGGGTATGTGTTCTGCTAGTACTTAGGCGCAAATGGTAGAAGTGTCCGATATGTTGAGGGTGTTGGCGCCCAGCAGAGGCTGGTAGAACTGAGGAGTTCTGATGAAGTATGCTCATCACAGAGGAGAGGGTGGTAGAATTGAAGACCTTTTTTGGATCTGCCTATCACCTAGGAGAGAGTGTTATTACTCAAATATTTTGCTTGAGTGATTTTGACAGAGCAGAGAGTGGTAGAATGGGACTGTTTTGCCGGTGTGTCTATCACCAATAAGACAGTGGTAAAAGTGGGTGGTCACTTTAGCCGTTTCCTTTAACTTTATCAGAAAGTTGTAGAAATTATGGAATGTACGCCATTAGTGGCAATACTTAAAGTATATTCAATTGATGCCCTTCAAGCAAGTTACTAAAAAGAACCAGGTTCTCTTGGTCAGCAACTTCAGATCTGATTGAGCGATAGGTTTAGAAGATGGTCTGAAGTCTTTAAAGAATGAGTTGGGAGCCCAGTAGCTAATGGCATGAGGGCAGGGAAGCAGAGAATTGATCAAATGGAAACCTGCCTATGGAGAAGGTATGGCCTCTATGGTACCTTCTGACACGCCGCTGTCTCTAGTCTGTCTCCTTACTTAAGAGGTGTGTGGTAGCTAGTTCTGCCCCTTGGTTTACTGGATCTTGCCCTGGTGATTTTAGGAGGAAACAGGGAAATCTAGAATAACATAAAAGAGAGCAAGGGAAGTACAGCAAGTTTAAAGAACTGACCCACCTCAAGACCTTGCAGGCAACTCCTGGATGCTCTCTGAGGCTGGAGATTTATAATGCTGGGTGATCCCAAGATTCACAGATGGCAGGTGCTGTTCAATATAATTCTGTACAATTTTACTATCGGGAATAGGACAGTAGAGCAGAGCATAGGCAGGGTACCGCACCAGGATCTAAAATGTTAAGAGTAGCCAGCCTTCTTTGAACCATCCCAGGCTGCCCCAGAAGCCTACACCACCACAGCTGAGGATATCTGGGGATACTAACAGGATACAGGAGTTGGATACTGAAACATTCACAAAAGCACAGCAGGATGCCACAACCCTCTCTCTTTTGACAAGGTACAGCCGCAGGAATACTTGACAAAAGAGATGACATAATACACAGAAGGATGTAAAACTTCTCCCCTAAAAGGAATCCCGAGATTTGCAGCAAAACCAACTGAAACAAGCTAAAAGGTAACTAAAAAAACAGGATAGCGTATTAAAAACTCCCAACACCCACTGCATATATCTATACCTACAACAATTAAACAAAACGTCAGACTAAAAGAACCCATGCAAAGGCAGTCTCCAAACGTCACATTAAGCACAAAACAACAATCCTTACCGCACATAAGTATAACGTTTTTAGGTTTCGCCTGGGCTGGAGCACTAGCTCCGCCCAGGCGAAATCTTATGTCCCTACAGTGTGGGGCTTAGTCCCGCCTCTGTCTTCCATTGGCTAGCTCCATAAATGGAGGCTAGCTATTGGAAGAGATTGGCTGTCAGTCACTATTTCCCAGTCGGAACGCGATTCAAGAGCGTTTCTGGGTCTTTTTTTTAAGTCCCACCCTCTCCTCTTCCCATTGACTGGAATTTTACCTTCCAGCCAATGGGAAGGGGAGAGCACGAAAAACACGCCCCCGAATCCCTACAGGGCTGGCTGCCGCAGCGGCTCTCTCTCCCTCTCCCACTCTCCGTCCGTCCCTCCCTCCTTGTGCTGTGTGTCCTTAGTAGCATTGTAAATTACTTTCATGTGACTTGGGAAATGTTACATTTTCCATCAAAGGATGGCGCAACTGTTGCCTTGTGTTTCCAAACCTACCTTTGACCCCCACACGCATTGTCCTCTCTCCACCTCTACCATCTGAACATCTTTTACCAGCCCGCTGTGTGGCGGGTGACGTCACGTGGGCGGGGCCTCTGGAGAGCAAGCCAGTGCAGGTAGCGATGGGTCCCGGTGGGAGTGCCTTCGCGACTGATTGACAGAGCCACAGGTTTGTTTTGGGCCTACCGCACCCGTGCATCAGAGGGCGAGACCATACGTCCAAGGGCCGCGTCGGTGTGTCTTTAATTGGACAGTGGCGGAGAAGGCCGACTTGCGACTCAACCAATCAATATGCTTTATTCACTCTCATTTTAATGAGCGTGCATTCCTATTCGTCGTAGAACGGCACTAGGGGCGTGATCGTTGTGATACGTCCAATGACACAAACACTCGGTAACAGTGGGTGAAGCTACTGGAACCGAGATACCAGTCTGGTCAGATGGCGTCAGGAACCGAGTGTGATGGGCAGCCAGGGGAGCGAGAGCCCGGATGGGCCGGGGCCGCGGGTGGCCGTGCGGGAGCCACCTTCGAATGCAATATCTGCCTGGACACGGCCCGGGACGCGGTGATCAGTCTCTGCGGACACCTCTTCTGGTACTGTGGGAGGAAGAGACGGGATAAGAGTGGCTCCCAAGGGATAAACAGGGTTACCGGACCTGAGGCTGGCCATGGATTAGTCTGGAGAGGAGTGGCTGGCTGAGGTGTGATGGCCTGACAGCATTCTCAGGGTGGAGTGACAAGACAGCGGGGCATGAGGAGTAGTGTCATAAGGCGTGGTGTGAGGGATGGACTGGTCAAGTATGGGTTTATGGTAGTGGACATACCTTCGCGTGGCAGTACCTTTAGGTTTCTTCCGGGGGCGGAACAAGGAAAGGCTGGACAGTGAGGGGTTTTGAGGCAGAGGTAGTGGGGCCCGACAGGATGAGAGTGTACAGTTGGGGACCTGGGAGACACTGGACAGGGAGGTGCCTGAGACATATAGACTGGATTAGGAGGAATCCGAGAGGAAGAGAATGGACAGTGAGGTACGAGGAGAGAAAATGAACTGAGATGGATACTAAGGTTAAACAGTGGAGAGTCGTTGGGGGACTGCAGGCAGGAGTCTAGGAGGGAGAGACTGAACAGTAAGCTGTCTGAGAAGGAGAGACTGAACAGTGAGCTAGAAACCGAGCAGTAAGAGGTGTGATAGGGAGAGACTGGACAGTAAGAGGTGTGATAAGGAGAGACTGGCCAGTAGGAGGTCTTGGGGGAGAGACTGGACCGTAGGAGGTCTTGGGGTGAGACTGGACAGTAAGGGGTGTGATGGGGAGAGACTGGACAGTAGGAGGTCTTGGGGGAGAGATTGGACAGTAGTAGGTCTTGGGGAGAGATTAGACAGTAGTAGGTCTTGGGGGAGAGACTGGACAGTAAGAGGTATTGGGGAGAGACTGGACAGTAAGGGGTCTGGGAGGGAGAGGATGGACAGTAAGGGTTGTGGGAGGGAGAGACTGGACAGTAAGAGTTGTGGGAGGGAGAGACTGGACAGTAAGGGGTCTGGGAGGGAGAGACTGGACAGTAAGGGGTCTGGGAGGGAGAGACTGGACAGTAAGAGGTCTGGGGAGAGACTGGACAGTAAGGGGCCTGGGAGGGAGAGGCTGAACAGTAAGGGGTTTGGGAGGGAGAGGCGGCACAGTAAGGTGTTTGGGAGGGCGAGACTGGACAGTAAGGGGACTGGGAGGGCGAGGCTGGACAGTAAGGGGTCTGGAAGGGAGAGGCTGAACCGTAAGGGATCTGGGAGGGAGAGGCTGCACAGTAAGGGGTCTGGGAGGGCGAGGCTGGACAGTAAGGGGTCTGGGAGGGCGAGGCTGGACAGTAAGGGGACTGGGAGGGCGAGGCTGGACAGTAAGGGGTCTGGAAGGGAGAGGCTGGACTGCAAGGGGTCTGGGAGGGAGAGACTGGTCAGTAAGGGGACTTAGAGGGCGAGGCTGGACAGTAAGGGGTCTGGAAGGGAGAGGCTGGACTGTAAGGGGTCTGGGATGGAGGGACTGGACTGTAAGGGGTCTTGGAGGGAGGGACTGGACAGTCTGGTTCTGAGTGGGAGAGGCTGGAATATGAGGATTCGGAAGGACGAAGTACAGTGAGCAACTCTTGACAGTGAGCTCGTGGATCAGAAGGTTTGGGAGGAAGCGGTCTAATGGGGGAGATCCTGTACAGTGTGGGGAGAGGCTGGGTAGTGAAGCGGCTGAGTGAGTGACGCTTGACTCTGGTAGAGTCTAACCATGGTGCCGAAGTGGGGGAAGATAGGATAGATGTTTGAATGGATGAATCTTATATGGAGGGGTCTGTGATGTATAGAATGGCCAGGGTGAGATTCTCTGCTTCTCTTGTTTAATGTATACATAATACAAAATGTTGTTACATAAATAGAAAACTCTTGGTGGTGTCAAGAACTGTTCTTATTATGGGTTTCTTTAAGCGAGCATTGATCGTTTATTTAAGAAGTAGGTTGTGCTCTGTATATAGAAAAGTCCCTTAAAAGTTTGACTAATCACGCTAGTTCCTCAGCTTAAATATCTACTAAACAAATACATTTCTGTTACTGCATGAGTGTTCTTATAACCGCATGATTTGTATTTTTCACGGTCATACTGGCTTTTATAGTGGTATTTCTCTTAGTGCAGACTCTTTTGTACTGCTGAAGAGGAAAACAATAGGTTGTCCTAGTGATAAAGACAATAATAAAGGGACGGTTGGTGGTAGGCCAGCAAGGCCGTTTTCAAAACCAACACATAAATACAAATTTTGTCATTTACAATGCCAATAGCTCTAACTTTTCCAAAGGCGAAACCGTTGCATTGTAAATGCTTGTTTTCTTTTGTCGTGTTTATTATTTGGCTCTGCCTATAACATGCAATCTGCATATTTTAGCATTCTCTACCATTTTAATTTGTTTTATTCAGACCCCATGTGCCGACCCAGTTCGACTTTGATATTGATGATGAGCCAGTGACACCCAAAAATTCTCTCATAGACCGTCCAAGAACAGGTAAGTGTGCATTTCTCACAAAGAGTTTTCGTTAAGGGGTGCGGGAGGAGAGGAAATGGAATTGAGGAGAACACTTTGGTCTGGTTATAAAATTGTTTTGATAGGACTTGAGTTATTAACAAATACGTAGGCAGATACAGCCTGATAATATCTGTATCCAGAAATGCTCTATTAATGCAACAGTCTTTTCCTGTATCAGAATCTGTTACAAAGGTACCAAGCGCATCTTTAATTAGGACAAGGTAATCAAAGTCTGCTACTCTGCGGTACCCCTGCTGTTTCAGTACTATAACCTAAGATAACTGAGACACTGCTTCTTCACGCATCAGTCTGTTAATGTTTCTGACTGCAGTATTCTACTCAAGACTTCAGATAGTTAACTATCTATCTATTTGTCTATTGGGCATCTATCAGTGTACCAAAGTGCTAAGTAACCAGCACATGCTCTGTTCCACTATCAGACCCTACACATAGCTTTGCAGAGACATCTTATTCTGATATGCAAGACAGTGTGCAGTTTGAACACTAGCATCCGCATACATTAAACTTTGCCACTGCTCCTCAGACCTGGCCGCAAACACTCCTTGATAGTCTAGTATGGCAGCCTACACAAGGGTCTATAGAGGCACTTTAGACATGACCTGCTGTAACCATGCTATTCGAGTACTGGGACCACAGCAAGTTGTCGGTGCACCCCAAACTTCACCTTTTGCGCCACTTGCTATTCAAGTAGTAAGACCTCCGTAAACAGCTCTGTAGGTGTACCTCACTGTGACCTTCTTATTCCAGTATTAAGACCCATAAACAGATCTATTATTGCATTTGCACCCTAGTTTTCAGAGCTGCAGCTGTTTCAGAACTAGAAGACCGATGTTTCTTTTTTTTATGCATCTCAATCTAGCGAGGCATTGCTGTCTTAACCTGTATCACTCCTGCTGTTTTGATGCTGGGACCCATACACACAACTCTGCCAATGATCCTTAATGCTTTCGTGCAGCACCTCTGCTGTTCCAGCATTGGGACGAATACACAGCCAAAGTATTAATTTCATAACATACTCTAATACCTAGCACAACAAGCTATGCCAATGCTTCTCAAATTTGTAGAGTACCACATCTGGCTTTTGGGTTTCATGGACCTGCATACAGATCCGTTCATGCACCTCAGATCTGACCTGCAGGTACTCTTGGTGCTTCGATACAGCAACCCACACACAATTGTACAAGTAAACCGTAGCCTTACCTTTCAGTAGCCCCTGCCATTCATGTACTGGAACCACAAAGATGTTTGAAGGGTGGCTTGGTTTCCTGTAATGAAATGTTTGGGGATGTGCACAAGCATAAGAAATCTGCAGAGCTACTACATTCCATGCTAATTCATTACTCGCCAACCAATGGCTTAGCTAATGCACTCCGACTCTACAGTCACCTTCCTGTCTAAGGGAGATTTGGGTTTACAGTCCATTATACTGTATTTTCTGCCGGTTTTTCTCTGACATCGTAAAGTGACTGCCTACATGTCAAACCTCTGTGTAAAATCATAAGTGAAGTTTCACTTATTAAGCATTATTTAGGTTCTAGAACTGTGTCTGGTCCTATCTGGAAGGATTACACACTTAGCACAGCACTGTATTACAGTCTTTTTAGTGCCCTGTAACCTCCTCCTTACTAGACAAAGGATGCTTTTCCATAAACTGACATCAGCACTGACACATCTGTTGTGTTCCCAGGGAGCTCCACCAAGAGCCAGAAGCGTGAGGCCCGGCTGGACAAAGTGCTGTCAGACATGAAGCGACACAAGAAGATCGAGGAGCAGATCATGAAAACTGGCCGCGACCTCTTTGGAATGGATGATGATTTTGAGGGTCGGAAGGAGTTGACTACACCTAAGCGTTACTCTGCCATCTTCCCACGACACCGCAAGTACTGAGCCTTAATGCCAATCCAGGAGCTCAGCTGGGCATCCTTGCACTTGGCTTCAGACTGTGTCTAGAGTGCTGAGCTGGAGATTAATTGCATTCACCACTCCCATGTTCTTGTTAAGAGCACTACTGGCATTTGGGCACTTTTTTCAAATGTATTCTATCCTGTTTTTTTAATGTCGTCTTTTAACCATGTTCACCTTCTTCGGAGCACCGTTCCCTCTGTATGAACTTTGAATAAGGAGTTGTTTTCTGACCTCTCTGATATTAACTGTCCTTTGTGTTTGTTTGTATGTTAACTCCGATACTTTTTTCTTTAATATGCAGATTTTGAAATAAAATATGTGCTATTTTCATTGTTGCTTTGATCCTAAAATATTACTACTGCTTCTGTTTCTTGGAGTGTAGTGATATTTTCATTGACCTCCTAAATTGTGCAACAACCCTCTGCTAAATCAAGTAGATTGTGTGTTCAGTGGATCGTTGTTAGTATGTGGTTGTGCAGCCCACAGAAATGACCAACTAAAATTAAGAGGGGAATTTAAAAATAAAAAATCGATTTTGATGTTGGATTATAAAAAGGGATTTTTTTGTTTTTTTGTTTCTTTTTATTAAAATATGCAAACAAGCAAGGCATGAAACATGTTATACAAAGTGCCAGTTCGATTAAGGGAGGAAAAATAAATTTGAACAGCAATCAATCGAAAGAAAGGGGATGGGGGGGACAAGGGTCAAATATAATAACAATACAGGAGAATGGTCAAAATGTATGGGTCAGGGGGAAGGTGGATCATCAGTGTTATCAACTGCAGGCGGTATACATATGTTTCCACGATAATTATTCCAAGGTCCCCACACCCTGCACCACTTCCGGGGACGGCCCCTGGCTAGGTATACGGTCTTTTCCCTGAACATGCACCAGTCCATGTTTTCCTTCCATAAGTCCACTGTAGGAGGCCTCTGGGACCCCCACAACTGAGCAATATCTCGCTTGGCGATCATGGCCCCCAGGGATGCCCACTGAATCTGAGCTACATTATAATCCGTAGGTTCCCAGACATTCAACAAGCAGCGTCTGGCCTCCGGCAGAAGAGCAACACCAGTCACTTCCTTCATGACCTCATGGACCCCTCTCCAAAAAGCAACAATCTCGCGACATTCCCAAATAATATGAAGAAAGGTAGCAACCTGCCCACATCCTCGCTTACATAATCCCTCCTCGGAAAAGCCCATATGGATCAAACGGGGGCCCGTGACATAAATTCTGCGGAGGATCTTAAACTGTACCAGTCGGAGTCGAGCTGGAATCGTGACCTCCTTGGGAGAGGAGATCGCAGATTGCCAGTCCTCCTCGTCCAATTCCAGGCCGTCACGGGTCCACTGATCCCGGAGATGCAACAGGAGATCAGGCCTATTATTAATTAATTTCTTGTAAACAAGGGAGATGGTGCTGTCTGGGACATAGACATCCAACAGCCTATCCTCAAGTGGGGAAGACTTCGGAATTACCTCACCCAAAGGGAAGACCGACGTTAAAGCATGGTGAACCTGGACGTAGCAAAAGTATTCTGTGTCACCCAGTTCAAACTCCGTCTTTAACACCTCAAATGATTTCACCTTGCCCTTCACCCAGAGGTCGCCCACTTTACTAATACCGATAAGGTCCCATCTATCGAACCCCTTGGTTTTCCATAACTTCCCAAGCCTGTCCGAACTGAAGAGCGGGGTCGCTAAGGTTAAACGATCTTTCCACCCCCCAGGAAGTATTAGCGTCTTGCCACGTACGCACCGCCGTCTTTGTAGGCCCCGACAGTCTTGACCACCGATTTTGAGTAGAGCGCCCTATAATAATTACCCCCGGGCAGCAGCCATCTGTCCATAGCGAAAGCAGGATTTAATACAGGACCATACATACCATGGTGGATGGCACTCAATTGGGCCGCCCAATAATAGCGTTTGATGTCAGGGAGAGCGATTCCCCCATCATACCAGGGGAGCGTCAATTTGGCTAAAGCAATACGAGGTCTACCGTCTCATATCAACTTCCTCTGAAGGTCTCCGACAGCACAAAAGTAGCTAGCGGGGACAATATCAAGATTGTTCTGGAGGGGGAGGAGCCAAGCAGGCATTCGAAATGGCCGCATAGTCGCTCGGCTCCGCGAGCCCTTTCGCCCCACACGTCTATCCTGACGACTATCCTGAGCCACGAAGGCATACTTTGATAGAGGAAAGAAAACGAGCACCTACCGTTTGCTCCCGGAGCTCCTGCGTGCAGCCGATCCTGGGAATTATCCCCGACTGCTCTGCGGCCCACACGATGATGAGACCGGGGCGTTGATTAGGCGGGGCCTCCGGCCACAGCTGCAGCACCAACGGCCGTTGATGGCGGTGGGGAGCCTGCCGGTGGGTGCCGATGATATGAAGGACCGCTGCTAGCGGTGAAGACCCAATCCGCTTGTCGGTGACCCTTGAGGGGCAGTGTGGTGGCACAGGATCGGAGGGGGCGCATGACTCCTGCCCCCTCCCCAAATTTTGTTGCCCGGGCATAGCCAAGGACTGCCCCCGACATAGGCGGGCGACTCCCGGGGCCCGGCGGGACTTTAGCCGTTTGGTGGCTCTCCTTTCTGGACCCTGCCCCACAGTTTGTTTGCCCTGGGTACACATCCCGCGGTGCCCTCACAGTAAGGCCTGGTCCCTGAATATGGTGAAGAGGGACGGGGCCGACTGGATTAAGATGGCGGCTGGTGCCCTTCTCTACGGCCCACATCCATGTCAGACGGCTGTTGCACGGATGGGGCCGAGATGCTCGCAACACACGAAGGAGTTCACATCCTGGGACGTGTTGGCTGCTCTAACAGTTTTGCACGAGACCATTGATTGCCATGTCCGAGACCTGGGTGCAAGGATGGACGCCATTGCTGTTTCGCCATCTATGGCGGCCACGGTCCTATTCCAGGGGGTCTGCCGATGAACTTGCTGCTGAGTCCATGGAGGAGGTTTCGGCTCCTCTGGGGCACCGAGGGCCGCTTGAGGACCGGGCTCCCGTGCCCGCGCGGGCCGACTTGATTGCTCGTGTGGATGTATCCTTGGGACACATGTCCGGCTGGCGGCTGGGGGTGGAGCGCTGTTTTCCTTCTTGGACTGGCCTGGTTGTGTCGCGGCGGTGGCCGGACTGTGTGACTCTCCTCTCCTGGATGGTGTTATTATCTGTCAGCTTTGGGAGGTTCATGGGACCGGCGTTGCTGTTGCCTGATCTTTGCTGTCTATATTTGGATGGATTTGGATTACTATGCTCTTTTATGGCTACGCCCCGTTCGGGCCCATCCATACTGTTTGGACCCTCAGGACTGTGCTTTACATTGATTAACGAGAGGACTTCTGGCGTTACTACTGCCAGACAGGGTCAGGGATGAGGTGGCTTACGATCTATTGGCTTTATTACTGACAGACAGTGCAGTGGGTATATTCGATCGATATTTCATCGTTATTGTGCTCGGGATTTGTTATTCTTCATTATGGTATTATTTCCTTTTTGGGATTTCCGAGGTGTAGGGGTGAAGGGCGGGGCAGGGCGGCACGATGAGGGCCCTCCTCCGCTTATTTTCTCTTCTTTTCTTCTTTCCCCTATCTTTCTATATTTCGGGTTCTATTAGGGCGACAGGCACGCGGCTGGGGGGGTAGGCCATGGCCTTCTGCGGGTGTGCATGGTGGGGGGTTGCGGGATGGGTGTTAGATCAGAATCTGTTTCTATGGCCCTTTAGTCTTTCTTCTCTTTTAGTGTCGTCGTCGCCCATGCTCCTTGCTGTATGTTTGGTGTTGAGGGGCGGGGGTTAGACTTGTTACACGATGGGGTTGTGCCTCCACTTCTCCTGTTTTGTATATTTTATCCCATGATGCTCCCCCGTATTGCTACTGTTCCAGATATCCTGATTAGCACACTATCGCGGGACTGTGTGCGACTGTGCGGCACTTCTCCTTAGTTCATTTATTTGAAAATGAACCTCGTAAATCCTGATTCAAGCTGTTGTGTCCGCTTACAAACTATGTACTGTTATTTTATTATCTTGGGCTCCGAACTGTTACAACTATGCATATTGCTTGCAGTATTTTAGTTTTGTCTAGCAGCCGGCCGGGATGGTTGTAGGCCCATACCTGTAATCACATGTACTACAAATAAAGGTTCACCAAAAAAAAAAAAAAGTGTTCTGGAGAGCGTACAAAAAACGAGGCAAAGACATTATTTTAAATAGGGCCGCACGGCCAAGCGGCGAAAGCGGAAGTTTACGCCAACCCGCGATGTCCTGTTTCAATCTAGCCAGAGGTGGGAGAAGATTCTGTTCATAACGGGCCATCGGATCCAATGAGATAAAGATACCGAGATACTTAAATCCTGTGAGAGTCACCTGAATAGGGCAGGTACGTGGGAGAAGAGGGACATCACCAGAAAGAACGTATAGATAGGATTTCGACCAATTAATAATCAGACCAGAATTCCTACCAAAGGAGACCAAGACATCGCACAGAACCATCAGAGACTTCCGGGGCGAGGTCAGATACAGTAAAATATCATCCGCATAGAGCGAGATGCTATCCTCGAGTTTAGGAGACCATTGAATACCCTTCATCGAGGACTCCAATCGGATCCACGCAGCAAGGGGCTCTAGGGCTAGGGCAAACAATAACGGAGACAAGGGACGGCCCTGACGAGTGGCCCTTCCAAGACTAAACTGAGTAGAAACACGACCATCCACTACAATTTGCGCAAGGTCGTTTTCGTAGAAAAGCCGCACCCAGCCAATAAAACCAGGTCCAAACCCGAACTTAGCCAACACGGCCCATAAGTATGGCCATTCCACGGTATCGAAAGCCATCGTGGCATCTAATGACGCCAAGATGGCCGGCTCACGCAACGTCGCAGCTCTCGCAAGAACGCCGTGTAAACGCCTGAGATTCAGAGCAGTTTTTCTATGCGGAATGAAACCAGACTGATCCGGGTGTATCAATTCACTGATACCGGTGATCAAGCGGTTAGCCAGCAATTTTGCAAGGATCTTAGGTTCAGCGTTCAAAAGAGAAATCGGCCTGTACGATGTGCACCTATCTCTCGGTTTCCCTTCCTTATGGATCACCACAATGGTCGCGAGACGTTGATCGCTGGGTAGAGAGCCGCACTCCCGAGACTCCTAAAACATATCTCTTACATAGGGCGCTATACTGTCAGGCCGCAATTTGTAAAGTTCAATAGGCAGGCCGTTAGGACCCATAGCCTTTCCCAAACGCAAGGAGCGAATCGCAATAGCCACCTTGTCCGCAGTTATTGGAGCATCCATGTGTTTCTTATCCAAATCAGAAAGACACGGTAGAGCAATATCGCGCAACAATAGATGTGAATCTTCCTCCGGCCTATCCGACACAGAGGCATATACTGACTGAAAATGATCTGCGAAACACTGAACGATCTATTCAGGATCGGTATCCTTCTTATCTAGCCACGCTATCAACTTGCCAGCTTTATCTCCTACGTCATAAAGCCGTCCCTGCTGCTCTCTACTCATTGCCTTAGCTGCGTCAGTAACCAGCGCCCTATACTCCAACTGCTTAAGCCGCAGAACATGTGTCTTAGCACGCGTTACCTCCCGTTCCAGGCCGAGCTCAAGATCCGCTATCTCCGCCTCAATCTTAACCACCTCCTCGTCTCTCCGTTTCTTAACACCTGCAAATGACGACAGGGCCTGGCCCCTGAGAACAGTTTTGAAAGCCTCCCAGAGGGACACCGCCGACGAAACCGAACCCTCATTCTCAAGAAAATAGGGATTGAGAGATTTCACCAGATCCGCACGAGTTTTAGGGTTCCGGAGGTACCATGGGTTGATCGGGGCTACCCGACCCTCCGTTCCAGGACTAGATCCCATACAGAGCCATAGTGGAAAGTGATCAGAGATCCCTCGAGCGAGATGCTTGACCTCAGTAACAGAGAGCGCCTGTGCAGCCGGGACCAAAACATAATCAATTCTAGAAAGGCTACCATGTGCTCCAGAGTGAAAGGTAAACTGCTGCTGAACAGGATGCAACAACCTCCAACAATCTACCAAGCCTAGAGTATCAATGAAATCATGAAGCCAGTTTTCCGCCCCCTTAAGATCTCTAGGTGGGTGGCGATCAGCCACACCGGAAGCTACAGCGTTAAAATCACCACCCAGTAGCAATGACCCCTCGGGGAGAGCGAGGATCACCCGCCCAAAGTCCGCGAAAGTAGTAGACTGTAGGCCAGGGGGGACATAAACGGAAAGACGACCCTCCCACCTACCCGTTTGAGCGACATAGCGCCCCCTGTCTTCAAGGACAGTTGCATCGATCTCCAAGGGGAGAGAAGTCTTGATCAGAATACCAACCCCCCTCGAGCCTGAGGAAAACCCAACATGGGCGACCAGACGATACCCCTTCCTATTCATAGCGTGACAAATATTACCTATCAAGTGAGTCTCCTGAAGAAGGATGTCTGGGGAAAGGCGTTTCAGCAATTGTAGCACTACCCCGCGTTTAATCCTATCCCCCAACCCATTCACATTCCAACTCATCAATTTCAGCCCCCTACCCCCCATCCGAATGTGAAAGTTCCAACCCCAACAAGAACCCAGCACTTCGATCAGAAAGTCTAACAAACCCTGCACCCCTGCATAAGACCAAAAAGCCACCCCAACTTGCAGTGTGTCTGTCGCCCCCACATCAACTAAGTTACAAAAAAGTAAGACAGAGGAGGAAAGAGACCCACCAACAGCCCCGTAACCCCCCCGGATGTTACAACCATTTAAAATACAATAGTAGCGAACCACATTTCAAGGCCAACTGGGGGACCCCAGAAACCAGGCAAGGGTGTCTATTCCTGTTCCATCTGTCCGCCCTCTGCCCCTCCGGATTGTTCCTCTGGTGCAGGATGATTCGGTAAAGTGTCAAGCCAGTCAGCCACTGCATCAGGCCGATCAAAGAAATAAGTGAGCTCAGCGTGTCCGATTCTCAACTTGGCCGGGAAAAGCATAGCGTACTTTAGTCCCAAATCACGCAGTCTCCTCTTTACCCCCAGGAAACCAAGTCTCTGCCTTTGAACAGATTGGGTAAAATCCGGGTAGAAGTTGATTGTAGTGTTCTCAAACTTAGTGGGTCCACTCACCCGCGAAGCCTGCAGGATACGGTCTCTGTCGCGAAAGTTGAAGATCCTTGCGATCATAGGCCGCGGCGGGGCACCCACCTTTGGCTTACCGCCCGGCACTCTATGGGCACGCTCGACCATGAAAAATGTACTTAGTCCCTTGGGTGCTAGATGGTTTACAACCAAGTTTTCGACGAAGAGGTCAGCTGCAGAGTCTTCCGCCTGCTCCGGAACACCGATAATGCGTACGTTTTTCCGCCGAGCCCTCCCTTCAAAATCCTCCAGACGACGAACGAAGATATCATTCGAGGCCCTCAAATTGCGGACCTCCGACTGCAGGTCAGTAACATCACTAGTCAAACTGGAGGTCTTAATGTCCAACGACTTGACTTTCTCATTAGTTTTCGTCAGGTCCGTACGGATCAGATTGACCTCGATCGCCACAGTGTCTAGTTTATGGGCGAGGGTCTCCATTTGTTGGCTGAGGGAGGACTTGATCCCATCTATGGGCCCCATGACGTCCTGTAGGGCCGGTTCGGTTGCTGAAGTCGGAACATCTCTAGTGTCCTCTAGCGACCTGCCCGGTCCGCTGGGAGATCCCTTAGTTTGGGCATAACGGTCCATATTGTTGGTCTGGGTATAGCCACCACGCCTGGTTGTCTTGAGCTTCTGCTTTTCACCCTCTGGTTTCCCTGCCATTGCGGAGTACAGACCGACGTGAGGCAGATAGGCCAGATAGGAAGATGGCGGTCCAGGACCTCGGGACCGTGGCCCAGCGTCACTCAGGAGGGCACATACTAGGTATCAAAGCAAGAGTCTCAAAGCCGTGAGGAGGTACACTCGGATGTAGCAGAGAATAGCAGACCTCTGCACGAAGGGGCCGCTTGCTGTCGATTCTCCCTCAGAGAAAGGCCAAATAGAAAGTGAAAGTCAACCAGACCTGTCGCCCCCACCACCTCAGGCCGATGTTGTTCAACTACAGCTCGGGCACTGTGCCAACTCAACAGCCGGGCATCACGAAGGCGTAGGCTGCAATCTTCAAAGCACCACAACTCCGGTCTCCGGGGTCCGATTCGGAATCTGAAAGCAGATCTCGCCTCACCCGTGGTTCATCTTCATAGATATGTCAATGAAGGACAGGATAAACGACAGGATAGATGTGGGAGGCTACGAGGGTCTCGGGAGCCCTGTGCTCACGCGGCCATCTTGGTCGCGCGCGAAGCTCCTATCCCCCCCCCCCCCCCCCCCCCAAGGGATTTTTGGTTTTAACTTAAATATCTGCCTAATACTGCAAAGCTCAAGTCCTGGATCCCACTGCAGAGCATGAATGTAAGAAATAAAGTTATTATTTTCTCCAACATTGGAGACGTGCAGTAAACATTGGAACCATCTTTCTTGGCCTCTAGAGGTAGTAGGAGAGCTTAAGCTTCTACCTCATTGGCTGAAGTTTGGGTTCTTTCTATTGAGGAGGATGTGATACTAAACATACAATGTTGTTTCAGGACAATGGCCATGGTATATATTGTACATTGTATAGGGCTATTTTAATGTACCGGGGATTCCAAGCCTGGCAATGAGGAATGGTTCGAGCATGTGAATAGATAAAAGATCCAATGTTGGAGAACTGGAGTTGTTGGTAAGTAACTAATTTCTTACAGGGCTAAGTACCCACCTCAAGTAATAATTAGAATCCTTGTTGGGATGAACCCTCCAAGTCCATTAACCTGAGCTTAACCCCCAAGTGCCTATGGCAAGGAACAGACAGCTTAATTTATGGATTTTTGGGTGGTGAGGGTTTTTTGGGGCTTAGGGTGGGTATGTGTTTTGGGTGACAAGGGTAATTTTAGGGTGGGTATGGGTTTTTGGACGGCAAGGGTAAAGTTAGGGTTTAGGGTGGGTATGGGTTTTTGGGTGGCAAGGGTAGTTTTAGGGTTTAGGGTGGGTATGGGTTTTTGGGGTGGCAAAGGTATTTTTAGGGTTTAGGGTGTGCATGGGGTTTTGGGTGGGAATGATACTTTTAGGGGGTCGGTGGGCATGGATTTTTAGGAGGCAAGGGTATTTTAGGGTTTGTATTTGGAAGCTGATGTGTAGTGCTTCATCGGGAGACGTGAAGCCTTAACAAAGCAACACCAACATTCCGAGAGCATTGCTGCCTTTTCTTCCCCAGAATGTACTTGGTGCTAGTGAGTTTGAAGCACTCACCCACACACAATGCCCAGGAAGTTGTGCAGATGTCTGTGTCACAGATCAGCACCCTGCAAAAGCCAAACCTTGTTGTACAGGGGTGTCCGGGGCCGGAGAGATGGAGTCAGAGACCTTCAATAGTGATTTTAACTAGGGCTTTATTTTGATATATGATCTGCGTTTTCTGCTGGTTATATGCTCTCGGGCAAACGCTGCCGGGTCTCTTATGGGCTTCAGTAATGGATCCAGGATGTCTCTTTGGATGGGCGGAGGCTCCTCCGTCAGGCACGGCAACCGGGAAAGAGGAGAAAAATAGGAGCGGGTTAGGGACGGGTAATGACTAGGAAGAGATCAGGGCCGGGTGTGAGGAAAACCACGTGCAAAGTGCAAGTAACCCTCGGTCGCTGTGATTTACTAGTGCTCGTGAGGAGGTAGGGGTGAGATCAGAGCTATACACAGGTGAGGGGGGTCTTTACAATATATACACGTTTACTCAAAGGGTCAGGTATGCCGTCCCACCCAGCCTCCTACTTTGCCCCGTACCTGTTGGAGCCACGCCCCTCCCGTGGGAGCGTGGCAGGCGACTCGTGAAATCGGTGGCCTCCTGGCTTCTCCGGGTCTTCCTCAACGCTCTCCTCGTCCTTGGGCTTCTCAGCGTCCTCGCTCGTCCGTCTCAGGTTCCTTCCTCCACACCGTAGCTCTCTGTCCTCCTGGGAAACACCGTCCGTTGCTTCCTGGGTTCCTCCTCTTTTTGATGTGGGTCTGGATGTGACGTTGGGTAGGGGTGGGGTCTCGCCATAGGTGTCCTCCTCCTTAAAAGTATACTGTCCGAAATCCTCGGGATCCCAACGAGTCTTGTCGTCTTCCTCTGGCCAGTCCTCTTGTAGACAGGGATCCGGCGGCTGCGGAGAAGGGACAGAAGTGGGTAAGAGGGGGGCGGCTGTCCACCATTTCGAGTCTGGGGTTTGTCCCTCGGTCGTTCGACTGGCCCCGTCACACACCATCCCCCCTGGATTCTCCCGTTTGGGGAGAGGAAAGATCCTTGACAGACAGTCTGCATTCCCGTTTTCAGTCCCCTTTTTGTGAGTTACTGTGAAGGCGTAGGGCTGGAGGGACAAGAACTAACGGAGTACCCTTGGATTGTGGGCTCTATTTCTGTACATCCACTGCAACGGGCATGGTCTGTATGTAGGATGAATGGCCGGCCCTCAAGGTAGTACTGTAGCTTGTCTATAGCCCACTTTATCGCTAAACACTCCCGCTCTATGGTGGAATACCGGCTCTCACGGGGATAGAGTTTCCGACTAACATACATTACTGGATGTTCCAACTAATCTGCCCCCTCTTGTGATAGTACTGCCCCTATTCCCAAGTTGGAAGCATCCGTGACTAGTATATAGGGTTTACTGAAGTCCGGCGATACTAGAACCGGAGCAGTAGTCAAGGCCTGCTTGAGGTATTCAAATGCCTGGGTTGCTTCCTGCGAGGGGTGTGTCAATTCTCGGGGTTTTCTGTCTTTTTGTAAGAGGTCTGTCAGGGGAGCGGCTACCTCCGCAAATCTCGGAATGAACCGTCGATAGTAGCCGATTAATCCCAAAAAGGCTCTCAGGTCTCTTTTGTTGGGTGGGAACGGGATCCTCTCAATGGCTTTCTCCTTCTCATTTTGTGGGGCTATGGTACCTTCTCCCAGGATGTACCCCAAGTAATTGACACTGGTAAAGGCCGCTCTTGACTTCTTTGCATTTATGTGCAACCCGGCCTGTTGAAGGGCTTTTAGGATAATCTGTAGGTGACCTAGATGTTCCTCCCACGTACGACTGTATATTACTATGTCGTCCAAGTATGCCGAACTAAATGAAGGGTAGGGTTGTAGGACTGTGTTCATAAGACGTTGGAACGTTTCTGGGGCACCATGGAGTCCGAAGGGCAGTACCGTGAACTCATACAGTCCTTCATCGGTAATGAAGGCTGTTTTCTTCCTGTCTTCCTCACCGAGGGGCACCTGCCAATACCCCTTCGTGAGGTCCAGGGTGGTTATGTACACTGCGTCTCCCATCTTCTCGATTAGTTCGTCGACTCTGGGAATCGGATATGCGTCGAATGTTGAAATAGCGTTTAGAGCCCGGAAGTCCATACAAAAACGCTTTGAACCGTCTGGCTTTGGAATCATCACGATGGGGGGAGGACCAATCACTCTTTGAGGGCCGAATCACTCCAAGGGATAGCATATCCCTGACTTCTTTCCTCACTGCCTCCCTTCTGGCTGCTGGGATTCTATACGGTCGTTGCTTTATGATTTTTCCTGCTGGTGTTATACGAGGTTGGTCTTCCCCGGTAGATCCGAGAAGATGTCAGAAAAAGGTTGTAGGATGGTCCGTAGTTCTTTTTCTTTCTGGTTTGATAAATCCCTGTTCACCACGAGGTGTTCCACTGTAGAGTCCTTGGTTGATGTGGTGGGGATGGCCAGATGGGCACCTCTGGGTGCTGGTCCCAACCATTCCTTCAGTAGATTGATGTGATAGCACTGAGTCTTGGCAGGGGAGATCTGCATGTTGTCGAAGCCACCTCTGGGAGGCGTAAGGGAGGGCGTCCATAAATTGTTCCAAATAAACTTTGTTTAGTATTTCTTCCTTTGTACACGCCTCGGGTTTTAGCCACTTGTCGGCGGCCATCTTTAATTGAAAAAATAGGGTTTGGGGGTTTTCTCCCGCGGTCCCTCTTTCCTTTCTAAACCGGACCCGGTAAGCCTCTTGATCTAGTCCAAGGTGGTCCAAAATGACCTCTTTTATCACCAGATAGGGGGTATTCCCCAAGGGGTTGGCTGCCTGGTATGCCGACTGTGCCTCGCCGGTTAGGAGAGGTGCCAGGAAGAAGGGCCACTTCTCCTCCGGCCACCCCAAAGCCCTGGCAGCCCTTTCAAAGTTCAGCATAAAAGCGTCAGGGTCCTCACCGGATACATATTTTTGCAGGGCTATACCTGTAGGGTGAGGAGTATGGCTCCTACCGTCTATTGGAGTCACCACAGTTGGAGGCGGCACATTCTTCAGGCTTTCGAGTTGAGCAGTAATGGTGTTTTGAAACAGGTCCCTGTCAGCCTGTGCTGAAACCAGTTGGCGTTCTACTGCCCACTCGAGCTTTTCCTGTCCTTTGATAATGTGCTGGATTAGGGCTTCCATCTCACTTTCACAGATGGGCTGAGGTGGAATGGATCCCACTTCTGACACCAATTGTACAGGGGTGACGGGGGGCCTGAGAGATGGAGTCAGAGACCTTCAATAGTGATTTTAACGAGGGCTTTATTTTGATATATGATCTGCGTTTTCTGCTGGTTATACGCTCTCGGGCAAACGCTGCCGGGTCTGTTATGGGCTTCCGTAATGGATCCAGGATGTCTCTTTGGATGGGTGGAGGCTCCTCCGTCAGGCACGGCAACCGGGAAAGAAGGAGAGAAATAGGAGCGGGTTAGGGACGGGTAATGACTAGGAAGAGATCAGGGCCGGGTGTGAGGAAAACCACGTGCAAAGTGCAAGTAACCCTCAGTCGCTGTGATTTACTAGTGCTCGTGAGGAGGTAGGGGTGAGATCAGTGCTATACACAGATGAGGGGGGGTCTTTACACTAAATACACGTTTACTCAAAGGGTCGGGTATGCCGTCCCAACCAGCCTGCTACTTTGCCCCGTACCTGTTGGAGCCACGCCCCTCCGTGGGAGCGTGGCGGGGCGACTCGTGAAGTCGGTGGCCTCCTGGCTTCTCCGGGTCTTCCTCAACGCTCTCCTCGTCCTTGGGATTCTCAGCGTCCTCGCTCGTCCATCTCAGGTTCCTTCCTCCACACCGTAGCTCTCTGTCCTCCTGGGAAACACCATCCGTTGCTTCCTGGGTTCCTCCTCTTTTTGACGTGGGTCTGGATGTGATGTTGGGTAGGGGCGGGGTCTCGCCATAGGTGTCCTCCTCCTTAAAGGTATACTGTCCGAAATCCTCGGGATCCCAACGAGTCTTGTCGTCTTCCTCTGGCCAGTCCTCTTGTAGATAGGGATCTCCTCCTTAAAGGTATACTGTCCGAAATCCTCGGGATCCCAACGAGTCTTGTCGTCTTCCTCTGGCCAGTCCTCTTGTAGACAGGGATCCGGCGTCTGCGGAGAAGGGACATAAGTGGGTAAGAGGGGGGCGAATGTCCACCATTTCGGGTCCGGGGTTTGTCCCTCGGTCGTTCGACTGGCCCCGTCACACTTGTCTAAAATGTGAAATGGTTAGTATTTATGATGTAATAAAAAAGGAATACAGTTCCAATGGAAGGAGACAAGATAGACGCTATCCTAGCAAAATTTAATAGAGAGATTAGCAATCTCAGAACCCTTATATTCAGCTTGTCTAAAGGGAACAATGTCAGACTTTGCCGCTTGATGGTAAATTCAGAGACTGCAATAATAACACAGCTGATGGGATTTGCTGCAGAAGAAACAGCTGATCTTAGGCCAGAAGTAAGATGTTGTCCTAGTAAATAAGCACCCTCATTCCTTCAGAGCTCATGCCAGAGGCCAATGGTTTCACATTTGGAAAAGGTGGGGCTGAAGTTAGACCGAATGTGAGGCAAGTCAACTGTAACATTGACCATTGCTATTGTAAAACTCTTGGTAGTTTTCATAAATAGGAGCCATAACCAAAGCATGCTGTAGATCTAGTGGGGCCAACCAGTCCCCTAGCAACAGGGAATCTCCGAGTTGAATTAATATATCCATCTTGAGTTGAAGGTAACCATGAAATAGCAAACTCTTCAAGTGTATAACAGATTGCATTTTTCTTTAGAGCACAGAGAATTGTTTCGAAAACCTGATGCCTGAATGAAAATCAGCATTATTGCCCCTTTTGGACCAATAAATAGATCTACTTGCCACCTTCCCAACAAAGTGTTTTAGTGTAAAAAAAACTGTGATTTTGGATTGAAACGCTGGTAAGCAAAAGTATACATTCTATTCGATATCCCCCAATAGTGCTTAACACTGAACGGTCTGTGGTAATTTGTTCCCATCTTGTTAAAAATCGTGTATCAAAAACATGGGCCTAATATACTATTCTATATCTAATAAATATCCTGCACTCCCTCTTTTAGAAACAAAAGTACTTCAACAGTCTTGTACAAAGTTTTTCTCTATAATCCTGGTGCTGTCCCTACTAATCGACTGGCTCCTGTCGGTCATATCATACTCCACTATCCCAAACAGAACCTGTTTGCTAAGGGACGCACTGTACACTAGCCCCGAAGATGCTAATTCCTAATCATTTTCAAACATGTAATCAAAATAAATTATAACAACATTATCAAACGTATGCAACTGTGTGTCACTGTGGTATAAACAAATTGCTCAATTACAAACAATATGTATCCTAAAACAATATCTTAATGATTCTTCATAATTTCTTCTTTATTCTTCGTTTCTGTTGTATGTAACTCTTTTCTTAATTCATTACATCATGAATTGCATGTGTGTACAACGTGATTCCCAATGCATTTCGGTAATTGTACCTTCTTCAGGGGAATACTACAATAGAATACACAATAAATAATACTCATTCGTTTTTAGGTCTCGCAGAGAGACCTATTGTTGCTAAACCAGAGGCTAAACCAGCGGATTTCCGACAGTTCACGATGCGCGTCAACATCAAAGCTATTAGCCTCCCTCCCACAGGCAACAAGAGGCTAGTTCACGATGCGCGTCCACATCACAGCCATCAGCCTCCTTCCCACGGGCAGCTTGGCCTCAGGCATTCACCCCAGCGCGACTTCTCCTCCCCCCTAAGTACATTACATTCCATTACATCCAAAGCAATCAGCCTCCCTCCTACTGGCTTCTGAAGCTTCCCCCAGCATGCGCTCGCTCGGCCTCAGGCATTTCTCCTCCCTTAATTATTCACTGCCCACGGCCGGCCAGCGGTACAAACATATCAGGTAAAACATGGCACGATGCTTTTCCCTTAGTGTTTCACGTGATTATGTTGGTTATTACCTCTTAAACATAAGTGCCTTATTGACCGACCTATAGCTTGGCTCTTTTCCCTTCCTTCTCTTAATAGTGTGCCTTCGCCACAATTATACTTCTGTGCGACCGTCACTTATCTCCGCATATATTTGAATGCACTCGAGTGACACATATCAGGTAATCAGCCTCCCTCCCACAGGCAGCTCGTGCGTGCGCTCTCACTCTCCAGCTCCGCTTTAGATTTCCTATTTACTTTCGCTTTCCTTGTTTCAGGAGCATCTTCCCATTAACTCTTCAACTTGGTATCCTTAGCTACTCTTGTCTGCACACACCCTCCAGCATTTGTGTGAGCAGTCAACTTTAAATATATGCAGTGTGAACGGTAGAGAGCCTCTTTAAAGTTTGTTCCCTCCCTGAAACAGTTTAGCCTTATTATGCTCTTCCATTTGTCGTCATTCGGCTACTTACTGAGTTCTCTAATCGCCCCAAACTTTCAAGATATTACTTTACCACTGTTGCTCTATACGAGTTTGATACTACTGCGTTCATGTAACATAACCAATGAGATCGAGTTGCTTCAATGAGACAACCAATGAGATCGGGGTCTGCCTTGACCCCAAACGGGAAACTCTGAACAACCATTAAACCTTGTACAGAACAGCAACAAAATATTTTCCCCGACATTGCAGAAGCTGCAGCCGTTGGCCTCCAAAACACTCACCATTTTTGAAGACTATGCACAGACATTTTCTGTAAAACTCCCTGTGCATTAATCTGGCTCCATTTTGCTATGTTGGTGTGAATTATATCCTGTCCCGCCTCTCACCTTACATACAGTCCTAGCCTAGCCCATGCATGTGACACTTAAAGCCTCGATTCCAAGGTCCCTGATAATCCAGAATCTGCCATTAAAGAGGCTTGCTGGCCGAATGGGGATTGCAAGATCTGTGGTAACACCAGGGATCTATGGCGTTTCACGACTATAAGAAGGTAGAGTCTCGGGGTGAAGCACTGGAAAATGAGGAATAACCAGCAGAATCGAGACTGTGCCTCTGCTCCTGCACCACTATTGGTAGCTGCACCCCTTTAGAATTGCACATATTTAAGATATACTCAAAGGGAATACACAAAGGTTCCCTTTCACACAAGTGCAGAACAGGCCTCAACTCTCACACAATCACAAACATGCACGATGCATAAACTTAACCCTGGTACAAGCTTTGTCTCACCCAGAGAAGAGATAACCAACATATGCCGCAGCAAGAGTGGACACTTTACATACACATTGCATTGTGTTAGATGTTACACAAGAAAACCATGATTGAAGTGACACTGCTACCTTCACTTTACTCTTTCGCTGTCTTTCTCAGCAAGTAACAAACATATAGAAGACAGTGATTGCAAATGGCCAGAATAATATGGTATAAAACAGTACTTTCTAAAAAATGGTCGTGCAAGCGACATAGCAGGCCCCCTGAAATAGATTGTAATTTGTATTTAAATTAACGTAATTTACATATCTCTGCCATTCTGTAGAAGTAAAGCAATGAAGTTGTGCTCAATGGATAATCAGGTCTGTGTTGCTTTTCTGAGACAGAAACGGTTGGCATCAATATGTACATTTACATAAATCTGTTCTAACACAGTAAAACGCAATCGTGGTATCGTATGCTTCTTTTCTTGCCAATGCATGGCTAAGTTAGACTTATGGTTAACTGTTTGAATGAGACTGTTGTGTTCAGTCAAACGAATCTTTAATTTTCTTGTATTCAATTCAATTAAGCTTTATTCGATTTTAGTTTAAAAATCATAAAAGCATCAACAATACATGAATAAAAAACCATATCATTTCATGGACATCGTAAAAGATCATTACAAAATTAATAAAGCAAGATTAAATAAGTATAGCGAATCAGCTAATGGATATGCAAGGGTTTCAAGATCAATGAAGCAACTCTAAAACAATATACTTATCAGTTACCTCCTACCCTGTCAGTTTGACTCAAACTTATAAGTGGCCTTTAAATAGTGGGGTCTTAAAAATACATTTTGTAGACAAAAGTTCGAAACCTTTACAGCCTAGGAAATTGGTTCTAAGTAATATGTGGAGAAGTCGGGTAAAAATCGTACAAGTCCCATATGCGAATAGTGCCATGTCTTGCTTTGGGGGGGCAAAAGCGTAAATAGGGGACGACATTTCTGTTTTTGAATTTAATTATTACCAAATCCCCAGAAATGTTTTTGGGCAGCGTGCCTAACCATCCCACCCTCCTGACACTCAGGATACCACCATCTAACTCGGGTGGCAAGGGTCTATTGTTTTGTAGCCAAAAAATGACCTTATTTAGCAGGTCCTGCTGGGATTCATGTGTTCCCTGGGTGAGGGCAGGGACACCAGAGAGGACAGACACATATGGGGCGGCTTCAGGAGGTAGGTTAATACGTGGAGCGGGTCTAACCACTTGATGAGTTTTTAAAACGGGTTTTTAAATTATTTTCGGGCCTGTTGGGGTAGGTGTACAGGGGGTCTGTATTAGAGCTACACCATGACAAATACCCGGTTTATGTTTTTCGGGGACGAAGGGGGGGTTAGGGCAGACGGATGTAGCCGTTTTAATTGATGGAGGAGGGTGCTTTCTGATTACTTCCTCGATGCATGTCAGCCTTCCCCCCAAGTCATTGATTTTTTTTTTTTTAACCAAGGGAGAGATGACAGTTACCAACAGTTGCTCAATTTGGGCCAATAAAGTCAATTGGGGAGACAAGACAGGGTCATCTGATTTGTCCACAGCAGGGTCCTCCATTAATGCTGTTTGGTTAGGGGGAGATAAAGTTGTGATGGTACACACATTTTGTGTACTTACGAAGTTCCCATTGTCTATTCCACTGTCGTGCTTCCCTGTAAAGTTTGGTCCCCGGGTCGAAGTGTTTACTTGGCTATGGTCGTTATTAGCGGGAGGAGCAAGATCCCGTGGGGAGCTATTTGGCGTAACACAATAAGTACCCACAGTAGGGGAGATTGTTAAGTCAGGGACGTACTTTGTGCCACACAGGGCATTGAGCTCTTCCCAAATGGACATTATGTTTTGTGGTAAGGAATTCGCCAGACAGTCGATAGAAAAGGAGCATCACATTACCTCCTCCCGAGCTAGAAGCAAATGGGGTGGCCCGTCCCGGCCTCCTCGTGCCTCTGAGGGCCTCAGAGGGCCCGCCCTTTGCCCGGGCTTAGCCCCGGGCGCCGACCCGCGCGCGATCCCGCGACGCGGGGGCTCGCGCTGTCCTTAAGCGCACCTCCGGGGGCGGGACAGGAAACACGCCTTCCTAGGCGCTAGGAGTGCTGGGGGATGTAGTCCCCGATGTGCCGCCTCGCCGCGATATTCGGAAGCGGCAGGCAGCAGGGAGCCTGGTGTGTGTTGCTGCAAAGCAGCGCTGAGGCTGCGGTGGTGGTGGTCAGGAGCCAAGAAGGACGACCTCCCAGGTCAGTGTAGCCCAAAAGTCCCCCGCTCCCCCGGGGCTCGCGCTGTCCTTAAGCGCACCTCCGGGGGCGGGACAGGAAACACGCCTTCCCAGGCGCTAGGAGTGCTGGAGGATGTAGTCCCCGATGTGCCGCCTCGCCGCGATTTTCGGAAGCGGCAGGGAGCCTGGTGTGTGTTGCTGCAAAGCAGCGCTGAGGCTGCGGTGGTGGTGGTCAGGAGCCAAGAAGAAGGACGACCTCCCAGGTCAGTGTAGCCCAAAAGTAATTTTCTTGTAGTTCTGCCTACATAAACAAGCCCACACGGGCATTTAATTGCATACACAACCATTTCTGAATTGCAATCCGCCGTGTGTCTAAGTTTGATGGATTTACCTGTGTGCGGATTGTCTCCTACAATGACATTACCACAGTGACTACAGTTATAACACTTCCTCATTCCTTTGAAGTTGATGTCTCTGCGCTTGTCTTGACCCCTTTTAAAGATTTCTTTCAAATTGTTAGACCTAGTGTATGCAAACATTGGTTTGGCCTGAAAGACCTGCAGAAAATCAGTTTCCTGTTCTATAATTTCCCATCTGCGTAAAACGCTTTTTTGAATAAACCTAGCTGCTGTCGAATATTTCAATACAAATATTTCTCTCTTTGTTGGCACCTTGGTAGTTTTGGTCAACAATTCTGTTCTAGGTATTTGACGAGCCTTTTCTTTAGCTTGACAAATGCTTTAGAGACAGAAGTGTCTCTATTTAAGTTCATGAGGAAGCTCAGATTAAGAAAGTTTTTTCACACTGTAGGAGACAATGTTGAAACTCCAGAGGAAGGAGAGAGAGCTCAGCAAATTTTTAGGCCTAAGAGTGTATTTTTAGCTCCATTTTCACATAAGTCATTAGACCTGTTTCAGACATTAGTGAAGAAAGACCTAGCTAGCATTAAGAAAGATGGCAAACCTAGGACAAATTTGACCAAACAAGAGAAAATTACATTGAAACAACTGGCGACTAATGAGTTGATTAAGATAGTCCCAGCGGAAAAAGGTGGAGCCCTAGTGGTTCTTAACAAACAGCATTATGAGACCAAGGTTGACCAATAGACACCAATACATACATAGCGTTGGATTCAGATCCTACAAACCAAGTTCAAATGATTTTAGCACAGATCTTGCAAAAGGCGAAAGACATGGGATGGATCAATGAACAAACTGCCAAATATTTGACAGTTCAATACCCTAAAAGACCATATATATAACACAAGCCTAAGGAATGCCGGCGATTTATGTGTTTCGGGATGAGAAAGGGAGCAGAGCGAGGCTCACTGCCTTGTTAAGCAGGTCCTGGACTCCGCGCTGATTTTTAAATTGTGTGGCAAGAGCGTGCTTTGGATGTGCTCCAGTTCTTTACCCCCGCAGTGCCATACTCACCTGGTTACCTTGAAACTCTGAGACAGTCAACAACTAACATCATGAAGATTGCACGACAAAGACGCTGTCTCACGAATTGCATCTTGGGAGTTGGAGTGTGGCCAACAACGGGGGGTGTGATCACGCACTATACTGGGACATTGCACACAAGAGGACACACCTTTGAGAAAGGCAATATGCTGAAACGCGTCAGGTGTCTCTGACACGTGATTACCTGCGCCAATTGAAATAAAGCATCTTTGTCCAGGAACCGGGTTGAGGCGGGGAGGAGCGGTGATGAGGAGCGAGGAGTGGCAGTGAAGTCCGGAGCGCGGGGAAGTGCGGCGGCTCACGTAAGGCAAAGGCGAGGCGGGAGGCGGTCTGGGCAATGTCGGGCGGGCGGGGAAAGGCAAAGGCGAGGCGGGAGGCGGTCTGGGCAATGTCGGGGCGGACGGGGGCCGTGGCGGGAATGCACCCAAGCAAGAAATGTTGCCCCCAGCCCCCTTCTGCCCCGGGCAACGTTGACGCAATCCGGAAATGCTGCCCCCAGCCCCCTTCTGCCCCAGGCAACGCTGGGGCGGGCTGTATATATGTGTATATATATATAATATAGTGGCAGGCTGTGGTTCGCTTCATGAACCGCTGGTAAATTCCTAGATCACTACCTCCAACCGTTGGTGCAACAGTGGTCCACTTACATTCAGGATACGACAAACTGTCTGAAGAAACTAAATAGTGTTGAGTTGCAGCCAAATGAGGAGACATGGCTATGCACGGTAGACATATCTGCATTATATACCTCCATCCCTCATGAGGAAGGGATCGAGGCGGTGGAGTGGATGTTATTGAGGCATGACTATGATGAGGGCATTAATATCTTTTTGTTAGAACTGTTACATTTTTTTATACCATGGATACTTCAGTTGGAAGGAGAAATTCTATTTGCAAAGGACGGGGACCTCCATGGGTTTTACGGGGGCGCCAACTTTTGCAAATATCTTTATGGCGAGATTTGAGGATTAGAATGTTTTGCAGAAACCAGAATGGAGGGATCATTTGAAACTGTATGTCAGATATATTGACGATATAGTCATAGTATGGAAAGGGACACAGGCACAATTGTTGAGTGAACTGCATAAACTAAATTGTTGTCATGAGCAAATTAAGATCACATATCAGTATGACTTACATGCAATGAACTATTTAGACATAATGATAGAAAAGCGAGACAATGTGTTAACAACACAAGTATATAATAAACCTACTGACAGGAAAAATGCGTTGCATTATCAGAGTTTTCACACATTTTCTTTAAAGAAACGCTTAACCGTACTCACAGTTTTTGAGAGTGCGGAGGATATGCTCCAAAGAGGACTAGGGTTTAAAGGAAATGGAGACTTTAGCACAGCAATATGAAGATAGAGGGTACCCTACAGAGATAATAAGTCAAGCTAAAGAAAAGGCTCGTCAAATACCTAGAACAGAATTGTTGACCAAAACTACCAAGGTGCCAACAAAGAGAGAAATATTTGTATTGAAATATTCGACAGCAGCTAGGTTTATTCAAAAAAGCGTTTTACGCAGATGGGAAATTATAGAACAGGAATCTGATTTTCTGCAGGTCTTTCAGGCCAAACCAATGTTTGCATACACTAGGTCTAACAATTTGAAAGAAATCTTTAAAAGGGGTCAAGACAAGCGCAGAGACATCAACTTCAAAGGAATGAGGAAGTGTTATAACTGTAGCCACTGTGGTAATGTCATTGTAGGAGACTGTTTTATGCATCCGCACACAGGTAAATCCATCAAACTTAGACACACGGCGGATTGCAATTCAGAAATGGTGGTGTATGCAATTAAATGCCTGTGTGGGCTTGTTTATGGAGGCAGAACTACAAGAAAAGTAAAGTTTAGTTTTACTGAACACAAGAGTCTCATTCGAACAGTTAACCATAAGTCTAACTTAGCCATGCATTGGCAAGAAAAGAAACATACAATACCACAATTGCGTTTTACTGTGTTAGAACAGATTGATGTAAATGTACATGTTGATGCCAACCGTTTTCTGTCTCAGAGGGAGACATTTTGGATAAAATATTTGAATACATTAGAGCAGGGGTCGCCAACCGGTCGATCGCGAGCTACCGGTAGCTCTCCGGCCCCCTGGGAGTAGCTCGCGCTGGTATTTAATAATTATGGCCTCACCCTGAGCTCCGGCGTCTATTATCCTTTCCTTCTCTTTGTAGGCCTTTGATGATTGTTTGCCTGCCCTCACCCAAACCAGCAGCTCATATTGGCTGAAACAGAGCTTAGCTGGAGTGGGGCGGGCAAAGGAACATGACGTTCTTCCTGAACTCCCGAACAAGCAGGAATCACGTGACCTGCCATTTCCAGGCTGGTACCGCACTGTATATCCTGCAAGACATGGGCGCAGATAATCATGACGGAACCCCGGACAGCTGTAATGCAGGTGGCGCAAGCACTATTGATCTACTCTGCCCCTTCCGAGAATCGCAGCAGCTGCCTTACTATCCTGCGCGGAGCGGACCACAGCAGCAGATTGGTAAGCGAACTCCAGTAGCTCCATAGTATGTTAATGCAGCTCAGTGCATTTAAGACCCTTTCTTTTGAACGTGCGTAGCTATACAAGCAACACTTCCCCCGACAAAATAAAAAGTTGGAGTGAAACGCTGCTTGGTTTGAATGATTCTACAATACCTAATTAAGATACTAATAATAGCAAGACCAAACATGAGCCGCGGGGAGCACTATCCTCTTTGTGCAGCTGAAAAACATGCACCAATAACTTTAATCCAGGGCTTTAATCATAACATTTCAGCAAATGTTAAGTTTTATGTTTAATAACTCTGCTGCCCAATTCAGCAAAGGGCCAACTTCCAATTGCTGCGGATTCAAAGATGTTGTATTTTTAATTCAAGAAACAAGCACGTCGGAAAAAGCACTATGATTGTTAGTCAAAATGCTCTTACGGATAGCTGTTCCCCTTGCTGTCCTCTAGCTGAAATACAATTGATTAGTGGTCTTGTGACTCTTTATTTATGGGAATTTATTAGGCATAATCAGATAATAAATAAAATAATGCATTTAATGTTCCCGTTTCTGGTTACTAAGGGCCTTGTCAGACAACAGGCGGCCCCAGCCACAGAGAGGCCAGCCCCAGCGACGAGCAGTTGAGTGCATGAGAGGCAGAAGTGAAGAAATGCATTCTCAGAGATGTCATTTAATTTGCTTTCTTTGTCAGTAAATAGATGATTAATGAAAAGATGATCAGCCCGTACACAGAGAGATAGGCATAGAGGAGGCAGAAAGTGGGTGTAATCACAAACAGAAAATTAATTAGCAGTGCTTTCAGAGAAGGACAATCAAATCTTGGGACCAGGCCTACAGCCACTGTTTGTAACCTTGAAATGCGTCATCCGATAACGCAGATTAGAACAACTGGAAAAGTCTCAAGACACTGTTCCCGACAGCCGCAGCAGGTGCTCTGCCCCATGAGCAAACTTAGTAAGACTGACCTGAGCGCTCTTCTCAGGATTGAAGTTTCTGTCCTGCAGGATGCCTCACAGATCTCGATTGTGAGGTAATTAATGGAGACTGGGACCTGCAGCGCTTCGTAACCGGTGCTTTAATCCCCTGATCTATCTTACTTTCATTGGAACTATTGAGCAATAGGTTAACGTAGATTAGTGAAAGAGGTGCATTGATCTCTAATGTATACTCTAGGAAACTGATCTGCAGGTAGGGAGATGCCCTGCGTTACACTATTAAACTATCATACTGCAACAAGTACTGGTACCCTGCGAGTTACATCTGGAGCTCTGCAGCAAGCGCACTAACCTCTTCTTGATCTTTCAAACTGGGTTTGAACCTGCGACCTGAAGTTTGCATGCCTACCTCTGCAGCAGGCTCATTAACACATATGCACATTTTTGCAGCAGGTACATTAATTCACCGAGTACGCTGCTATGGAACCATTACATGACCAGCATGCATGCATTGCCATTTAAAAATAAATGAAACTAGGCTTCTAACCTTTCAAAAAACAGACATTTATGGTTTTAATAGTTTAATAGTCTGCAACGTCCCAGACATGAAGGAAAATCATATGTATTCATTTGCAGCATAGCTTTTCTCACCTTATTTATTTGATAACGAAACAAAGAGGGGAATTTTGTTGCAGCATTTTCATAGTGCTTACTAACCCATTGTATGTCACTGAAGTAATTACCTACATGGAGAGCAAGCTATGGCATTGTAGTGTGGGTGGTTGCAAGTGTTTTCTTAGGTTTCTGATCATGTATGGGAAGTGTTTCCATGTCTTGACTGATAAACACCAAGATGCAGTTATCATGTTATGGGACACGGTGCAGTGGATGATGAGGTGTGACACAGCCTTAAAGTCAATGACGCTGGGCGTGGGGAGGGTCTCTCGCAAAAAATTGCCAGTTGTTTAACCTTTAGTAGCTCACTACGATTTTCACTGATCAGAAGTAGCTCTCACTACAGAAAAGGTTGGAGACGCCTGCATTAGAGCCTTGTGGTCTGAAAGACAAAATCAAGATGATTTGTTTTCTGTAAACCAAATCGAAAGGACTTGCTTTTTGTAAATAGATTTTTGGAGATTGTATTTGTATAAACAACGAGTGGCATATCAGGCATGTATATGGTGATACAAGGGTTCAAGAATGAGAATATTTTTATTCTAGGGTGCAAATCTGGACATGTGATCCTAATAGTAAATATGCATCCACATTCAGTCACATTATTTATTTTTTACTTATTTTTTTTATCTAGTCATTTTGTCACATACGTATAGTGTGTCAGTATACCATTGGCTGGCGTACGTTAGTTAAAAGACAGTAACAATAGATTTGAGGATTTTTTTGGTAGTATATTTTATTGATTTTGTAATAAGAACATAGTGAGGGAAGTTAGAAGCGAGTGAGCCGATAAGAGGGTTGAAGCAAGGTAGGGAACGTTTTTGGCAACACAGAATACAGTCATGTTGAGCAGCAAAATGGAGGTTACATATGGTGTTTATTTTCGCAGTTTACAAACACCGGACAAGAGCGACATTGACACCAGCTTTCAGCTTTGAGCAACGCTTTAAAAGTGGAAGGTCTGTGCAGGGAGCAACAGATGGAGGTGAGATGGTAGACTATTTACTGCCATGAGTCTGATGACGTATTGATTTTTTTGTAGATTTCACAACAGGTCAGTGAGGCATGTTGGTTGCTGATTAGTTGATATATTATAAGGGTGATGGCAGGCAAAGATTAACTCACACTTTTATAATTTTTTCCACGATTTTTTTGGGATGGCTCTGCAGGTTCACTATTGGATTCACGAGTTTAGTATAAGCTTATATACTAACCCAATGATACATATACATGGAGTTGTCACTGGTTTGTCTTGAGATGAATATAAGGTAGATTTATAAAAAAACGAATGAGTATTATTTATTGTGTATTCTATTGTAGTATTCCCCTGAAGAAGGTACAATTACAGAAATGCATTGGGAATCACGTTGTACACACATGCAATTCATGATGTAATGAATTAAGAAAAGTTACATGCAAAAGAAACGAAGAATAAAGAAGAAATTATGAAGAATCATTAAGATATTGTTTTTGGATACATATTGTTTGTAATTGAGCAATTTGTTTATACCACAGTGACACACAGTTGCATACGTTTGATAATGTTGTTATAATTTATTTTGATTACATGTTTGAAAATGATTAGGAATTAGCACCTTCGGGGCTAGTGTACAGTCAATTAATCAATCAATCAATCATAACACTTGTATAGCGCGCTACTCACCCGGCAGGGTCTCAAGGCCCTTGTGGGAAGGGGACTGCTATTGCTCGAACAGCCAGGTCTTGAGTTGTCTCCTGAAGGCGAAATGGTCCTGGGTCAGCCGAAGATGGATGGGGAGAGAGTTCCATGTCTTGGCCGCCAGGTAGGAGAAGGATCTGCCACCAGCGGTGGCTCTTCGGATGCGTGGTACGGCGGTGAGGGCGAGGCTTGTTGATCGTAGCTGGCGGTTGGGCGTGTAGAAGGACAGGCGGTCGTTGAGCTACTTGGGGCCCAGGTCGTGGAGAGATTTGTGTGCGTGGGTGAGGAGCCTGAACGTGATCCTCTTGCTGACGGGGAGCCAGTGCAGGTCCTTCAGGTGGCCAGAGATGTGGCTGCGTCGGGGGATGTTCAGGATGAATCGGGCGGAGGCGTTCTGGATGAGTTTAAGTCTTTTCTGTAGTTTGGCTGTGGTTCCGGCGTAGAGGGCGTTACCGTAATCCAGTCGGCTGGTGACGAGTGCTTGGGTGACCGTCTTCCTGGTTTCGGTCGGGATCCATCGGAAGATCTTGTGGAGCATGCGTAGGGTGTTGAAGCATGATGAGGAGACGGCGTTGACTTGTCTGGTCATCGAGAGGGAGGAGTCCAGGATGAAGCCCAGGTTGCGTGCGTGGTCTGTTGGCTTGGGGGTGGCGCCCAGGGCGGGGGGCCACCAGGAGTCGTCCCAGGCGGAGGGCGAAGGTCCCAGGACGAGGACTTGCGTCTTGTCTGAGTTCAGTTTCAGGCGGCTGTTCTTCATCCATACGGTGACGTCCTTCATCCCTTCGTGTAGGTTCGTTCTGGCGGTGGCGGGGTCTCTGGTGAGGGAGAGGATCAGTTAGGTGTCGTCGGCGTAGGAGATGATTTTGAGGTTGTGCTGGCGTGTGATTGCTGCAAGAGGTCTCATGTAGATGTTGAAGAGGGTGGGGCTGAGTGATGATCCTTGTGGGACGCCGCAGACGACTTCGGTGGCCTCGGATCGATCCGGAGGGAGGCGGACTCTCTGTGTTCTTCCGGTGAGGAATGAGGTGATCCACTTCAGTGCCTTCTCTTGGATACCGATGTTGCTGAGGCGTTGAACTAGGGTGCGGTGGCAGACGGTGTCGAACGCTGCAGAGAGGTCCAGGAGGATGAGGGCCGCTGTTTCCCCGTTGTCGAGCAGGGTTCCGATGTCGTCGGTGGCTGCGATTAGGGCCGTCTCGGTGCTGTGCTTGGCTCGAAAACCAGACTGCGAGGGGTCGAGGGATCCGTTCGTCTCGATGAAGGCTGCAAGCTGTCTGTTGACGGTCTTCTCGATGACTTTGGCAGGGAAGGGGAGGAGCGAGATGGGGCGAAAGTTCTTGAGGTCGGTGGGGTCTGCTGTTGGTTTCTTCAGTAGGGCGCTGAGCTCGGCGTGCTTCCAGCTCTACAGTGCGTCCCTTAGCAAACAGGTTCTGTCTGGGATAGTGGAGCCTAATATACTATTCCCATTCACAAACCAGAGATGTACACTTTGCCCACCGACTGGTGTACAAAGGGGAAGGCACTTTGTGTTGCAACCTAAGTAGTAAATGATCTTAACACAAATTGCACATTCGCAGTGGGCGGTCGCAAAGCGACCTGCCTAATGAATATTAATTATGCAGGTCGCAATTTTTTTTGTACATGTAGTGACGGAGGCCTGCAAGGAGCTGCAGACTTTGGCCCCTGAATTTGCATACCTAAACGGGAATAAAAAATAAAAAAAAGCAGTCTATCAATTTTCAACAGAAGACGATTTACCTTTTCTGTTTTCAGGCATATAACATAACAATGGGCACAATTAGAAAGAGAAGTGGGGGCTGTTTTGGGTCTTCATGGTTTTCGCTCTCAGTGATGTACAAGGACCAATAACATTAAGAGGTTTATCTCCACAGGAAGACCAGGCGCGATTCATACCCTTATGAGCAATGGGTGGACAAGGACATCCAAACTTCAGATGATTGCACGCTTGTTTTTCTAAATACAAAGTGAATCTGCTAGTATTATAATCACCCATTTGGTCAGAGCAAACTCATTCTATTGAATTTGGAAGATGGATCGATGAAGGATCAAACAAACGACCCCCTACCAAAATCAATTATGTTTTCCATGGAAGCCTTTGTTAGGACTGCTTTAATTTAAATTCAAAGTTGAGCAATCTTTTTTATTTGTATCTTGGGCCCAATCCAATACAGCCGCAATATCCAGAGTGTGGTTTCCTTTGTCATCTGTGCTAATTACATCACACAAATTCTATCTGAACAATTTTTGCTGATGCATTAACTTCTCAAACTGCAGGTACAAGTGGCCTTATGTTATAATCCATTTCTAAAAAACTCTTAACAGCAATTTCCTCTGAGTGAAAGGCATTCATTTTATGAGAGTTTTAAGTGGCTTAGACAACCCAGATTTCTGGGTAGCACAACATAATGCATCGATCCACAGAACTCAGGGTTTAAAACTTCCAAAGCAGATATGTGAGATCCATTCACCATGTTCACATTGGGCTAGCCTTTCATTTCAACAAAGTATTGGATGAAATGCTAACCTCTGATTAAGGAGGCTGTTTTCCCTGAACCCATGTACGGGTGAGGCCTAGTTTTGATGTTTAGCACTCGGTTGCATGTGTGTGTGTATAGGTTGCCGCCACTTTTGAGGGGAATAAAGGTCAAGTTGGAGAAGTAGATGAAGTGGTCACTTATGTCCACTAAAGAAGCTGATTCCCCACAGACCCAACCCGGTACGTAGTTTGCAATAGAGGGTGAAGTGTATTCGAATGATTCCATGGGTGTATGTGCTTTACAGATTGCTGTCTTTTAATTCTGACTTTGTTTTTACTGCTTCAGACTCAGTTTATAAGCAGTTAACTCTAACTGAGGAGACTGTATCCATACAACCCCAAAAAACATACAAGAGACACCAATATGCAAAGTTTGAGCGAAATTGAAAGTTATGCATGAAATCTCATTAATATGTAGTTTATCCTATACCCAGCCCCCATTTCGTAATCTATTTCAGTGCATTATAAAGGACTTAAATTCCTGAACTGCAATGCACCCGATGTGTAACTGTTCTAAGTTACAACAGAACGAGGAACAAGGTAATTATTTTAAGAAATATTTCCTTTCACTCCCCCATTCGCTGTCGCCATCTCTCGCACATCCTTATTCACACTCCGACTCCCAGACTCTTCCTCGCTGTATCAGTATTTTTTGTGGTTGGGTGCCAGGCAGCCTATCATATACAGGTGGTGAAGGGGTGTGAGGGTGTGGCGCACAGACACATGTTTTCTTTTTAAATAGAAACCCACAATGGGAAGGCGGTCTTTGTCCCTCCCACTGCCTCAGGCAGGAGCTTTGACAGATAGTGAGTTTAACTCGCTTAAAATCGCCAATAGCTTCGTGTCTCTCTCAAGCTTGTAGGCAAATGTACGAAGGGGAGGCAGGAGCTTCCATTGACTAGGGGAGCAGGCAATCGGGCACTCTGATCTACTGTGGAGAATATTAACATTCAAATTTACTGTAAAACAAGAACCCTTGGTACTGAAAACCATGTGGTACCATACCATTCACCAAACGTCTTTAACGCTAACACAACTCAGTGGAGTTCATTCGACTCCAACACTGTGTTTGAATCAGCTGAGTGATATGCATTGCAGTAGTTTGCATATATATATATATGGATCAGTCTCTCGGATGATATTTGGAGAGCCATGAGCCTGGGCCGTCCTCCTACATTCAAAGAAAGCAAATACATTCCTTTAATTGCAATACCACGTTGAAGCCCCTAAAGCTATGTTCCTTACAGAGGTCTCAGGCTAAATAACCAATGCATAAACATTGGTGTTATTGTCAGTGATGTTGGGCAGACTTCCTGCAGAATCAGCCCTTTTGGAGCTCTATTCTCATTGAGATCAATACTACATTCTGAACTTGAAGAGGCACACTGCTTGTGCCTGAGTAACACAGTCTCACGCCTGAATTAGCTGAGAAGGATGTTAAAGTGGAGCTGAACATTGTTCATTTATAAAGGAAGGCTTCACAAATGTAAAACGTTGAATTGTAGATTCACTTACACAAGTCGTGCGTTGCATCACATAAAATCCCGATAGTTGTAGCACTTTCAAACAATAAAATTTCTTGAGCAGCTTGATTACATAGTTTGTTGAAAGGGACAGTACGATGGTCTACAGCACTTCAGAAGCAACAGCAAATTCCCTGCTGGAACACTCCAATCTAATATAAACATGCATTAGCAAAGCCAATATGTCTTGCCTATGCAAGAGCTATTAGTTTTGTTGTTTTAGCCCATGCTGTACGCCACCATGGTGGCTGTTCAGCATGGCTAAAAGTTAGTGGCGTAGAGGAGAGTGGCATGAAGTGGAATGGAGTGTCGCAGATTGGATTGGATGGAGCACCGCTTTAACCCAGGCTTGAAATACAGTTTTGCTTTGCTGAACCAAAGACAGAAGCATCTCCATTTCCTAAGCAGAGCTCCCTGACTAGGCACCTGGTAACTCCATTTCATGTTCCAGGAACAACAAGCTAATCTTTCTTATGAATAGACACTGATGACTTTTTTGGCTGTGACAGAGCACATTGCAATACTTTTTACAAACTATGTCCTGAAAGGTATGAACCCCAAAATTACCGTAGCAAACAACTGTTGTTGCTTACTTTATTGGTCTCAAGGAGACCTCAGTTAACTTAAAAGATTAAGTCAACGCGACTTAGACCTTTAGGGCGAGATATTAGAAAGGCTGGTGGACGAGGCGCAGGGAGAGAGGGACCATTGTACGATACCCACTGGAGCTAACTCTGAAATTCCTGAGGTGGCAACGTGTATGTAGAGCCATAGATGTGGATGCTAGGCCCTAGAGAGGGAAAGTAAGAGAGTGTGAGTTCTGGGGAGTGATTCTGGGAGAAGGTATGTGTAGGGCCTGCGGGCCAGGGCTAAGTTGACATTTGTTTCTTGAGTGACTATACTGAGCTGGATGTTAGGGGTCCGTGGATATTCTGTGCTAGAAATATGAGGTAATGCTGCAATGTTACTCTGTTGGTATGTTAAAGTTGTACGGTTGTATGTTTAAACAACTACTACCGGAACCACGACTTCCTTAACCACGATTGCCTAACCACGAATTATCTTAACCACTACCTTTTTTTAGCACGACTTCCTTAACCACGAAATGATATATCTCGTTTTTGCCCATTAGATGGCACTATTGTAATTATAATACTTCTTGCGTGAACCTTTCTTTTTTAAAAAACGGATCTAAATGTATTATCTTATTATGCTTTTACAACGCATACCGTTATCTCTTTTTTTTTATTTATCATTTTTTTTGTGGGGGGAGACCCCCCCCCCCCCCCCCCCCTTTTATCCCTTAATTCTTTGGAATGATTTTTTACAGGTGCAGAGTGTAGTGGAGAGACTCGTGGTTTAGGGAAGTCGTGCTTAATGAAATTCGTGGTTTTGTAAGTCGTGGTTCCAGCTTCGTTGTTCAGGTAAGTCGTTGTACAATCTTCGTTGTTAAGGATGTTTCCCAGTTGTACATGTCTTGATTTTGAAAAGTTGAAATAAAAACATCTTTAAAAAAAATGCTGAAATCTGTATATTTAGCCATCCTTCTGGTATACTTCTGTTAACCATAACTCAGGTGGGTAATGTGGTTGCCACAGACGTGCACATCTTTTCTACTTATGACAAATTTAAATAAGTTTAAAATAGCTTAGATTATAGCTTAGAAGATGTGATTTAATGTAACGTTGAGAGATATTATTTCCAGTGATGACATCATTATGGGAACCTCTTTTTTGGTTACCGAAGTTTGACGAGTATGAAAGTAGTAACGGATAAAGGAAGAGAAACCTATAACAGTGGGCGAAGGAGCAGGGGTAGGTGTAAATGAGTCACAGCGGGAAACACCCGTTACAACGCAACTTTTACAACGCACTACCATTACATCGCAACTTTTACAACGTAGGATCCATTACAATGCATGCCTTTACAACGCATGACATTACATAGCAGATGCTATTACAACGCATGCCATTACAACGTAAGTATAGGGAAGTATATAATTTTATTTTATATTTTATTTAACATTATTTAATTAATTTAATTAATATTAAAAATATATATATATATTAATTTAAGTAATTTAAAAAAATAAGTATGAGTATAGGAGTATATGTTTTGGGGTACGGAGGTATATGTTTTGGGGTGTTTGGGTATTTTTAGAGTTCAGGGCTAGGTTTGGGTTATGGGGTACAGTGGTATTTTTAGGGTTCAGGGCTAGGTTTGGGTTATGGGGTATTTTTAGGGTTCAGGGCTAGGTTTGGGTTTTGGGGTACAGGGGTATTTTTAGGGTTCAGGGCTAGGTTTGGGTTATGGGGTACAGGGGTATTTTTAGGGTTCAGGGCTAGGTTTGGGTTATGGGATACAGGGGTATTTTTAGGGTTCAGGGCTAGGTTTGGGTTATGGGGTACAGGGGTATTTTTAGGGTTCAGGGCTAGGTTTGGGTTATGGGGTACAGGGGTATTTTTAGGGTTCAGGGCTAGGTTTGGGTTTTGGGGTACAGGGGTATTTTTAGGGTTCAGGGCTAGGTTTGGGTTATGGGGTACAGGGGTATTTTTAGGGTTCAGGGCTAGGTTTGGGTTATGGGGTACAGGGGTATTTTTAGGGTTCAGGGCTAGGTTTGGGTTATGGGGTACAGGGGTATTTTAAGGGTTCAGTTTTAAATAAAACGACTTTAAATAAATTAAATTAATTACAATTTAAAAAAAAAAGATATACTTACCTATACTTACGTTGTAATGGCATGCGTTGTAATAGCATCTGCTATGTAATGTCATGCGCTGTAAAGGCATGCATTGTAATGGATCCTGCGTTGTAAAAATCGCGTTGTAATGGTATGCGATGTAAAAGTATGCGTTGTAACGTCATACATCCGTCACAGCATTTCCAGCTTGTTCATGTATCACCCTCCAGAGTGCACCGAGGCATTTTCAGAAAAGGGAGATGTTGTCGAGATTATTAGAGTTGGATTTAATGAAAAGTGTGCTTTATCCTGTGTTCAAGATAAGCAAAGAAATGAATAACATGCTGCCGGAATGTATGTCATGAATTGTTTGTCTAGGTGCACAATTACATGAATCAAAATATGTATAGCTCTCAACATTATTGTTTCTTGGCTCTTAATATTGGGTGGAATCTATCTTCCATTGCAATGATACTCATGTTACCAATCACAGAAGATGAAAAGCTGAGTTTGCACCTTCTTTGTTTGAAACTGGCAACCTGCAGCAGGTTAGTCAGACCTCTGCAGGAATACCCTTACCAGAATGCAGGACTTGCTTTAACTTCCTCCTGGAAGACAAAGAAAACAAGCATTGGTATAGCCAATAGGTCTCTTCTTTGGGACCTTGTAAGTAAAAAAATAAAACTGAACTGTAAGACTTCACGTTTACATTTACTGCATCCTAAATACGAAGTAAATGTAAACGTGAAGTCTTATACTTCAGTTTTGGTTTTACTTACAAGGTCCCAAAAACGAGACCTATTGGCTATGCCAATGCTTGTTTATTGTGTTACTTGCTTTTATGGTCTGTGACCGAAATAAAATACTTCTACAATAAAATGTGATGTAATTTCCTGTGCTGCCATTGTCAAGTTAAAGGTCGTGTGATGTCATTTTCTATGCTGGCAACATTATGCCATTTAACATGTTTGAAACCTGAAAAACACTATCTCTTTCTCCTCATTTAATGTTTGCATGTCACGTAGAAACCAACTGGTCAATTGGAGTTTCCTGAAAACTATCACTCCATTGTTTAGAATCACTGCAGTGCTCTACATTTCTATCCCTTGGTCCACGGCCTCCAGTGTTGTCAGAGTGACATGGGCATTCATGGAGCTATTCACAGCAGTTATCCTCGAAGGATTTACTCCACAAACTGCCCTTTTCCGATGTCTTTCATGTCACTTGCAAGATGAGAGAACACAGTAAAGGAAAGAGACTTCTATGACCTTACTCTACCCTACAAGAAATTCAATTAATTGGAGCCATATGCTGTTTTCATTACACAGCTTCGCTGGTTACTGGTGTGTAACAAAATATTTTTTTACATTGTAAATCTATGGAGAGAAGCTAAACTGTTATGAACAGCATTGACAGCATGTTTTCTGAGGAAAGAAAAACGAAACTGTTCTGAACAGAGCCCTGTGCAGTTCCAATAAATCTATTCGTAGAAAAGAGCAAAAAAGCTGCACTCTAGATGTTCGATTTCATGCTCAAATTTGAAGACAAACCAGGAGAGCCTTTCTCTTCTCTTGTCGTTAGCAGTGTCAAGGAAACGAAGGGTAGAAGTTATGGGTGCCGGCATCATCATGCTGTCAACTTTGCAAAGGGTTTCCCCATGGCACGGGCGCCTGTTTTTAGCTCGGGAGCCCGAAGCAGCCTTTGTAGTGGCTGGCTCCGCCGCGTGCTCAGCTGTGCTCTGGTGCTTCACGAATGTCCGCTTCCCGGATATATATATCAGCTGCAGGGGCCCTCTGCTGATGCTGCATGTGTGTGTGGTCGGTGGCTGCGCAGTTGTCAGTGGGAGCGGGCATCCAAAAGCGGAATGAAGATGCGAAGCAGAAGGCGGAGAGGGCAACAGCAGAGCAGCTTAGCCCTTAGATAAGGTATCTGCAGGATTAGACACAGCGGCTTCGAATGAGCAAGTGGTTCCAGCATGGTGAAGCCAGTCCCTGGACGGGCTGGGGATGCGGTTAGGGTCTGAAGTGGCATGGCATTCACAGATCATGTATCGCAGCTGGCCGGGGAGTGAGCTTCAAGGCCTCGCCTCATCAAAGAAAACAGGAACTGGGGAACAGTTCTGAGAGGAAAATGCAATGCACTGAAGGCAGACAAATCAAGCTTGGGAAACGTTAGGTTTCTTTTTTTTTAACCAAATGCATTAAACACAGAACATGTTTCTCATACGCACCCCCTGGCAAACAGCAAACAAGCGCTGAAAGACAAACGCGGCCCGTGGCCGCGAAAGTTAAAGCGACGTGCAGCGTTTAACTTGCGGAAGCGAGCAGCAGCAGGCGCGATAATTACAAACAGATGACTCCGCTCCCGCAAGGTAAACGTCACACATGCACGAGGGCTCATTGGGAACAGTGGAGTACATGCACGAGTTTCCCAAAAAGTCCTGAGCGATTCCAAGAGGTCCCTTGTAAGTATCGCTTGCGCGCTGCGTAGGCTAGACCTAAAAAACTGCTAGGTTCTTTAGAAAGCCCTCACTCACCAACCTAGTTGGTAACATGCTTCATCATAGAGCCCACCAGGAGAGACCGAATGCCACCCTGGTGTGCTTCAATGCCAACATTACTGCAGAGCTGGTTTTTGTGGATTCAGATAAGTGAAAGTGGTTTAAAAATTTCTAAATTGTGTCTAAAAATAGTTTTAATAGTTAGCCAATCAGACAAATAAAAACGAAGTGTGGAATATATACTGAATAAATTGTTCAGCTATATCCTATGGTGTCAGGTCAACATGTTTTTTTAAACCACTTTCACTAGGTTGGTAAGTGAGGTATTTCTTAAGAACCTAGTCTGATTCTACGTGCATGCTCTTCTTCTTGGAAAGGCTTTAAGCATTGGGATTAGTACAGTGCTATTCATGCCAAACTGTAAAATGACATAAACCTTTTGGCACTCCAAGCCCTGTATTACAGCTTTGGATTAGTTAAAAACCATCCAAGGCAACCTGAAATGAACAAAAGCAACCCTTGACATTTGTTTTGCTATCATTTTAGCTCTTCAGCGAGGTTTAGCTTTGTCCAGACACAAGGGTGTATTTAGTATATTTCAAAACAATACCCTTTTAAGGATAGGTTGCTGCATAAATATGCAAAAAAGAAGCAGATTACTCTGAATAGTTCCCAAGTTTAGGTCTTGAGCAGCTCCTATGTACAGCACCCTACAACACCAGCGACACTCTGAATTTGCTCATCTCAAATGTGTGCTTTTCTATCAATATTTTTGAGCATAGAATTAGCACAATGCCATCCACGTTGAGATAGAAAGGGCCAAAGTATTTTGCCATTTCTACAGAAAGTTTTTAAGCATAGGATTAGCACAGTGCTATCCATGCCGAGCTGTAAAATGTCAAAAGTCTTTTACTACTATTAGGATTCATCAGCAAGGCAGCTTCTTATCCAATTTTCTCCTTGTTGAAATTTATAAGACCCAAGCTTGTAGGGCAGTGCTATACGGGGCTGCAA